>NC_139221.1:20900996-21500996 GCF_055691185.1 Crinia signifera | reverse complement strand
GGCACAGAAAGATGTTCACAAAATGTATGAGCAGTCATATGCACAGGTAAGGGGAGGAGCTTGGTGCTCCTAGGTAACATACTGTAAACCAGATTACACAGTGCCTAATCAGCCACACCCAAGGTGCGTAACTAGAACTTTGTGGACCCCATAGCAAAAGCTTGAAAGGGGCCCCCCAGCCCAAGGTAGAGCCCCCTTATACACATTATGCCAGTAAGAGACCCCTTATACACATTACACCAAGTAGAACCCCTTATACACATTAGGCCAGGCAGAGACCCTTTATACACATTTAGACCAGGTAGAGCCCCCTTATACACATTATGCCAGTAAGAGACCCCTTATACACATTACACCAAGTAGAACCCCTTATACACATTTACACCAGGTAGAGACCCTTTATACACATTTACACCAGGCAGAGCCCCCTTATACATGTTATGCAAGGCAGAGCCCCCATTACACGTTACGCCAAACAGTGCTCCGTTGCACCAGATAGAGCCCCTGTTACATGTTACACCAGGTAGAAAGCCTATTACGCCAGGTAGAGCCCCCATTATGTCAGGTAGAGCCCCTGTAATTTATGCCAGGCAGAACCCCTGTTACATGATACGCCACATAGCGCCCCCCCACCCATTACACAAGGCAAAGCCCCCTTGCATGTTACTCCAGATAGAGTACCCATTACACCAGATAGAGCCCCCTTTATGACAGATAAAGCCTTCATTACATTAGGTAGAGACCACATTATGCCAGGTAGAGTCCCCTTACACATTCCGCCAGATAAAGCCTTCATTACATTTGGTAGAGTACACGTTATGCCAGGTAGAGCCCCCGTTATGCTAGGTAGAGAAGGAGGGGAGGGGATGGGAGGGGGAGAGAGAGATGGACAGAGAGGGGGAGCGAATATAACTTGTTGCCAGCAGCTGCAGAGACTGTGGTGGGGGCGGGCAATTTGCGGCACCTCAGCTATATCCTCTATGCAGCACTGCAGCTGCGGCCACGGAGGATGAAGAAAAGAATGGGGATTCATGCTACCAGCAGTGGTCTATGGGGGGGGAGCAGAGCGGCCCCATAGCAGCTGCACCCCCTACACTGGCCACACCTACACATTTGGCCACACTTCAGTAAGCTGGTTGTTGGCAATGTCACTCAATATCTTCGTACTATGGACTGTTTCTCTTACCACCGTTAGTGAATTGACATTCAATTATTAGAGGTAAAAAAAGTGGAGAAGTAGACCAGTGGAGTGGACCAATCAGCTTCGATGTAGCATTTATGAAGTACATTTTATTAGATGACAGGCAGAAGCTGATTGGTTGATAGGGGGCAGCTTCTCCCCTGGTCCTCTTCTCCACCCTTTACACTGCCTGATACATTAATCCCTAATCATGATTAGCAATATTGTCATTCTAGCAAAAAGTGAGGTTAGTTATGTGCGAAGCAGCCAGATGTGTGACTAACTGGTAACGTGTTCAGTACATGTAATACACAGCACGGAGACTCTGGTGTGCAAGGTTATTTATTCTTCTCCTATAGTGTAGGACAGAACCAGAGGCAGAACTCTGGGAGGCAATGGAGTCATCTGCCGCCGGGCTCCTGCTCTCAAGGGGGCACCTCTCCTCCCCTGCCATTTTAAATCCATTAATTGAAAGCCATTGATATCACTTCAGAGTTCTGAAATATGTGTTCTATCTCTCTCTATAGATATACTGTATATATGCCTGTTATATTTCATAATAGACATACAGAATATACAGTATATACTTTATATAAGGTTTTGTGTGTGTATGGGGGGGGGGCAATACACATCTTGCCTCCGGGCGACTGGGACGAACTTACGCCACTGGACAGAACAATCTATTACTTTATTCCATATGTTGGGAGTTTGTAGAAGAATAAGGGAAGAACAAAATAAATGTAACGCTAAAGCTGTTCCGAGGAAGTTTGCAGACTGAAGCGGGTAAACGTATTAAAATGGGAGTTTTTAGATGTGTAGCGACCAATCAGATTGTACTTATAATTTATCTATCACGATTCAGCCTCAGAGCATGAAGTATCCTGGGCCTGGCTGTATGGTTTTGCAACTGTTGTCAACAGGAAGGTAAGTGAGGGGCACTCATGGCACCCCCTCCAGCAGAGGCGGAACTACCATTGGTGCAGCAGGTGCATTGCATCGGGCCCCTGAGGACTAAGAGGCCCACTTCTGCCCAGAGCAGCAGTGAGTTATACCCTGGGCCCCCTGCAGACCATTTTGAACAATGTCAGATGCAAGGCCTGGTGCAGAGAGCAGAGTTGATCCCACTGCCTGAGGGACCTGCCCCTTACTCAGGGGGGCAGGGCTGACCTCCTCTGTGCCAGCTGATAGCAGAGTCCTGCCACCTATCAGCACTGATAATCACAGCCATATACCACCTTTAGGTAATAGACCACTGTACATTTTTTTCCCCATTCACTGCTGTCTGTGAATTAAAGGAGCTCACACCTGGGGAGCACAAAGGGTAGGGGCCCCTGTCACAGAGTAGAGCCCATTGTGTTCCTGCCCCACCAAGGTACCTGCCCCCTCTTCTCTGCACCATGCAGGACATTGTGTTTGTTCCCCTGCTACCCACTGCCTTTCCCTATCTTATACTGTCACCCTCTGCCGCTCCCTTTCACTCACTGGCTCCCCCTGCCCTTCTTAGACCCCTGCTTTCCAATGTCACCCTCTGTCTCCCCCTATCTTATACTGTCACCCTCTGCCTCTCCCTATCTTATACTGTCACCCTCTGCCGTTCCCTTTCACTCACTGACTCCCCCTGCTTTCCACTTTCACCCTATGTCTGCCCCTATCTTATACTGTCACCCTCCACCGCTCCCTTTCACTCACTGGCTCCCCCTGCCCTTCTTAGACCCCTGCTTTCCAATGTCACCCTCTGTCTCCCCCTATCTTATACTGTCACCCTCTGCCTCTCCCTGTCTTATACTGTCACCCTCTGCTTCTCCCTATCTTATACTGTCACCCTCTGCCGCTTCCTTTCACTCATTGGTTCCCCCTGCCCTTCTTACACCCCTGCTTTCCACTGTCACCCTCTGCCGCTCCCTGTCATTCATTGGCTCCCCTGCCCTTCTTACACTCCTGCTTTCCACTGTCACCCACTGCCGTGCCACCCTCTGCCTTATACTGTTACCCACTTCTGTGTGTCATAATGTGAACTAGGGTTGGAGTGGAAGAGGGCAGCCCAAACTAAATTTTTGCACCTGGGCCTACTGTTCACAAGTTCATCCACTGCCCTATAGGTACCACCCATATACTGCAAGAGTCACATATAGAGGCATATGTATGGGGCAATATGGATGGTGTAATGGTTAGCATCACTGCCTCACATCGCTGAGGTCATGGGTTCAATTAAAATTCCAAAAATATACTGGTAGGTTATATGGCTTCTCACACTAGAGTGTGTGTGTATGGGTGCCGGTTGTTAGGTCTACACCAACTAGGTTGACAAGCAATGGGTCGACACCACTAGGTTGGCGGGCAGCAAGGTCGACGTGTCTAGGTTGACATGGGTCTCGGTTCACAGGACATTAGGTCGGCACAAGCATGAGGTCAACAGTCAAAAGTTTTAATAAATAAACTGTTAATAAATAAATATGTATTTAGTGAGGGTCACATTTACAGATATATATATATATATGAAGGGTTACACAAAAACACACACACACACACTGGCCCTTATTCAGATCAGATCGGAATACAAATTTGTTCTTAAAATGGGCAAAACCATGTGCACTGCAGGTGGGGCAGATGTAACATGTGCAGAGAGAGTTACATTTGGGTGAGTTATTTTGTTTCTGTGCTGGGTAAATACTGGCTGCATTATTTTTACACTGCAATTTAGAGTTTCAGTTTGAACACACCCCACCCAAATGTAACTCTCTCTGCACATGTTACATCTGCCCCACCTGCAGTGCACATGGTTTTGCCCATTTTGACAACAAATTTGTACTGCGATCAGAACTGCTTATATCCCATCATTTCTCCTGAGCTGCAGTACATCCCTGCCACGTTCAATTCAGTCTTACAAGAAAATCCTTCAGAGTACGTTACTTGTATCAGATCCACAATACCGATTACACTATGACCTCTCATAAGTGACAGCTGCAAATGTATTATTGTGATAATTCTTCTTTTAGCAAAAAATAATGAAATCGGGGGCATTTCCCATAAAGCACAAACATCTCACAGAGCGTTTCCCTCATGTGTAAAGACACATACAAGCTGCACATAAATATGACAGAGTTCCAGAAGGCCGCACGTCGCCAAGATTGAAATGAGAAAAGATTTTGTTAACTTGCGATCCATAAATCATCTACATGTTCCCATGGACTGAATTATTCATGTACAAATGTGCAGAAAAAGGGTTCCTATTACTAATTCCCACCCATGTTATATGGCTGCCAGAGTGGGTTCCGTATCAGAATTAATGATTTATTTTATAATCCAATAGGGCGCCACAAAGTGTCCATCGCAATCTAAAGAGAAATTGCAATAAAACACAAAAACAGTAAACAGACTGTACAACTGGAAAACAAAAATACAGTGAGATTTATATACCATACAGTATATATAGTACACGGAGACCCAGATGTACTAAAGACAAGGGTAAGAATCAATTAGGTTGTCTCATCTCAGAGTCTGAGTCTTTATTACTGCCATGTGTGTCCCCTACAGCATCCCTGAGATCTGTGGTCTGTAAACTTTCAGGTCTATATAATCAGGGCAGCCGAGAGGGGGGGGACAGCATGTGCTGTGCTGACAGCAGGCTCAGCATGAACATTTTGGGGGTGTGGCCTAAGTGCGGGAGGTTCCCACACTTAGGCCACACCCCCAAAATTTTACTGGGGCCCGGAATTCCTATCGGCTGCCCTGTTCATCAAAGGCTCTGCCATCTTGGTCAGTATGACATGATTTGTACTGACAAACCAGTATTCATCAACTTCGGTCACATGACTCATCCAGCCTATCAGTACTAAGAGTGCCCTACAGTATTTAAACCAGGAACTAATCACTGCTCATTATAGTCACATGGTCAGTAGTACTCTTACTGTCTCCACTTGACAATCGTATCTTGAAGGATAGTGCTCATGTAGTCAAGGACTGCATGGGTGCCTCTATCTTGCCTGAGGTAAGTTCAGTGGCGCATGCTTCTAAGTACCCAGAAACCCCCCTTGCACCTACTCTTTGCCGCATATGCCACTCTAAGGCAGAGACATTGGGCCAGATGCACTAAGCTTCCAAAGTTATAAAAATGGAGAGTGATAAACCGCCAGCCAATCAGCTCCTAAGTTCCATGTGACAGACTGTGTTTGAAAAATGTCAGACAGGAGCTGATTGATTGGTTGTTTATCACTCTCCATTTTATCACTTTTGAAGCTTAGTGCATCTGGCCCCGGGAGAGCCACGTGTACTTGTGTGGAGAGCTGCTGTGGAGTGCAATTGCAGGATACAGCCACAGATGAAATGATTAAAATCCTTGTACATGCAAAGTGCCCAGTGCCGGAGGAGCCAGGATCCGCGACGCAGGAGGTACCGGCCGCACAGGGGGTTTTCTTAAACACATTGGGGGGGGGGCTCCAGGGGGTGGACGGGTTTGAAATGGCCATGAATATTTAATGAGCGCTCATTAATACCCCTTTTACACCGCCGAAAAATCCGGGTCAGCGGCGGGTCAGACCCGGATCTTCGGCGGTGTAAATCCCTAACGCCGTGTCCCTTTACACGGGACTTCTACCCAGGTCCTGACCTGGGTAGAACACGGCTAGGACCTGGGTAGAGGGCGGTGTAAATGGGAACGCCGGGTCGGATGACCCGGCTCCCATTTACATGAATGGGGAACGTCCAACCTGCGGACCGCAGCGTCCGCAGGTTGGACGGATTGTCAGTCTGACACTGACAGCCGGCGCTGCTGTCTGCTATACTCTGCAGACAGCAGCAGAGGCGGGGGAGGGAGGTGAACGGATGCCTGCGTGTGGCATCCATTCACCTCCTGTCCAATGGCGGGGGGTGCGTGCGGGGACTGGGGGCAGCCTAGCAGCTTACCTTAGTGCTGGGCTGCCCCCAGCAGCGTTCCGGGTACGGCAGCGTCGATCGGCGCTTGAAGATGACATTGCGCTGTCATCTTCAAGCGCCAGGAAGGGGCGGGAGGGGGATGCGGGCGTTTAAGCCCGTCCGGTGTATATGCCCCTAAACGCCGGGTCGCACCCGGCTTCAACCAGGGTCCAAAAAGCCGGGTGCGACCCGGCGTTTTGGTCTAAAAGGGGTATTAATAATCACTGCGCTGGGTCTGCTCATTGGCTGGGTCCTAAATACTGTTTCAGACCCAATTTTGGTGCCAAAATACCGGGTCTGAAACGGGTAGGAACCTCCATTTTAACCGTTTAGCATAAACGGCTTTTTTTAAACGGTAAATCGGTTCTGCACCTTTCAGACCGCACATATAACCGTTTTGAAACGGTTAAAAAACTGCAAAATACCGGTTAAAAAGTGCGGTCTAAAAGGGGCATTAAATGCTCGACAGTCAGGATCCAGACTGACAGGGGCTATCACCATCATGGGGATCCACAAACCCCATAGAGGGAGAATAGAACCTGTGGTGAGTGCAGCAAGCCATTGAGCCCACAGTACGGCGAGCGCAAAAAAAGGGGCATCTTAGCGCTCGCCCCTCTGTTGGAGTACCAGCGGTCAGGATTCCAATGTCTGTATAAAAGTATATGTTTGTGTATATGTGCCAGATTACAGTGCCCCCTGTTCATACTGTGCCACATTATAGTACCCACTTACCATTACAAATTCCACCACACACTTCTCTCATATATCTATAACCTGAGCCCCATGGTAATGGCAACCCTTGCAGCTACTATAGTTACACCCATGAGTAAAGAAGTTTCCCAGAGCAACCGACCAGATTCTAGTTATCAAATGATAGCTATAATCTGGTTGCTACGGACAACGCATTCACTTTCCTTTTTAAAAATGGTAACGCATTTCCCACTTACTCATACTTGCATGTCCTACCGGAATGGCCAGAGGGGCTCCTAAAAACTGGGGCGCCCTCCCGAACCCTCAGGGAAGGTGGGCAAGTCTCCCGCATGCCCTCCAAAGCCCCGCACCCCTCTGGGGAGAATCGCAGGGAGGGGCTTTGAGAGTCAGCCTTGTGTCCCCCGACCCCCCCCCCCCCCCCTTAATCCTGTCATATTATAATGTAATACACTTATAAATAACTTATTGTTTGGGTTGTGACTAAGATTTACCATCAGAATCATTTGTTAGGGGAATTTAGCAAATATTTCTACATCCTGCCTTGGTCATTCCTTCCTCATTCCACCCCCCCCACCCCCCCACCTCTGGGTGATTCCAACGCTCTCATTTACAATAAATCCGACTTTCGCTTTTTATTTATTATTACACTTTGTCTAAATAAGGGCTCCCGGATTACAGGAAGGTTTAGAAAATGTTGGACTGTGAACCTGACACAGACTAAGACATAATAACGAGCAGGTTTGTGAATGGCCTTAAGAACATAAGGGGAAATCTCAGAATGAGCGAAGCTCGGGAAAGTTTTGGCATCTTGAGCAGAATCGGAGCTGGCTCCTGCCAAATGCTGCTACTTTATGGGACGTTTGACAGTTGCATTATGCGTCAATAGCTGAAACACCCCAGCACCTGCTCCTTAGACCGTGCATAAATCATCCTGAAGTGTCCTCTCCCGAAACATGGGACTGCCTATGATTAGAGGCGCAATGAGCAAATGTTTATTCGTTTAGTAAACACTTAAGATCCAAAGATCAACAAAAGAAAACAAAGAAGAAAAAAATATAGTTTATATAATGACCTTCATCCTCTGTGCAGGGTGGGACAGCACAACATCATTTTCAAGCCTTGGATTTAAATTCCAGTGTATCAGATATGTGGGTCAATACAATTCGGGGCACCAAAGAGGTTCCTCTTCTTAATTCAGTAGGAATTTATTTTCCTGGAGCCTCAGTACATGCCCGCGTGTCCTAAGTATAGGCCTGTTACTGACCAATCATCTCCCAGTTCCATGTGATTCCCAATCCTGTATGTGAACATACTAATCATATCACCTCTCATCCTCCAGTTTCTCCAGTGAGAACATATTCAGCCTGGTTAACCTATCTTTGTATTCTAGTGATTCCAGACCTTTTACTAGCTTAGTCGCCCTTCTCTGTACCTGTTCCAAGTAATTTAGGTCCTTTTTAAGGTGCAGTGCACAGAACTGAACACAGGCGGCCGCAGGTCTGTCCCAAAATGCCACTTCTTCTGAGTAGGGTCACCAACACATTGGTCCACTAGAGGGGACGTAACTATTCCATATACTAGGGCACATGCCTACAGACGCATTCACTTGGGGGGAGGTCACAGCAGTAATGTAGCCCTAGTGAAGTGATAAAGTTGTTGGCTTTAGCCAGTCAGCTCCTGTCATTTTTTAAACTCAGCCTGTAACATGACAGTTAGGAGCTGATTGGCTGCTGCATTATCACTGGCCACATCATCACTTCACCAAGCTTAATAAATCACCCCTGTAAGTCCTAGGCACCTATTGCGCAGAGGTTCAGGACTGGCTCATTGTACCCATACTAGGGTTACCACCTAGTCCCTTTAATTCCGGACACATATTAATTATACAGGTTCTGTGGCTTGCTGACTTCAAGACTCCACTTCACCTGATTTTAACCCCTTCACGACAATTGACGTATATATACGTCATGGCCGGGAAGTACTTCCCGACCGTTGACGTATATATACGTCATGGCTTAAAACTGTCACTGCGTCTAGAGACGCAGTGACAGAGGGACGATGTCTGCTGTCCCTGACAGCAGACATGTCCCTGCATGCCCAGGGGGGGCTGCGATGCCGCCCCCCCGTCGCCGATCGCTGTGATTGGCTGTTCAGTGTGAACAGCCATTCACAGCGTTTTCCTGTGTCACCGGCGAATAACGTTCGCCGGTGACACGGGATCGGAGGTGATTGGTGCTGTAAAGTACAGCACCAATCACCGCGGGGTGTAAGGGTGACACTGGTGTCACCCCACCTCACCCCGCCCGCCCCCAAAGGCCGTGATTGGTCCGTCGGACCGACGGACCAATCACAGCCGTGGAGGGGGGTTTAAACTAACGGTGACTGCACTGCAGACGCCATTCCGGTCTGGAAAAGCGTGCAGTGCGGTCACCGTGCCCCACCTGCCGCCTATACTGACCAGAACCCTTACCTGATCATTGATCATTGATATTGTGACATTTTGTGACATCCTGTGCTGCATCTTGTGCTGCATCTTGTGCTGCTGCGATTTATTAGATAGATAGAGAGTTAGAGAGAGTTAGAGAGAGAGAGATAGAGAGAGATAGAGAGAGATAGAGAGGCCTAGTGCTATATTTTGTGCTGCTGCAGTGTGATAGAGCTATAGATAGAGAGAGATAGAGAGAGAGAGATAGAGAGAGAGATAGTGACAGATTGTGCTATATATTTTTTATATAACTGAAAGAGATAGAGAGAGATAGAGAGAGATAGAGAGGCCTAGTGCTATATTTTGTGCTGCTGCAGTGTGATAGAGAGAGATAGAGAGAGAGAGATAGAGAGAGAGATAGTGACAGATTGTGCTATATATTTTTTATATAACTGAAAGAGATAGAGAGAGATAGAGAGAGATAGAGAGGCCTAGTGCTATATTTTGTGCTGCTGCAGTGTGATAGAGCTATAGATAGATAGAGAGAGATAGAGAGAGAGAGATAGAGAGATAGTGACAGATTGTGCTATATATTTTTTATATAACTGCTGCAGTGTCATAGAGTGATAGATAGTGAGAGATAGAGAGAGATAGTGATAGAGTGCTAAATTTTGTGTCGGCTGCCCCCGCCTTTTTGTGCTGATCACTATATCTGAGGTGATCAGCAACTTTTTGGGGGTACAGAGGTTTTTTTTTTTTATATATACCTGTCAGTACCACCAAAGGTTGTGCACCTGCTGCCCCTCACTGGTAATCAGTGTCGCATCACTGATCACCTTTTTTTATTTTTTGTGAGTGCTGTGGGGTCTTTTTTACATTTTTTTTTTACACACACTGTGATTTTGTGTGTGTCCTGTGGCCACTGTGCACTGATCAGTGACGTACATCACTGATCAGCTTTTTCGGCACAGGGTTGATCTATTTTTTTTTTTTTTTGATCAAATTCCTGTTGCCTTTGAGCGCTGTTCAGTGACGGACGTTACTGACCAACATCTGTGCTCAATTTTTGGCGCAGGACCTTTTTTTTTTTTTTTAACCCCTTCCATTTTTTTTTTTTTTAACCCCTTCCATTTTTTTTTTTTTTAACCCCTTCCATTTTTTTTTTTTTGAACCCTTCAATTTTTTTTTTTTTGTATTTTTTTTTTCTGCACTACATACACAATACACACTACATACCCCCTGGGTTGAAATAAAGTTTGTACCCCCCCTACACTATACACGTGTTGAAACATTTCACTACCAGTAACACAAAAATATAAATGGCATCCCAAATGTCATCCCAAATGTCGTCCCAGTCATCCAGGAGAATGTATTCGGTGGAGGAGGCATATGCCATGCTTGCATCTGACTCTGACACAGCCAGTGAGGCAAGCGGGGAATTTGAAGGATTTGTCTTAAGCTCCTCTTCCTCCTCTGATGATGAGGGACCCCCTCAAAGACGCCCCCGTAGAGCAGCTGAGACCCCCCCCCCAATAATTGATCTCGTATGGACCCCACCACCAGACAATTTTGAGCCCCAGGTTCCTGAGTTTTTGGCCATCCCAGGAATCCAATTTGATTCAACAGGTCTCAGAGAAATTGACTTTTTCAAATTATTTTTCTCTGATGATTTTATAAATTTAATGGTGGACCAAACTAATTTATATGCCCAGCAGTTTATTGCTCAAAACCCCACGTCATCATTTGCTAGGTGGACCCCTGTAGATGCAGTAGAGATGATGACGTTTTGGGGTCTGGTGTTACATATGGGCATAGTAAAAAAGCCACAAATTAGGCAATATTGGAGTACAGATGTTCTGTACAGCACCCCATTTCACCGTATGGCCATGCCCCGGGCTCGTTTTGAGGCAATCCATAAATTTATACATTACACCGATAATGCACAGTGCCCACCCAGAGATGATCCCACCTTTGACAGGCTATTCAAAGTCAGGCCGGTCATTGATCATTTCAGTGCCAAATTTGCAGAGCTATACATCCCTGATAAATGTATTAGTATCGACGAGTCCCTTATACATTTTAAAGGAAGGGTTAAATTCCGCCAGTACCTTCCCAGTAAGAGGGCAAGGTATGGCATAAAAATGTATAAGCTGTGTGAAAGCACCACAGGGTACACCCACAAGTTTAGGGTATATGAAGGGAAGGATTCAAGAATTGAACCACCAGAATGCCCCCCCTCCCTCGTAGGTGTTAGTGGAAAAATTGTCTGGGATTTAATGCACCCCTTCCTGGATAAGGGTTATCACCTCTATGTGGATAACTTTTACACCAGCATCCCCCTGTTTAAGGCCCTTGGTTCAAGAGGTACAGCAGCTTGCGGTACTGTGCGCAAGAACCAAAGAGGCCTCCCCAAAACGCACATTGCCCAAGTAATGAGAAGGGGTGAAAGCAGGGGAATATGCACCGAAAATATGTTGTTGGTCAAATATAAGGACAAGAGGGATGTCCTTATACTGACAACAATTCATGGAGACAGTACCACCTCCATCCCTGTACGAGGTACCAGTACCCACACCTCCAAACCAAATTGTATCCTAGATTACAATAAGTACATGGGCGGAGTGGATCTTTCAGATCAGGTACTAAAGCCGTACAGTGCCCTGCGGAAAACAAATATCTGGTACAAGAAGCTGGCCGTGTATATCATCCAGATGGCACTGTATAACGCTTACGTGCTATTCCGTTCTACCGGCCAGAGGGGGACATTTATGCACTTTCAAGAGGAAGTCATAAAGAGCCTAACATTTGGGAATCAGCAGGCAGAGGGCCCCAGTACTTCTAGTACTGGCCCCCGTATTGTACCAGGGCAGCATTTTCCCAACGAAATCCCCTCCACTGCAAGAAAGGGCAGGACACAAAAAAGGTGCAAAGTTTGTTATAAAAAGGGAATAAGAAAGGAAACTATTTTCCACTGTGAAACTTGCCCCGACAAACCCGGCCTATGTATAAAGGAGTGCTTTAAAATATACCACACATCTATGGATTATTAGGTTCATCATTTCACCGTGCTTCGGGGGTCTTGCTAATGCCACATAGCACCCACCATTCATTCCACCAGAATCTGAGCTGCAAAATCCAAAAATCACTCCTTCCCTTCTGAGTCCTGCCATGCACCCAACTGGTATTTTTTGGTCACATGTGAGGCATTGCCGTACTCTGGAGAAATGGGGGCACAGATTTTGGGGTGCTTTGTCTCCTTCATTCCTTGTGAAAATGAAAAATTTTGAGCCAGAAGTACATTTTTGTGTAAAAAAATGTATTTTTTTCATTTTCACTGCCCAGTTGTACCAAAATTGATGAAACCCCTGGGGGTTTGAAATGTACACTATACCCCTAGATGAATTCCCTGAGGGGTGTAGTTTGCAAAATGGGGTGACTTGTGGGGGGGTTCCACTGTATTGGTAATGCAACATAGCACCCACCATTCATTCCACCAAAATCTTTGCTGCAAAATCCAAAAATCACTCCTTCCCTTCTGAGTCCTGCCATGCACCCAACTGGAATTTTTTGGTCACATGTGAGGCATTGCCGTACTCTGGAGAAATGGGGGCACAGATTTTGGGGTGCTTTGTCTCCTTCATTCCTTGTGAAAATGAAAAATTTTGAGCCAGAAGTACATTTTTGTGTAAAAAAATGTAATTTTCCATTTTCACATCCCAGTTGTACCAAAATTGGTGAAACCCCTGGGGGTTTGAAATGTACACTATACCCCTAGATGAATTCCCTGAGGGGTGTACTTTGCAAAATGGGGTGACTTGTGGGGGGGTTCCACTGTATTGGTGCTTGGGGGGTCTTGCTAATGCGACATAGCACCCACCAAAAAACCACCAGAATCTGAGCTGCAAAATCTAAAAATCACTCCTTCCCTTCTAAG
Source organism: Crinia signifera (assembly GCF_055691185.1). Lineage (NCBI taxonomy): Eukaryota > Metazoa > Chordata > Amphibia > Anura > Myobatrachidae > Crinia > Crinia signifera. The sequence goes on along the minus strand of NC_139221.1, from coordinate 21,487,835 downwards.
TCCTGCCATGCACCCAACTGGTATTTTTTGGTCACATGTGAGGCATTGCCGTACTCTGGAGAAATTGGGGCACAGATTTTGGGGTGCATTGTCTCCTTCATTCCTTGTGAAAATGAAAAATTTTGAGCCAGAACTGCATGTTTGTGTAAAAAAATGTAATTTTCCATTTTCACATCCCAGTTGTACCAAAATTGGTGAAACCCCTGGGGGTTTGAAATGTACACTATACCCCTAGATGAATTCCCTGAGGGGTGTACTTTGCAAAATGGGGTGACTTGTGGGGGGGTTCCACTGTATTGGTGCTTTGGGAGTCTTGCTAATGCAACATAGCACCCACCATTCATTCCACCAAAATCTTTGCTGCAAAATCCAAAAATCACTCCTTCCCTTCTGAGTCCTGCCATGCACCCAACTGGTATTTTTTGGTCACATGTGAGGCATTGCCGTACTCGGGAGAAATTGGGGCACAGATTTTGGGGTGCATTGTCTCCTTCATTCCTTGTGAAAATGAAAAATTTTGAGCCAGAACTGCATGTTTGTGTAAAAAAATGTAATTTTCCATTTTCACATCCCAGTTGTACCAAAATTGGTGAAACCCCTGGGGGTTTGAAATGTACACTATACCCCTAGATGAATTCCCTGAGGGGTGTACTTTGCAAAATGGGGTGACTTGTGGGGGGGTTCCACTGTATTGGTGCTTTGGGAGTCTTGCTAATGCAACATAGCACCCACCATTCATTCCACCAAAATCTTTGCTGCAAAATCCAAAAATCACTCCTTCCCTTCTGAGTCCTGCCATGCACCCAACTGGTATTTTTTGGTCACATGTGAGGCATTGCCGTACTCGGGAGAAATTGGGGCACAGATTTTGGGGTGCATTGTCTCCTTCATTCCTTGTGAAAATGAAAAATTTTGAGCCAGAACTGCATGTTTGTGTAAAAAAATGTAATTTTCCATTTTCACATCCCAGTTGTACCAAAATTGGTGAAACCCCTGGGGGTTTGAAATGTACACTATACCCCTAGATGAATTCCCTGAGGGGTGTACTTTGCAAAATGGGGTGACTTGTGGGGGGGTTCCACTGTATTGGTGCTTTGGGAGTCTTGCTAATGCAACATAGCACCCACCATTCATTCCACCGAAATCTTTGCTGCAAAATCCAAAAATCACTCCTTCCCTTCTGAGTCCTGCCATGCACCCAACTGGTATTTTTTGGTCACATGTGAGGCATTGCCGTACTCAGGAGAAATTGGGGCACAGATTTTGGGGTGCTTTGTCTCCTTCATTCCTTGTGAAAATGAAAAATTTTGAGCCAGAACTGCATGTTTGTGTAAAAAAATGTAATTTTCCATTTTCACATCCCAGTTGTACCAAAATTGGTGAAACCCCTGGGGGTTTGAAATGTACACTATACCCCTAGATGAATTCCCTGAGGGGTGTACTTTGCAAAATGGGGTGACTTGTGGGGGGGTTCCACTGTATTGGTGCAACATAGCACCCACCATTCATTCCACCAAAATCTGTGCTGCAAAATCCAAAAATCACTCCTTCCCTTCTGAGTCCTGCCATGCACCCAACTGGTATTTTTTGGTCACATGTGAGGCATTGCCGTACTCGGGAGAAATTGGGGCACAGATTTTGGGGTGCTTTGTCTCCTTCATTCCTTGTGAAAATGAAAAATTTTGAGCCAGAACTGCATGTTTGTGTAAAAAAATGTAATTTTTCATTTTCACATCCCAGTTGTACCAAAATTGGTGAAACCCCTGGGGGTTTGAAATGTACACTATACCCCTAGATGAATTCCCTGAGGGGTGTAGATTGCAAAATGGGGTGACTTGTGGGGGAGGTTCCTAACTTTTAGCACTTATGGTGCCTAGAAACCTACATGGTGCCTAAAAAAAAATCTCATAAAAAGGAGGCTCCAAAATCAAGTAGGTGCTCCTTCTATTATGAAGCCTGTGGTTTGGTCAACGTGCACACTAGGGCCACATATAGGATATTTTTGAAAACAAAAGAATTGGGGGAATCAATTTTTAGTCACATTTCTCTAGTAAAATCTACTGTATTCGTTAGAAAAATGTATTAAAATTGAAACTCTGCAAAAAAAAAGAAATTTTGAAATTTCACCTACACTTTGTTTTAATTCCTGTGAAACACCTAAAGGGTTAACAAACTTCCAAAATGCTGTTTTGAATACTGTGAGGGGTGCAGTTTTTGAAATGGCATCATTTATGGGGGTGTCTCACATACAAGTCCCTCAAAGTCACATCAGAACTGAACTGGTCCCTAAAAAAATCAGTGTTTGAAATTTTCATGAAAATTTGAGAATTTGCTATTCATATTGTAAGCCTCCTAGTGTCCAAAAAAATTAAAAGGAAGTTGAAATAATGATGGAAACATAAAGTAGACATATGGTCTATGTTAGTTATTAACTATTTTGAGTGGTATGATTATTTGTCTCACAAGCAGAAAATTTAACATTTTGCAAATTGCAAAATTTTCCATTTTTTCACGATATTTTGGTATTTTTCACAAAAAAACACAGACTGTATCGACGAAAATTTACCACTAACTTGAAGTACAATGTGTCACGAGAAAACAATCTCAAAATCACTGGGATAAGTAAAAGCAAAAAAAAGTTATCCCCACTTAAGTGAGACATGTCAGATTTGAAAAAAAGGGCTCTGTCATGAAGGCACAAACTGGCTCTGTCATGAAGGGGTTAAACTGCCACAGAACCTGTGTAATTAACATGTGTCCGGAATTAAAGGGACTAGGTGGTAACCCTAAACCATACACACTGTAGTTGCCAACCCTGGTTCTGAGGGCCCTGCTCAGGAAAGCCAACTTATTCTTGATAGGCTGATCTCATCCAATCAGGTTTTGCCTTCAGGGTCAGTCTAGGCTACTAGGCACTTAGGCAACGCTTCTGCCAATATCCCCTTATGCCACTTCTGAAAGGGCTGTGGGCATCACATGAAGTGGGCATGACATGAAATCAGCGTCAGCTACACTATAAGATAAAGCAGCGGTTCCCAACCTTTTCTCTCTCTGTACCCCTTGATTAGGCTTTTCATGTATGAGTACCCCCCTCCTCTCAATTTTAAATATCCACAGTACTTACGAGTGGAAGTGAGTGGTATGTGTGTCCTTACATTAAGGAGTAGCGGAGGAGTAGAAATCGGGTCCCTCTGTGTCTGGCCGCTGGCTGTGTACTGTCTCCGGTAGCTGTGGAGTAGTGTGCAGTCAGGAATCGGGCCCCTCTGTGTCTGGCCACTGGCTGTGTACTGTCTCCGGTAGCGGAGGAGTAATGTGCGGTCAGGAATCAGGCCCTCTGTGTCTGGCCGCTGGCTGTGTACTGTCTCCGGTAGCGGAGGAGTAGTGTGCGGTCAGGAATCGGGTCCCTCTGTGTCTGGCCGCTGGCTGTGTACTGTCTCCGGTAGAGGAGGAGTAGTGTGCGGTCAGGAATCGGGTCCCTCTGTGTCTGGCTGCTGGCTGTGTAATGTCTCCGGTAGCGGAGGAGTAGTGTGCGGTCAGGAATCGGGTCCCTCTGTGTCTGGCTGCTGGCTGTGTACTGTCTCCAGTAGTGGAGGAGTAGTGTGCGGTCAGGAATCAGGCCCTCTGTGTCTGGCTGCTGGCTGTGTACTGTCTCCGGTAGCGGAGGAGTAGTGTGCGGTCAGGAATCAGGCCCTCTGTGTCTGGCTGCTGGCTGTGTACTGTCTCCGGTAGCGGAGGAGTAGTGTGCGGTCAGGAATCGGGTCCCTCTGTGTCTGGCCGCTGGCTGTGTACTGTCTCCGGTAGAGGAGGAGTAGTGTGCGGTCAGGAATCGGGTCCCTCTGTGTCTGGCCGCTGGCTGTGTACTGTCTCCGGTAGTGGAGGAGTAGTGTGCGGTCAGGAATCGGGTCCCTCTGTGTCTGGCCGCTGGCTGTGTACTGGTTCCGGTAGCGGAGGAGTAGTGTGCGATCAGGAATCGGGTCCCTCTGTGTCTGGCCGCTGGTTGTGTACTGTCTCCGGTAGCGGAGGAGTAGTGTGCGGTCAGGAATCGGGTCCCTCTGTGTCTGGCCGCTGGCTGTGTACTGTCTCCGGTAGCGGAGGAGTAGAGTACGGTCAGGAATCGGGTCCCTCTGTGTCTGACCGCTGGCTGTGTACTGTGTCCGGTAGCGGAGGAGTAGTGTGCGGTCAGGAATCGGGTCCCTCTGTGTCTGGCCGCTGGCTGTGTACTGTCTCCGGTAGCGGAGGAGTAGTGTGCAGCCAGGAATCAGGTCCCTCTGTGTCTGGCCGCTGGCTGTGTACTGTGTCCGGTAGCGGAGGAGTAGCATGCGGTCAGGAATTGGGTCCCTCAGTGTCTGGCCGCTGGCTGTGTACTGTCTCCGGTAGAGGAGGAGTAGTGTGCGGTCAGGAATCGGGTCCCTCTGTGTCTGGCCGCTGGCTGTGTACTGTCTTCGGTAGCCGGAGGAGTAGTGTACAGTCAGGAATCGGGTCCCTCTGTGTCTGGCCGCTGGCTGTGTATTGTCTTTGGTAGCGGAGGAGTAGTGTGCGGTCAGGAATCGGGTCCCTCTATGTCTGGCCGCTGGCTGTGTACTGGTTCCGGTAGCGGAGGAGTAGTGTGCGGTCAGGAATCGGGTCCCTCTGTGTCTGGCCGCTGGCTGTGTACTGCCTCCGGTAGTGGAGGAGTAGTGTGCGGTCAGGAATCAGGCCCCTATGTGTCTGGCTGCTGGCTGTGTACTGCCTCCGGTAGCGGAGGAGTAGTGTGTGGTCAGGAATCGGGTCCCTCTGTGTCTGGCCACTGGCTGTGTACTGTCTCCGGTAGCGGAGGAGTAGTGTGCGGTCAGGAATCAGGCCCCTATGTGTCTGGCTGCTGGCTGTGTACTGTCTCCGGTAGCGGAGGAGTAGTGTGCGGTCAGGTATCGGGCCCCTCTGTGTCTGGCCGCTGGCTGTGTACTGTCTCTGGTAGCGGAGGAGTAGCGTGCGGTCAGGAATCAGATCCCTCTGTGTCTGGCCGCTGGCTGTGTACTCAGTGGCGTAGCTAGGGCGGTGCCGGCGGAGCACCGGCTCCAGGCGCCGACTTGTCACCTGGCGCCGGAGCTCTGCCGTCGGCTCCCTCGCCCTGCATCAGTCAGTGGGGAAAGTAAAAGGTTCGCAAATACGCGCTATAGCGCGTATTTTGCCCACAAGTAGTGACTAGGGACTTACTTTTTGAAAACAGACGGGTCCCCTCTGACGCGCTCTGTCCGTATTGGTCGGCAGTGTGGACTCCTGGGCGGGTGCAATTAACTTCAGTAGCAGCGGCGGCGGAGGGAATGGCAGGACGGCGGAAATATGGCAGCAGCTGGGAAGGGAAGGCGGGAGAGGGAGACGGCAGCCCTGTCACAGGGGTCCCCGCCCCAGCACGGAGGTCAGAACTGAGTCCAGGTCTTGCTGCTGGTGAGGATTCCCCAGGATTAGTGGCCTTGGCAGGTACTCTGAGAGCCTGACACCCCCCCCCCCCCCAGCACATTTCGCGGTTTCCATCGGGGAGGAGGAGAGAGAGAAGATAATCACTCCTTGAATCTTCAGCAGCCATCCTCCCATCCCTTATCAGCAGCCACCCACCCCTCAGTTACCAGCAGCAGGGCGAAATCCACCAGCGGCGCTGTGGAGCTGGCAGCACTAACGGAGACCAATGCTGCCCAGCAGCAGTAACCTGGCTGGTGGCACCATCAGCCCCAGGATGCAACCACCCTTTACTCCCTTCTGCAGAACCAGGGACCCCCCTTCGATGAAGCCGGCCTGACCCTGCCAGAGTAATTGATCACCCTTCTTAGGTGAGGTGTCAGTCTTGGTGGCTGCTGTACTGCATATACTGTATATGAGCCCTGACTTTTAATATATGAGTGATAGCTCTATATATAGATAGACATGTGTGTATGTATAGATATATATGCCCTCAGAAAGGTATGGCAACTTTATACATCCAAACATAGGGGTTGATTATAGTGTATTTGGGACAGTGATGTACACATAAATAGTAGAACAGAGGTTTGGTACTCCATTTTCAGTGCACAAACGACAATACAGTGTCATTTCAATCAACATTTCAGTGCTTTATTTCTAACGATAATGCGGTAATTGGTGGTGCAAGGGGGGAGGAGCGGGCGTGTAATATTAGAAGTTCTGCGTAGGGTGCTAAAAAAACCTTGCAACGGCTCTGATTACACCACAAGGGGTCCGCCCGCACCTTACTAAGCAGAAGCAGTGAGTATAAGCAGGAGTACTTGGGGCATAACGGTTTGTGGCATGTTATGTAATGGGCATAATGGTGTGTGGGATGTTGTGTAATGGGCATAATGGTGTGTGGCATAATGCGTAATGGGCATTATGGAGTGCGTAATCCTGGCGCAGTGTGTGTCCATGTGGCTCTAGCTGGTACTGTGTGTATAAGTGGCACTATTGTGTGGTGTAATGTGTATTGGTACTATTATGTGGCCACGCCCCTTCCCCACAAAGCCATGCCCTAAATTTTTGGAGCGCGCCGTCCTTGTTTCGCATTTATGTATTTTCTAATATAGGTCTTTCTTGCTTTATGTGACTGGGCAATTATGGTGTGTGGTATAATGTTAGACCACGCCCCCTCTTCACCGCGCAAGGGTCCCACCTACTACAAACCGGGGAGGGGGCGCGAAACATGCCCTTGCTCCGGGCACCGTGGAACCTAGCTACACCACTGTGTGTACTGTCTCCAGTAGCGGAGGAGTAGTGTGCAGCCAGGAATCGGTCCCTCTGTGTCTGACCGCTGGCTGTGTACTGTCTCCGGTAGCGGAGGAGTAGTGTGCAGCCAGGAATCGGTCCCTCTGTGTCTGACCGCTGGCTGTGTATTGTCTCCGGGGTTCCCAGTAATGCCTGTAGGATTAATGCCGCTCCCTCCATCCGTGTTAGCATGGGTAGATGATAGCTGATATCTGGGGGCAGCACGGGTAGCTCCCAATGGATTGCAAAATCACGAGGACACACTGATGACGCTGCAGACGGAACCAGAAGTAAAGCAACGTGGTTCATCTCCATGGCAACCGGAGACTCCTTTCTCTTCTTCCACCATTACCAATATTATTTTCAAGTACCCCCAACCAGGGGATCCTCCAGAGGAGGGGCTGCAGCACAGGTCAAAATTCAAATAGGAGAGCCACAGCCACTGCCACCAACTGTCATTCCAAACTGACTCACTGGCAGTTGCTGTGGTTACCCTATATGAATTTTTAACTGAGTTGCAGCCCCCCATCTGGAGCTGCCACTGCCCCCAACCAGACTGCACTGTAGCCCTAGGGGTACACACACCCCAGGTTAGGAACCACTGAGTTCCCAAGGTGCCCTAACAGTCATGTTTTAAGGATTTCCATGGTTGAGCATAGATAGTTAAATCTGATTGACTAGATACCAATTTAAACACCTGTGCCTAAGCATAGACATCTTTAAAACCTGAACTGCATTAGGAACTGAGTTTGGGGACCTCTGCTATAAGCTAAACCTCATTCAGTCTAGAACATCTGCAACACATCGTCCCCGTTAACCCAGAATTCCAGAATATATGGAGCACACAGGTGTTAATACGCTGAGACTCATCCAGGGAATTTGCATTTATACAGCCTGTTCCTTCATTACTAAGGGTTGGGTTTCCGTATAAAGTCTAGGAAACTGAAGAAGGGGTCCGCAGGTACAAATATTTGGCAATTAATTTGTCTTATTTGGACAAAGATCAGTTTGACGCGGTGACAAAAGGGAGATTCCAGGGTAATTAAGCCGAAGTTTACTTAAAGCAAATCTTGACATCCACTCCTCTGCGTTCAAATACTAATTGCTTTTTGAACCCGCTCGGAGGAAGCTTTTACATCTTCAAGTTATGGCCGATTAAGAAAACAGGCGGATTATTATGGATTAGCTAAATAAACAGGCTAAGACGGCTTCCTGGCTGGCCACACCAGCATTTCTCACTGGAATGGCCACCCTAACATTTCTACGTAAGGGTCCCGTACTTGCTTAAAATGTTGAGTGCAAGAAATGTGGACTTTCCATAAAAAAATAAAAAATCCCCAACAGTTTTCATATACAGATGTAGATTGTAGCACACTCGTTGTGGCTACGGCGCAGGTGCGGGTGCCCGTATAGCGAGCTTAGTTGCACCCACCTGGGATGCCGGCTAATGCATTCTTATTGGGTGTCAAGTGTGACTTTGACAAGCGTGTGTGCGTTTCACCATACTGGTCACACCCATGAGAAAACGGATGATACTGTTCCTGTAGATGGGCGTTTGTAGCATTGACATGTCCCAGAATTGTTCCTCAACTGAACCCATGCCAATTGCTAAAATTGTGTATGTGTTAGTGTGATATGATATGTCAACAGTCGTAATAAGTACGCATGACCGGCGGTTAGAATGCCGACACTGCAATCGCGATGGAGGGAAACCCAGCAGGGGTCAGGTAAGTATGCTTACACTCCAGATGCCCCCCACCCTTTGTTCTAGCAGCCTAACCCACACACACACTCACACACACACTCACACCTTCCAAGGGGAAGACGTATGATATGAATCAGTGATATGGGAGTAGAAGTGATAAAGTGCCTTGTACTTTATCACCTGCCAATCAGCTCCTTTTTAATCTCAGTCTGTAACTTAAAAGTCAGGAGCTGATTGGCCGGTGATAAAGTACCAGGCACTTTATCACTTCTCCTCCCTTATTACTGCTTCATACAGCTACCCCAGCGGCGTAGCTACGTTTTGGGCACCCCCCCGCCGTTAGGGGGGGGCGCCCCCCGCCGCCCATTCAAACCCCCCCAGTCCCCCGCAGCCTTACCTTTCGCGCTGGTCCCGGCGGCTCCGTTCTTCTGCTGAGGTCCACCACAAAATGGCCGCCCCCATACAGCAGACAGTTTCAGAGAACTGTGTACTATATGGGGGCGGCCATTTTGTGGTGGTCCTCAGCAGAAGAACTGAGCCGCCGGGACCAGCGAAATAGGTAAGCCTGCGGGGGATTGGGGGGAGGTGTAACTATAGCACCGCAGCCCCCGGCGCCCCCATATGCACAGCGCCCCCCCCCCCCCCGCGGTGGCGGGGGCTGCGGTGCTATAGTTACGCCAGTGAGCTACCCCTAAGTGTCTAATCCTACCCCCCTTCTAAGTGCCTATCCCTGGCCTTCCTCTTCCCACAGGGCCACAAATCTCCCCCTATAACAATAAGGATAATAAAAAAATGTTATATGATTGTGTGTACACAATTATATGACTTATAAAACTTTGCTCCCATCAGGATTGCATGTCAGTGTTTCAGCGACATGTGACAGCAAACTTAATTAAAGCAACGTATTTTCGAGGACAAACCACAAGGAAGATCAATAGATGTTCCTTTACCATGTGTATAAACATGAACCACATGACTTGCTGTGTAAGTGGAACGCAGCAATGTAATTAAATAAACTCATGTTACCAAAGCTGTAATTATGGCTACAAAGAAAACCAAACATTAAACTGAAAAGCAGCGATGATGGATAATGCTACAATGTAACAATAGTCAGGAAACCATCAGTTTGTCACCAAGAGCAGAGTGACATCACAATGTACGTTGTACGGAGCATATGAGGTCCGTGGGAGGTACATGTATTCATTCTCCTCTATTGTGCCACCTCAGTGAGGCATGAGGTACACTTGTAGGTGGTCTGGGCTATCATCGGAGCTTGGTGCTGGTAACCCGCCCGACAGAGTTTTCTCCTCCGCGCATCACTTTTTAATCAGTTGTAACTAGAGATGGGCGCCGGAGATTTGGATTTAGATTTGTTGCCGGGATTTGTATTTGGACTTGTCAAGCGGCAGTGAAAGGATTTGGATTTTTGGTACTTGTTAAACATCCTAGCACCTCATGTGTGTGTACCTCTAGCATGTTAAACCTTAACTTAACTTATCTTAACATTAAACCTGAAATAAAGACTCGGAGACATAGGTTTGGCAGAAATTGTTAGCTGATTTATTATTTGAAATATTTAAGCTAGTTTTGATTTGATTAAACTAATTTAAATAAATGGTGTCCAAGAAAGAACGGCTACTAAACTAAACTCCACCCCCAAACACAGCATAGGTAATCAAACTACCCTACCAAGCGGTATCCACTCGACCTACTACATTGACTACCACCCAGCCAGGTGGTCTCGCTGCCCCCGAGCGGGTGATCGAGCCAAAGGCCTAAGTCAATGAATAGGCGAGCGCACCGAAAAACAATCTATATACGTTGCATAAACAGGTAATGAAGGCTAAAAACTATTAACCTGCCGTTCTTTCCTGCCTATCAGCCAACGCAATTAAAACACCCTGAAAAAAAACCCCATTTAAAACCAATTATCACAGGGAAGGGAGGGAGGGAAAATTTCAGCAGGAAAGAGAGGAAGACTCCTCCCTTTCCTGACCCAATATTCAGCTAGCTCTGACATTCCCAAGCACGTTATTGGATCCCCGAGTCACATGCTCCCTAATGGTCACACACACAGCCTGGGATGTTTAACCCATTCCATGCCTAGTGCTGGCATTACATTAATCTTCCTAGCAGGGCGCCCACTAAGCAAATAGCTTAGCAGGCGATTCTGCGTAAGAAAATTGCATCGCATGCTGTTTTTGCGTGCAATGCGATCGCATGCGATGCGATTTTCCTGTTATTTATTCACTGCTATTTTTTCCTCCAGGGCGGTGCGATCGCATCGCATAAGATCGCAGTGCATGCGATCGCATTGCACGGCGAAATGGCATGCGATCGCATGCGATTGTATAGGGTGCGATGCCATTTACAGTACTTTACTATACAGTTGTATGAGATGCATTGAGATTGAGGCACCCCCCCCCAGTATCCACTCCACCCCGACGCGTGGCGAGCGCAGCGTGCCAGCGAGGGGCGGCGGAACACGTCCTCCCAACCTTTTCATACCCCCACTATCCACGTCGGCGTGGATTGATTTTATATAGTGTCGCGAGCGCAGCGAGCCACCGAGCACCGCGATGGGACGCGGTTACATTACATGTATTCCGTGTCCCCTCGCGGGGCTCGCTATGCTCGCCACGCCCACTTCGGGGTGGCGTGAATACGGGGGGGGGGTCTCAATCTCATTGCATCTCGTATAGTGAAGTAAATGGCATCGCACCCTATACAATCAAATGCGATTTTGCGGTGCAATGGGGGGGGGGGATAGCAGTGAATAAATGACATAGGAAAATCACATCGCTACGGTACCGTACGTAGTGAAACTGGGCGCCCTGCTAGGAAACAAGTACAAGATTTTTTTTTTAATGGTAAAAAAATAATGAAAAGCTAACTGACAGCCTGCCTGTGTACTGTACGCCACTACACTGACTGACAGCCTGCCTGTGTACTGTACGCCACTACACTGACTGACAGCCTGCCTGTGTACTGTACGCCACTACACTGACTGACAGCCTGCCTGTGTACTGTACGCCACTACACTGACTGACAGCCTGCCTGTGTACTGTACGCCACTACAATCACTGACAGCCTGCCTGTGTACTGTACGCCACTACACTGACTGACAGCCTGCCTGTGTACTATACGCCACTACACTGACTGACAGCCTGCCTGTGTACTGTACGCCACTACACTGACTGACAGCCTGCTTGTGTACTGTACGCCACTACACTGACTGACAGCCTGTCTGTGTACTGTACGCCACTACACTGACTGACAGCCTGCCTGTGTACTGTACGCCACTACACTGACTGACAGCCTGTCTGTGTACTGTACGCCACTACACTGACTGACAGCCTGCCTGTGTACTGTACGCCACTACACTGACTGACAGCCTGCCTGTGTACTGTACGCCACTACACTGCCTGACAGCCTGCCTGTGTACTGTACGCCACTACACTGACTGACAGCCTGCCTGTGTACTGTACGCCACTACACTGACTGACAGCCTGCCTGTGTACTGTACGCCACTACACTGCCTGACAGCCTGCCTGTGTACTGTACGCCACTACACTGACTGACAGCCTGCCTGTGTACTGTACGCCACTACACTGCCTGACAGCCTGCCTGTGTACTGTACACCACTACACTGACTGACAGCCTGCCTGTGTACTGTACCCCACTACACTGACTGACAGCCTGCCTGTGTACTGTACGCCACTACACTGACTGACAGCCTGCCTGTGTACTGTACGCCACTACACTGACTGACAGCCTGCCTGTGTACTGTACCCCACTACACTGACTGACAGCCTGCCTGTGTACTGTACCCCACTACACTGACTGACAGCCTGCCTGTGTACTGTACGCCACTACACTGACTGACAGCCTGCCTGTGTACTGTACTCCACTACACTGACTGACAGCCTGCCTGTGTACTGTACCCCACTACACTGACTGACAGCCTGCCTGTGTACTGTACGCCACTACACTGACTGACAGCCTGCCTGTGTACTGTACGCCACTACACTGACTGACAGCCTGCCTGTGTACTGTACGCCACTACACTGCCTGACAGCCTGCCTGTGTACTGTACACCACTACACTGACTGACAGCCTGCCTGTGTACTGTACCCCACTACACTGACTGACAGCCTGCCTGTGTACTGTACGCCACTACACTGACTGACAGCCTGCCTGTGTACTGTACGCCACTACACTGACTGACAGCCTGCCTGTGTACTGTACCCCACTACACTGACTGACAGCCTGCCTGTGTACTGTACGCCACTACACTGACTGACAGCCTGCCTGTGTACTGTACGCCACTACACTGACTGACAGCCTGCCTGTGTACTGTACGCCACTACACTGACTGACAGCCTGCCTGTGTACTGTACGCCACTACACTGACTGACAGCCTGCCTCTGTACTGTACGCCACTACACTGACTGACAGCCTGCCTGTGTACTGTACGCCACTACACTGACTGACAGCCTGCCTGTGTACTGTACGCCACTACACTGACTGACAGCCTGCCTGTGTACTGTACGCCACTACACTGACTGACAGCCTGCCTGTGTACTGTACGCCACTACACTGACTGACAGCCTGCCTGTGTACTGTACGCCACTACACTGACTGACAGCCTGCCTGTGTACTGTACGCCACTACACTGACTGACAGCCTGCCTGTGTACTGTACGCCACTACACTGACTGACAGCCTGCCTGTGTACTGTACCCCACTACACTGACTGACAGCCTGCCTGTGTACCCCCCTACACTGACTGACAGCCTGTCTGTGTACTGTACGCCACTACACTGACTGACAGCCTGCCTGTGTACTGTACGCCACTACACTGACTGACAGCCTGCCTGTGTACTGTACGCCACTACACTGACTGACAGCCTGCCTGTGTACTATACGCCACTACACTGACTGACAGCCTGCCTGTGTACTGTACGCCACTACACTGACTGACAGCCTGCCTGTGTACTGTACCCCCCTACACTGACTGACAGCCTGCCTGTGTACTGTACCCCCCTACACTGACTGACAGCCTGCTTGTGTACTGTACGCCACTACACTGACTGACAGCCTGCCTGTGTACTGTATGCCACTACACTGACTGACAGCCTGCCTGTGTACTGTACCCCACTACACTGACTGACAGCCTGCTTGTGTACTGTACGCCACTACACTGACTGACAGCCTGTCTGTGTACTGTACGCCACTACACTGACTGACAGCCTGTCTGTGTACTGTACGCCACTACACTGACTGACAGCCTGTCTGTGTACTGTACCCCACTACACTGACTGACAGCCTGCCTGTGTACTGTACCCCACTACACTGACTGACAGCCTGCCTGTGTACTGTACCCCCTACACTGACTGACAGCCTGCCTGTGTACTGTACGCCACTACACTAACTGACAGCCTGCCTGTGTACTGTACGCCACTACACTGACTGACAGCCTGCCTGTGTACTGTACCCCACTACACTGACTGACAGCCTGCCTGTGTACTGTACCCCACTACACTGACTGACAGCCTGTCTGTGTACTGTACGCCACTACACTGACTGACAGCCTGCCTGTGTAGTGTACGCCACTACACTGACTGACAGCCTGCCTGTGTACTGTACCCCACTACACTGACTGACAGCCTGCCTGTGTACTGTACCCCACTACACTGACTGACAGCCTGCCTGTGTACTGTACCCTACTACACTGACTGACAGCCCCTGCCCTGTGCACAAACCAGTTACCAAACCCCCTGCACGCCACAAACCCCCTGCACAAAGTAACCCCCTGCACAACTTTTCACAAGTAGTAGTACGTAGTAGGTCACCGCTCCAGAGAGACCCTGCTATTACTGCTGATCCATCCTGCTGCAGCTGCTGGTACTGCCGGCATCTAGCATCACTACTCACTTATACACAGACCTCTCCCCACATTCTAGGCTTACCACAGACGGTGGACCTTATTCTGATTTATTCAGTCCTCCATGCATTTGCACAGAGGACCGATGGGGTGCATCTGCGCATGCACCCTACACAGCAGGCGGGGGCGGAGAAGGGGTGGGGAGCGCAGGGCAGCTCTATTAGCATATGGGAATGCACAAAGTTTCAGGCTAAAGGGGCTGTGACACGGGTGCAGGAGGCAGGCAGATGACATCACCGGATGTCAGCTGCCCGCTCTGTCCTCACAGTTTAGTGTCACCATATAGGTGTCTCTGAACTGCGAGCGCTGGAGAAATCATTCGATGGTCACCGACCATCGAATGATTTCTCCCCGTATGCGAATGGATGATTATGTAAATCACCCATTCGCAGGCGTGCAGGGGGTCTTGCGTGCAAGGGGGGACAGCCCTGTGGGTGGCGTCTGATGGACTGCAAATTTTGCAAGCTTGCGAGTCAATCAGAATAAGGTCCAGTGTCATAACAAAGATAGTCCCGTTTCGATCTGCTCCACCTGCTCCCTTCAGATGATTCTTCTTCGTCTGAATCCAGGGCTCTCATTCCCCCTGCACCCAGCCCCTGCCACTACAGTGTGTGGCTATTTAGTGCACTCTGGCCCCTCCTCCTCCAGCCCTGTGCACTCACCACCTCCCACTTCATATGTTCCTCCCCTCTTCCCCGTCACATGTCCCCTCATTCTTTCTCTCCTCTCCAAGCGCAGCCTCTGCCAGGTGTGGATTATTAGGTAGACAATGTCTACATAGACCGCCAATGGGTGATTACCTGACTATGTATCAGACACCTCTGCAAAAAGATTTAGGGGCACATTTATTATACACATTTTGTGGGAAATCCCCCCAAAAGTGCAATTTTTAACAAGGATACCCTTAAGTATCCCATGAAAGTACACAGCAGATTTCAAAGATATTAGATATATTTGCTGTGCTTTCCTTGTTTCCTAACACAAAAACGATTGTTGTTTTCCATTTTAGAATACAGGCTACGTATAGCATAATTTACCCTGGAGAGCAATCTTCAGTGGCGTAACAATAGCAGACTATCGCTCCGCTGCTGCCTGCCTTACCCTTCCCCCCCTTCCCCAGTTACCGCTGTGTCTGTAACCGGGACATGCAGATCTACTTGTCTGCGGTCCCGGTGCTCCTCCTGGCTCGGCTCCTGCTGCTAGTGAAGAATATCCCTCACAAAATGTCCGCCCCCTTACAGCAGACAGTTTTTTTTAGGATGCTAGAGGAGGTGGCAGCCCCCTCTATCATCCTTAAAAACAGTGTCTGCTGTTAGGGGGGCGGAAATTTTGTGAGGGATATTCTTCATTAGCAGCAGGAGCCGAGCCAGGAGCACCAGGACCGTGGACAAGTAGATCGGTGGGTCCAGGTTTCAGACGTGGCAGTGACGGCAACGGGGGTAAGGCAGGGTAGGGGGGTTAACTTTTCTTGGGGGAGGGTACTGCCAAAAATTCCTGGTGGGGGGGGGGGGGGCGATTTTTGTAGTTACGGCACTGATTTTCTTGGACAACCCCCCCCCCCTCCCCCCCGGTAACAGCCACGGGCCTATGCGCAGTCTAATGACTGCGTATGTGCTGTAGGCCCACTGCAAATATCAAAACAGCCCTGGTGTAGCTGAGCGGTAAAGGGGAGCACCAACCGCCCCCCCACCTGGAGCTGAGCTGGTTAGCGTCATCGACGGGGGGTAGCACCCACACTCCAAAACCGCCCCACCCCCACCAGAGCTGCCTAGGGCATCTGGACGCCTTACACCGGGCCTGGTGCTAATCATCGGGTGCCATGGCACACTGACTGTACAAGTGTGCAGTGCCTTATTGGAAGTTGACTAAGGGCCAGATATATCAAGCTTCAAAAAGTGGTAAAGTGGAGAGTGATAAACATCCAGCCAATCAGCTCCTATATGTAATTTTTTTTAAACCCAACCTGTAACATGACAGGCTGGCTGATTATCACTCTTTATTTTATCACTTTTTGAAGCTTGATACATCTGGCCCTTAGCCCCATGAGACTTTGCACAAGAAGTCAGAAGTTCATCACATGCTTCTCAGGCCCATGGAGGACAGCAGTAGCAGCCTCATCTTGGGAGGGTTTTTAATCATAGCAGACAAACACAGGCTTTTCATGTGGTATATATATATATATACCCTGCCGTTACCCATTTATACAAGGTTATACTGCCTTGACTCTGTGTTTTGACAGTGTAATATCTCCAGTGCAGTTTGCAGTCAGTAATGACAAGTGGGAGGGGGGCCCTGTCTAATGTGACCAGGGCCTTAATCCGGCCCTGCCAGCAAGAGCACCTGAGCTCACACCCTTTGCGGCAGAAATCAGTTCAAAATCGCATCTATGTGTATTGACCCCTAAATGTCATCGGGTAGACAGATCTGGCCACATAATGAAAGTAATTGTTCTGTACTGACATCCACAGGACATCAGAATCCCAGCAGTCTGAAGATACCACGTGTTATTCTAGACTGACTGTCAGCTCCGGGACCTGGCTCAGTGGTAATCTGCAGCCTAAAGGCAGATAGGAGGAAAGGAAGCAGATATCAAATAGTGGTTACCAGAGAAAGGGTAACTGCAATAACTCAGTGACTGATTGTATACAAGTTGCCAGGCCAGTCTCTGCCAGCATTCACACGATCATATCCCAGTCTGTTCCTGTCACATCTGTAACGCAGATTATCATTATGGCCCTTATTCTGGTTGGTGCGGCCAGAGCCGCACACGGGGCTCCGGCCGCACAAACCAATCCCCGCCCACCCTACGGATCGCCACGGCCGTCCGTACACGGACGGCTGGCGATCCGCATAAAAATGGTGGAGGCGTACGCCTCCACCATGGTGGGAGCTGCCCCCTGCATTCGATGGTCGTCGACCATCGAAGGCAGGTCCGCACGCCGCGGCAGCTCCCGCAAGCTGAGACCACACGGACAATCGTCCGTGTGGTAGCTTGTATGGGGGCTGAAAGCTGACATCCGGCGACGTCAGCTTTCCGCCCCCATGAGCTGCGTCATGCCCTCATTTCCATGCATACGCCCCGCGTTTGCATGGGAACGCCCATGAAACGCGGGGCGTACACATAGGGAAATGAGGGCATGATGCCTCTCACGCCCCTATACGCCCCCTTTGCGGCGGACGAAATACGTCTGCGGCGAAGGGGGCTGCACATGCGCAGATTGACCTCTGCGCATGTGCAGTGTAAAAACATCGGCGGTACGGCCGCACGCGGGCCGTACCGTCCGAATTAGAATAAGGGCCTATGTTATCTCCTCCCAGCCATTCTCTGGATATGAGACATTAGCACTAATCAGCATCGTTATCTGCTCCCAGTGCTGGCTGACAATGCTCCTGTCCCCTCCACATGTGACACCACCATGTCACAGGAGGTAGGGACCAGGAGCACAAAGCAATTTGCAGGAACACAGATTTCACACTGGCAGCGTATGCCTGATTGCAGGGCTCATACAAAACTTAGCAACGGCATGATCAGGTCTGAATCGTCCCTATTTATGAAGCACCTCTGAAAGCAGCAGATTGCTTTTCCAAACACCCCATAAATCTGAGCCACTGAGGCAATAACACTTCCCCCCTTCCACTTTGCACCCTGGGTGGGCAATGGAGTCATCTGCTGGCGGCCTCCTGCTCCCAAGGGGGCACCTCTCCTCCCCAGCGAGTTTGAATCAATTAATTGAAAGCTGTCAATATTGCTTCTGTGACTGTCTCCCCCTCTTAGGGCTTGGTAATACTAGATTTTTACCTACTGTAGCTTCAAACGTTCAAGGAGTCTTAAGGTCATCCTAGTTAAATCTGATGCAGCTCCATTCTCTAAAATCCTTGCTTGTGTTCGGTGTACATGTGTGACATGCCGCTACGTGAATCCAGGTGCAACATTCAACCACTTTTTTTTAAGTGTTGTAGTCTACTTTCTGTGTTTCCATTATACTGTGTTTTATTGTTGATGTTTTTATGTTGTCATGGTGATGGTTGCACTCGCTGGCTGTCTATCTGACCGGCGTGTTTTCACCGCTGTTGGATGACGTCATGCTTAGGCGCCACCAGCGTGGACGGTCGATTCAGTTGTGACTTGACCTGAATAAGAAACGTGCGAAAGCGTTTTGCTCTAAGACAATATCTTCTGTTCCGGCAAGACTCCTAAAGTTTCGCTTTTTAGGTGAAAATAACGAAACCTATGAAGAAGCTCCGATCTAGTTAAAATTATGTCAGGATGTCTTAGAGTGGTTCATTAATATACTTTAGCTTAGTAAAAGAGAGTACGAGCTTGTCCTAGTGCAAAGTGACTGACTGGCGGGAGAAAAAAAATCCCTTATAACTGACCCATTTTCATGGTCACAATTGTAAATATTGTTTGTTTTCACCCGAAAGTGTTTTTTTTTTTTTTTTTAGGAGAGGGTGCTCTGTAATTGTAACCATTCGCAAGGTGGGGTTTGGTTGACTCGCAAGGATGTAAATTCGCATTTGAGCGAATCAAGCAGAATTACCACCATACACAGAATATACAGAATATAATGCCTCCATTCATCTCACATTATTGGAACCAATGACACAACCTGTCACATCGCTTGCACTACAATAATGTAATCACAACTTACAGCTGAGTCACACTTAGGGATAAATACACCACAGACAGATTAGCTGACTAACGCACTCACACATCAATTAACGCAAGGGAGACTGGAGCAAACTCCTTACCTCCCCAATGCAAATGACGGAAGAGCGAGGGGGGACACGGTGACATTGGAGCAGGGTGGAATGGGAACAGATGTCAGTAATGCAGTCCACCAAACAAGGAGACATTGACTGCAGCCAGGCACAGATGTATATATATTTATATGTGAGTCACCGGTAAGGGTTTCCAAGAATTGCCCTTAGAAATGGACGTAGCTCAGACACAAATAAACCAGAGGTGCTGCCTATATCTACACACACACGGCTCACACGCTGTAGGAAAAAGTGGGGCAGATGTATAAACGTCCAGCCAATCAGCTCCTTACTGACTTTTTTCAAACACAGCCTGTAACATGGCAGTTAGGATGTGATTGGCCGGACGTTTATCTCTCCTTATCAGCCTTGTATTTATCTCTTGTTAAGGCTTAATACATCTGCCCCAGTGTTCTGTTGGTTTATGGGAAATAGTTACGTTACAATGCCAGGGGGGGGGGGGGGGTGCAAAATATAATGTGGGTTATACACATATAGCTGTCTCAAAAGTTGAGCCAAAGAAAGTGGCATTTCTCCGTCCTACCTCCGATCAGCCAGTGTCCTTGAGATGTTCAGCATAATAAGGCCCGAGGCGGCTCAAGGGGGGATCACGGGTGACTTCAACCTAGTGTATCGGGGCCTGAAGGTTGAAGTCCCTGGCATGGGACCCCCCAGGCCTGCACAAGCCAACCAACCCAAGGTGTCACACTAGTGACAGGTTTAGATGTTTAAAAAAGTGTTACGTTAAGAAGAAGGTGGACAGGGCTAAGGTCAGCAGAGCAGGGGGGACCCCAACTACCAATACCCCACCAGGGGACACTAGCAGCTGCTGGTGGGATGCAGGGCAGTCCCCCAAAAATTTGTTACACCCCCAGATAGCACCCAATCCTGTCCCTTTAATAAATGTCAGAATGGATATAGAGGCAACGTCGAGTACACTGCTTTGTGACCCAGCAAATGTTGTATGTGTGGGAGACAGGAAGATGCAGAGCCACTACTGTGGGCAGGGCCACCTCTTAAAAATAAGTGACCGGCTGATAAGTGGCCTCACAGGTGCGTTGGACTACCGGGAATCTTCCCTGTAAGGTCTATGGCCCATCCGCCCCTGTATGTCATTGAATTGCTTTAACAAAACGAAAAATTGCAGGTGCACAATCTAATTATTAAATACTGCTAATTAGAATCATTTTAAATAAAAGTACACTAGTATAAAAAAAACAATTAGGTTATTTGTGATTTTTACTGAAATACTTCATGTTTGGTGCTCATCATTGCCCACACATCCCTACTTGTGTGTGCTCCTCTCCTGGGGGAGGGGGGGGCGGGGGGGCGTGAGGAGGACCCAATTTTCCGGAGCCTCACATCCATTCCAGGAGGGTAGGCGAGTATGTCATTGCCTTAGGAAGCGTCTGAGCACCTAGGTATGTATCTGAGTGCAACAGCTACTGTATTGTCTGCCTTAAACCTTAATCTATCTTTACTTATGTATGTCACCCCTAGGTAGAGCAGCCCCAATAAACCAGGGATTACCGACCAGAGGTGCAACTTAAAGTCCACTTTAGTGTATCTTTCCGAGAACCAAAGTACAAATATCTAATTCAGGGTCATTTGTACCTGACACCCCCCCCCCCTCCCCCACTCAGTGAGCATGCTGCGCACACCCCCAAAAATAAGAAAATGTGGGCCGCAGCACTAGGCCACACCCCTCCACCTGATACCACACCATGAGACCACACCCCTATTTGGACTCGGACACGTCTTTGGCACAGCAGGCCCCGCATCCACAGTTGGGAGGTATGGTACAGAATATATATGTGTGTAATGTATTGCCACCCATACTTTGTCTGTGTGTGTGTGTATGTAATGTGTGGATAGATAGACAGACAGGGCCGGCGCCACCAATAGGCAGCTCTAGGCATTTGCCGGCCCCTGGGGGGCGGCACTTTGTAGCCTGAAAGCGTTGGCCGCTGCTGCCTGCACCCCTCGTGGAGCCAGGTGAGCATTGCCTGCACCCCCGATCCCTCCCCCCCTTTCAGGCCACGTCAGAGACGACCACCCCCTAACCATGGGGGGAGGGGGATTTGTGGATGCACTTACATGTTTATGTCGGGAGAAGCTGCCCAGTGCCACCTACCCCCTCCCCCCTGTGGATCACGTCAAACGGCGCCCGCACCCAATTCCCCCCCCCCCCCCCTACTTGCCATGGAGCAGGTCGGCGGCGCCCGCATCCACCACCCCCCTCCCTGGAACGGATCAGAAGGGGGGGGGGGCGGGTCACCTGGGGCGCTGACAGGGCTTGCACCGGCCCTGTAATAGATAGATAGATTTTGGACTGTGCCTCTGTCCCACCTCTGGAGCTGCCACTGGTTGCTACTGTGAATGGCGTGTGCAATGATGCACCAATTGTGCCATGTCCAAAATCAATGGCGGTATTACAGCGACAGAGATGCAGAAAGCGGGCATCTCATTGCACCTTCAGAAGGAGAGGGCTGAAAGTAGCATTGACATGAGACTTTGTCAACAGACACGATGCTCCGCAGCAGGGCCCACCTCGGCATCAGGACCTGAGCGAGATTCCCCTGAGATTCAGTAAGAACACAATTCAGAGATGCACAGAAGAGAACAACAACAGGAGAACCTGATTTCAGTTATCAGCTGTACATGCATCTGTCCAGGCTGGGCCTCCGCCCAAGAAAACCTTCTTGTTCCAATATCCAGCCCACTGAATGCCAGTTGTGTTGTTGTGAGGTCTGACGTTCACTTCATAACTGTCTTCATTTATTGTTCCTGTTTCATAACTTTAGGACAAGGCTTGGTGGGGGGGGGGGGGGGGGGGGGCAGTTGCTATTACATTTTAAAATAAAGGATTCTATGTACTAAGCCTTGGAGAGAGATAAAGTGGACAGAGATCAATATGCTCTTAACTTTATCTCTCTCCAAAGCTTAATACATTGGGGCACAATCAGAACTGTTCACACCGCTGCGAATTCGCATGGAGGCAGCATCTTAACTGATTGCTGGTCGCTGCTGTGTGAACCGGTCTGAATCAGCTCCACTGACCCCATTCGACAATGGCATATACAGATGTAGCCTCTGTCATCTACATGCTACAGTTTTGCTATTTGGCCATGCTAAAAGTTTGTGTAGTTTAACAACAGCTGGAGGGGCCAAGGTTCCCCATCACTGGTCTTTGCTATAAAACAGCACTAGGGACTGAAGGGCCCCTTACATCAAGAATCCATCGGCCAAATTCTCTGATTTGCCGATAATTCTATACGATGATCAGCTAAATCCAACGTGTTGTAAAATAGTCGATTTGCCAATTCCGTGACAAAAATGATCAGAATTGGTGAGTCAAGGACTCAGGGTCAGTGTATGGTGGTTTAGTGAAGTGAAATCCAGCGGGACATTGACCCTGCCCCACCCGCACCCAACTCTCCATGAGACGGTGAAGACACTCGTCAGTCGCTGTCAATGAGCCGTGGGAGGACACTGACTCAGCAGTGTACGGGCCCCAAATGTGTGGGGCCACTAGACAGCCACCTCCTTCACCCCTCCCTTACTCCAGACTTGTATACAGGCTCTGGGCCACCTGTTAGAAAGCCCTGATTCAAAGCAGACATTTATCTATCCGCTTGTAAAACATGCTCGTTGTCTCGTTGCCCAATTTCATGTGCATCACGGCACAAACAGTCCTCGCTAATGATACCATGTCCCCGTGTCCATATGCAAATGTCTCCCAGTGTAGATTTTTTGGGAGATCTTAGACTTTTTTTTCTTTTGAAAGCCTAAAGTGGAAACATATGTCTCCCAGAGTAACCAGATTTGGTCCTTGGCCATGAGTGACAGTTTACTCTGTTTTATTGAGTACAAATACATCTCAAAGAGAAGAATCTGCTTTGGATCTGCCTTCACAGGCGAATAAGGGTTAAATGGAGACATATGGCCACGATGAGACATGACCCACTCCTGGTTCATTACCATGACCTTGTGGGTTGAGGTCCACCACCACCATCGCAGAGACCTATGACTTGTTGCTGGCACCGAGGAGGTAAATCTATGTCGCTTTGATGTTCATAATACTGCAAATGAAAGGCAACAAACACAAGCGGGATAAGATGATCGCTCCTCTCCCCACCAAACCCACCCACTCATACATTAGCCCCCTCCTATGCCCCCAGAGAACAAGCTTCCAAACCCCATGATCCGAAGAAGATGGAGAGATCTTCTTTCTATCGCTGCCAGGGTTGGCTCTTTATGATTTGATCATTTCTTAGTTAAAATCAAAAACACAAAACAGTAAAGGGGTAAATTTACTAGCTAACTAACTAAAAATGATAGTGGTGATGTTGCCCTTAGCAACCAATCAAATTCTGTATCATTTCTCTATTGCATCCTAGAAAACGATAGACTCTTATTGTTTTTTTTTGGCAACATCATCTCTTTTCATTTTTACAAGCTTTAGTAAATTTACCCTTAAGTCTGTCCCATGTAGTCCGAAGGGGCTTATTACAGAGAACTCCATTAGGGCCAGATGAATCAAGGGTACTTGTTTCCTAGCACGGCCACAACGATTTAAGAGATAAAAAATCGGATCGATCGCATCGCATGCGATTTGGTCGCATGCGATGCGACCGATCCGACCGACCGATTTTTCACCCGATTTTTTTTTTTTTTCACCCGATTTTTTTCAATTGCCCCCCCAAATGTTACTAAGTGGGCTAGACCCCACGATAGACGTCAACCCGAAGCGTGGCGAGCGCAGCGAGGCCGCGAGGGGCGGCGGTGCGCGTCCTCCGACCTTTTCATTCCCCTACTATCCACGTCGGCGTGGAGTTGAGAATATATAGTGTGGCGAGCGCAGCGAGCCACCGAGCCCGAAGCGTGGCGAGCGCAGCGAGCCCCGCGAGGGGACGCGTATAACTTCACAGGTATACGCGTCCCCTCGCGGGGCTCGCTGCACTCGCCACGCTTCGGGCTCGGTGGCTCGCTGCGCTCGCCACACTATATATTCTCAACTCCACGCCGACGTGGATAGTAGGGGAATGAAAAGGTCGGAGGACGCGTACCGCCGCCCCTCGTGGGCTCGCTGCGCTCGCCACGCTTCGGGTTGACGTCTATCGTGGGGTCATGGCGGGCACATAAAAAATGTGAAATGGGTCATATTGGCCCATTTCACCTTTTTTATCATTTTTCCCTATGTGAGATGGACTTAATCAAGTCCATCTAATCTTGTGCCATTATAATGGCACAAGACCGACGCGATCCTCCCGATTTCAATGTTAAAAGATTTTTTAACATTGAAGTCTATGGAAAAATCGGGTGAATCGGTCGGTCGCATCGCGGCCGATTTTAATTGGTCGCGACCGACCGATTGACCCGATTTCTGTCATTCAAAGGGAAAAAATTGTAAAAAATCGGCCACATCGTGAGGATCGTGTCCCTTAATTAAGAGCCACGATCACTCACGATTGTGGCCGTTCTAGGAAACAAGTACCGAATCAAGCTTCAAAAAGTGATAAGTGGAGTGGAGAGTGATAAATATATGTCGACGTGGACCCCCAATTAGTGCTGCGCTGTGCTCTGCACACTCTTATAGTCTAATTCTATTTATACACAACCAAGTCCAACAGAAGCCCAACTTCAGCTGGCCACTCTGATAACGGACACCGAACGTAGACACCCAGACTTACTGCTCATTGTGATCGGCGACTTCAACTGTGCCAACCTGAGCCAGGAGCTCCCAGAATACACACAGCAGGTCACGTGCCACACAAGAGAGGGGAGAACGCTAGACCACTGCTGCACCACCATAAAGTCTGCATACCGATCCATCCCCCACGCAGCACTGGGTCTCTGCGACCACTGCATAGTCCACCTTCTTCCGACATATATCCAGAAGCTAAAGACTGCTAAGCCTGGCAAAAACAAAGCTCCAGGCCTGCTTCGACTGCACTGACTGGACGGTGTTCGAAGCCTCTGCCTCTGACAAAGATGAACTAGCAGATGCAGTCACAACCTACAGCTTCTGCGAGGACTTATGTGTACCAACCAAGCGAATTCAGTCCTTCGACAACAAAAAGCCATGGTTCGGTAGCCAGCTCAGGAAACTCCGCCAAGCCAAGGAGGAGGCAGACAGCAGCGGAGACAGGGCACAGTACAAAGAAGCCAGGAACTCCTTGACTCGGGGTATCAAACTCGCAAAAAGGAAATATACAAACAAGCTGAGGCACAACCTCACAGCAAAGGACCCTGCGCAGTATGGAAGGGCATGCAAACCATCACAAATTACAAGAAAGCCCTACCACAGTCTGAAACCAGCCATGAACTTGCAGAAGACCTGAACAAGTTCTACTGCAAATTTGAGAAGGCCATACCTCCCCTACTCCATTACAAAGATCACTCCCAGGCCCTCCACGTGGACCAAGGCGAGGTAGAAGCACTACTCATAGAATAAAACCTAAGAAGGCTGCGGGACCTGATGGTGTGTCGCCATCCAGCCTTAGGACCTGTGCAGCTCAGCTCGCCCCATCTTCACAACGATATTCAACTCCTCCCTGGACATGTGCAAGGTTCCTGCCTGCTTCAAACGCTCTATCATGGTCTCGGTCCCTAAGAAAACACCTGTGAAGGACCTAAATGACTTTAGGCCAATTGCACTAACTTCAGTGGCCATGAAAGCATTCGAAAGACTAATACTGAAGCACCTGAGAGAAGTGACCAACTCTCACCTTGACCCCAAGCAGTTCGCCTACCGAGCGAACAGAGGTGTAGTGGATGCAGTCAACCACTGGCTGCATCATATTTTACAACACATCGACCACCCAGGCACCTATGCGAGAGTCCTATTCGTGGACTTCAGCTCAGCATTTAACACTATCGTCCCCAGCATCCTGCAGCCAAAACTCCTATCCTTAGAAGTCCCAGGATCAACATGCTTATGGATAGTGGACATTCTAACGGCAAGGGAACAGGTGGTCAAAGCCGGCGCCTTCTCATCTAGCACACGGACAATCAGTACTTGAGCCCCCCAAGGATGCGTCCTCTCCTCTCTGCTCTTCCCTCTCTACACGAATGACTGCACTTCAGCTGAGCAGTCAGTGAAAATCATCAAATTCGCAGATGACACCACTATCATCGGCCTAATCAAGGATGGTGACGAGACCGCGTACAGGTGTGTAATGGAGAAGCTTACACAGTGGTGCAGCAGCAACAACCTTGATCTAAACCCCACCAAAGCAGTTGAGATGGTGGTCGACTACAGGAAAAAAACAAATGCACTGGTCCCGCTAACAATAGCCAACGCAGTGGTTTCGCAGGTTGAATCCTTCAAATTCCTAGGGACAACCATGTCCAGCGACCTAAGATGGGGATTAAACATAACCACAAACATCAAAAAGGTCCAACAGCGCCTGTTCTTCCTGAGGCAACTCAGGAAATTCAACATCCCACAGGAGCTGCTGTGCGTATTTTACACCGCCATCGTGGAGTCTGTCTTATGTTCCTCGATCACAATCTGGTCCGGTGGCGCAAGCAAGAATGACAAACAAAAACTGCAGAGGGTAGTGAAGACTGCAGAAAGGATCATAGGGACCGACCTCCCCCCGATAAGGCATCTGTTCTCATCCAGGGTAAAGAAACGCGCTGAGAAGATTGCGGAGGACAAGTTGCATCCTGGTCACAACCTGTTCGACATCCTACCATCCGGAAGACGGTTCAGGTCTGTCCCCGTCAAAACGTCCAGATCCACAAGAAGCTTCTTTCCGTTAGCCGTCCATCACCTGAACAATCCAATAAAAGCAAATGCAATCCCAATATCAACAGCCAAACAACGTGACCCTACTTGGCAACCTGACCACCATAGTCGTAGCTGTATGTAATGACTCCCGCCCCCCCGTTCATCCCTGCTTCATGCTGCACTGTAATCCACAAAAAATTCCTAGTGTGCGCAAGCATACATGACCAATAAAGTTGATTCTATTCTATAAAGTACATAAGAACAAGTCAGTTTAAGAAAAAACATGAAAAACTGTGTTGACTATATACATGTCGTCATTTTGCTTGTGTCGACCTTTTGTCCAATAGGTCGACACAGTAAAAAGGTCTGCATGCATGACGACCAATAGTGATCGAGCCTCTTGACTGTTGATTTAAGCACTGTTGACCTTTGAACCAGATCCCGATTGGCTGGAGCACCATTTTAAATCATTAGCGAGTGAGAACAACAAGATCACTCATTGTTAATTCACATTGACACAGGAAAAGTGTAAGTAGGTGTATACCTGTACCATGTTTTCTTGCATAGTTCGCTGTGCTTGCGATGCGTCGGGTGCGGTGCCTCTCTGCACTTGGCACACTATTATATTCTCGAGTGGCAGCCAAAATCAAATCAATATCGGTGGCCGCCAAATCGCACAGTGTGTTGTGTACACACCTTAAGAAACATTTTTATTTATGATCAGTTATTTATATAGCGCACACATATTCCGCAGCGCTTTATAGTCCCTGCACCTTTGGAGCTTACAATCTATATTCCCTACCACATGTACACGCACACGAATACATTCTAGGGTTCATTTTTTTCATTCTGAGCCAGTTAAGCTACCAGTATGTTTTTGGATTGTGGGAGGAAACCAGAGTACACAGAGGAAACCCACTCAAACTCCTCACAGTTAGGGCCATGGTGGGAATCGAACCCATGACCTCATGTTAAAACAAGTTACATTTCATTGTGCGCATCTAACGTGATTTCTGAAGTGCGTCCAAAAACACAGCCCTATGTTCTATCATTTTTCATTAGCAGCCCCGATGCTCTGAGCCGTCTGACATGATCAAAAAGATCACTGGATGTGAAAGAACAGAAAGCAGTTGAGATGTCTATTGCAAAACCCGGGACCTCCTTGTACTAAATCCTGTTCCAGGGCAGCGGAATCCAAATTCATGGTTTCGCTGTCCAAATTCTTCAAATTGCACAACAACTTGTTTGGGCCTCTGAAGTATTTGTATGGCAAACGCTCAGCCAATTATATGCTTTTATGCTTCGTACTAGACAATGTGGCACATTGACATTGAAATCGTAATATTTAAAGATCGTTGCAGTTTGTACGTAAGGTCACTGGGGACCTGTAATCATCTGACTCATGCCTCAGATTCACCAGGAAAAAATGCGAACTTTATACACATCATTTGCTGAGCACAAGGGGACACCTGTAAAGCGTAGCAACTTAGGGGAAGAACACGAGTGTTTTACGGTAATCAATAATGTGGAATGTCCGATAGAGGTGTTTTAAAAAGTAGTTGTCCACTTTTGAGCCAAAACCCTGGGCCAAACAAACTGTGAGCGTTTCTCTTCTCCCTCCATTTAAACCAGATAACCTCAAACTGAGATCTTCACCCCTGGCCCCCGTCAACTCCTTGGCTGGTAGCCTTCAGGTGCACTCCTGGACCAAGCAACCTCCTCCTCGCTAGCA
Organism: Crinia signifera; assembly: GCF_055691185.1. Taxonomy (NCBI): domain Eukaryota; kingdom Metazoa; phylum Chordata; class Amphibia; order Anura; family Myobatrachidae; genus Crinia; species Crinia signifera. The sequence goes on along the minus strand of NC_139221.1, from coordinate 21,459,227 downwards.
AGACAGCCAGCCATACAGCCTCACTCTCCAGGTGGAGGGAGGAGGAGCCCCAGGACTTGCCGTAGACATCACCAACAGGAGGCTCTTGGGGCTAGGCGGTGGATCACACCTACGGGGTGCGGTCTCACTCGGTTTTGCATATGGCAGCTCTTTCCGGAAGAGCTGTACTTTGCCATACCCATTGCATATGTTAGTACATATGTGCGCATGCGTGCGATGTTTGGTGGAATGTGATCCACAGTCTTTGTACATCCTGCCCTCACAAAATAAAAAAAGAATAATTGGAGAATTTTGATTCGAAAATAGATATACAATATTAATACTTAGGATTTCTGTATGACCATGTGACCAGCTGGATCATCCTTAAATTGTAATGAGGGTGGGACTATTTTGTTGATGTTCTGGAGATCTGGGGCTGTAGTCACATCTGCCCCTTTGCTAATCTAGCTCTGGGCAAGGGTTGGTGTGGGTCATATCTGCTGCATGGAGTGGCAGGATTTATTGAGTATTACATTGAAAACCAAGCAATGAGCTTTGAGGGAAGATGACCAACAACATTTTTGGCAGCCCCCCTATTAGGCGTGTGGCGTGATGACGTCACATGCCTTAGTCTGGACTGGACCTGGAGGGAGGGAGGAACAACACACTGGGCTTGGGCAGCACGGCTCAGCTGTCCCCGCCCCTGCACGCCCATTCTATACACTGCAGCCAATAGGCTGTGTGTATAGGATATCTAATGGGCGGCAGTGGCTCAGCTCAGCCTGATCCAGTGAGCCTCTGGGACGTAGGACTGTGATTCATGTGATTATTTTATTATGTGCTTGGCCGAGTGGGCAGAGGCAAGTGACGAGTGGTGCCCCTAGGTTTTATTTAATTTACGCAGTTAGCAGTGAATATAGGAGGCTTTGATAGAAATACAGCTTTTTTATTTTATATAGTTCTTCAGACCAAAACTAAGGGTTTATGTACTAAGCCATGGAAAGAGATACATTACATGGGCCCTTATTCTGATCGGTGCGGCCGGATACGAATATGCGGCCAGGACTGTGCGTGCGAAACCCCGCCTTCCATACGGATCGCCAACTCCGTCCGTACGCGGCAAGAAGCTGTCCGAACGGACCGCACGTGTAATTTTCATGGAATACACCTCCTCCATCTCAGGGAACCTCCCCCATCATTCGATGGTCGCAGACCATCGAATGCAGGACCGAGTGTTCCACCAGCTCCCGCAACCTCAGACCACACGGACATTTTTCCGTGCAAAAGCAGGGATCTGGGCGGGCAGCTGACATCCGGCGATGTCATATGTCCGCCCCCTACACGTGCGTCACGGCCGCATTAACATACGTACGCCCAGCGTTTGCATGGGAACGCCCATGAAACGTGGGGCGTACGCATATGGTAATGAGCCCAAATAGCCCTTCACGCCCCTCTCCGGAGTGTTCACATTTCATGCGGGATTTGGCCGTACGCCCCGCTCGCACATGCGCAGAGACGCCTCTGCACATGCGCAGACACAAAACATCGGCGGCACGAACGCACGCGGATATTACCGCACCAACCAGAATAAGGGCCATGGAGATAAAGTTTAGCCAACCATCCTCTAGCTGTCATATTTCCAACCCAGATTTCGTAAGAATATTTTTAACTAATATTCGTAAAAACCATCCAAACCCTTTCGCCTTTACTTAAAAAATGTACAAAAAAAAAGAATTTACTAAAGAGTTATTATCACAAGGCTCACTGCAAAAAAAATTTACAATTTTTTTTTTTGTTTAGTAAACTGAATTTTTGTAGTACATTTTTTTTTATAAATTAGTAAATTTGTAGTACATATTTTCCTTACAATTTTTGTTATTTTTTAACAGAGGAAGCGCAGTGCGGAGGTTCAGCCAGTGCGATAAGCTATGTGTGTCCGATGGACAAAACAAAATAATAATAAAGATTACCCTTAAAATACAGGGCAAGCTGGAGTCTACCAAAACCATACCTCCCAACCGTCCTGATTTTGGCAGCACAATGCCACATTTTGGGCACTGTCCCACTCCTGTCCTGCAGTAGGATGGTGGTTGGGAGGCCCCCCAGTCTTTCACAGCACTGTAGTGATTAGAAGCCATACACAAGTGCGCGGTGTTAATTCACTGGAAAGATGGACTGGTGTTGTCATACTAGCAGCTCCTAGATCACTGGCCATGCCCCCAGTATGACGAAAATGGAGGGCGTGACTCAAGGATCTGTCATCACCTGTAATGCCTTGCACTAGGCCCTGCCCCTGATCATAGACACACCCCAGAGGTCCCAACCTAGACTGGTGAAAGTTGTGTGGCATAAAAAAACATTTCCTGATTTCACAATTCTGTGCAATTAACAATATACGCTGCTTCCAGAACAAAAAAATCAGGATAGTTCTAAAAAACTTTTTTTTTTTAATCAAGTCCAAGGATTGGGGCCAAAATAATGTAAATCCAAACCTGGCTTTGTATATGATGTATAAATGCAAAAGTTCTGTATGTAATATTTTCTTAATTATAACCTTTAACTTTGTCCCCGGGGGTAGTAAGATTAGATCTGTTAATAAGACAAGAATTCGTAGGACTGGAAGAGATCAGCTCAACATTGTGAGATGTGATATACGATGCGCCCAAGGGCGTTTGTATGTGAACAGTTAGGGTCTTTCACCTTCTATGTAGCATCTGTCAGATCACATCTAAGCCAGGTCAGCTGAGAGCGGAAGTCGTTAGTAACTGGACTTCTCAAATCATTAGGTTAATGCTTCATTGGATGACAGAAGACACAAGAAGGATTCACTTTCTGTTTCGGAACTCTCAGATCTTGTACATGTGTGATTCTGCTAATACTATACACGCATGTGACTAATACTATACACGCATGTGACTTTACTGTGGCCACTTTTGCACAAGTCCAAATAGATCTCATGGAAAAGATGAAGGCCGGACGCATAGGCCTCAGTTAATCCTGCAAATGAATTTCTCCTATACAGTATGTACAGCAACGCTCATAAGATTGGATCATTTCAGGGCCGAAATTAGGATTTTCATCACCGGGGACAAGCCAGTAATTTGGTGCCCCCTACCTGTCGCACTAATATTAAGATTACCAAATATGTTAGGGATACCGTTGGATGACAATGCCCCGTTTCCCCTAAATGTCAAAAGAGTCTGTCACATGGCCTCCAGGCGGCGCGTTGTGGCCTCACTTGATCGCTGCATGCCCCAAATGCCCTAAACTTATCTGTCGCATGCGCTAGTGTTGCACTACATGCCCCGATTCTCTGTACTACTACTGTAGCCCGTAGTTTGTTATCTGTCACGCAGGCGGAAGGACCATTGGTGCAGCAGGTAATGTACTGGAGCAACTGAAGCCTAAGGTGCCCACTGCTGTCACTGCCACCCTCTTCCTGTCACCCACTGTTTTTCCCTGTCACCCTCTGCCTCTCCCCGTCACCCACTGCCATGCTGCATATTATGAACTTGGGTTTTAGTGGAGGAGGGTGGCCCAAATTATATTTTTGCACCTGGGCTCACCACCCACAAGTTCCGTGACTGATCTGTTGGTTTTGGACAGGCAGCCTGGACCATTGGCTGGTCACTGGTAAGCTGTTGGTTCAGAAATACAAGTGGATGTAACTCCTGATGGGAAAAGTGGTTGATGGCGTTCTCAAGCAGAACACTATCTCTGGGTATGGCCACAGCAGCTACAAAAGTTTTGCCTGCACTTTTTACTTCGATTGTAGGCAGCTGCACAGACGTGGCCCTTGCATGATGTCATACAACAGCTGCGCGGCTCCTGCGTTTGATGTACTAGCAGAACACGGTCAAGTTTCTCTCTCCGTGCTTGCAATAATTTTCTAGGACGTTGTCTATTAATTGTCTTCTTTCTTTTTTTGTGCATTTTTTTTAAACATTGTCTTTTTGTACCATGTTGTGCATAATTACAGGCAAAACATTTTTTGTGCATTTTTTCACCGGAGAAAGAGCTTATTATTATAACACAGGGAAAGGCCATTGCTGCATGCTGCCCAACATTCTAGGATCCTGGTGTGGAACTATATGCATACACGCGTGAATGGGGGCGTGGCCTATTGACAAGCAGCAGTAAGTTAAAATGTCACTGGGGGTCAATTTAGTAAGATGGGGGTTCTATTGAAGATTGAATACCCATAGCAATCAATCAGATTTTAACAATTATGTTCTAGAAGGTTCTAAATAAATAAGAAGTAGAATCTGATTGGTTCTTACAGAAGAAAGGCAAAAATGGAGCAGCGCTATACAAAATTAAAGAGTGTATGCATCAATTTAAAAATAACAATTTAATAACATTTAAACATACATAAACAACACATTGTTTAAAATATGGGGGACCTATTTGAGGTTTGGGGGACCTGTGGAGTATCAATAGTCACCAATGGGGGATTGATATAACCTGCGTGGATCGAAATTGACGTCCGATTGCAAAGTGAGTCCGTTAGATGGTATTCCTGAATATTTATAGCGCTCTTTCTCCAATAGGACTCAAGGCACTTAACAGATAGAATGAATGTAATACAGTACAGGAACAATAAAGTATAGAAAAGCTTTTTCATAAACGATACTTAAGGGAATTACAGAAATATGTAAGTAAACAGGAAAACCTTGAGTCTGTTTTTGAAGTATTCTAGAGCGGGGGCCTCTCGAACTGTAGGGGGTGAGTTCCATAGAATTGGAGCCGCATCGCTAAAAGCTTGATAGAAGGTGATGAAACCATGGAGTAATGAAATAGTTCTTCAGAAAAATGACGGAATGAATTAGACAAAACTGGTTTCAGATTAGGAATTCTTTCATATGCGTTTCTTGGGCATAGCGCACACTTTATCAGGACAATAACAAAATCTTGTATTAAGATGAGCTTATTCCTGTAAAAGTGACCCCTGTCATCAGAAATTACTGGCAAATTTAATTGCAAAGAGATGGCTTCTAGGGGAATAATTAAGATGGGAAATTTCCAAAAACTGTGGCTGCATTGTATTGTATATAGAACTCGTGGTGTATTTAGAACAAACGCAATCATAAAAAAAAAGTCCCCACGTCTACATAATAAACCACCTTTCCCTTTAAAGATTTAGCTCAAGAAATGTTTTTAGATATATTTAACCCTTTGTAGTCCAATTTTTTTTTCTATGCAATACACCTTACACAGTCAGATGCAGTCACTCACACCACTTATCTATAAATAAAAACTCGGACTACAGAAGAATGGCATGAAAGGGGTCTGCTTTTTATTGGGTACGGAGGCCTATTTAAAACTAAGTAGGATATTAAATCCCTACTCTAATTGAAACGGGACGGGGAGAAGATCTGTCAAATAAAGCAGTAATTCATCACATAAAGAAAATAACAAACTATAGAAAATAACAAACAACGAAGCGCCTGCTGCCCTTTTGGTCAAGGATCGGCCTTCTGCCAACATCCTTGCCAACTAAAACCAAATAATCAAATCAATTAGTTATTGGGCTAACTGCCCTTATGGTCAGGGGTCGACCTTCTGGCACCACCCCAGACCCCTCATATCAAACGCAAAGCTAATCGCTCTACCCTTGCTCTAAAAACACCCATCTGCCCTCTTATACTAATAATTGATATAAAACGAGACAGCCAAACTTGAAGGTGGCAAATGGGCCCACCTAGAACGGTAATGCCCATATTTGCTCCCTGTATACACACCTAGCCACTCATGAATAGCTGCCCTAAAACACTAACCGAAACTGCTAAAGGTAAACCGTTCTGAACCACCTACAAAAGCCGCCACAACAAAATGAATAAAAAACCCAAACCACATAGGGTGGGAGGGTGGTCAATGCCTCAGACTGGAAAGAGAAATAATCTTCTAGACACCATCAGTAAATACCCCCTAACACCCCAGAACCAATCAAATTAACACCTCCCAAAAGCAACGTTCCCGCCCATACAAGCCAGACCCCCTTCACATACAGTGGATAGAGTGAGCTGTCTGCTCAGCCTGGTAAGTTTATTCTGCTCCGGACACACTAGACGTCCTCCGCAGTCTTTCAAACAGTCTGGTTTAAATTAATTGTCATTTTTTCAAATTCAAAAATGGTCTCCATTGAATGTTGGACGATGTTAATGTTCTTATTTTAAAGTGGCTTCACCAGTGGATCTGCTACTAGCGCTAGGGCTGTTGAGCCTGACTAGACGTTGTACCTGAAAGGGTTAAAGAAAAGTATAACAGTTCCGAAATAAAAAGCACAATAATTGTCAAGACAAACGTTTTTTGGCAAAGGCAATGTAATGTCATATTCGTTAATGCTGTTTATCTCTTTGATTATGAAATTACCTAATGAGTCCTGCAAAAAAAAGAAATGTCTTACAACAGTCATATGTAACAGATTACCGAGATCACGTCTTGTTTCAGTCACCACGTGACCAATACACTTGGAAACCAGAGTGTGCTCATAACATTCACAGTCATACCAAATAATAACACAGTCCCAAGCAAGAAGAACATTAGGAACATGGGCACTTTTTTTTTTTTTTTTTTTTACTGCAACCCGCTTCCAATGTCTCTTCTAATGCCAACATTCGGGCACAAGAAGAAAAGGGGAGTTTATATTACTAACCCAGGCCCAGGCTTCATTGAGGGGCCTAGCTGTGCAGATGGAAGATTCATTTTTCCATGTTTCCCCATCACCCGGCTCTTATGACATCAGCACACAATTGAATGCCTATTTGCAATAATTGTTTTATGTTTCTCCCATGTGATAGCAGGCTCATGGCAGAGCTGCAGGACCTGACAGCAAAGTTTGGCTGGTGCTGCAATTTTAGGGGAGAATGGAGAAGCTAGCGGGAACCCACAGCAGCATGCCCTGCCAGGGAGAGTTTGTGTGCTGGGTGCAAGGAATGCTCTTGAGGTGGGGCTGCACCTGGTTCCAAAAATACAAGGGACAAAAAATCTGGGGGTCCCCCGTATTTTGAAACCAGCACCGGGCTCCAACAGCCTGCGGTGTCATGCCACAGCCGGGGGGACACTTTTTATATAAGGTTCCCGGGCCATACCATGATCACCATGGCTGGTCAGCCTTGGACAGGGTACCTGGAGGAGAGGGGACCCCCCCCAATAAAGGACCCCCCAGGCTTCACCCGTCCAGGGTTGAAGCCCGGGGCTGTCACCGGTGTCCCTGGCCATTGGATGCCGGCCTGATAGGGTTAAAACAATCATTCATCACATTGCTTTATACAGGTGAACTACAAGTGCCAGCAGGCCTCCCCTGCATGCTGGGACTTGGCGAACCACAATGGTCCTACTGGGACTTGTAGTCCACCTGTAAAAAGAATGTTAAAATAAAACACACAGTGTAAAGTAGAACTTTATTACACACACACACACCTCAATTTTACACCAATATACTTACCGACCCAGGGTCCAGCGGGCCTATTAATGCCCCGCATGCTGGAACTTGTGGTTCGCCAAGTCCCAGCATGCTGGGGAGGCCTGCTGGCACTTGTAGTTCACCTATATAAAGCAATGTGATGTATGATTGTTTTAACCCTATCAGGCCGGCATCCAATGGCCAGGGACACCGGTGACAGCCCCGGGTTTCAGCCCTGGACGGGTGAAGCCTGGGGGGGCCTTTATTGGGGGGATCCCCACTCGCCCAGGTGTGTGCTCATGGTACGGCCGGGGGACCTTATGTAAAAAGTGTCCCCCGGCTGTGGCATGACACCGTGGGCTGTTGGAGCCCGGTGCTGGTTTCAAAATGCGGGGGGTCCAAGAGTCCGGGGATGGTTTCAGAAATATGGGGGACCCCTGCACTTTTTATCCCCCGTATTTTTGGAACCAGGTCTGGCTCAATGAGCCCGGGGCTGGTTATGCTCAGGAAGGAGGACCTCATGCCATTTTTTTTTCCAGTACAGCACCCAGCTCCTGCCACTGAGCAGCCCACACCCCCCTTGTGACACCACTGCTCAATAGTGATACTGTATCTTGAAGGTGCCATTTTATTGAAAAGCAACACTTACATTTTATTTTGTTTTATGAATGATGCAAAAATTATTCTTTGCAGAAATATTATAATTTATTATTTTTGACATTGTAGCAGGACCACAACGCAGGCAGGTACCACGCAGGCTCTGGCTGACTCCATCCGCATGTTATTCAAGATGGCCCAGTGAGTGTTCTCCAGAGTGTCCTCTCAAGATCATCATCGAGTCATTTGTCTTCCTGCACCTGAACCCGAAACCTTCCGTTTGTCTTCCTGTTCTTCCTGGGACAGACGGACTCCCGGGGCCTCCTGTGGCAGATGTTTTCTGAATTTTAAGCTAAACCCTTGTTTGCTTCTTTCTTAGCTATAAAGTGTGATTTCTAAGCATCTTGGGCTCTATTTAGGAAACATTCGTGTGTTCCTTTGAGATTTCCCAATATGCTCCATAAACAGGCACATTGTGCGCCGAAGGCGTGTCAAACATTTACATCGTAATGCCTATTATGTATTATGCCAAACATTGTAATGCCTATTACAAATTATGCTACATGAGTGAGGCTTACCTACATGCTCATTGCCATGTTGGGTTTCATGCTCATTGCGATGTGGGGTTCCATGCTCATTGCCATGTGAGGTTCCATGCGCGTTGCTATGTGGGGTTCCATGCTCATTGCCATGTGGGGTTCCATGCTCATTGCCATGTGGGGTTCCATGCTCATTGCCATGTAGGGTTCCATGCACGTTGCCATGTGGGGTTCCATGCGCGTTGCAAGATGTTCCATGCACGTTGCCAGGGGTTCCATGTGCAGGGGTTCCTCAGCAGGCCATATCGATTTGAAATGTCGTGCTGTGGTGGCTCCTGATTGGCTGCCGGACCTGGCAGGCAGCAGCGCAACATTTCAAATCGATGGGACCTGCTGAGCAGTGCTCTGAATACAGCTGGGCAGCTCGTGGCTCTCTGACCGGCTGTAAATGCTTTGAGCCCGGCTGCGGCGGCAGCTCACTGGAGAAGGTGTAACATTTCAGCATACGCTTTTATGAATTTTAAAGTTCTTGATAGGTGACGAATATATTTGAGCTGAAACATTTCCAGAATTCAAAAACATTTCTTTATCAAAATGTTCTCTATGAAAAAAAAAAATACAGTGTATGGGTTTGAACCTATTTAATAGAAAATAATACAGTTCGACACCAAAAAGACATAGGGGGTTATTCTGGTTGATTCTCAAGGCTGCGAATTCGCAGCCTTGCGAGTCCACCAAACCACACCTTGCAACCGGTGGCCTGGCCGACACCCACTCACAGCATGTGTTTGCACACATTGGCTGCGAATGGAGGTTTGACACAAACATCCATTCGTGGGGGAACGCCCACATCATTCGATGGTTGCCGACCATCGAATAATGTGGAAGGCTCAAAGCAACCTGTGATGTGCGTTGGCATTCTGAATGCAATGGGTGGGCACCTGACATCCGTTGATGTCAACCACCCGCCCACGGCGCCAGAGCCGGCCCTAGCCTAAATGACGCCCTAGGCAAGATTTTGGCTTGTGCCCCCTAGCACCACCACTAGTTCCGCCTCTGACCCTGCTCCCCTTTCCCAGCACCATCAACCCTCATCATAGCAGTCATCATTTTGGTTCTCCTACCCGCAATATTTTAAATAGATACAGTGCACACATTCAGTGCGCAGCCCAAACAGGGGTGTGTTCTTGCTGGGAAGGGGCATGGCCACACAATAGTACCCCCAATTCAAATTATGCCACACAGTCCTGCCACTTTATTCACATTATATCATGCGATGGTGTCCCTTATTCACGTTACATCACACAGTAGTACCACTTTGCCTTACATACATTACTCCTCCCATTATTCACATTATACCCTTAGAAAAAAATCCTGAGAAAATATTGTATTTTAACCACCTCCATGGCCACACTGCAACCCAGAACAAAGCAGTGTGTGCTGGGCAGAGGAGAAGAGCTGCAGCTGCTGCTGTCACTTAAGGGGAGGGGGGCCGGGTCCCCCACTGGGCCCTTCCATCAGACTTTGGCCTGGGTAATTTGTACCCCCTACCCCTTTCTCTCGGCACCCCTGATAATACCACACAGTAATGCCCCTTACACATGACACACATTATTAATGTCCTTATAACCATAATGCCCCTTACACATCATGCCCCTTACACATATGTTGCACATTATTAATGCCCTTATACACATGACACACATAATGCCCATTACACATATGTTGCACATTATTAATGCCCTTATACACATGACACACATAATGCCTGTTACACATATGTCGCACATTATTAATGCATTTATACATGACACACATAATGCTTCTTACACATATGCTGAACACTATTGCACAACCAACCCACCCGCAGACAGCACTCGCACAGCCGCTAACACTGTGACCTCTGCCTCTGCTTGGATACAGATGTTTCCTCATACATCTTGACTCAATAGGCCATGCAGCTCCTGGCCAGTTCTGCTAACGTTGGTTGCCTTTTTTGCTGACAATTCATCTTATTTGCATTGTTATGACCAGCACACACAAGGAGCTTCTGCTGATTAAAATGATATGCAGCATGCCTATATTCTGTGTGCGACTGTGGCTGTACCTGCATACGGAATGCTGTTACAGTGATTTCCATGAATACACTATTTCATATGCAGATACAGCCGCACTCACACACAGAATATAGGCATGCTGCATATCAATTTAATCAGCAGAAGCTGCTGATGCCCCAAGGCATTCCAAACGCCCTAGGCAATTGCCTAGTTTGCCTATGCCTAAGGCCAGCTCTGCACTGCGCCCACATCATCGGCTGATGTCTATGAGAAAGCCCAGCGTTTACCACATAGATGATAAAGTATCTAAAAGGGCCCCCAAAAAAATATTTTTGCAAAAAAAATCATATTGACATTTTTCTGTGTCGACCATTACCATGTAGACCTTTTCTTGTGTTGACCGTTTGTCTATGTCCACCTTTTGCATGTTGACCATATGGTGTTGACCTAGACAATGTCGACGTAAATATCATATACAGTTTTTAACAACTTCTTCCACTGGCAATATAAGAGTTTCAAACTTGTCAAATATTGTGTGATTCAGCCAATAATCTGCAACCGGGGGGGTAGTTTGCTTGTTTCTAATTCCCGCTAACTCTTCTCCAGCGAAACAAAAGAAAACTCGGACAGCTCGCCATCCTCCCAGGGGCGCCCCAGTCCTCCTTTCCCACAATACCAGGGGGAATCTTATCGCAGTCCTCAAGTCTGAAATGGATATATTTTTCAAAGAGAATGGTGGAGGATGTGACAAATTAAATCTGTTGCAGGGGTGAGCGCTCTCATGCACTTGGTAATGAAGCTAAAGACGTAGATCCTTGAACCATCCAGAATGCTGAAAAAGAAGTCCCGGTGGGGAAGGATTGGGTCAGAGGTCTTCCTGAGTTGCTCCCTGACCTGCCAAAGACTGTTAACTTATTACAGCAAGAGTCGGTGCATGATATTCACCTCCCAAACTGAAACTGAGCTGTCGGTTGGACCTTAGGTGATTGTGTGGCCTTTCTAGGAAAGCCAGGAGGAGGGCTGCTCACAAAGGGTTCCAATCTCACAGTATCAAAGGCAAATATACAATCCATTTGTCAGCTTCACGCTTGTCATCATCTTAAAATGATGGGAATTTCAACTGGTGATGGCTAATATTGCACCGCAGGAACTCTCAACATGACCTCTCTACAGCTGGACCACAGTCTTACATCTCCTTGATGTTTGACCACCTACTCCTTTTTCTCCTCCGCATAGCCCTAATCATAGGATTAACAGTGGAGGAATATCTTGTTAGCTTCAGATATTAGTGCTTTACAAATATTCACCAAAGCATCTCCATATTGTGTGACATTAGGGCTCATTTACCAAGTACCAAGGAGCAGGCTAATAAAGCTTCCTTATCTGTACCTTCTGGTCTGCTAACGCATTTCACCATACACTACCTTCTGTCCTTTGGACGCACTCAGGTAGAATTAATCTGCTCTTTGATTTGCAGGTTGATAAATATGGGCAGTATTCAATGAGCATTTTGCCGATGTGCAGCGAATCCTGTTTAGGATTCGCTGCACATTCGCCACTGCTCGCCACGTTCCAGAGCCTCGCCGGCTCCAGTATTCAACGAGTCAGGGGCTCGCTGCCCCTGACCGGCGAATTTTAACTCTTGCGGCGATGCCGCAGGGAGCCTGAGGACGGCGGCAGGCAGGGAGATGGAAGTCTCCCTGCCTGCCCCAGAACGTTTGTGGGGGGGAGGTGGGCTCCCCGGGTGCCAGGCAGCACAGGCTGCCCCCCGGGGGAGTCAGCAGGGGACCGGGTATATTCACTACACCCGATCATGCATATGTAATGATCGGGTGAAGTGAATATATGAATATCTAATGAGCGGCTCGGCTCCGGCCTCCTGCTGGCTGGTCTGTGTAAAAAATAAAATACAGCACATGAATAAAAATAGCATGCCCCTCCTCAGAATAAAATTCCAGATTTTTTGACACCAATTGTAAAAAACAAAACACTTTATTTTAAAAGTTCACATTCCACTTCACCATAAAAAGATAGCGATTGCTACTCGGTGAATCATGTCGAAAAAAACCTTGAAATGTATTCGCCATCTGGTCATTGAATAGGGTGATTCACCATTTTAGTCAAAAATTCGCCTTACAGCACAAAATCGCCATAAAAACATGGCGAATCAGCCTCATTGAATACCGCCCTATGTGTATGTTGGAAGTACTAAAATCATGATACGAATGTCTAAAGGTGCATACAAGCGATATATCTGTGAACGGTGTAGTTCACAGATATATCACGTCATACAACCGCACCGGGAGCCACCAGTGATTGACAGCCCTGTTGAATTGGGCAATGTGTACGAAGAACACGCTGCCTGATCCATCTGTAGTTATATCTGCAGATCGTTTGACCTGCAGATATATATATATATATATATATATTAGTGTGGACCCAGCTCACAATGCCGGTGACGGCATTGTGAACACTGGGATTCCAACCACCAGGATGCTACATAAAATATAGAGTTAAAATAAAGGTTAAAAATACAGAGGGAGTCAGCCTCAGCCAGCCCACCAGCGCGACCTATCCATAGCACTGGGGGCGTGGCCAGAGGACGGGGACGCGCAAGTGTCTCACAAGCTCCTGCGTCGCATTGCAGAGAATGGGGGGCACAGGAGTCTCATGGCGGACTGGTCGGGGGGCGGTGCAGGCTAGCAGGGGGTCGGCGGATGCCGATCAGTTCAGCCGGAGCCGCTCTTAAAGACAAGAGAAGATTTGAGGAAAGCTAGTCTACACAGTTACCAGAAATGATAGCACCTTATTTATGCGCCACTTATCTGTGCGCCAGTTTTCGGGAAAACAAGTTGCCCATTTGTTTTGTAGATGGAAGGGTTAATGACTATTGCTGATGTTCGAAATTAGCTTTCTAAAAAAGGCAAAGGCCCTTTCATTAATTATGTTTTGTAATTGAGCTCACATGCATTTCTCTCCCCCTTCTAAATAAATCTACTTGGCCTAGTTATTATTGGCAGGAAGAAAATGACACTGGGATAGCCATGATAGAAATACTGCGCTAGCCAAACTCGCCCCCCACCCCCACTCAGTATAACTCCATATTAGCGATTTCATCACTTGCCGTGGCCTTGGACCAATCTTTATTGCAAGATTCAATCTTGGTCATTGTGAGATCTTTTGTTCATTGTTATTCAATGCTAGAAGTCATTTGATATTATTTATTCAACAATCCTCCTTTTTGGCACTTTCCTCCCCTAGCAGAAGAATTCTGTTTCTTTGTTATGGGAGGAGGAGATTAAGTTTGTCATAAATGCAAATGAGTATATTTTGGGACCTTTCCTACATCCGCCGTTGACTGGGAGAGATTTTTTTTGCATTTAACGAACCTTCTTCGATGGAAAAATTGTTTTCACTAATCAAAACCGGTTGATGGAAATTAGAGATTGACTTCATTGCGAACAACTGTCTACTATTCAGGGATTTAAATGGACTTGTTATCTTCATTTAAAATACAGATGTTCCATATTTCTTGTAATTTAGTGTCGAGTGGGGAACTGTATACCTCCTATTCACTTAGGATTGGCCATTACATTGTGTTAGCTTTATGCTTTGTTTTGTACATTGCTCGCGTACATTGACGTCACATGGCATAATGACTACCAGACATTAGAAAGATACAATACTGTATGAGGATTATAAGTATAACAGGTGAGGCTCTGACACCCCTGCCTACCCTGGTAGGAGCCTATTCAAAATGTCGCCATGGGGCTCATTCGGGCATCCCGTATCCGAATTATTCCAAAAACCGTGTTTTTTTGGAATAATTTGATTTTTTTTTTTACCCCCCTAACCCTTTTTTTATACTTACCAAGTCCCCCGGCGTCCACGGCAGGCCTTCAGCATCCTCTCCGTCTTCTCCAGCGGTCCCAGGAGTGCATTGCACGAGTGTGTGCGCGCGCCGATGACGTCATGAGAGGATAACCTGGTCACGTCTGTAGTGTTAGATGACCCTTGGTGCCGAGGTATTACAGAGATCAAATGTGAAGCCGGTTCAGTCGTCCACACACACACACTGAATAACCATACCTCCTATTCAGTTGTCTGCTGGAGAAGGGACCTGTCTGTCTGCCAAGGATTCTCAATGTCCCCCTGCAGCAGGGAGCTGCATCCGTGTAACAGAACGCGTTTCACCACGTGGGCTTGTTCACCTGAAAGCCTCAACATCATTGTACTGCAAGAACAGCACCTATGCAGGATGCGGTCTCAGCCACACAAAACGAATCCACAAAAGCACTTTTGTTGTCCCACCACGTTTCAGGCACGGTGCCTCCCTCCACATAGGTTACTATTCCCAAACGTACTACAGATGGATGGTAAATGATAAAGTTAAAAAAAATCTCCACCATCTTGTGTCAACCGCTGTCATGTCGCACTTTTGGACAAGTCAGCCTTTTGTTTCTGTTGACCAATTGCATGTCCACAATATGATGTTCACCAATTGACTGTTGATTTGTCATCCGGAGCCCAAACAACAGATGTTCCAATCTGCATGTACTCAACGCTATTTCATGGTTTCCTCCATATTTTACTCCATTTCTTTGGTGGAGAATTATGAGAACCCTGAGCCCCCTTGTCTTGAGGGGCCCCCTGGCCGGAACTGCTCTGCCCCTGCTCAGATGCTGCTGTCACCTCCCTCGAGCTTTCACTGCTGACAGCCGCGGAGCAGAGGCTGGAGATTGGCTGAATATGTTGTGCTGCCCTAGAGGAGTGGAGAGGGAGCACACAGACACCCACATGGAGTGTTCTGCCTTCCTACCCCCAGCATGGAGCCTGTTCTCCCCCATGGCCTGAGGCCTTCTCTTCCCCCTGCAGAGTAGGGCTCTCCCACCCTACAGCTCCAGTTGCCAGCTGTCCTGTTTGGGGGTGCGGCTTTGTAGGCTTAGTAGTGAGTGCAACGAGGCGCGGGGGTGAGTATCCAGGGCTAACAGATCATGCATCATTCAGGTTGAGTGTGGAGGGGGGTTCGTGGAGGGGACTTCTAGTGGGAGGGCTCACCTATCTTGAGTGCCCTGGGCCAGAGAAGGGCTTAATCCGGGCCTGTTCCCAAATGATACCCTGACAAAAGGACACACATTAAAATCTTAACATTGCTATAAAAGACAAAACTACAGAATCATTGGGTAAATTTTTTTAGCTTTTAGCCATACTAGTTTAAAGCCCATCAAAATGACTGCAATGTACTTTCACTTTGAGCTGTGACTGTTTAACTTTAACTTTGAGCAGTGACAGATTTTAGTCGACAAATCTCTGTCTTGACAGCTCCCTTCCTCCATATCCAGCATGTTTGAAACAGATAAGTGTCCCTGCAAAAAAATGCTTTCACTTTCTGTTATGACATCTTTCAGCACACAAGTTAGTAATTTGGTCCATCTAGTGGTCATTGGCGGTACTTCACCTCATAGAGGTGAGTAGTTAGCCGTTAATATGTATACTGTAGATGGGGACGTCTTCCACGCTAGTACATGACATTAATAAGTGTTAATGACTGCTCGTCTATAAATTCCTTTCAGGTCACCCTGCTGGATCATTGTGAGATTTTGCCCTCTACCTTAATGGTCCTTTGTCCTTTATCCTGTTCTCATGGCTAATCTGATTAGTATAATTCTAGTATTACATGTAAATTGCATAATGTAGCACTGATACCTAGAACAATTAAAGGTGATTATCATAAGTAACACGATGATGGGGTGTGGATCGTATTGTCGTCCCGACTTAGGTCAACAGTCATTAGGTCGGCACTGTTAGGTCGACAGGGTTCTAGGTCAACATGGTGGAAGGTCAACAGGCGTCTAGGTAGAAATGGGACAAGGTCGACATGGGTTTAGGTTGACAAATGCGTTAGGCCGACAGGTTGCAAGGTCGACATGGGTTTTTTTCACTGTTTTTTTACCCGAATGTCGACACAGTCGACATGGACACAGTTGGAAGTCAACCGCAGCCCCTCGCTTCGCTCGTAATGCTTTGAGCACGGTGGTTCGCTTCGCTCGGCACACTATTTTATTCTCCCACCACTCCCTAGTGGATGGTAGGGCATGAAATACCGTCGGCACATGTCAGCGCAAAAAACAGTGAAAAACCCCTTGTCGACATCACGACCTGTTGACCTAACCCATGTCGACCTAACGCATTTGTCGGGCTAAAACCATGTCGACCTAGTCCCATGTCGACCTAGAACCCTGTCGACCGTGTTGCCTGTCGACCCAATGGTGTCGACCTAATGACTATCAACCTAGGTTGGGTCGACAATACGACCGTATCCCCGATGATGGCCATGGTTACTTCTCTAGCTGGACCTGGACACAAGGCTAACACTTTGATCTGGAATGGATCAGCTCTCTGGGCATCGCGCCTAGACTCCGCAGTATGTTTTTAATATATTTGGCATTGGTCTCTGAGTACGACCTTTGATTTTCACTACTAATAATGTTCCTAGATTTCTGCTAAAGTGATAGGCATTATGGGGTTGTGATGTCCCGGCCAAAACATAACAGTTCCAAAAGTTCAATCTTTATTTACATATTTTAGAGAGTCCCCTAGAAGTAGCTGTTGCCTAACAAAAGATTCACAATAAACTCTGGGCTTTAACATAAAACCATTCTAAAGGCACTAAACAGCCTCTTACAGTTTATGCTTTATACATTTCTATGTCTAACAATGTTTGTTTGAGGAGAATGTCTTTGTCCCTCCACCAAGAGCACAGTCTTATTCTTGGTCTTCTTTGTTCTTATGTCTTATGACTTTATTGGGTGATGCATCCAGTGGTGGATCAGGGGGGGGGGGGGGGGGGGGGCAGTCCAAAATTCATATAGGGAAGCCACACCAAATGCCAACCCAAATACTGACAAATATGATCAACCAGGACTCACTGGCAGTGGGTGTGGCTCCTCTATTTGAATTTTGGACCGCCTCTGTACCGCCACTGGGTGCATCAAACCTTCTAAATAGGAGAGGTGGAAAAGTTGGTCTTGGCAGCCAATCATCTGCAAGATATAATTTACAGGGTACATAGCTAAAATCTGACTCGTTTCTATGGACGACTTCTCCAACTGTCCTCTTTCGAAGGTTTAATACTTCTCCCCATCATATCATATCACACATATCTATCCATTCACAAGGTACCAGCTCCATTATAACTTCCCAACTTGCCCAATAGAGCAGCCATATGCTAGTCAGACCATGGTTAGGATAGAGGATAATACCACTGAGGAATGGTGCACAAAGGAGGGTTGGGAGGAATGTGTGGGCGTGAATACAGCTTCTAACACTGGAATTCCCATGGGCAGGTGTTACTGTTCACCATAAGGGGGCAGCTCGGACGGTGTAATGGTTAGCATTACTGCCTCACAGCACTGATGTCATGGGTTTGATTCCCACCATGGCCCTAACTGTGCGGAGTTTATATATTCTCCCCGTGCTTGGGTGGGTTTCCTCCGGGTACTCAGGTTTCCCCCCACAATCCAAAAATATACTGGTAGGTTAATTGGCTTCCAACCAAAAGTAACCCTAGAATGTCTGTGTGCGTGCACATGTGGTAGGGAATATAGATTGTAAGCTCCACTGGGGCAGGGACTGTGACTGTTCAACTATTCTCTGTACAGCGCTGCGGAATATGTTTGCGCTATATAAATAACTGGTAATAATATAAATAATAATATGGGTGTGAGTTATGTCAGGGCAAATCTGTGCATCTCCGCTAGTGTGACTTAACGTTAAAAAGTCCAGGCAAAGCACTCCCTACCATTACACATGAATTTGGCCTTGTAAAGTTATAATTTTCCAAATTTCCACTAATATACGTGTTATCGAAGCATTCAATTATTAATGTGATTAATGGAATATATGGGATATCACCTTGATGTCATAAATTAGTTGGTTTTAATATAACATACATTTGTGTGTAACACCCGTCGGGGTGATAAGGTAAGTATATAGGGATCTTTTACTCAGGTTAACAATTTCTCTTTAATACTCTATCAACGATAACAACGTTTCAGTGAAACAAGATCAAGATAAATTTTATTATACTGGAATCTCGAAGTCCCTCTGGAAACTGAAGATGGAGGGTCCAGCAAATTCAAATCACATAACAATAACTTTTTCAACACAGTATCAAACAAAATGATAGAACAGGGTGTATACACCTTTATATCTCTAAATAGTGATCACTACTTCTGCGGCAATGAAACGTCTCAAATAACGTAGACGTAGATATCACCACAGAATGCCTATGTACTAAATGCTTTAACTGTATTTATTATAATACTAAACAATCTTCTACTTTTTTATCTCATTACAGGGTACATCAACAATTACAGATCAAACAATCCCACCCCGGATATATCCAACATCAAAGGTAAGTACTAGGTGATCCAATGGGACCTTACAATAGTTCATATAGTTTATTCTTCTGTAGCTGCCACTTTGAGAGCAATTGGCCACTCTATACCTCTATCACTGCAGAGGCTGTCAGTTAATGTATCTGATACAATTTAGAACAGTTTATATGAGTTTCACTGTGCACAGACTAGGTAGTCGCTAACTGTTTGGTATAGGGATTATAGGCTGTTGTCTCCCTCTCTATCTTGTTTTTAATTGGAATTATTCTCCTGAAATCTTCCGGTTATAATGGGTGTTAAGTGTATATGCAGAGGCGTCCCCTGATCCTGTACTAGCGATCGGGTTTAGCCTGGTTCTTCTGGTTTTTTGGTGACCTGCAGGAGTAGCCAATAACTGTTATTAACGAAGGCAGTCAATGTGATTTTATCTTCATTAAGGCGTCCCCAGACCCACAGAGAAGTCGGGTTTAGCTTGTCTGCGCTGTCTATTCTGGTTAATGTTGCGCTATCTTTCCACTAGCATATCAATGCGGGGATCAGTAGCTGCAGTCCCTGACAGTTTAACTGTACACTGATCTGGCTGCTGGATGCTGCTGCTAGCTAGGCGTATATGGAGGGGGGTGGGCCTAAGCCTTGTAACCTCCCTTAGGGGCAAGCTGTACACTCACCACTCCCCGTCTCACTGTTCCTGTCGCTGAATGACAGCTAGACCACTCCTCTATGTGGGCTGTTCCTCCGTCGGCGATGGCGCCGCCCCTATGACGCCTGGATGGGCAGGATTATATTGCGGCACTCGTCCAAGTCACTGCCGGACCTTTCTCCCGACGCCACGACCCGTAAGGGTCACCGTAGCTCTCTCCGGGATCTCCGGTAAGCACTGCTTGTTATATCGCGCAGTACACAGCGCCGGCAACACAGGACACTTCCTCTGTCACTCCCGTTCAGCAGCCTGTTTCTCTCCGCACTGCGTCACCGCTCAACAGCCGCTTGTAACGGACTCCTCTGTCCCGTGGCTGGTGCTGAGCTCCCCTCTCCCATGAGCCATAAAACTTTAATCAGCTTGTTTCCCTGTGACATGCACGGATTTCTCCGCAATGTTCTTTCCACAGGGACATTTCACCTTCTTTGCATATTAAACGCAGCTTACCGTACCTCCTATCAATCATTAAACAAGCTATATAAACATATGTATTCCTCTTATTAAACATACATGTGTGGGTCTACATACTATAAACATACATGTGGGATTCTACATACTATAAACATACATGTGGGGTTCTACATACTCCCCCGCTGAAGTTGCGTGTCCACAAGCAACATACAATTTCTCGTTGAATAACATTTAACAACGATATCTCAAAGGTAGAATCCCTTTGTTGGTTCTAGCGGACCTTCTCAATGCTTCAGGTTCGCATGTCCGAATCTCGCTTGGTTCTGTCACCGGATCGTACACCGGCTCCAAGGATGACGGTATGCAGGAATCATTTTTCGACACAGTCTCATCCTCTGAACACGTGGCAAGTTCAATAGGGGCAGGAGACAAGCGGACAGAGGAGGATATCAGCATACCACCCCCGGCAGGCCAGAAGCTATTCATTATCTCTCGGAACAATCGAGCACTGTCTGTGGCTTCTGGTGGTTTCATGTCTGTGCCTCGTTCTGTTCGGTCTCCCTCGCTCTCTGCATGTGGAGAAACAGCTTTCTTAATTTGATTTCTGTGAACCGTGACTGCAAGCTTCTCCCCAATCTTAGTTATCTCATAAATTTCTTTCTCAGCCCTTGATACGTCCGTTACCAGGTATGGCTGTTGTTCCCAGTGGGAGTCTAGCTTACTGCGGCGAACATTTTTTCGTCTCCAAACCATGTCCTGTAACTTTAGAGGTTCGGCTCTGGCATGTTGATCGTTATATTCTGCTTGCTTTTGATGCTTGTGTTTAACTTGTTGTTCTACAATCCCATAGGCTGCTTGCATTCGTCGTTGATGGTCTTTTACCCAGTCAGCATGGCTAAAGTCTTGATAGGTTTCCGTTGGGGGCACATTTAATTTCTCATCCGCTGGTAACCTCCCCTCACGACCAAATAACAAGAAATAAGGCGTGAATCCGGTGGAACTGTGAACAGTGTTGTTATAGACGAATATTATTTCTGGTAGTAGCGTCGGCCAATCTTTCCTTTCTACTTCGGGCAGGGTTCTTAGTATATTGATCAGAGTCCTATTCATTATCTCTCCAACACCATTGCCTTGAGGATGATATGCCGTAGTGTGAGTTTTCTTGCAACTGTACAGCGTGCAGAGCTCGTGGAATAATTTTGACTCGAAGGCGGAACCTTGATCCGTGAGGATTTGTTTTGGATAGCCATATGGACGTACAAAGGCTCTCCATAGTATTTCAGCGGTAGTTGCAGCGGACAGATCTCTAACGGGTAATACCACTGCGAATTTGGAAAAGTGGTCGACCATCGTTAATGCATATTGGTATCCAGTCTTACTTGGTTCCAGTTTGACATGGTCAATGGAGACCAATTCCAAAGGAAAATGACTGATAATCGGATGAAGTGGGGCCCTCTGATCGTGTGCCGGTTTTCTTTTTACGGCACAGCTGGCGCAACTCCCACACCACTCTTCCACATCCTTTCTTAGATTGATCCAGTAGAACCGTTGGCGCACCGTACTTTCTAACTTGTCGACTCCCATATGGCCGGACTGGTCATGATAAGCTCGCAACACAACGTTGCTTTGTAGGCGAGGTATGACTATCTGGTAGACATAACGGTGCGTCTTTGGATTTGTTACTGTACGCACTAGTAACCCTTCTTTTACAAGCAGACGGTCCCTTTGCCTCCATAGCTTTACAAGTTCGGGTTCTGCTTTCATTCGTTCTTCTTTTCCGAATGGAGTCTGAGACGTCAACAAGGACTTCAACCTCTCCAGCACCGGACTTGTGGCTTGGATTCGTGCCCATTCAACATTCGAACCCGTCCAGCTCGGGATGATCTCCCGTTCTCTCGACTCTTTCTTCCATTTTGTGGTCATCATTTGCTGTTTAACAAAGAGGGCATGAAAGTTGGGCATCTCTATTTCTTCCCAAGTGTCTCCTTCGTCGACAGAATTGCCTGCACTGTGTAGGCGGGAAAGCGCATCCGCATTACCGTTACTTTGACCACTCCTATATTTGATGGTAAATTGATAGTTGGCTAGTCTGGAGCACCAACGCTGTTCAAGGGCTCCCAGTTGGGCCGAGTTCAAATGGGCCACCGGATTGTTGTCCGTATAGGCTATAAAGGGAGTGGCAAGCAAATAGTCTTTAAATTTTTCAGTGACTGCCCATACCAAGGCTAACAGTTCAAGCTTAAAGGCACTGTAATTCGAATCGTTTCTCTCGGTTCTTTTCAGGCTCCTACTGGCATAGGCTATGATGCGTTCTTGTCCGAATTGCTGTTGAGATAATACAGCACCCAGTCCCAGAATACTGGCATCCGTGTACAATTGAAAAGGTTGGCTATAATCTGGATAAGCCAGTATGGGGGTTTCAGTCATCATCTGTTTCAGCTGATCGAAGGCATTTTGTTGAGACTCTGTCCACGTCACACGCTTATTCTTATTTTGCTGATGTTTATCAATCCCTCGAAGAAGGGAATGGATGGGGTTCACGATCTGAGCGAAGTTCCGTATGAATCGCCTATAATAGCCTACAAATCCTAGGAAGCTTCGAACTTCTCTCACGGTGGTCGGTACAGGCCAGTCTCTTATAATGGCGATCTTATCGGGATCCGGGATAACACCAGCGGCACTTACAATGTGACCGAGGAATTTAACATTCTCTTGGAGCAAATGGCACATGGACGGCTTGGCTTTCAAGCCGTATTCGGCTAATCGTTTAAACACTTCGTCCAGGTGTTGTAGGTGTTCATGGTAAGTTTGGGAATAGATGATGATATCGTCCAAATATATAAGCACCATATCAAAATTGCGGTGGCCCAGGCAATGTTCCATTGCACGTTGAAAGGTACTGGGAGCATTGCATAACCCGAAGGGCATGCGGTCGAATTCAAACAGCCCCATGAGGGTGGTGAAGGCCGTTTTATCGCGATCTGAAGGATCCATCGGTATCTGCCAATACCCCGAAGTCAGGTCTAAGGTCGAAAAGTACGTGGCAGCTTTCAGGGCAGTGAGAGACTCTTCGATGCGCGGCAAAGGGTAAGCATCTTTGTGAGTGATCTGATTTAATCTGCGATAATCGACGCAAAACCTTAGATGTCCATCTTTTTTTTGAACGAGGACAATTGGTGCTGCCCACGGGCTGTGACTCTCATGAATAACACCTGATGTTTTCATTTCTTCCAGCATGGTCCGTACAGGCTGGTATAGGGCTGGAGCTAAGGGGCGGTACCTTTCTTTAATGGGAGGTGCGTCTCCCGTGGGAATGCGATGATGGATAGTCTCTACCTTGCCGAAGTCAGCTTCATGTTGACTAAAGGTGACAGCATTCTCCTTTACTACTTTTAGAACTCCCTCAATCAGTTCGATAGGAGTATTTGCTTCTCCAATATGAATTTTTGTCCACCAATCAACATCTGTACCCTCTGCCAATAGGGTTTTCTCTTCTATCGTCGTATTCATATGTAAGATTTCATAGATGTTTTGAAAATGTACCCACAATAACTTAGCAATAGTCTGGTTTTTGGGTAAGCGGACAGCATGATCATGGGGGTTCATTATGCGGACGGGGACGCGGCCATTGGTCACAGTCACTAAGGCCCTTGCCACTACTAGATCTTTCTGGTTGGTGGCGCTGCACGGTTCCACCATTGCATTGTATTCCCGCCCAGAGGGACCACACTTCGCCTTTCCCCAGACGATGATCTCGGAGTTCGCTGGTACAATAACAGTTCTCTGATCAGTCATCCTCACTTTTCCCACATCTCCATTAGGATTAACAAAGCGTTGCTGATTTTGTAAGACTTTGATGGTCTTTCGGATAGCTCTCTGCATCATTGCAGTGCCGTGAGACAACTCTTCTTTAAGTGCTCCTATTAGTTCGTCGGGACAGTTTTGTAAAATGTTCATACCAACAATGATAGATGGCACATTCGGATTGGTGGTTTGTGTAATAAGGAAGCCTTGATGTGGTAAGACGGTCTTACCCAAACACATGTTCATTTCGCAGTACCCTTTGCATTGAATATCTAAGCCATTACTGGCCAACAGTCGTAGCCAGGATGGAGGAGGAGGTAAGTTATCTTTAGCGCCCCAGTAACGTTGAAAGGTGTCACTTTGAATGGTCGAAATCTGAGAACCCGTGTCAAGCATAGCCAACACCCCGATTCCATCGATGACAATCGGTAACACGGGACACGGACCCACGTATCTGGGGGCCCACTCCTCCGGAGTGGGGTCTTTTACATTTGGTTTCCCCGAGGATTGATCTCCGTCCCCGGGGCTGACGAGTTTAAATCTTCGTCCTGTTGGCAGAATCGTTCGACATGTCCATCTTCTATTACACCTCCTGCAAATAGGTCTTCCTTGTGCGTCGAATCGGTCGGTGGGCCTGCGCCCCCGTTCTGAGGCCGCTGACCTCCACTCGTTTCTTGGTTGTCGGTAATTATAGTTTCGGTCTCTATCACCCCTTCCAGATGATCCCTGCCTTGCAAGCCTTCGAAGTTCTCTTTTGATCTCTTCCATCCCGCTGGCCAAGTCTTCCACTTGCCCTTTTAGCCCCTGCGAAGAGTCTGAGGATGACGACTGGACATGTTGTACTATAGTTGGAGGTTTCTTTTCAGCCTCTTCAAGTTCAACGTGATCTTCTACAGACCGGGGCGAGGGTTCTTGATAGCCTGGCATCTCTGGGAAGGTTACTTCACTGACTGTTTTACGGCCAATAACCTTTATGGCGACTTCCTTGAAGTCTAGGAAAGAGCATCCCTGCTTTTGGAGTCTCAGTAATTTAAGTTGAGATTTGACACCGCTGTTATTAGACCCTTCGATAAATCTATTTATCAGAGTATCATTGACCTCTACCACTTCCTTGGTATTCACCAACTGAATTGCTTTGAGTGCTTCCTGTAGGCTTAGGGCAAAATCTCTTAGACTCTCGCCCGGTAGTTGCTTCCTTGCATAGAAATCGGATTTCAGTTCGGATAGAGTCGATGTATCGAACGTGGTCGCCAGTCTAGCAAAAATCTGTTCTGCATTTTTTCTTTCTTCATCCGGCCAAGATAGTACCTCTCTCAGAGCTGATCCTTTTAGTTGTCCTATAAGGACTTCCACCTGTTGGTGCACTTCCATCGGGCATAAAGTGAACATTGATCGTAGCTTTGTTTGGAACTGGATCAATGTATTGGTATCTTTCCTCGGAATTTCTCCTGAATAGCTAGGTAGCCAGGGGGTTCCGAAATAATATGGTAGCGTAATGGCGTTTACACCCGTCATGGTTGCTTGGGTGGATGAAGTGCTGGGTTCTGCGTTTAGTTGTACATCTATTGGGGCCTCCGACTCCGACTCTCCTGATGTCGACATAGTTGCTTTGTACGATCCTGTTCGTTAGACGCCAAGAATTGTGTAACACCCGTCGGGGTGATAAGGTAAGTATATAGGGATCTTTTACTCAGGTTAACAATTTCTCTTTAATACTCTATCAACGATAACAACGTTTCAGTGAAACAAGATCAAGATAAATTTTATTATACTGGAATCTCGAAGTCCCTCTGGAAACTGAAGATGGAGGGTCCAGCAAATTCAAATTCAAATCACATAACAATAACTTTTTCAACACAGTATCAAACAAAATGATAGAACAGGGTGTATACACCTTTATATCTCTAAATAGTGATCACTACTTCTGCGGCAATGAAACGTCTCAAATAACGTAGACGTAGATATCACCACAGAATGCCTATGTACTAAATGCTTTAACTGTATTTATTATAACACTAAATCTTCTACTTTTTTATCTCATTACAGGGTACATCAACAAGTACTAGGTAAGTACTAGGTGATCTAATGGGACCTTACAATAGTTCATATAGTTTATTCTTCTGTAGCTGCCACTTTGAGAGCAATTGGCCACTCTATACCTCTATCACTGCAGAGGCTGTCAGTTAATGTATCTGATACAATTTAGAACAGTTTATATGAGTTTCACTGTGCACAGACTAGGTAGTCGCTAACTGTTTGGTATAGGGATTATAGGCTGTTGTCTCCCTCTCTATCTTGTTTTTAATTGGAATTATTCTCCTGAAAACTTCCGGTTATAATGGGTGTTAAGTGTATATGCAGAGGCGTCCCCTGATCCTGTACTAGCGATCGGGTTTAGCCTGGTTCTTCTGGTTTTTGGTGACCTGCAGGAGTAGCCAATAACTGTTATTAACGAAGGCAGTCAATGTGATTTTATCTTCATTAAGGCGTCCCCAGACCCACAGAGAAGTCGGGTTTAGCCTGTCTGCGCTGTCTATTCTGGTTAATGTTGCGCTATCTTTCCACTAGCATATCAATGCGGGGATCAGTAGCTTCAGTCCCTGACAGTTTAACTGTACACTGATCTGGCTGCTGGATGCTGGTGCTAGCTAGGCGTATATGGAGGGGGGTGGGCCTAAGCCTTGTAACCTCCCTTAGGGGCAAGCTGTACACTCACCACTCCCCGTCTCACTGTTCCTGTCGCTGAATGACAGCTAGACCACTCCTCTATGTGGGCTGTTCCTCCGTCGGCGATGGCGCCGCCCCTATGACGCCTGGATGGGCAGGATTATATTGCGGCACTCGTCCAAGTCACTGCCGGACCTTTCTCCCGACGCCACGACCCGTAAGGGTCACCATAGCTCTCTCCGGGATCTCCGGTAAGCACCGCTTGTTATATCGCGCAGTACACAGCGTCGGCAACACAGGACACTTCCTCTGTCACTCCCGTTCAGCAGCCTGTTTCTCTCCGCACTGCGTCACCGCTCAACAGCCGCTTGTAACGGACTCCTCTGTCCCGTGGCTGGTGCTGAGCTCCCCTCTCCCATGAGCCATAAAACTTTAATCAGCTTGTTTCCCTGTGACATGCACGGATTTCTCCGCAATGTTCTTTCCACAAGGACATTTCACCTTCTTTGCATATTAAACGCAGCTTACCATACCTCCTATCAATCATTAAACAAGCTATATAAACATATGTATTCCTCTTATTAAACATACATGTGTGGGTCTACATACTATAAACATACATGTGGGATTCTACATACTATAAACATACATGTGGGGTTCTACATGTATATTTTATTATATTTGTATATGGAAATGGGTATGCGGTTATAATCCCAGTGGTCTGGATGCCGGCTAACAGATACCCGGCACTGGAGTCCCAACTGCCACCTGGAAGGCCGACGTGGCTTACTATGAATCCCAACAGCTGGCATCCCCAATGTAAGTATTTTGTTGCTGGTTTAGGTTAGGCCAGGGAATGGGGTGCTTAGGTTTAGACACTTGGGAGGCACTTTGGGTTAGGCTGCGTGGATGGAAGGTTTGGGATAGGTTTACAGGGAGGAGGGGTAATGGGCCCCATACATCAGCAATCACAATTTATGGATTTTCAGATATAGGGATATTTTGGCCAGATAAATGGATTTTACAATCTATCTGACTTTGCCCACACATTACAGATTTATTTCAGTGATCGGCAGATTTTTCCATCTAAAGATTGCATCTTCATATCTGGAAATTGCCCCAATCGATCGTCATTTCAGCTGTTCATAATGTAAATAGATGAAGAAGACGAATTGGGAATGCCCACACATATAAAAAAGATCTGCAGATAATACCATATTATTAATCATGTTTAAAAACCTGATTAAGCAATCGATTGGCGATTTTGATTGGGATTGCCAAAAGGGGGAGCCCACACATTTAAAATTAATTGTGGCAATCATCTCCATATCTGAAAATTGTCACAATTAATTGCTGATGTATGGGGCCCTTAAGGTTTAAGCAGCGGACTATGAGGATTAGGGATAGGCAGTAGTAGGTAGGGTTGGGGTTAGGATGCAAGCAGGGGGTGCTTGAGTTAGGGGAGTAGGTGGAGAGGGTTAGAGCACTTATGGAACCCATGTCAGAATCCAACATCAAGATGCTAGTGTCGGCCCTTTGACTGCCAGGATTGTGTATGTATCCCTGGGAACAAAAGAGTAATAAAACAAGACAGACAACAAGGTAGGAGGGCCCTGCTCGCAGGCTGACTTTTTATAGATTAGGTCCTAACTGCATGCTAGGTGCAACTTCTGTGGCAATGTTGAGTAATTAGGATTTCAATTAAATGTATTTTATAATTCCATAGTTGGAAAGTTGTTTAAATCTCTTTTGGCAAGCACATCAGTGCATTGGGTTTTGGCAAATTTCAGGAAGGTGCGGGCATGTTTTTTGTAGGAAGAAGGAAAGATCGATCATTCCAGGTTTGATCTCCATACGGATCGATATGCAATTCATTTTATGTTACGTAGGCATGAAACGTTGTACAAAGAAGGCTTAGGCAATTGGGATTGAGGTCTCCATTTCCTTCTAAACCTTGAACAAAAATAATTCCCATTTCTATTTCTGGTAAAGTTACAGAGGTCTTGTTTATTTTTTATATATGGCAAGTAGATTATTGGCCTTCAATCACTGTAAGTTGAATGACAATTATATCTTAATCAGCAGAATCTTTTACATGAGTCATAAATATGCTCCAGAGTCTTTCCACCACCTATCTTAACCCTACCATCATGCTGGTGGGGGCAGTAATGGTCAAAGTGCCCGTTTCACATTAATAACCTGACTCTGTCATATTAATTAGGAGCATCTGTGAGGGACAACCTGACTGTGCCCAGTAGAGGAGGACCAGCTGTAGGTGGAGCCAAGGTTGGACTAAGCCTTTGGGGGGGCCTGGGTCACTTTAGATAGGGGGGCCCCTTTGCACTTGTCATTACTGGCTGCAAATTAATATTTTATTTTTATCTATAAATACATACCTACCACATGGAAAGCCTGTGTTTATTCCTACATACCTTACTCTGTAGGACTGCTGTCCTCCATTGGCCTGAGAAGCATGTAAAGAGCTCCACCAATTAGAGCTCAGCAAAAACCACTCAGTCTCTGCCATCTTGTGTAAAGTGTCATGGGACTAAGTCAACTCCCAGTGATGCACTGCACACCTGATGCTCTGCAACATTAATCATTGTCACATTGGCGGATAGGTGAAGCTGCAGCACTACCCCCACTCCCATGTACAAAACCTTTAGCTATTATTATTATTATTTTTTTTTTTTGGGGGGGGGGGGGGGGGAGATACATGCCGACCACAGGGGGGCCCAGGGGTGCTGACCCCCCTATGGTCCCCTTAATCTGCCCCTGGCTGGAGCTCATCTTAAACACATTTAAAGGGGATGTCCAGTGAAACGTGTTCTTGATGCCTGGAAAAAAATCTGTGGGCAGAGTGGACCTGGGTGGAAGACTGTGATTGGGGGCTGACCTGAGCAGGGGTGTTCAGAGTTCTACCTTAGCTTCTTGAGAGGAGCCCAGACCAAGAGCTCTTCGACTGGCCTCCCCTACTCCGGGACACTTTAGATGCCTATCCGCTCCAACTCCCTGTCTGGTTCTCCTTTCAGAAATTATTATTTAACAGTTTTTTAAACTGACCCCCCTATGGTCCCCTTAATCTGCCCCTGGCTGGAGCTCATCTTAAACACATTTAAAGGGGATGTCCAGTGAAACGTGTTCTTGATGCCTGGAAAAAAATCTGTGGGCAGAGTGGACCTGGGTGGAAGACTGTGATTGGGGGCTGACCTGAGCAGGGGTGTTCAGAGTTCTACCTTAGCTTCTTGAGAGGAGCCCAGACCAAGAGCTCTTCGACTGGCCTCCCCTACTCCGGGACACTTTAGATGCCTATCCGCTCCAACTCCCTGTCTGGTTCTCCTTTCAGAAATTATTATTTAACAGTTTTTTATACACCGCAGCATATTCCATTGCACTTTACATTAGGAGACAGTGATACAACAAACTGGGTATTTACAGACAGTCCAAGCTATGAGGGCCCTGCTCACAAGCTTACAATCTAAATGATGTTCATCTGTACCATCTTTTGTTGTCTTGGTAATCCTAGTATCCTTTCTGGTGTCAACATCATCAAGCTGTAATCTCACACCGGAAATATGTGATCGCAGTTTAACCCCTTCATGACAGAGCCAGTTTGTGCCTTCATGACAGAGCCCTTTTTTTCAAATCTGACATGTCTCACTTAAGTGGGGATAACTTTTTTTTGCTTTTACTTATCCCAGTGATTTTGAGATTGTTTTCTCGTGACACATTGTACTTCAAGTTAGTGGTAAATTTTGGTCGATACAGTCTGTGTTTTTTTGTGAAAAATACCAAAATATCGTGAAAAAATGGAAAATTTAGCAATATGCAAAATGTCACATTTTCTGCTTGTGAGACAAATAATCATACCACTCAAAATAGTTAATAACTAACAAAGACCATATGTCTACTTTATGTTGCAATCATTATTTCAACCCCCTTTTCATTTTTTTGGACACTAGGAGGCTTCAAATATGACTAGCAAATTCTCAAATTTTCAAGAAAATTTCAAACTCTGATTTTTTTAGGGACCAGGTCAGTTTTGATGTGACTTTGAGGGACTTGTATGTGAGACACCCCCATAAATGATGCCATTTCAAAAACTGCACCCCTCACAGTATTCAAAACAGCATTTTGGAAGTTTGTTAACCCTTTAGGTGTTTCACAGGAATTAAAACAAAGTGTAGGTGAAATTTCAAAATTTCATTTTTTTTGCAGAGTTTCAATTTTAATACATTTTTCTAACAAATACAGTACATTTTACTAGAAAAATGTGACTAAAAATTGATTCCCCCAATTCTTTGGTTTTCATAAATATCCTATATGTGGCCCTAGTGTGCACGGTGACCAAACCACAGGCTTCATAATAGAAGGAGCACCTACTTGATTTTGGAGCCTCCTTTTTATGAGATTATTTTTTAGGCACCATGTAGGTTTCTAGGCACCATAAGATGCTAAAAGTTAGGAACCCCCCCACAAGTGACCCCATTTTGCAAACTACACCCCTCAGGGAATTCATCTAGGGGTATAGAGTACATTTCAAACCCCCCGAGGTTTCACCAATTGTGGTACAACTGGGTAGTGAAAATGAAAAAAATTAATTTTTCATTTTCACAGCTCAGTTGTATCAAAATTGGTGAAACCTCGGGGGGTTTGAAATGTACTCTATACCCCTAGATGAATTCCCTGAGGGGTGTAGTTTGCAAAATGGGGTCACTTGTGGGGGGGTTCCACTGTATGGGTGTTTCGGGGGTCATTCAACCAGAATCTGTGCTGCAAAATCCAAAAATCACTCCTTCCCTTCTGAGTCCTGCCATGCACCCAACTGGTATTTTTTGGTCACATGTGAGGCATTGCCGTACCCGGGAGAAATTGGGGCACAGATTTTGGGGTGCTTTGTCTCCTTCATTCCTTGTGAAAATGAAAAATTTTGAGCCAGATCTGCATTTTTGTGTAAAAAAATTTAATTTTTTACACAAAAATGCAGTTCTGGCTCAAAATTTTTAATTTTCACAAGGAATGAAGGAGACAAAGCACCCCAAAATCTGTGCCCCAATTTCTCCCGAGTACGGCAATGCCTCACATGTGACCAAAAAATACCAGTTGGGTGCATGGCAGGACTCAGAAGGGAAGGAGTGATTTTTGGTGGTGGAATGAATGGTGGGTGCTATGTCGCATTAGCAAGACCCCCGAAGCACCAATACAGTGGAACCCCCCCACAAGTGACCCCATTTTGGTCACCAGCTTTGGGAGGGGGGCTGGCGCTGCGGCTGGCGGGGGGGGTGGGAGGGGTGCTGGCGCTGCGGCAGCCGGGTGGGTGGGAGGGAGGGGGGCTGCCGGGTGGGAGGGGGGGGGGCTGGCGATCGTTGGTGATCGGTGCGGTATACACACACACACACACACACACACATATATATATATGTGTGTGTATATATATATATATATATATATACAGATAGCGCAGGCCTTATGCTTGCTGGCGAATCGCCAGCAGCATGCTGCTGGCGATCCGCCAGCAACACGGCGCGCCATCTGACTGAGACGCGCGTGCGTCCCCCACGCACGCGCGTCTCAGTATCCGGGCGGCGAGGCGGACACAATACTGTCCGCCTCCCGCTCGAGGGGGGCTGGGGGGACCCGAGGAGGCTGTGGGGGGGTGCGGGCGCCCGGTGTGGGCACCGGGCAACCGAGGGCAGCACCGTCGGAAGGGGACGCGCGCGCACCTCGTGCGCGCGCGTCCCCTTCCGACACACAGATGGCGCGGGAGCAGGGAATGGCGATGGCGACGCCATCGCCATCCCCTGCAAAGATGAGCCCGGCCCCATCTGTATATATACATATATATACACACACACATATATATATATATATATATATATGTGTGTGTGTATATATATATATATATATATATATATATATACATATACATTTGCAAAACTTCTTTTTTATTTAATTTGAACTTTTCTAGCAGCATGATGCTGCTGCTGCTGCGGGGGGGAGGGGGGAGGAGGGCAGCGCTGCGTGCGCACCGGGGGAGCCGGGGGAGCTGCTGCCGCTGCCGGGTGAGTGCCCGGCGGGTGGGAGGGGGGTGCTGCCGCTCGGTGGTGATCGGTGCTGCACCGATCACCACCGTTTTCTGTGTTACCGAGCGGCTTAGCCGCCGGTAACACAGGAAACGCTGTGATTGACTGTTCAGATTTGAACAGCCAATCACAGCGATCGCCGACCGGGGGGGGGCACCCCTGCCCCCCCTGGGCGACGAGGGGGGATGTCTGCTGTCAGGGACAGCAGACATCACCTAACTGTCACTGCGTCTCTAGACGCAGTGACAGTTAGAAGTCATGACGTATATATACGTCAATGGTCGGGAAGTACTTCCCGACCATGACGTATATATACGTCAAATGTCGTGAAGGGGTTAACTGAGTGGCGGGAGTCAACGAGGTGGTGATGCAGAATTTAGGGGGCAGCCCCCAGTATGCGAACGGAAGCAGCAAAACTGCAACTGAAGCTGAATCAGGCCCTTTACAAGACTTAACACATTTATTTGCTGATTGCCTTATATATAGTACATGGACTATGATTGTCTGGATTCTCCTGTGGGTGTTACTTATTTGGGGCGAATTAGGAACCATTTGCAAATAAGTCTGCTGTTGGCCCATCTCCAAAATTTGAAGTTCTACGGTAAATCTGCTGAATCTTTTAATCCCAGAACTGTTTCTGCATCTGTACAAGAAAAGGAAATTTAATACGGCAATATTGCAATGTTTGTGTGTAACCCCATTTCATCTCCCGTGTGTTACAGCCCCAGTTAAAGAAACCAATGTGGGAACGACAGAGAATTGGTACAATTTAAGGAAAACATTTTAGAACTTTATGATTAGGGACAGAAACTTTGTTTGCCTCTTTTATGGGTTGTCATTTCTTGTTTACTGGTCAAAAGGATCTTCTTTTATTTGATTTTTCTGTGCCTTTGATTTGTCCCGGGAGAGCTGCTAAAGACGACCTAATTATTGCACAAGGAAAACTCACAGGATGTTTTAAATTAATTTTTAATATTTCCAGATGGTCGGCGCAGAAGAAGATGCAGGAAATGGTGAGGTTTCAATGGATGCACTTAATTATTTTTCTACAAATTCATTTACATTGTTCAAATGGTCCAACTCTGGCATATACGTCTTTATTTGTGACTAATATGTTGATTTAAATAGTGTGCAATTTACACTCTGGAATTGCAGAATAATTCCGCTTCAATAGAATCGAAACATTTACAATCACAGAAGCAGCGATGATTTACCAGGCCATATTGTTCTTCCCGGTAATACTGGCAAAGAGAGGATGATGGAGCTCCCTTCTGAGTTCTCATAAACCGCGTGACCCTGGCCCATATGCGTTTTGCTCACCTGGATTCAATGTCCCACCTGCCGATCAGCAAAAAGGGGGCGTGTCCATGTTAACGGCCTTGGATTGTCGAGATTCGACCTTGATCGCTACAATTCATGTCCGTTTTCGGCAAAATAGGCCCAACAACTTTTAAAGTCAGGCCCGTTCTGTCAACCTGTCTCTTCAATGCTGTCGGAAAAGATAGCCTGTCGCTATTTAAATAGTGGCGGGGATTGATGTGGCCATTATGTTGCCATCATGTCGATAAAATGCGTTGCTAATAAGGTAGCATCGCGTCCGTATTCATTTTCCTTCCTCGTGTTTTAAAATCCTTGAGCGGATAGAGAATACACAGTGTGCTGTGGGCTGACATCTGGCTACTATACACTTGAAGCTTGATGTTGTCTTGACCTATAATTGACATCAACATACTGTATATCTGAATAAAAGAGAGTACATCAGAGATGTTACTTTGTCTTCTGCTCAGTGGCAGAAAGCCCAACGCAGCTGTTTAATGTAATCCCACATAAATTACATTTGTAGTGCAAAAGGACGGGCAGGAAAAAATAGCGATATTTTATGTGGAACAATCAAAACAATACCGTATCATTAAGTCAGTAGAAGTATACTGTCACTATAGCATAAGATCACATTGCCCCGGTCTCCAGATTGTTCTGCACGGTTTGTAGGAAATGCAGAATCAGATATGGTACTTAGCCTGGAAAGGGCTCTGTCTGGAGTATCGGATCATGACAGCCATGGGAGAAGAAAGTTGGAATATCTAATGTATGATGAAGCAACTGGATGCTCTTTTTTAAAGAATAAAAAAAATTGGGTGAGTTTCGGACATTTGCGCACGCTTGCGTGAACTTTCAAAGTGCGATTGCATCCCCCGGCTCCCTCGTTGCACTGCATTCCCGCCTCCCTGCACTGAAGAGATGTATCATTTCAGCGACAACAGTGATCTCTGGCTCCCCCCCAACTTCCCCTCCCCCCCTGCCCATGGGACACTGCCACCAGTGGGCGGGACAGTCTCCAATTAGTAGGACTGCCCTGCTGTAAATCAGGACAGTTGGAAGGTATGGTAATATCACCGATAAAACTATACATTTCCAGGCCGCAGGAGTGAAAAGAATCTTTAGGCAGATGATTAGAGTATCACCTACATTTTGTGCAAATTTTAGTACACTCTCTCATTAGTGAAGTGTCATATGATGTCACAAGAAAAATATAGTGTGTATTAACCATTACTACCATCCTGGGTGGCCTCAAAGGCAAGAAATGAAGCACAGATGATGGGGATAGATTGTGTTTTCTCTGGGGACTGTCGAACCTGAGGTGTTACGTGTTCCTCAGGAGAGAGTTGTAGATTTACTCAGCAGTGAATTTAAAAACTAGTTTTTTCTTGCAGAATTTGCCTGCCGGATTTAAAAGGGCAATAATATTTAATGCAAAGAAAGGCTGATTTTGCATTTACATGTATTGCCTTTTTCAGGGTAAGGCAGGGAGTGGTTTCCTACAGGAAGCCAGCTCTCCACCTATCGCAGCCCGGACTAACAGCCACGGAGGGAGGAAACAGCTGCCAATGGGACTGCCTTTCCTGTGGGTGACTGGCAGGTAGGACAATACACAGAGACGATAGGAAGTCACAGTGAAGTCACATGGACTGGCATCTGGCTTCACTAAGGCTGACCGTGGCAGCAGATTTTACAGGGGGGGGGGGGGGGGGGCCTGCAGACAAATGTTGGGAGGTATGGGGTTAGGTTTTGGGAGGGGTGAGTTAGGGTTGAGTTAGGCAGTGGGAGTGGAGTAAAAATTCCCCAAAACTGTTGGGATTGGTGCCCACTCTGAGTCCCAGGGGGGCAACTCCGTACACACTGCACCTATTTTTGAAATACATATCCTCCAGAGTCCAGAATGGAGTCTGAGCGCTCTAGTGCTCAGACTCCGCACTGCTGCTGGTGAGGAAATCGCCGAAACAATGGCCGCAGCTCCATTTTTTCAGAGATCTGTGCATGCAGAAGTAGGGTCTATGCTTAGACCCTGCTCCTCACCGGCAAAGAGGAATGGGCCTGGCCGGAGGAGGCTGCACCCGGGCCTCCTCTCTTAAAATGCCCACAATGCCACTCTCAGCACTCTAGCAGGATCCTGTGTACCGGGATATCGATACGAACCAGTCACACTGTAAATAATTATTGTAGAACAATTTTATTTTTGATTTCTTCGACAATACTTTTCCAAACACTTTTGAAGCGGAGTTGCCCTCTAGGTTCTCATCCTATTGTTATATTCCCAACGCCCTCATGAGGTGCTTTCTGTGCCATCATTATTCTGTAATATTTCTGCTAGATTTTAGCACATATTAGTCATAGGGGGCCTTATGTAATAGGGTCCATGTATAGCAGAGGTGCCGAATGCCGACTTAAACTTGGATTTTTTTTTTTAAAGCGGCAATCATTTTCAAGCCACGATTTAATGAATGCTGCTTTAACAAAAAAAAAGTTAAACATTTGACTGGCATTACTCACTTCTGGCAAACTCAGGCACTATTACATATGCCACAGAATGTCCCACAACAAAGACTAATGGTGCATACACACTGTACAATTATTTTGACCAATTTTGTTCCTTTTGGCCCTTATGAACGATATTGGTCAAAATATCTTTCAGTGTGTATGCGACGGACGACGAATGATGATGCGCGTACCCGCCAGTTGTTCATCAAGGTTGTTCGTCAGCTGTGCATGCAGCTCAATTTGGATATCTTTCATCTTCCTTTCGACATCTTTCATCAACATCTTTCGTCCCGGACACTGGGTTCAAGGGAAATTGGTCATCAGTGTCTTTTGCACACACACTGAAAGATATTTTGACCAATATCATTCAGAAGGGCCAAAATGAACTAAATTGGTCCAAAAAAATTGGTCCAAAAAACTGTACATTGTGAATGCACCTTAATACCCTTTTTACACCATCCCTAATAATAATTTGCAGGCAGTGTAAAGGCTCCAAATCAGGTCATGAGACCCAGGATTTCAACCCTGAAAATGTTCCGGGTTGAACATGGGTTCAACCCAGATGGGGTGTAATGAAAATGGGTAACATCGACCCGGGACAAATTCAATGCAATGGAAAAGTTGGCGCTTGGAGATGATGTCATCTCCCAGCTCCGGCTCAGCCCCGCCTCCAATGACGTCACCCACCCAGCATTATGCCAGATTGGGACGCCGGGTAAAAGGGGTTAAAAGCCAGGTCGAACCCGTGTTGGTGCCAGGTCCAAACACCTGGGTGCGACCCGGCTTTTAGGTGTAAAGGGGGTATAAATAAACAATGCACATTACAGACAGAACATTGGCAGAGAAGGAGGCATTCATGGTTTTATATCTGCACATTGAAATCATATGTACTGTATATATATTGTTAATATTATTTTTAAATAATATATAAAAAAATATTTATAAACATGAAGTGGGACGAGCAGCATTACAGCATTCTTTAAGCAAGCTGAACTACAAATCCCAGAATGACTGCCTTTAAAATGCCCGCACAGCTGGAAAGCCACAGGGTGTCTGCTTTTGACATGAACAAATATACTATTCACTAAGAAATAAGTGCCCACTTTGAAGTGTGCTGTAAGTGAAATATCTTTAATGTCATGACTAAACATGGAAAATGAGAGAACCGCAAATGGCCGAACAATGGCTCCTTCATACATGCCAACATATCGTAAAACACCTTCTGGCAGCGAGGCTAAGGTGTATGACATCATCCAAGGGGCATATCTCCTCCCTAGCATGACCCGTCAGCAGTGGTGATGTCATGCATCTCAAGCATTTACTGCAGAACTCCAAACGTTAACTCCTTTTGTGCTATAAAGGGCACATAAATAGCTAATCACATTATTTCAATATGTAAAAGTGACAAGTATTCAGCTTATGGGTAGGAATAAACTTATATGAAAGAAACCAGGGACCTTATTCTGGTACAGACGCAAAGCTGCAAAATTCGCAGCTTTGCGTGTGGCTTAAATGTCGCCCGCACAAATGGCCGCCCTTCGCACGCCGAGTTCCCCCGCACACATGCAAATGGATGTTTAGCATAAACATGGTCGTCGACCTTGAAATTATTTCTACAGCACTCGCAGATGTAAGACACATCTCTGCGAACGCATGAAACGATGGGTGTTCCCCACGCCCTCCACCTGCAAGGATGGGTGGGATCAGTGTGTTCGACGTGGGTGCACGCACCCAATGCATGCACATGGGCAGAAATGCGCAAAGTGCAAACATTGACTTCGTGCGAACGCATGTGGGCCAACGAATGGACCTGAATAAGGTCCTTTGTGTAGTTACCATAACTCTTTGTGTAGTTACTATTCCTCTGTGTAGTTACTAGTTACCATAACTCTGCATAGTTACCATAACTCTTTGTGTGGTTATCATTCATCTGTGTAGTTACCATAACACTTTGTGTAGTTACCATTCAATCCACTTTAACATAACTCTTTGCGTAGTTACCAAAACTATTTGCGTAGTTACCAAAACTCTTTGCGTAGTTACCATAACTCTTTGCGTAGTTACCATAACTATTTGCGAAGTTACCATAACTATTTGCGGAGTTACCATAACTCTGCGTAGTTGCCAATCCACTTTGTGCAGTTACCATAACTCTTTGTGTAGTTACCATAACTCTTTGCGTAGTTACCATAACTCTTTGTGTAGTTACCATAACTCTTTGCGCAGTTACCATAACTCTTTGCGCAGTTACCATTCCACTGTGTGTAGCTATCAGCTCCCCATCTGTAGCATAACTCTATGTGTAGTTACCATTGCTCTTTGTGCAGTTACCATTCATCTTTGTGTAATTACCATAACTTTGCATAGTGACCATAACTCTTTGCATCGTTACCATTCCACTTTGTATAGTTACCATTCCTCTTTGTGCAATTACCATAACTCTTTGTGCAGTTTATATTCCACTTTGTATAGTTACCATTCCTCTTTGTGCAGTTACCATAACTCTTTGTGCAGTTACCATACCTCTTTGTGCAGTTACCATTAACTCTTTGCGTAGTTACCAATCGACTTTGCCTAGTTACCATACCTCTTTGTGCAGTTATCATAACTCTTTGCATAGTTACCTTTCCACTTTGTGCAGTTATCATAACTCTTTGCATAGTTACCATAGCTCTTTGTGTAGTTACCATAACTCTTTGTGTAGTTACAATTCCTCTTTGTGTATTTACCATAACTCTTTGTGAGTGACAAGTTCTATTCTTAAATATTAGTAATAAATTAAAAAAATATGATTGCAACAGTTTTTATAAGAAATGAAAAACAGAACTAAGTGTTTCCCGGTTACTGCAATGATTACTTTCACATTAATAAATATCTAGCTATGTTTTCCATTAGTTCTTTAATGTACCATAATTAACGTGAATGGCTATTGTTGCCTGTGTATAATTAATAAACCCCTTTTAGACTGGGAAAGTTGCATTCACACTGTGGGCCTTATTCAGATCTGAGCTCAGTACATATTTGTTTGGAAAATGGGCAAAACCATGTGCACTGCAGGTGGGGCAGATGTAACATGTATAGAGAGAGTTAGATTTGTGTGAGTTATTTTGTTTCTGTGCAGGGTAAATACTGGCTGCATTATTTTTACACTGCAATTTAGATTTCAGTTTCAGCACACCACACCCAAATGTAACTCTCTCTGCACATGTTACATCTGCCCCAACTGCAGTGCACATGGTTTTGCCCATTTTCCAAACAAATTTGTATTGCAATCAGATCTGAATAAGGCCCTGTGTTACAAGGTTTCTTGATATGAGTGACCGCCCTACAATACAGAGAGCATATTATTGACCACCATACATTACAGAGAGCATATTAGTCACCACCATACAATACAGAGAGCATATTAGTGAACTCCATACAATACGGAGAGCATATTATAGATTATTATACAAGACAAAGAGCAATTAGTGACCATCATACAATATGGAGAGCATTTTAGTGACCGCCATACAATGCAGAAATTATATTAGTGCCAACCATACAATACAGAGAGCATATTAGTGACCACTATACAATATGGAGAGCATTTTAGTGATCGCCATACAATATGGAGAGCATATTATTGACCACCACACAATACAGAGAGCATTTTAGTGACCGCCATACATTACGGAGAGCATTTTTATGACCAACATACAATATTCACATATCACATTAAATATCCTTCCTCAAAAAACCCAGCAATAGCCCCATTCAGCATAATTAGCGACTGAACAACTTATCAACTCTATAATATGTACTAATAATTAACTCCCCGCAATTAATTACATCTATATTCATTAAGCAGTTCAATATCAAAAGAACCACTTCTTAATACCACAAAAACATGTAGACAAGCATACACCATTAACCCCTTCACTCAATAATAAAACTACATAACAATCCTCTTATGTTTCCTCAACTTTGATCACACCCCCTTTTGGTGCATATGGTGTCACTGACCCCAGTGCTGCCCCTGCACCAAACAAAAACTTGCAATTATGCGCTATTCCTAGCACAAATGTAATACAGGCTTTCCTACCCTCCTGGAATGGCCGGGAGCCTCCCGAAAATCAGGTCCTTCTCCCGGCCCCCTGGGAAGGTGGGCAAGACTCCCGCTTTCTGGTGATAGCCCCGCTCCCCCCTTGCCCGCTGGTTTAATTGCTGTAAATTGCGGGTCCACAGGGATGGGATGGGGCTTAAATGACGCGATCATGGCATTTCGCGACATTTAAGCCCCGCCCCCTCTTCGCAGCCTGCGAATCACATCGTTTTCCAGCATGGGGGCCAAGTGATGTCAGCCTTGCCCCGCCCCCCTGACGTTTTGCCTCTATGGGCTTCTCCCAGAGAGGTGAAATCTAAAGTAGGCAAGTATGATGCAATATACTGGAAATAAAGTGACACATATGAATGTAAGTGATGAAGCAGTGAGCTTTTGGGACTATGGGGGAGATGTATCGAATCTTGTAGAGAGATAAAGTTGAGAGACATAGAGGGGCTGAATCAGACCCATTCGATCGGCTCCTAATTCGGCCCCATGTCCAATGGTGGGGGGGTTCCGCATGCACAAACCCCGGGAGCAAGTTCCACACTCGCCGAGCTGTTCGAGGAGGAAGGGTGGAATGGGCAGGGGGGCGGCAGCTAGGGAACGCCCCATAAAAAAAAGTTCGGCATGCCTGCTCGGGGCATGCGGCTGACGTCACACGACATCACCGCCATCGCAACCAATTCGCCCATCTCTGCCTAGACTGACTTTTATCTGTGAACGGGGGGGGGGGGGGGGGAAATCATTCAATAGGGAGCAACCACCGAATAATTTTTGGCCAGGGGCGGCCGCATGTGAGCGGGTGTGTTAGCATACACAATCTCTTGTATGCTAGCGAGGGGATTCGGGCTGCAAGGGGTGACCATTGGATGATTTCTGTCCCATTCGGCTGCATGCGAGGGGATGTGTGGGTGTTAGGGAAGACAACCCCTTACACTCTAGCGATAGGAATTGGGCACCAGGTGGAGCGGGACTTTCCCTGTGCGGCGTTTACCTGTTCGCTAGGCAGCTAACATACACAGCCTAGCAATGAGGTCTGAATCAGACCCAAAGTACCGACCAATCAGTTCCTAACTGTCATTTTACAGGCTGAGCTAGAAAGATGACAGGAGCGGATTGTTTTTTTTCTTTGATGAATCTCCAGCTGTATCTGCAAGACAAAGCTAGTTACTGGTGTCAAAACAACTTCAGAAGAAGAGAACCAAACCGCTCCCTGAGTCCGGAACCGCCGGCTTCCCCGCAGCCAAGCCTGCGCTGCCAACCTGTAAAACATCCAGGGGATCTCAAAAAACAAGAAATAAACCCAAGTAATACAACACAAAAGAGCGATTCTCCAGCGTGGCCATAAAGAAGTATTGTTCGACTTTTTTTTTTTCTTTTCTTTCCAGATGTATTAAATGTTCTACAGTTTATGAAACAGTGGTTTGTTTTATCTAGAAATATCATCAGTAAATCACCGCGACCACATAAAAAGTAAAGAGAAATGAACTTTCCAGCAACACAACAAAGTGATTGTATTTGCAGAAATGCGATTGGATAAGCTGAACTGCTGGGAAATAATGGGTTTGGAAAGTGTTCAGGTTTTATATAAATCCAAACACAATGATGCGGCTTCCTACTAACGTTCCAGCATTCCGCAGACACGCAGCCAGTGGCGTAGAACAAGCGAGCTTTCATTGGAGGTATGTCACATTTAATGCACGATTGGTAATCACCCACTCAGGACATCTCTCTCCATGAGGGTGACTCCAAGGAGAAGCTCCGTTTACCTTCTAGGCTCTCTTTGGAGCCGATTCAGACCTATTTGCACAGGTTGCGCAGCCTAGCGAACAGGTCTGAATAAGACCCTTTGTATCCTTACAGTGCTCCTCACTGATACACAGGGGCCGATTCAGTCCGCAGAGAACTGCACATGTACATGGTCCGGAGTGTCTATGCACGAGTCCTCCGTGCGGCCACAGCCACTGTGGTCACAGGCCGTACACTTGCTGACTGACTGCCGGATGGTCATTGTAGGTGGTACCCGGCATTTTCACTCTCCACTTTATGACTTTTTGAAGCTTGATACTGGCCCTCAGTCCACAGACCACTGTGTAATATATGGTGGCCCCATCTGACTACAGCAGGGGCAGCCATCTCAAGTCCTCGAGAGCTACCAACAGTTAAAGTTTTCCAGGTGTCCTCACAGAATCACAAGTGAAGTAATTATCTCCACCTTTTAAAAAGTGTTAGTCAGTAATGAGTGCACCTGTGTACCTGCGTGGTGAGCTGGAAAATTGGAAATGTTGGTAGCTCTCGAGGACTGGAGATGGCTACCCCTGAACTAAAGCATAACCTGACGCTGGGACAGTCTCACCACCCCTTATCTGGCCAGTGTGGGCACTCCCGTGGAGAACTGCCCATTGTTTCCCCGTAAAGGCAGGACACACCTGCCATCTTTCAAGGGGTAGTGCTTCCCAATGCCCAGTGTGACTGCTGGACTGTGACGCCGTACCGCCTAGTTTTAAGAGAAATGGTAAATGTACTGAAATCAATTTGGATGCCCGAAATGAAAGGGAGGGTGGAGACAAGGCAAGGTGGGTGTGGCTGAAACCTCTGAAGAGGAAATAGCTCCTGCCGGATCCTGCCTTTATACCTCCTCTCCTAAGCTCCCGCCCCATTTCTCCCTCATAGGCTACCAGAAAAAACTGCAACCAAACTTGAAACAACTAGCAGTCATCAACTTCTACTGCAAACACAAAAATGTCATCCTCTTACATACGCCCTGGCTTAGGCAGCCCTCGCTTCATCTTATTCATCTTTTTATGCTCACACGTCTACAATGTGTTCAGCAAGCACAATGCCTGCTCCTCTTAGTGGTTCTTCTTCACTTCAGCGGCGGTGACGGCATGACATCACATACGACGTGCCAAAAGAAGAAGCTGCCGGGACTGGCTATTCTGTTGGAATTACTGTTCAGGGCTGTGGTAGAGGTGGTGGAACTCAGTTCCCTCTACCATTAGAGGTGGTGAAACTCAGTTCCCTCTACCATTAGAGGTGGTGGAACTCAGTTCCCTCTACCATTAGAGGTGGTGGAACTCAGTTCCCTCTACCATTAGAGGTGGTGGAACTCAGTTCCCTCTACCATTAGAGGTGGTGGAACTCAGTTCCCTCTACCATTAGAGGTGGTGGAACTCAGTTCCCTCTACCATTAGAGGTGGTGGAACTCAGTTCCCTCTACCATTAGATGTGGTGGAAATCAGTTCCCTCTACCATTAGAGGTGGTGGAACTCAGTTCCCTCTACCTTTAGAGGTGGTGGAACTCAGTTCCCTCTACCATTAGAGGTGGTGGAACTCAGTTCCATCTACCATTAGAGGTGGTGGAACTCAGTTCCCTCTACCATTAGAGGTGGTGGAACTCAGTTCCATCCCGTTCCACCTCACTTTAACCCCTGCTGTCGGTGCCCCAGTTGTCACCACACATTGCATTACATTATTGTAGTTAATGGTTTAGCCAAGGAAATACCAGGTCCTGCTATGTGTAGGTAATGGACAGACATTAAGGGGCACATTTACTAAAGCTTCTATAATAAGGGGTATATGCATTGATTCATGAAAGGCCTCTTTACTTCTTGGGAAAATACTGCTCTCAAAGACAGGAGTTATTTCTCAGCCTGACACAAAGGTCACAACTCTAAAACAATAATGGAAGAGATTGCAAATCGTTAGTTTAAGAAGATGAATTATTTGAAGGATTTCTCTTTCTTCCACCATCTGTTAACATTCATTCTGCTTGCTGGATTTGCTTCCTTCCTATAATAAAAAGGTCTGCATAAGCCGCACAGTGATGCATAGTTACTTTTGGTATTTACTTAATAAAGCACGGAGTGTAGTGTGTCGCAGAGGAACATTTCATTGGTTTTAGTAAAAATGTCGTCTTAAAAAATAGGACATGAAAGAGAATTATTGGTTATAATGCAGCCATTTTACTAACGGAGTAAAGACATAAAGGGCCGTATGCAGTGGCATAACTGGAAATGATGCGCCCCCTGCCAAAAAAAGTT
The DNA here is from genome assembly GCF_055691185.1 of Crinia signifera. Taxonomy (NCBI): domain Eukaryota; kingdom Metazoa; phylum Chordata; class Amphibia; order Anura; family Myobatrachidae; genus Crinia; species Crinia signifera. Next base: position 21,414,640 of record NC_139221.1, on the reverse strand, counting down.
TGGGTGCCCCACCCCCATACATTTATTATCATTTGTAAACATAAATAATTGTTGCCAGGGGTTTTAATGCTTGTTGCCAGGGATTACATGCTCGTTGCTAGGGGTTTCATTTGTATCCAGGGGTTTCATGCTCTTAGCCAGGGGTTTCTTTCTCAATGCTAGGAAGTTACATGGCCATTGCCAGGGGGTTACATGCTATCCAGTAGGACCTCTAGCATCTATCCACCTGTCCAGTAGGATCTCTTGCATGTGTCTACTTCAAGGCAGTGGCCATTTTTGGAGGGATATTTTTAGCAGATTCCATACTGACAGTCAGACCCATTGGATTCTGCAGAGACCATGCGTCCCTACAGCGCCGGCTCCCCCAAGCCACCGCTTGGGCTGCAGTGCCATTGTTAGGCCGCTGGCCATGAGGAGATTGCAAGGGCCCCAGTAAAGTAAAAGTCTTGGGGGAGATTCTCTAAGCAAGAAATTAGGTAAAAACCCCGTTATCTGGGTTTTTACCGCATTTTGGGATGCTGTAAGCATCCCCCGCCGGGTTAACGCGGCGGGGGGCATTGCCAGAAAAATCTGGCAATGCCCCATAGAAGCCAATGGGCTTCTACCGCATCCCACCGCCGCCCCGCACGGACCCCCGCATCGCCCCCTCACCTGTGTCCGGGCAGCACAGCTCTGTGCAGCCCGGACCTGTGACCTCCTCCCTGCACTGATCCTCTTCCGGGTGCAGGGAGGAGGAGAGCCCGGTGCAGCAGCAGCAGCGCCGGGTGTGGGAGGGAGGGGGGAGCTGCCGGAACCTGCTGGGACCCGGCGACTCTCACCGCAAAGGACAGCTCTTAACGCAAGAGCTGTCCTTTGCTATAATTATCGCATATGTTACAACATATGCGATAATTATAAATGCGATGGGCGGTGAAGGGGGGCGGAGATTCTTAGAGAATCTCCCCCATGGTCTAATCATGGAGGTGTGACCTCACTCCCTTTTAAATTTGAAAAAAATGTGGGGGGTAGGAGGTGGCAAGGCAGTTCTGGGGGGGGGGGATCAATCAGAGTATCTATGGGCCCGATTCCGACCTGATCGCAAAGCAGTGAATCCGCGATCAGGTTGACACCGCCCCGTTATAGTGAAAATTCGACTTGCAAAATAAAGTGTTCCCTGTGCGTATAGATGTGTACAGCTAGCGAAGAATTCACAGCAGTGCGAATTTGTCCAAAACCATTCATAAGACGATTGTGAAATGATGTTTCCACTGCTCACCATTCATCGCATGCCCCCGCGCAGCCCTGGACACACGCGGCGGCTGTGGTGACATAAGCTTAATCAAGGCCGGAGCTGACGGCACTCACTCTTCCCTAAGGTTCTTGGGCACGCCTGCCTTTTCACTAGTCACGCCTGCGTTTTTCATGGCACTCCCATTAAACAGCTGGTTACCACCCCCAATCCCTCAGCTTCCTGTCAATCACATTGCGAGCGGCTAGCAAAGGATAAAAGTCACAGGATTTCATCGCTTGAAGACGGCGCGCATGCACATTGTGGTCCAGATGCATGCGCGGTGTATCGAAAATTGGCCACAGTGGGAATTTGCACAGCCGCAATCAGAGCTCGGCTGTATATCACACAAGTTGTGTATAATTATGGGTTCCTCCTCTTATTACTCCTAAAGGGCGGGATGTTGTAACATCCGCGGCCCCCTTCGCCGGCTACCGCATTATTAATAACGGCATATGCTATAACATATGCCGTTATTCATGCAAGGGACAGCTCTTGCGATAAGCGCTGCCCCTTGCGATGCGGTGCCGGCGCTGGACTTCCGGGTCTGTGACCCGGGAGTCCATCTGCGCATGCGCAGACCCCGGCGCCGGCCGCAGGGCACGCTGGGAGGGATCCGTGACGGATCCCTCAAACAGCGCTGCGGTAAGAAGCCCATAGGCTTCTGCAGGGATTCGCCAGCTTTAGCTGGCGATTCCCTCCGCAGCGCTGACACTGCGGAGGGGGCATATAGCATATAGAAATGCGGTAGAAACCCCGAAAACGGGGTTTTTACCGCATTTCTGCTATATAGCATCCCGCCCAAAATGTTTCTCGTGTCTCTCTCTCAGCTGGTGTCCCCTCTGCTCTCCTCCCTACACAGCTCAACTGTCACTCCTCCAAACAAGACGGGAACTACCATAGGTGCAGCTTCTATGGGGCCCAGCTGGGAGTGGCCACATTCCCTGTCACAGTTATATGTGTTATATACAGGGTATAGCTACCATAGGTGCAGGGAGTGCAGCTGCTATGGGGCCCAGAGCTGAGAGGGGCCACCTTCCCTGTAACAGTTACATGTGTTATATACAGGGGTGTAGCTACCATAGGTGCAGGAGGTGCAGCTGCTATGGGGTCCAGAGCTGAGAGGGGCCACCTTCCCTGTCACAGTTACATGTGTTATATACAGGGGTGTAGCTACCATAGGTGCAGGGAGTGCAGCTCCTATGGAGCCCAGAGCTGAGAGGGGGCCACCTTCCCTGTCACAGTTACATGTGTTATATACGGGGATGTGGCTACCATAGGTGCAGGGGGTGCAGCTGCTATAGGGCCCAGAGCTGAGAGGGGCCACCTTCCCTGTCACAGTTACATGTGTTATATACAGGGGTGTAGCTACCATAGGTGCAGGGGGTGCATCTGCTATGGGGCCCAGAGCTGAGAGGGGCCACCTTCCCTGTTACAGTTACATGTGTTATATACAGGGTGTAGCTACCATAGGTGCAGGGGGTGCAGCTGCTATGGGGCCAGAGCTGAGAGGGGCCACCTTCCCTGTTACAGTTACATGTGTTATATAAAGGGTGTAGCTACCATAGGTGCAGGGATGCAGCTGCTATGGGCAGGCTCGGACCGGCCTGGGGGGGAACCGGGGAATCCCCCGGTGGGCCCCGGTGATTTCGGACCCCGCCCACTTGTTTAGGGGGTGGGGCTATTGCTATTTATTTCCCCCCGCCGCCACAGTATCAATATGCCGGCGGCTGCAAGCAGGGCAGAGGAGCTTTGCCTGGGAGCCTGTCACGCCGCTGCGCTGCGTCGTGCGTCATGACATCAGACGCCACACGCCACAGTTGACCCGACTCCCGCCGGCGCAGCACAGGACTCTGCACGGGACGGGAGCAACTGCCACCAGGGCCCCAAATACAGATCCCCGCCTGCAGGATAAGAACTGCGGGGGTAGATGTCCTGAGAGGAGACCTCCCGGCTGGTGAAGAGGGAGCTGCTTGCTTTTGGACCCCTTCTGCAAAATGGTAGGTAACTAACCTAACCATTTGCTGTATTAACTTTTTAATATTCCCCCCCTTTTTTTTTTTTTGAGGGGTATGTGCTGTATTGTGTATGTGTGTGTGTGTGGGGGGGGGGGGGACCTACCTATGTGCCACATTATCTGGGTAGGGAGGACCTATGTAATGTACTATATGGGGGGGGGCTATGTGCTGTACTATATGGGGGCCTATGTGCTATACTATTTTAATGGGGGACCTATGTAATGCACTATATGTGGGGGACATATGTGCCATATTATCTGGGAAGGGCGGACCTATGTGCTGTACCATATGGGGGGGCCTATGTGCTGTACCATATGGGGGGGGCCTATGTGCTGTACTATATGGGGGCCTATGTGCTGTACTATTATCTAAGTGGGGGGGCCTATGTATTGTATTTTATTGAGGGCCTATGTGCTGTACTATTTGAGTGGGGGACCTATGTAATGTACTATATGGGAGGGCCTATGTGTTGTAATATTTGAGTGGGATGACCTATCTAATGTATTTTATTGGGGGCATATGTGCTGTGCTGTACTATTATCTAAGTGGGGGACCTATGTATTGTATTTTATTGAGGGCCTATGTGCTGTTTTATTTGAGTGGGGGACCTATGTAATGTACTATATGGGAGGGCCTATGTGTTGTAATATTTGAGTGGGATGACCTATGTAATGTATTTTATTGGGAGCCTATGTGCTGTGCTGTACTATTATCTGAGTTGGGGGACCTATGTAATGTATTTTATTGAGGGCCTACGTGCTGTGCTGTACTATTATATGAGTGGGGGGCCTATGTAATGTATTATATGGGGGGGCCTATGTGCTGTACTAATATCTGAGTGGGGGGACCTATGTATGTAATGTACTATATGGGGTGCCTATGTGCTGTACTATTTGAGTGGGGGGACCTATGTAATGTATTATATGGGGGGGGGGCATAGGCGAATCTAAGAGGTGGTCCGGGGGTGCACCGGACCACCCATTAGACCACCAGCTGCTTCAAATTTAAAGAAATGACAGCCGGGCAGAAAAGAGCTGTGTGCTGCCTGGCTGTTTAGTCTAAGGAATTGCTTATTGCCAAGGGGGATGTCTCACGCCGCTGGACTCACCCAATTGAAAGAAATGACAGCCGGGCAGAGAGCGATGTATGCTGCCCGGCTGTAGTCTAAGCAGTGGCATCGATATTTTCAAATTTCCCTTTGGACCGCCGGCAGCCAATCAGGAGTCGTATTGGTAGCTGCTCCTGATTGGCTGCCAGACCCCAGCGCAAGAACTGAAAATATTGATGCTCCTGCAGAGACTACAGCCGGGCAGCGCACATCGCTCTCTGCCCAGCTGTCATTTATTTAAATTAGGTGAGTCCAGCGGCGTGTAACATCCCCTCCTAGGCAACAAGCAATTCCTTAGACTAAACAGCCGAGCACAGCGCTCTTTGCCCGGCTGACATTTCTTTCAATAAAGTGAGTCCAGCGGCGCGAGACATCCTCCCTTGGCAACAAGCATGTATTCCCACATGGCATCGAGCATGAAGCCCCCTTGTTATCGAGCATGAACCCCCTAGCAATGAGCACGTAGGTAAGCGGCACTTATGTCAAATATGTAATGGGCATAACGTTTTGTTATATAGTATGTAATGGGCATTATGGTGTGTGGCCTTATGTGTAATTGGCATTACGGCATGTTGATTTATGTGTAATAGGTATTACGGAGTGTGGTCTAAAGTGTAATACCACGCCCCATTTTGTTATACCACGCCTCCGTCCCATGAGGCCACGCCCCTTTTCGCTGCGCGGCTTCGCCGCGCAAAGGTCCCGCCTGCTTGTTGCATAGTATGTAGCCACCGCTCTCAGGTCACAGCCACACCCCTTCAAAAAGACCACGCCCCTTGGTGGCCCCTGTGAGTGCATTTCCCTGGTGGGCCCTGCATGCCCCAGTCCGACACTGGCTATGGGGCCCAGCTGGGAGGGGCCACCTTCCCTGTCACAGTTACATGTGTTATATACAGGGTGTAGCTACCATAGGTGCAGGGAGTGCAGCTGCTATGGGACCCAGAGCTGAGAGGGGCCACCTTCCCTGTCACAGTTACATGTGTTATATACAGGGTATAACTACCATAGGTGCAGGGAGTGCAGCTGCTATGGGGCCCAGAGCTGAGAGGGGGCCACCTTCCCTGTCACAGTTACATGTGTTATATATAGGGGTGTAGCTACCATAGGTGCAGGGAGTGCAGCTGCTATGGGGCCCAGAGCTGAGAGGGGCCACCTTCCCTGTCACAGTTACATGTATTATGTACAGGGGTGTAACTACCATAGGTGCAGGGGGTGCAGCTGCTATGGGGCCCAGAGCTGAGAGGGGCCACCTTCCCTGTCACAGTTACATGTGTTATATACAGGGTGTAGCTACCATAGGTGCAGGGAGTGCAGCTGCTATGGTACCCAGAGCTGAGAGGGGGCCACCTTCCCTGTCACAGTTACATGTGTTATATACAGGGGTGTGTGATAACTTCAATATGGGCATGTGATGCCATACTGAATGGTCCTAATATAAAATACAGTTGTTGTTTAAAATGCCATCCCCATAGGGGATATTAAAGACCTATATATATATATAAATAAATGCCTTCACAGAAGGCAAAAGAAGACTCCCAAAGAAAGAAAACATATATTATTTTATTGATACACTGAACTCCCCTCCCATGACAATGTCCCTGCGCTTAAGAGGCGACCAGTTTGGACTCATGATGGACACATTTTAAATAAAGTTATTGGGCTCGTGAGCGGAGCGGGAGACTGTGCCCAGCGCGAGGAGGGATATATAAAAAAGTGACAGCCGTTTCTGGTGGCGCAGTTCCCCTCAGGAAAGGGTTAAGTGCAGAGCTGTGCAGCCTAAAGGGGACGGATAGCGGTGCTGACAGGGCGCAGTGTCCCTGAGAAGTTTGGTAAAAAGCAGAGCAACGCAGCATAGACGCGGACAGCGGTGCTGGAGAGGAGGGACAGAGCTTACCTGCCGCAGAGACCAGTCCAGCAAAGTTTCCCGCAAGCGTGGTGTCCAGAAGCCGCTGAGGGACGGCGGCGCAGACTGAGTAGCCGTCAGACAGAAGCTCCCGGCGGAGAGGCCCGGGCAGGCGGGCGGCATCGTCATGAGGAGGCGGGCCGCATCATCCGCAGCAGAGATGTAGCGGAGGCAGAGACCGAGTGCCAATCTCCCCAGCATTACAGAGCCTGAGGGCTGAGCAGCGGTGAGTGACAACCGGAGGAGGCGGCATCGTCATAGGGGCGGCGTCATTACAGTGAGTGGTGTGGGTGGCAGCTGAGACGGAGTCCAAGCGGGCCCTTCCAAAGACCCGTCGGAGGGGAGCGATGAGTGACAACTCAGCCCCCATATAGCAATACAGCTCAGGACATCCCCTGTTCTGCCCAGCAGCATTTAGGGAGTGGCTTCTCCAATGCTATTATTATAGTTCACCTTCCATGCCTATGCAGAGCAACATACGTAGAGTGTGAGTGATTAAAAAGTGAAAGATATTACATCTGTGAACATAGCCTGCTGTAGCACCCAGCAAACATCATACAGCTAGACTGTGCTATCCTCCATTATCAGGAACAGACAGTTTATTTAGCTACAGTGCTTAGAGACTGGACAGAGCATAGCAGAAAGTTATTGTATTCTTGTTAAAGGATATACACTCAGTCAGCTTCAGAGACAGCTAGTTCAGTTGAGAAAAGAGCAGATTACTTCAGTCTAAAAAGACTTCAGGGAAGTCCAGAAGAAAATACAGGGAATCTACCCTGCAGATATTCTGGAGCAGCCTTAGCCTGTTATTGACAGAACTCCGCCACTCATTGCTTTACTAGTTATAAGGCTGAATCCATTTGGATAGAATTTACCTTCAAAACAGTTAAACCCTTTGGGATTACATAAATTAACCATTACTGAGTCCATCGTATAGTGAAACATTTGTCTTATCTGAGATAGAGAGAGAGAGAGAGAGAGAGAGAGAGACAGTCAAGTAGACTTTGGATACCCTACATCTCCCAAAACTCGGGAAAACATTTCCTTCAGTAATAAAAAGGTTAAAGTTCAGTCAGAAACTGTAATAGGAACAAGATTACAAGCAGCAGTGAAAGTTGATTCATTAGTTTGAATGTGAAACACACATAGCTGTTTCAGGGACAGTTAATGAGGAACTCCCTTTTCAAGTAGCCTTGCTTAGTGGATTACAAATACACTGTGGTTTTCCATCCTCAGTGTGGAACTTCAACGTCTACAGGAAAGGAAACATTATAAACCAAAAGCGCTTAGTTCAGTAGTAACTGTAGTCACAACCGGAACGATCTAAGACTATTGTAGATTAGACAATTATTGCGCAATAATTACTTCCCGTACCGTAGAGGCATCTTAGAAATTGTTATTGAAATGAATTATTTTACATTGTAACCGTTTAATATATATGGTGAAGGTTTCAGTAATAACTTAACTATTTTGTAGCAGTAAGGTAGGATTTGTTTATGCTATTAAATTCTCAAGCCTTCGAAAGAAAGTGGAAGTATCCGTCTGAGGACAGATTCCTGCAGTTCCAGACAAATAAAATCCTCTAATTCTTTTGTTATTATTTATGTTGTATTCATTGAGTAACACATGGTACTTTATGTGAACTTATTAATTGTTCAAAGCCGACAAAGAATTATCTTCAAGCCTGACACGGGAAACCTGTAAAGAGAAAAACAGAAATACTTACCGGAGAAATCCTGTGATAGATTTCACAGGTGTAGCTACCATAGGTGCAGGGAGTGCAGCTGCTATGGGGCCCAGAGCTGAGAGGGGCCACCTTCCCTGTCACAGTTACATGTATTATGTACAGGGGTGTAGTTACCATGGGTGTAGGTTGTGCAGCTGCTATGAGGCCCAGACCTGGCCATTCAATAGTTCCCCCTTTACTGTTTCTCCCCTCCAGCAGCCCCTTTAGCGTGTCACCCCCACCTTGCAACCCCCATGTGTGTGTGTGTGTGTGTCCCCTGTGCAGACAGCACAGACACATCGTGCTGTCTGACTTCTACATGCCGAATGAAGATGGTGCCGGAGCCGGATATTTTATAGAGATCCAAATCCAATGCAGGATGATGACGTCTTGGCCTCGTTTTGGACACGGGAAGATGGCGGACCTGGTGAACTCCTCGGATCCTGCCTCGGATAAGCTAAATTCGGGGGGTTCAGAACTCTAGGATCCGAACCCGCTCATCTCTAATCATTATTGGCATTAATAATGCATTATTGTGTGGGGAACATCTGTATCACCATTATTGTTCTCATTTTTATATACATATTTACTTTTTTTTTTTAAATGAAGCCTAATTTAAGTTTTTATTATCCAAAGATCGAACTGAACTTGTGGTAAAAGAAAAATCTCCCACAGATGTGAAATGGAAAATAAAATGTCTTATCGGCGTCACAGGGGAAATTATTTGTATGCAATAACATGTACTCTACTGTACTTGGACATTCAATTTTGCGAAATGTCTCCAATTTACAAATTAAGAGTGATAAAGTAAATGGGTTGTTTTTCTGGCAAGGATTTCTCATTGTTTCTTTAGCAGTGATCCCAAAAAAAAGTCTAATTAGTCAGAGTAATCATTTGTAGAACTTTATAGAAATATATTTTTGCTAAATTATATTCAATGCCCCAAACACAGTATGCCGCAGGCAATACTACACCTTACACTATACGCAACACACTGTAATGCCCCAAACACTATATGCCACACATCGCAATGCCCTTTACACTGTACGCCACACACTGTACTGCACCTTTACACTATACGTCACATGCTGTAATGCACCTTATATTGTACGCCACACCGTAATGCACCTTACATTATACACTGCACATCGTACTGCACCTTACACTGTACGCCACGCACCATAATGCCCTTAATGCTATATACTACACACTGTAATGCCCCTTACATTATACACTACACATCGTACTGCACCTTACATTATACAGCACACACCGTAATGCTACTTACACTATACACCACACACCGTAATGCCCCTTACACTATACGCCACACACCGTAATGCCCCTTACACTATACGCCACACATCGTAATGCCCCTTACACTATATGCCACCCACCGTAATGCACCTTACATTATACACTACACATCGTACTGCACCTTACACTGTATGCCACGCACCATAATGCACTTAATGCTATATACTACACACCGTAATGCCCCTTACATTATGCACTACACATCGTACTGCACCTTACATTATACAGCACACACCGTAATGCTACTTACACTATACACCACACACCGTAATGCCCCTTACACTATACGCCACACACCGTAATGCCCCTTACACTATACGCCACACATCGTAATGTCCCTTACACTATATGCCACCCACCGTAATGCACCTTACATTATACACTACACATCATACTGCACCTTACACTGTACGCCACGCACCATAATGCCCTTAATGCTATATACTACACACCGTAATGCCCCTTACATTATACACTACACACCATAATGCACCTTACATTATACAGCACACACCGTAATGCTACTTACACTATACACCACACACCGTAATGCCCCTTACACTATACGCCACACACCGTAATGCCCCTTACACTATACGCCACACATCGTAATGCCCCTTACACTATATGCCACCCACCGTAATGCACCTTACATTATACACTACACATCATACTGCACTGGGACTGTGTTTGGGGCGCAGGGCTCTTTGGGCTGCTGTTGCTGGGCTGCTCCATGGCATCGGATCGCACCCAGAGATCATATGTATGATCTCCATGTCGGACCCCCTCCCTGCTGAGCTCCCTATACAGCAGTGGGCAGCAGCGGCAGCCTCACACTGACAGCCGGATGGCAGGGGGAGACCCTTCCCGGCTGTCAGGTGTCCATGCAGCAGCGCTCCCTGCAGACCCCGCCAGTGCTGGTTTGTAGAGGTGATGTGTCAGGGACACCAGCGTTCCTGAGCTGATGGAGTCTGGATAGTAATTGTGCTACACAGACCTGTGTACAGAACAGGCATCATACAAATATATTCTATGTAATGCAGTGCAGTGGCAAAAGCAAGGGGGGTTCCAAATGCAGTCCATTATTTCCCATTCTGCAGAACATTGGAGCAAGTGTCTAGGGGAGCGGTAGAAGAACTTAATAATGACCCTGGACATTAATGTAAACACTGGTCTTTTATACACTGGATACTGTATGGAATGCAGTATTAATATATAACAGTATAGATGGTCTATAGCAGCGGTTCTCAAACTGTGGGTCCCGACCACCTCAGCATGGGGTCACGACTATGTTGTAACCATCAGGTAAATGTGTCTGTGGAGGGGGGGACAGGGTATAACTCATTAAGAAACACCCACTGCTTCCCTCTTCCATCCCCCTGTCACCTTATTCCATCCCCCATTACCCACTGCCTCCCTGTCACAATAGCGGTCACTTCACTTCAAATGTGGCAGCCATTCAGTAGTAACTTGCTGGGGTCCTGTAATAATGTTTATTGTCTGATGGGGTCCCAGAGCAAAATAGTTTGAGCATCCCTGGTCTATAGTATAGGTTGTATCACAGATTTACATAGTATAAATAAGTGGTCAGGAAAAGGTTAAACTTACTATAATAAGTAGTTACACAAACATAATAGAACCACTATTGCACTAAGCTCACATTCTCCCACCTCATGGTAAGGCTCCTGTCGCTTCTTCCTGGTAGCCCCTCTCTAGTACAGTGCACCAAAGGTGGATTGGCAATACAAGTCAAATGGAAGATCCCTGGTGTGCCGTTGTACCAACGGGGCCATCTGTGGCCAGAAGAGGGCAGAGGGTGACAGGATGGTGGCATGGGTGTGTTAGGGGGTAAAGGGTTGGATAATTGGGTGGGAATGTTAGGGAGTAGAAGGCGGCAAGCTGGCAATGTGGTATGACTATGTGAGTGAGCCACCTATTTGGAATTTTTCACAGGGCCGTTTTAAACTGAGGACTGTTTGAGATCCGCACACACATCAAACATGGTAGAAGAAGTTGCTACCACTAGGCATGTGCAGCCGCTCCGATCTGTCCCTCAACTGCATGCTGTGGGGGCTGCTCTAGTAATCGTATCATATACGATTGCTATTGTCATAATTTGAACCACTAGCGAACAGGAAGAGTGTTTCCAGGCAACCCGTCCCCCTCCCCTGCATTCGCCAATGCAGTGTTAGTAAGCAACAACTTATTCTCAGACCAGTCGTTATAAAACATATGGGATTTAAAACCTGTCCCTGGATTTATGGCATATTTAGACACATGCACGGAAAGCCTCTGTTGACATGTCTCAATGAATTTATTGGCGTAGCCAGGAAGGTGCAGGGGGCATGACCGAAGTGAAAAATAAATTGCCAATCTTTGCAAGAGTAGATCGCTGATCAGCAAATTCGCTGCTCAGACGATTATAGAATGACTATACATGCGTACCGTACACACTGCGCATTGCGCAAGGGAAAAGATCGACTAAAAAATCCTATGGATCATAATTGCAATCCCTTCGCCATTTGACTGACAGGAAGCTGACATTTGGGGGTGGAAACTGGCCCTTTTCTGGAAAAATCTCAGGTATGCCCAGGTATTTTAAGGGAGGGTCTGTGATGTCAGCGCCAGCCTTGATCAACCTGTCTCTGACGCAGAAGACCAGTAGGATCAGACATTTGCAGACTCTACAAATTATTCAGTGGTTCAGGAATTGCCTATGGATCTGCAAGTGGATTGCAAACAGCGATCCATTCGCAATTCACATGCAGATTTGCACGGGGTGTTTTGCTTTCTGTCTGGGTGGCGACTATTTACTCGTTCTCTGCAATCGGCAATCAGGTCTGAATCAGACCCTATGGGCGGAGACACGGGAGGTACATCCAAGGCATTACTAAGAGCCAACGAAGAGAGAGAGTGAGTCTAACAGCGGTGTCTAACATAATGAACATACCATGGAGGATGTCGGTAACTGGGAGAGTGAGAGCTGGAGAGAAGGGGCGGTGCAGCGGAAGCCGGAAAAGTCACAAAGGGCAACTTCACTATGGCAGGACCGATGATGAGGGCCATAAACCCATGAAAACACGTTGCCAGTCTAACAGAGAATGCTGACAGTCTTTCTGAAACCATAGCCAGAATAAGGGGGAATGCCTCCGTAAGGGGGCCCACTGGTCAGAACACAGTGATATCACTATCCGTGTCTGGCTGAAAGAGTGACCAAGGTTGCCAGAGGACCATAGGGTGATCATGTCCTTTTAAATTAGGGGGAACCTATCCTTGTCACTGCAGATGTCTCCAGAAATGGTTACGTGTCCACAGCAAGTGTGTGATGTCTACATTCTTGTCAGCTAAATATGTGATCCTTCCCAATATCAGCACTACTCCTTCTCTCATCACCCACAGCCGCTAGATCTTTGCCAAGTACAGAATATTCTTTCTTTAATCTCTGTATACTAAATTATTGGCATTACAGCTGCCAGGCCATGTATTTTCCCTTTTCACCATGATAAAGATGATAATGAATAGTAATAATGGGTATCCTGGGATGGAAGTTCAGTCGGGAATGTAACTCTCATCCTGAAGAAGATCATCATATTGGGAATTGCATTAACAATGAATATGTAAATGGCGACAATGGTTTGCGTAGAATTCCTAGCACATGTAATACTTGGTGAGTAGACAATAATGAATTGGGAGTGTAGGTCAGTTCTGTGTCCAATAACTGCAGTACTGTAGGGATAGCCCTGAGTAGTATTGCTCTTTCACCTCTGTTGCTCAATGTCTGGAACCCACAGATATCTTAATCCAGCTTTCAGTGCATTCTATTAGGCAGTTTTGCAGAATAAGTTCTTGGAAAATCAATGGACAGAATTCCTCTGTGGAGATTTCCAATTAAACACATTATTCTATAATTCCAAATGACTTTCAATGGCACAGGGGGATTACATGCGAAGTGCAAAATATTCACCTTTCAGAGAAAGGCGTGTTCCTTATGTGCAGCCAATAAGCGAGTCTCAGGGATTCTTGGAAGGACAGCGGGATTGAGTGTTCGTGATCATGTGTCAAAATAGAGATGATGTCATCATAACAAAAGTGTGGCAAAATCGCTAGTTCCCTTCTTAGAACATAACGCTGCTTCACTCGATGTTTATATCCACCAAGAACCTTGGCTTTCTCATTGATTGGAAATCACAGCCGAAATCCAAGAGGCTCTCCTGATGGAGAGCTCCTGTGACACATTCCTGTACTTGCTCATTATTAAACTTTAACCTTCGCTACGCGCTCAGAGGAGACATTTTTGGATATGTGATATCTTACTGGTAACTTTATTTATGTAATATCCAAAGAGTTGCCGGAAAATGCAAGATTTTGTTGATTTAACTCCTATAGTTAAACCTTGTTCGAAGACATTTTGTCAACATTCGGAATTTTGGCATTTATAATGTTGATGTGGCCCTAATGTTGACATGTATGTCATGTCGACATTCCTCATGTCAAGACTGATGAAATTTTAACATTATTAGAATGTCAACAAAATTCAGTGTCATAACGGTGCGACGTCTTCACCTAGACTGGTAGCGGTTTTAGTGGTTCAGCGGTGTCTTCTGGGTCCGAAGGTAATCTGATAATGCGACATACACTACCTTTATTTCTAATTCTTACCCTTACATTCATTGTCCCCACAGCCTAACCATTCTCTATTGCCTACCACAGCTTAACCTTCCCTCCCAAAACCTAGCCATAGACATTCCTAACCACTGCCTAACCATAACCCCCTCCCCCACAGTTTAACCCTAAACCTCCCACAGCCTAGCCGTAACCTACCCCTCCCAAAGCCTAACTCTAACCCTCCCTTCTTAATCTAGCCATAACCCTCTCTACTACAGTCTAACCCTCCTAAACTGAGTTGTAACTATCTTGCCCAACACCCTAACCTTCCCTTCTTAACCCAGCTATAATCCTCTTTTCCCCCAACCTAACCCTAACCTTCCCTCGTAAACATAGCCATAACACTCCCTTCCCACAGCTTAACCTTCCCTCCTGAACATAGCCATAACACTCTCTTCCCACAGCTTAAACTTCCCTCCTGAACATAGCCATAACACTCCCTTCCCACAGCTTAACCTTCTCTCCTGAACATAGTCATAACACTCCCTTCCCACAGCTTAACCTTCTCTCCGGAACATAGTCATAAATCTCCCTTCCCACAGCTTAACCTTCCCTCCTGAACATAGCCATAACACTCCCTTCCCAAAGATTAACCTTCCCTCCTGCACATAGCCATAACATTCCCTTCTCACAGCTTAACCTTCCCTCCTGAACATAGTCATAACACTCCCTTCCCACAGCTTAACCTTCCCTCCTGAACATAGCCATAACACTCCCTTCCCACAGCTTAACCTTCTCTCCTGAACATAGCCATAACACTCCCTTCCCACAGCTTAACCTTCCCTCCTGAACATAGCCATAACACTCCCTTCCCACAGCTTAACCTTCACTCATGAACATAGCCATAACACTCCCTTCCCACAGCTTAACCTTCTCTCCTGAACATAGCAATAACACTCCCTTCCCACAGCTTAACCTTCACTCATGAACATAGCCATAACACTCCCTTCCCACAGCTTAACCTTCTCTCCTGAACATAGCAATAACACTCCCTTCCCACAGCTTAACCTTCACTCATGAACATAGCCATAACTCTCCCTTCCCACAGCTTAACCTTCACTCATGAACATAGCCATAACACTCCCTTCCCACAGCTTAACCTTCTCTCCTGAACATAGCAATAACACTCCCTTCCCACAGCTTAACCTTCACTCATGAACATAGCCATAACACTCCCTTCCCACAGCTTAACCTTCTCTCCTGAACATAGTCATAACTCTCCCTACCCACAGCTTAACCTTCACTCCTGAACATAGCCATAACACTCCCTTCCCACAGCTTAACCTTCTCTTCTGAACATAGCCATAACACTCCCTTCCCACAGCTTAACCTTCTCTCCTGAACATAGCCATAACACTCCCTTCCCACAGCTTAACCTTCTCTCCTGAACATAGTCATAACTCTCCATTCCCACAGCTTAACCTTCACTCCTGAACATAGCCATAACATTTCCTTCTCACAGCTTAACCATCCCTCCTGAACATAGCCATAACACTCCCTTCCCACAGCTTAACCTTCCCTCCTGAACATAGCCATAACACTCCCTTCCCACAGCTTAACCTTCCCTCCTGAACATAGCCATAATCCTCTTTTCAGTATTATGGGTATTATGTAGCTCTCCGAGAAGTTGCCTCTAGCAGCCATTACAAAAGAGGTGTCCTTTCCCCCAAGAAGAAAAGAGTGTTAAGCTATCTGGTGGTAGTCTATTGTTCTAAGATGCTCACGTCCAGTGGTCTGGGAGCAATAACTGAAGGCTGGGTATTCTGATTCACAGGAAAGGGGAATCACCAGTCTTTATAGAATGTCTAGCGTCCCGAGGGCTGTCCCACGACGTGACGTGTTGTACTGGGAAATTTTAGGCTGCGTGTTCTGGTAATTAAATAGAATCTTGTTACTCCTGGGTGATGGTTACCTCCAATGCCAGGGAGAGTTGTATCAACAAATTTCTCTGCTGCGGGTACCGCATGCAGTGCAAGTCAGTGGGTGTAGTGGTTGGGGACTAAATATAACACTAGTGCTTGGATTAAACGCACACAAGTTTATTTAGGAACATAACAATTAGCACATCAATGCACATTCATTGATGATAAGTATATGAAAAAAGTGACCAGTGTAATGTAGTCCAAAAGCGTTTCATCCCTAATTAGGGACTTTTTCAATGGAGATTGAAAAAGTCCATCATTAAAGATGAAACACGTGCAGAAAGACTAGCCATCCTTTGCCCAACTGATTAAGTGTGGAATGCTGTATCCTGCACAAGGCGCAGTCAGAACCAGAAATGCTAGAACCTTCTGTGCTGAGGCCCCAATTTCACTGCCTCAGAAGACCCCATGAAAGGCCATGGAACTGGAAAAAAAGAAATAAAAGCATTTCATAAGGATATGCACAAACTAAAAAGATAATACAATAGCAAGAATACCAGGGGTCAAGCATGAGTCATAGGGATGTCTGGAATCTGTAGGAAATTGAGGAATTCTTGCCAACCTTACAACACCTTCGTAAAAAAGGAAACTCTTAATAAATGCCTGACCAACACAAAAAGCAAGAGATGCCCGCCATTGCACCTGGACTTTCTCGTTCTAGAACAGTGGTTCTCAACCCTGGTCCTCAAGATCCCCACACAGTTCATGTTACCAGTCACCCGTACATTTTTTAAATTTGACAGTTGGTGATACATAGGGCCGCTCCTAGTGACCTGGAAAACATGCACTGTGTGGGGGTCATGAGGACATAGGTTGAGAACCATTGTTCTAGACTGTACATATGTCAAACAAAGGAGATAATCAATTGCTGACCAGTCTTACCTTCATTTCTACCATAGTAGTTTACCTTCTGCCCGGTTATTCAGGACGCTCAATAACCCTGATACGTTCCAGGCGCAAGCTATCAAAGGGCAAATCCCTCTATGCTGGCGAGTTTACCTGCCAGACATATCTCACCAATTAACTCAGCATTTGTTGCAAACTCCCCAAACCTAGTCCAAGCAAACAACACTCGTCATATGCCGAGAGCGGAACAAAATGAAGAACAAACTATAACTCAAAACAATTTAAGCCAGGAGGTGAACAGCTTTAAGCGAATAAACATGTTGCCTGTTGATCACATGGACCACAACAAGGTTGTTGCATCAGAATAAAATAATCTTGTTCTTCAACTGCTACCCCACAATTCAAGGCCTACAATGATAGGAGAGAAAAGAGAGATCCAATAGAAGCAACTTCCTTGTAAGTCTCTTAGCAACCAACTTCAATGGCCACAGAGCCACGCAACAGCTATCGTCCAATTAAACTCTGAAAACGCAGACGGCACTGCAACGAGCAAGGACACCAGCTCTGCTCCAAGTCCCCATTAGTAGTACAGTGGACCGTCCTGGGACCACAACAGTGACATCAACAGTACCACCACCATATCCAATGTCTGAATGCAAGTTGAGAAGAAGAATTAACAGCAGGGGCTATAGATTCTGTAGTGTTGTGCAACACTAGCCATAATACTACCCCTGGTCCCTCTGGCATCAGCACTAGGGCCAGAACAGAAACCAGAGGGGAATGTGCTGCTACCTTATCATAAGGGAATACCCTTTATCAACTATATGATGTATGGCTGTCCGAGGGAGAAGCAGCGCACCTAGGCCAGGTCCCTTAGCAGAACTAGATGTTTCAGACATGGCTGCAAAAGCCCCAATTCCAACAGACATGGCATGTCCCAGATACAGGAATCTACAGTTGATCACCACCTGGGATTATTCCAGGACCCCACAGGCCACAACTCAGTCCTGCATTCACCCCAGGCTAAGTTCCACATGAGTGGCTACATGAGCTAAGAAGCCTATTAATAAAATCAAAGGAACAATGTGGTCATTGCCAGTGCCTTGTGGAAGTGTTCATTGGCTGTCACGATCCCCGCTGCTGCAGCTGCTCCCAACGGGTCCTCATGCCATCGCTGCTCCCTCCTGCCTTCCTGCTGCTGCAGTCTCTAAGCAGCGCTGCGGCAGCCTCAACACATGGCGCCGACTGATCTCACTAGCTGCGCACGAGTGCGCGGTGACATCTCCCGCGCCCCAGCCGCAATGCATCCCTGGGACCGCTGCAGGCGGATAGAAATGCGGACCGTCTAAACTCCTGAAACTAGCAACGCCGCACTACTAGTTTCAGGAGTTTAGATGGTCCGCTTTTCTATCCTTTGCGGTCCGGAGATGGACCGTGGTGCCCCAGTTGCCGGTCCCTGGGCTAGACTATCAGCCCTAATATCTCTCTAAATATTGCACCATTACTGAGGAAAATACAAAATACATCTGGTGGCTGCTCATTATCATGCTGTTAAGGTGATACGTTATTGAAGTCAATCTAAGCAATATACTGTAGAACCCTCAAAAAGAGCTTAAAGGCCACTGTCCACCAGGCAAAGAATGAAGAAGATGCCATGGAAGTCCTGGATGGGCGGTGGCCATGCAAAAGAACTTAAAGGCCGCCATCACCCAGATGAATAATGAAGAAGGTGCTGGTCCATAGTAAGCTATAGTACAAAGTCCTACGGCTACTGGGAATGGCATTCCGGAGTGTTCCACCTGAAAAATAGCCCTGGGGTAAGGGAAATGTATCAAAGAGGACAGTTGGCAAAGTCATTCATAGCTTCTAACTTTTATGTTATCTAACTTGAATGCTAGAATCTTATTGGTTACTACAGGCAACACCTTCCCACAGGTTATTGGTTACTACAGGCAACACCTTCCCTTCACCAAGAGCCAAAAATTTTACAAATATTATTTAGTTAATGGAAAAAAAATAACTTTGCTAAAATTGCCCCTATAGAATAATAATAATACAAATAATAATACAAATAATAATAATACTAATCATAATAACACCTACAATAACAATAATAAAAATAATACTACTAATAATAAAATGTATAATAATAATAATGATAAGAACATAATACAATAATGATAATAAATTAATAATAATAGCAATAATACTAATACTAATAATAATAATAAAATAATTATTATTATTTTTAAAAACACGAGAAACGCGTGCGCTAGAAATCACTTTCCTTGTACAAACAATGCTACCACTGGGCTACTTTATATATTCTGCCTGTTCTATGACATAATGTCTGAAACAAACACTTGCTGAGTAAATAATTGAAAAAATATGGAAAAGGGATGAACGGGAACATTTATTAGAAATATAATTGTAACAGGATTGTAAGACACACCCAACAGGCCCAAATAAAAGGAGTTTCTCCTCCTTATTAATTGTAATCCATCTTTTATTCTTGATAAGTAGGCTCCAGAGAGCTGATCTGAGCTGTTGAATGTTGTGGTGCTCTACAGCGGCATCTCACATGAGTTACTGGAATGCTTGTCCCGTTGTGTCGGTATACTGTAAAATGGATTACTGTTTATGTCTGTGTGAATGTGGATTTGCATCCATATAAATGCTCATTTCTCTACAGTTCAGGGGCAGATGTACATTTGATTATTTTCTGTACACTGCATAGGTTTTTGGTCGCTTCTAAACACATCGGTTGAGTGAAATTTGTGGGTTTTCACCTGCCGCAGCTTATCGGGGCTACTTTGGATAGCCCCAGTCAATTATGTTTGTTTTATTGGTTATTGTCTTTGTCACAATTACTGCAGTATTTTACTGTGGGTAATTGGATACCTCTGGATGTCTCTTTTGGGCACCCAATGCAGTTGAATTCCCCCCAATACGTTTTTGGAGTACTAAGCATACTGCGATAAGGAAGCACATACACTGGATTCAGCTAATCCACCATCAAGAGCATTTACCCTCTGCCCTGGAAACACTTATATCAGGAGATCACAGGTGCTGCTAATTACACACCTGGCTTCTGCCTCTGCTCCAAAACCTGGTCTGGATCCTCCACATTAGTCTCATATGGAAAGATGCTGTGTTTGCCAAAATACTTATCACATTCCTCATTTTTAAACACTTAACAGACTATTATTTGTATCCAAAAATACTCAGAAATTGTTACGGAGTAGGTTATGATTGATTGAGGTCAAGAATACCTATTTAGGACTTATGCAAATCCATTCTATTGTAAAAATAAATATATCATTTTAGCATTTCTTTTGAAAAACATCAGTGGACTAAGCCTCATATATTCAGACCCTCCAACTGTACCGAATTTGCCGGTACAGTACCGTTTTTTTAACGGTCTGTACCGGCAAATAACAATTGCACCGAATGTACCATTTTTTACAGTTTTTGAGACTGTCTCCAGGCTTTGTCAGTGTGCTCAGCACCCATACCCAAGGGTGTATTGTGCGGACCAGCGTGCGACGTCATGACATCACGCCGCCGCGCTGCCACTGCGGTCTCACACAGCCAGGGCTGACCCAGCCCCCTTCCTGTGTCAGTCAAGTGATATTACCTCAGTCCTGCCCCCAACCACCTCCAGTCCTATACACATGGGTACTTAGTTAGTACTGTTAGTTTCCGGAAGCCACACTCCACCCCGGATGAGTCCCACAGTGTGGAACTGGAACACTCAGGATTTTTACCCTGCGCTACATGCCCGTTTGAGTCATTCAACAGTAATATAGCTGCCTGCCTGGGGGTAATTGCGTGCCAATGTGCAGATTACACAGCGCTAAGTGAGCACACTGCAGGGTGACAGGGTCAGAATCTAGTGTCTTGTGATGTCATCAGGACAGTATAGGTCTGGGAGCTGGTGGATATATATTTCATTAGCGCTAACTATTTTTTATTTTATTTTAAATGCTTAGTAGACATTCAGAAAGGGGGAGGTGGACCACGCCCCCTTTACCAGTGGCCACACCCACTTTACCCATAGCCACACACCCTTTCTTGGTGTGTACCAATTTCTGCCCTTCATATGTTGGAGGGTATGTATATTAAGACATTTTTTAGAATACTTTTGATAAATATAATAGGTTCTTAAGGCGGCAATCGATTACACGGCTACACCAGGTGGGTTTTGCTGTGTTTGGATTGGCGCTTTAAAATTCTGACTCACACCAAATCCCACTCTTCCTGCTTCTCGCAGGCAGTTACCTACCAATATGTCGTCAGCGCCCACCCCCAATTCAGCATCTGAAGAGCAGGTATAAACTTAGTATTGCATTTGGCAGGGTGGCGTGCGGCGTTTAACTGCTCACTAGACAGCGAATAAAAGCATCCTAGCGAGCAGCTCTGAATCAGGCCCAATGGCACCTATGCAATCCTGGTAAATTTACTAAGATGGGCGTTTTCGGGAGCTAGGCCATGACCATTTTTGCACAGTATCGGCTCTTTGTCTTACGAAAACATATTTTTTGGCTCCTTGCCTCTGATTGGTTGGCCACCTCTGTCCTGTGCTACCCCTGTGCTAAATAAATAAGAAGTAAAATCTGATTGGTTGCTATGGAAAACATCCCACCTTCAATAGAAATCCCATCTTAGAAAATTTACCCATTTATATACCTAGCAAGAGAAGTCTTACTGGTGCTATGTAGCCGTCAATGATAAAGAATTGCATCCGAGATAAAGAAAAATACCTGTATAATAAATTCTGTAAATTCAGATATAGCTGCCCTCATTGTTGGTGTGCCATGGCCGCTCGCGCTTGTTTGCCGCACCAATGTCTCACCCGTCACGGAACTGTTATGCTGCGCTATTACCATTCAATGCATTTCTTTGAGCCATAATATATATGCATGAGTGTAGCGACAGGATTGCGCCAAACACCATGTATGTCGCACTTGACCATTAGGGCAATAACGATGAGCACGGCTACATCAGTATCTCATCAAAACAGGTCAAGGGGCCCATTTATCAACGAATGATAAAACTCGCCACGTACGATAAATGGTGCTCCAGCCAATCAGCTGTTAACCATCATTTTTCAAACACATGACAGTTTGGAGCTGAACACGTCAGTTGCGGATTGGCTGGAGCCATTTACCATACGTGACGAGTTTTATCACTCACAGCGAGTTTTATCACTCGTTGACGAATAAGCCCCTTAATATGAGCAGACAACCAATCAACAAGTTACCCAAGTTTTAATACAGTATCATGATTGGTGCTTTTTCAAACCAAGCATTAAAAACAAATTTGGCACTTACACAGTTAAAGAGAACTGTATTTTACAGAGACATTTTATTCCCTGCGTTGGCTAAGGAAAGTTATGTATAGCCACAATATTTTCTATATATCTTCACATTTATCAGAAGTATAATACAGACTATTCTTCCAAATCCTATTACCTTTCATGTCAGCTGCACAGATTTTTTTCTTTAAGGCTGGGATATAAGTAACGGAGTACAGAGGAAGCATTCCAGTTAGATCAGTGCGGACTTATGGATGTTTTAAACTAATTGATGCCGGTGTAATGCGATATGTACTTGTGCTAGGGATCTACAGGAACATCTGGGTGAACTGGCCTGGATAGTCAGGAATCATACGCTTTAGGATTATTATATATATATATATATATATAGATTTGCTTTATCTGCAGTTTTTTCAGAATTGAAAGTATGATAATTGAAAAACTTTATTAGATGGCTCTGTCTGTATTATGTGTTATGTTTGCCAGATACGTTTGCCAAATTCGTCTTTGTGGCAGCATTAGAAATGCCACAGGTATGTCAGTGTAGAAGAGAAATAGATCAGAATAAGGGGTTTTTAGTTATTTCAATATTTTCTCTCAAAAGTTAGTTTAACCCCTCTGTACTGATGACTGTGTTTCTGTCTGGTTAGGGACTTGGGGGACCGATCACAGGGCTGCAACTTTCGCAGCCCTGCAATCAGTTAGCCCATTCCCTGCCTGAGGGTTTGCAGCTGTGCGGAGAGGGGGAAATCTGCTCAAAATCGAATTGATTTACCCGGTTCCCCAAGTGCAGAGCTGCACCGAGTAAGTCAATACTTACTTGGCGCTGCGATGCATGTGGGGAGATGAAGACAGCGGTCCTCCCTACCAACGGCAAGACCCATCTGGGTGGGTTAGGGTTATGCTGTGGGGAGGGAGGGTAGGTTTAGACATTTATATACATGGTGGGGGGTTATGCTTCTGGGCAGGAGGGGTTAGGATTAGACATATGGGGGCAGATGTATTAACATTTCTTTTACGTTTTAAAAATAACGGGTCCAGCTTCTCCTGCATAACAAGGAGAAGCGGGCACCCATTATGGCCGAATGTATTAGCCCAACCATTTGCCAATAAGGAGAGCCGTTATGCCCAGTGTTAACGGCTCTCCTTATCGGCGCCCCAGGCAGCCCTGCGCACGTGCATTTTTAAAAACCTCCCCCCCCCCCCCACCAGACTGGCTCTTTGGGCATGCGTGAGATCTCTCTATTATTGCGAGATCTCCAGCACAGCCCGGAGCCGAGCAGCAGGGCTCGGGATAGGTCAACGCTTGCCCTGAACTGGCGAAGCGGCCGGGGCGATTTTACACCTTGAAGGCTATTAATATATCGCCCCGACCGCTAATTGTTGGGGGGGATTGCAGGGGACAGCCCGCCGTGTGTTACTCTGCAGGCTGTCCCTAGCGCACATTAGGTGCGCTGTTAGTACATCTGAAAAAACTTTATTCCCCAGTTAACTACCGTTAAGTGCAGATATGCACTTAACGCTAGTTGATATATCTGCCCCCAGAGATAATGGGGGAGATGGGGGAGATAATGTTAAGACCTGCCTCATCAGCCCTAAAGTTATGAAAAATAGAAATTTTCGCCCCCCCAAAAAAAATTGCCCATCAAATCACAAGCATTTTTTCTAGGAACCATTATTTGGTCTTATTCCGTAGATATTTTCTTATATAATTTTCTTGGATTCAATTTTGATTACTTTGCTAAAGTGTATAGAATGGAAGATATTTAGCATTTTCCAGATTCGGAACAGTTTCTAACTCATAAAATTTACTTTTTCGTAAATGCGTAAAAATTCGCTCTTTTGCACGGGAAAAATCATTTTTTAACTAAGCTTTCGTTGTTTCTTGAATCTGTTGCATTCAAACACATCACAGTAATGTTTCAAGGTAATATTTCAGATATTTAAGAGGTAGAATTCTTTATTCACCTCCAACGTTGAACTTCTTCAAGAGATTGAATATCTCTATAGACATTTTATTTACTGATCCAGATGTTTGGTTTGATAATGAAGGTTTCTTTAAGGGGTGGGAAATAGTCAGGGGTCTCAGAACCGTAAATGACACTGCAGAAAGTGGTGTAAAACTAATGAAAGTTTGAATACAGGTATTACAAAAAATTAAGAACAAAAGCAATACCCGTTGAAAGTAGTTGCTGAAGGTCGAAAGCTCCATCCTGACTCCTCAAACGCTACCCTCTCCAAACCTCTCCCTAACCTAGCAACCGATTAGATTCATTTTAAATATAAGCTAGATAAATATAAGTTAGAAATAAAACCCAGTTTTATGTGGTACCACTTGTACTTTCTGAAAATTGTTCTTGTCGTAATTAAGTGCACAATAATGATTACAATAAAGAGTTGGTTTATATATTTGTATTTTTTTCCCCGCCCCATTCTCCTTGTCCCTCTTTTTGAAACCTAGTCTTCACTCACATCTTGGATTGTTTTATTTTTAAAAAGCACCTTATTGGCACTGCTTTGATATCAAATGAAACAAAAAATTCTTTAAAAAATTATTATCGTGTTTAGTTTTAATTTTTGTCACACTCCCGAAAAAGTTGATTTTAATGGGTTTGGAACTCTACCGGTTCTGGAAAATGCTAAATATATTCAATTCTAAAAATGTTAGCAAAGAAATGGGGAAGAATCAAAATTGGAGCCAGGAACATTATTTAAGAAATAAGACAAATCCAGGTTCTTAGGATTTTATGGCAAAAAAAAAAAAACAGCAATTTTTTTAGCGAAAATTGACATTTTTCATAACTTTAGGGTTGAGGAGGCAGGTCTTAACATTATCTGATCAAGCCCGAAATTTTGGCAATCTCATTATACCAATTGGCAACTTATTAGGGGTTCCCCCTAAACAAATTAGAACAAAAACATTGATTTCTTGCGACCACCCAAATATATATATACAGTCAGTACACACCTCTCTTTCACCTTTGGAAAAACAGCTAAACACCGGACTACTGTATGTTGATGATGACTGTCTCTCACAAATAAACAATTATTCACAATATGTTTTTAAAAAATGTATGCAAGCATGTTACAGTATATGTTGCAATGTTTGCATCTTCTTATACCAGCGTTTCCTACCTGACCCTCTCCTTCAGGGAGAAAATGCTCTGTTACTGGACTTATCTGGTCATGTATGATTGCCGTCACCTGTGGTGAAACACCTTTCTTATCAATGACCTAGCTCCCCACAGGTGATGGCAATCATACATTACCAGGGAAGTCCAGAAACCGAGCATCTCCCTGAAGGAGGGGGTCAGGTAGGCAACCCTGTCTTATACTGTCATATATGCAAACACTACAACATACTTCCTTATGGTCAGCTTTAGGGACAGTGGAACAGCCACATTTTAGCAAAGTAGGAGGTGCTGCAGCACAGTTCAAAAATTAAATAGGGGAGCCACACCCACTGCCACCAACTGCCATTCCAAACTGACTCTCTGGCAGTTGGTGTGACTCCCATATTTGAATATTGAACTGAGCTGCAGCTCTCCACCTCTGGAGCTGCCACTGGTAAAAGAGTAATTATCCTGGGCTAAAGCCAAGTACACACAGGGCGATTCATAGTAACACAGTAACACAGTAGATAAGGTTGAATAAAGACAGTTGTCTATGTAGGGAGATTCTTGTTACTGCTAATAGTCTACAGATTGAGTGGTGAGTGGCTCAGTAAAGAATCAGACACTGCTTCAGGTACCTTAGGCCCTGGTCTTATAGACTTGTCTACTTTTGAGATCTCCTCCCCGAGAGAAGCCCCGCCCCATGCCATACAAATGACGTGATTCATGGGTCTCCGTGTGGGGGCTAGGCTAAAATGGTGCGAAATTATGCAAATTGCGTCATTATATCATTATAATGGCGTCCCCTCTCCAAGGACCTGTAACTTCCGGCATTTACCTCAGCCGGTAGGGGGAAGTGGGGGCTCCGAGGAACATGCGGGAGGCTTGGCTACCTTTTGTGGGTGGCCAGGAGGGTCAACCAATTTTGGGGAGCCTCCTGGAAATTCCATAATAATAATAATAATAATAATAATAACAACAACAACATGATTAATATTGCAAATAATAAGATTTTTCTACTCTAGGATTTTCTAATGATCACTATGATGTCACTAAGCACCAGGAATTCAATAAAGCTTCCTTTAAATGGAAATCAGAGTAAGATATTCTGCAGCATTCCAAATGTTATTCCACTACAACTCCAAGCATGCCCTGTCCACCCTTATACAAGCTCTGCGGTGCCCCAACAGTGAGAACTAGCCTCTGACATGGCAGGGGAAACCGTTGGCGCCGTGTTGCAGGGAAAGCACCAGCAGGCCACTATGACATCACAGATAGCTGGATACACAACATGGATCTTGGCAGTTTCTAACGGATGATGAAAGGGTTACACAGCATTTGACACACAACAAAAAATAAATTGCTTTATACAATCTAAGTTACATCCATGTTTATTTCCACATCAGCGTCTGAAGCTCGTTGTGCTGATCGCACGTCATGTGTTTCTCATTACAGAGAGCTAGATCTGGTCCCAGTACTTCATGTATATGTGTTTGTAAATGAGGTTTCTAAGTGAATGTCGGGGAAATGCGGTACACCTGGTGTTTAATGTTTCCCAGGACCAGAGAAAGAGAAGAGATAATAATGAATATCCCCTGAACCACTCACTCCTCGGCTTTATTTGAATCTGATAATCCACATAGAACACTTACAAGCTGCCAGTATAAAGGTTTATATGTCTCCTGCTAATGCTCACGGCCGGGATGAATACTAGGTAGGGAACCCTAACATCTCACTCTATAAACATAGCACGCGACAGGGATTTTAGACACAAAGCTTGATAAATATAAAATACACCACTCTGACCATTTTAGCCCCGTCCACCGCAGTGCAATGCCTTAAAAACGTCATTGCACGCTGGGGGCATGGTTAAAATGTCACAATCGCTCTGGCCACACCCCCAAACAAGTAGCCACTCATGTGGCTCCACCCCCCGCTCCACCTTTTCTCACTCCCAGCCGATTACTCTGGAAATTGTATTGACCCCATAGTCCAAATTATCCAAATAAAAAAAAGACAGATCTTGTGGGAGAGCTACGAAATGTTGGAGAGATAAAGTGGAGCCAGCCAATCAGCTCTTAATGTTCACGTTATAGGCTGTGTTAGAATAATGACAGTTAGGAGCTTTATACCTGTTATCTATCCCTACTTTATCTTTATCCACGGATAAGTACATCTGCCCCATCTCTTATATCTCTCTGAATTGACAAATTTCAGATGGACGACTGATAAATTCTTATAGATATTGTGAAGTGGGTCACACACAGGGGATTCAAATGAAGTCTTTGGTCTTTATTTTGTAAAGCAGGTCACAGCATACCAGATCAGTTCCACAGGTAGCAGCATACAGGTAATCACAACATCAACAGACTCTTCCAAATGCACCAGTGGGCCCTACCATAGCCTGCACCTATCATTTGGGCAGCTGTGGTGGAGAGGGGCGTGAAGGGCTATTTGGGCTCATTACCATATGCATACACCCCGCGTTTCATGGGCGTTCCCATGCAAACGCTGGGCGTACGTATGGTAATGCGGCCGTGACGCACGTGTAGGGGGCGGACATATGACATTGCCGGATGTCAGCTGCCCGCCCAGATCTCTGCTTTTGCACGGAAAAATGTCCGTGTGGTCTGAGGTTGCGGGAGCTGGTGGAGCACTCGGTCCTACATTCGATGGTCTGCGACCATCGAATGATGGGGGAGGTTCCCTGAGATGGAGGAGGCGTATTCCATGAAAAATACACGTGCGGTCCGTTCGGCCAACTTCTTACCGTGTACGGACGGAGTTGGCGATCCGTATGGAAGGCGGGGTTTCGCACGCACGGTCCTGGCCGCATATTCGGATCCGGCCACACCGATCAGAATAAGGGCCCTGGTCTGGATCCTCCACATTACTCTCATGCGGAGATACGCTGTCTCTGCCCCAAAATATAATTTCTATATAATAACGGTAGCAGCACAAATGGGGCCTCAATGTCAATCAATAATACTGCACAAAAGTCTGCTAAAATATATAACTCCCTTCCATGTGTCTTACAGCATCTTCTCTAACCATCCAGCCCATTTCCTCCATCAGCATGCCAGCTAATAAATACAACACCATAAATATTCAGCATAAAGAAGGACACGGGCGTCACGGCCAATATCCCCCATAATCGCATCTTTCTGTCTGACATAAAGCTGTTTCTTTATGCAGGAGGCAAAGCTCTGTCCTCCCCCAGCAGCGACTTCTGGGAAGCAGAACGCTGCGGAGCCCTGATCAAGAGGTCATTTAGCACAAGCCAGGGATCCGTGCCCAGTCAGAGCTGACATTGTCGACGCTCTTTCCCTTTTTCTCAGTTTACGGAGTAAATGTCTGCGTAACGTTACCGGACAGTTCAGGAGACATTCACAAATACTTATGTGTTCCGGTGTTTTGGTTGCATGCAAGGTGACTGAAGGGAGAGAGCGAGTTTGAAGATCAATCGAGCTTATAAGGAACTTAGCAGCTTAGTAACGACAACATACAGTAGCCAGTATTGCTAGGATTCCAGTATTACTGCATTTAAAATGAATTCACACTTACATTTAGATGAGGAAAGATCAACATACCTCCCAACTGTCCCGATTTTTGCAGGACAGTCCCATTTTTTTTTTTACAGTCTGCATCTACAGGCCATCACTGGTGCACTGCAGACGTCAAAGCCCTGCGTTGGAGGCTGAATTGGCCCCACAGAGCTTTGATGATGGGTGTGGAAAGGTGCTGTGTGGAGTTGGGTACATACTGTATATACATAGGGGCCCTTGTTCCTGAAAGTGTTTGGGTAAGGGGAGTCCGGGCTGATTGTCACACTAGCCATGACTCTTTGTACCCTTCTTGAGCATCTGCCAGTCAACATCCGCAACCCCAAGGTGTCGGCCTAATTTGCATAGCACTACGGATGTAATTCTAATCTGATCGCTCCCCTGCGTGTTCGCACGGGGGAGCGATGTTTAGCATTTATGCGCATGTGCGGGCTCCATTTGCAAATGGACGCGTCAATTTGTAGTCGACGGCCCGTTTGCACGAAATAGTGTGGGGGGGGGGCCATATGGCGGACATTCCCATGAACCGCTGGGCGTTCCCATGGTACTTCAGCTGTGATGCTAGGTGCTGGGGCGGGCGCCCGCCCTGTCTGGCCAAAAATATAAGTCAGTGTCCACTGACTTATATTTGCATGGGTGCGGGTTGTTAGGTCGACAACAACTAGGTCGACAAGCAATGGGTCGACACCACTAGGTCAACAGGCAGCGAGGTCAACATGGGTCTAGGTCGACATGGGTCAAGCTTGACATGTGTCTAGGTCGACAGGACATTAGGTCGACACAAGCATTAGGTCGACATGGGCAAGGTCGACAGTCAAAATGTCGACATGGGGTTTTTCACTGTTTTTTTTTTACCCGAATGTCAACACAGTCGACATGGACACAGTTTGAAGTGCACCGCTATGCTCGCTACACTCGGCACATTATTTTATTCTCTCACCACGCCCTAGTGGATAGTAGGGCATGAAATATCGCCTGTCGGCACATGTCGGCTCAAAAAACAGTGATAAACCCCATGTCGACCATTTGACTGTTGACCTTACCCACGTCGACCTAATGATTGTGTTGACCTAGACCCATGTTGACCTAGACACATGTCGACCTTGACCCATGTCGACCTAGACACGTCGACCTTGCTGCCTGTTGACCTAGAGGTGTCGATCCAATGCTTGTCGACCTAGTTGCTGTAGACCTAATGACCGTATCGAGCAAGCGGCGGGCGGCCCTCCATGTGGGCGGTGTTTAGTTCAGCAACCACTGGCCATGCCCTAAATCTGCGCATGGCCAGCGGTGGCTGCAGTGCAAACCATAAATTGCATGTGGGGTGGGGTGGGGTGGGGGAGGGACTTGGGTTGTTGTGTTCATGGCTGTGACCTTGGTTGGGCACTGGAGGGTGCAGGAAACAAGACACTGGGTAACTTAATGTAGCTGGGGTGAATGATGCCTGTGAACCGGAATACAGCTGATACCAGGAGCAGAGGAGCAGGGTCTAAACCCACTGGTGGTCTTCGCCAGGGAGTCTTCCAAGGAACTATGGTCTTAGTTGCACCCAACAGGCAGGTCACGGACCTCTGTCCAACTGTGGTGACTGAAACAAAGTGTATGTATCTGGGAAATGTTGGTGCAGCAATCAGATATGGGGTAGCAATGGGATGAGCAGTGGACTGGTTTTGAGACAGTAATACCTGGCCTGGGAGCCAGTGGAATTCGGGACCTTTGAGCTGGAAGTAGATAATCAAAACATCAATGTTGAATACTATCAGCTTGGGGACTGATGTTGGTAGCACAGCTTGGGAGCTGGTACTGGAGAGGTGGCACATGAGATGCAGCCTGGGAACAAGGAACATTGCAGTGGGTTGTCGGCTTGGGAACCGATGATACTCTGTTTGGAAATTGAGAGTCCGTCTGGGAACCGATGTCGTAGTTAT
Organism: Crinia signifera; assembly: GCF_055691185.1. NCBI lineage: Eukaryota > Metazoa > Chordata > Amphibia > Anura > Myobatrachidae > Crinia > Crinia signifera. The sequence goes on along the minus strand of NC_139221.1, from coordinate 21,383,947 downwards.
TGATGGTTTTACCTGAAACATATGACTTTGCTTTAGTCAGAGGATACACTGAGGATTGGTTATGGTAGGCAGCTAATGGTCTCTAATATGGAGGCAGACAACCAGAATATAGTCCAATTTCTACAGCAGTCAGGAAACCTCACAGGTATACAATCACCCAGGAATGTGTTGCTGATGCAGCAGCTGCAGCATGGATACAAACAAGCCTGGAGACACTTGGAAATTAAGAAGACAAACGTGAAATATGTCAGGTTTATGACAGTACCCCCTCCTTTAGGGGTGGTCTCCAAACCCCCGAATAAACTTGGCAGAGGGTCTAAAAAAACTAACAAACTAAATTTTTCATAGATGATCCCAGCTTTCATCATCTGAACAGGTGGCCCATCCATCATCAACATACAGATGGAGCCTTCTTCAACTAGCCTTCTCTGGCTCACCAAGGCTTATTATCATCTATTGTTCTCAGCTGCAAAACAATACATAGAACAATATACTGTATTAGGGGATTAGAAGAGGATTAAGTCCGACAGCTCTGGCTCACTTAATGCTATTAAAGGGCTAGACGAGGATGGCTATATCTGTAAACAAAATTTCCTACATCTGGAAGGACTGAGGAGTATACTGCTGAGAGATCCTTTCCTGGGCCTGATGGGCGAGAAGATGGAGCACTCAAAGCTAAAACTCCACTAAGGCTTAAATGACAGTATATCTTGGGCAATAGCATGGACGTTTCTTACAGAGACCTGTAGAATTTGTTGGAATTTTTGGAGAAAAACATGGTTGGGAAAGATAGGACCTCCCAAGAAGGAGTTTCATCGTAATCAGAATCTGAGTCCAATTCTAATGGACTTATGAAATCTTCTCTCTTGAAAGTATCAGCTGGAGAATCCTGAAAGTAACATAAAGCAGAAGAACCAACGCAGATCCTAAGATCTTAGAATCAGGATTCTTCTCATTGAAGACAGAGTGTGTGGTACATCCTTGGGACCAGAATTCTTAAAAGGACCTGAGGAAGAACAAAATGAAACCCCCCTCCTCACACCAAGGGACTGGGGTTTACAATTATTTTTGTTCCTGGAGATAACTCTTAAAGTGTGGATCCCGAAAAACCTGATCTTGTTCAGAAAAGGATGAGCTAGAAAATCCAGTTTCAAATGATTCATGTGAGAATTGGTTGGAAGATTAAACTAGAGGAGCAGCAAACTGGGAAAGTGATGGATCAGTAGTGTATAGGTTCTCAGTAAACTGAGTGGAACCTTTCAAAAAGCCCAAAGGAGCTGGCTTTGATGCAAACTTTTGAAATACCGGTTCAATGAAGGCAGGGAGATTATATAGCAGTGGATCATTGGATTCAATAAATGGGTTTGTCCATTCCAAAGCTTTTCCCCTGAAATCTAAAAGGAAATATTTCACTGCACTGGCGGGAGTATCTTATCTTATCGGAGAACCTGACTCAATATTGTTGAGGAGGATTGAACTAGTACTGAAGGCTTAGAACTATAGAGGGAACCTGTATCATCTTCAGTAGCATAGGATCAAGTCCCCTTCTCTTATTGGGGAAGCTTATTTGGAGAAGTAGAACACAACTTTAGATTATGCTGACGTTATGGTCACTGGAGCCTCAGATGAGTATTTAGACTTGGAGTCCAATAAAGGATTATAACATTTGCGGTTCTGTGCTTTGATTGAAGGATCCATCCTACACATGCGTAGAACCCCACCGTCAGGAATATTTGGGTCGGATCTCTTCTGCAATCAGTCCTCATACAGTGCATCCGGATAGTATTCACTTTTTCCACAGTTGGTTATGTTACAGCCTTATTCCAAAATGGAAAGAAAAATTCCCTCAAAATTCTACACACAATACCCCAGATTGACAAAGTGAAAAAGAAAAAGTTTTCGGGAGATTTTTGCAAATAATTTAAAAATAAAAAACTAAGAAATCACAGCCTTTGCCATGAAGCTCAAAATTCAGCTCAGATGCATCCTGTTTCCACTGATAATCCTACAGCTTAATTGGAGTCCACCTGTGGTAAATTCAGTTGATTGGACATGACGGAAAAGCACACACCTAACTACTGTATATATAAGTTTCCACACTTGACAGAGCACAAACAAAGGATGGAGTCAAAGGAATTGTCTGTAGACCTCAGAGACAGGATTGTCTCGAGGAACATATCTAGGGAAGGGTACAGAATAATATCTGCTGCTTTGAAGGTCCACACACAGTGGCCTCCATCATCCAAATGAAAGAAGTTCGGAACCGCCAGGAATTTTCCTAGAGCTAAGCAGCTGTCTTTGCGGAGCAATCAGGGGAGATGGGCCCTAGTCAGCAAGGTGACCAAGAACCCCATACCCTCCAACATGACCCATTCCATTAGGTACAAAATGCACTGTTTCTGGACTTCTTTCTTAATTAATAATTGCAGTCACCCTTGTTGAACTAGTTCAGTGATGATAACTGTGATCCAGCAAAGGTGAAGGTAATCCTAAATTAAGGAAGAAGTCCAGAAGTAGAGCATTTTGTACCTAACGGAATGGGTCATGTTGGAGTCTATGAAACCCGACAGGTCATTCTGTCAGTTTATATAAATTTGCAAAAATCTCCCAGTGAACATTCCTCTATAAGAGAGGAGAACCTTTCAGAAGGACAGCCGTCCCAGCAACAATCCACCGATCAGGCCTGTTCGATAGAGTGGCCAGACGGAAGCCACTACTTCGTAAAAAGCCGATGGCAGTCTGCCTGGAGTTTGCACCTAAAGGACTGTCAGACCATGAGAAATAAAATGGTCAGATGAGACAAAGATTGAACTCTTTGGCGTGAACGCCAGGCATCATGATTGGAGGAAACCAGGCACCGCACATCACCAGGCCAATACCATCCCTACAGTGAAGCATGGTGAAGGCAGCACCATACTGTGGGGATGTTTTTCAGTGACAGGAACTGGGAGACTAGTAGAGGAAAAGATGAATGTAGCAAAGTACAAAGACACCTTGGATGAAAACCTTCTCCAGAGCGCTCTTCACCTCAGACTGGGGCGATGTTTCATCTTTCAACAGGACAACGACCCTAATCACACAGCCAAGATAGCAAAGGACTGGCTTCAGAACAACTCTGGCCCAGCCAGTTTTTTTTTAAATATAAATTTGCAAAAATCTCCCAAAAACTTTTTTCACGTTTGAGGGAAAATAATATATTCCATTTTGGAATAAAGCTGTAACATAACAAAATGCTGAAAAAGTGAAGCGTTGTGAATACTTTCTGGACGCACTGTATGTGCTGGTTCAATCCCCCCCGGGGATCACCAGCACTGAACGCATCGCTGCCACCCTCAGTTCAGGGTCGGTACTGCAGCCGTCGCTGGGCATGACTATAATAATTCATCCATCACTGGGGTAAAATCTTCCCCTGCTATATACTGTAGCCACCTCTTCCCAGAGATATCCCAAAGCTGCTCTGTTTCATAAGGTCTCTGTATATTTTGTCGTTTAATCCTTCTCATTTTTGTTTTTGTTCCGATTCTCTGCGAGATCCCAAAGCTCAGATGGTAATAAATGCTGTTTTATGGCTTGATCTGCTGCTAGCATTATTTTTGCCAGATGCTGATTTTAATTATTTTATTTTTATTTTATCTTGAGTCCGGTGGGAAGACAGAGTAACTTTACGCCCTACAGAGTCATTTTCTTCCAGGCTTCCAGTGTTTGTTCTAATGTTTCTGTCCTTGGAGGAGTCACTACCACTCGCTATTTGTTAACCAGACGTTGGCTTGATTGTTTTGTAACGTTGACTGACCCAAAGGTCACTATTTCCATTTCCCTCCATCCTGATACTCTCTGCGTGTTACATAATATTACAGTGAGTGCTGAATGTCTCTGGGAGGGCGGTGCGTCATTCATCGGGTTACGCATATAGCGGAAGAATAAGCCGCTGGGACACCATGCTTATTATTCTATAGTAGTCAATATGACTGTGGTGTGGGCATGAATGTGGAACATGGTTGTGACCTCTATCATAGGGAAATTTCCTAAGATCGAATGGGTATGTAACTTTGTGGTCAGGCTGATTGGCCGGTTCCCATCATAGGAGTCCATGTTATTTTAAAAAAATTGCTTCCGATAGTGGGAACCGCCAAAGGAGCCCATGTTATTTTCATAACACTAACAGCCTATCAGGTGCACTGCTCCTCTGGAACTCGCGCCTGATTGGCTGGAGGGAGTTCCATTGACTAATGTCAATGGGATTCCCGTTCAGTATCGCAGAGGAGTAGCATGGGTTAACAGTTTCTTATAGAGCCCAGCAAATTCTGCTGCAATTTACAATTGGAAACAGTGTACAAACTGGGTAGTTACAGTCAAAAAGGTAGGAGGGCCCTGCTCACAAGCTTACAATCTATAGGATCTTGGAAACACTTGAAACCTCCTGCACACAGGGCCCAATTCAGGATAGTTGGCTAAGCTAATATGCGCAGACCCCCCCAAAATTGGAATGGGGAAGAATTCAAACCCATCCGATCCAAGCAGAATCCCCCCCCCCACCCCCACCCCACTGCACTCAGCTAACAATCTGCAATCTGACAACAACACTTGTCTCAATCCAGCCCTTATTTAATTACAGCACAAATCCGAAATTTAAACATTTGCAAAGACGGAATCCATCTGTCCAGTAAAACAGTCATACTATTTTATAGAGTATCAAAATTGAGTCAGCTCATTTTGTTGGATTTCATTTAGAAATTCTGGATTTTATAGACGTCTCGTACTTCGTCACCATAGCAGCCAAGTCAAAAATGAAATGAACGTAAGGAGAACCTTGACCGTTTCTCACTTTTTTTGTGGAAGCAGGAACCCTGCACTGAAGCCTGGGTTCGGGTCATTTCTTCTACATGGCGCTAAAATTCTAAATTTGGAATGTGGAATTTTCTGGAATGCTTAATGTCACAAAACGGCTTATGAAACAAAACTGAAATACGCTGTTAGGGTCAGATGTATCAAACTTCAAAAAGTGATAGAGTGGAGAGTGATAAACAGCCAGCCAATCAGTTCCCAACTGTCATACTACAGGCGGCGTTTGAAAAATTACAGGCAGGAGCTGATTGGTTGGTTGTTTATCACTAAGCAATTTATCACTTTTTGAAGCTTGATACAGTACATCTGGCCCTTAGAATGATAATGACATGGATTTGTAGCCACGCGTAAAGTTGGTGCAAGTGCCGTCACGTCCAGCAATACATGTGCAAATACAGGGCCGAAACTAGGGTTTCCAGCGCCCGGGGCAAGGCAGTCATTTGCCCCCCCTCCCCCCTGACTGGGGGGGACCAAATGACTGCCTTGAACATGGCCCTGGAGGCTTAGTGACCCCTTGCGCCCACATACCTATGTGCAGTGGGGACGGGCAGCGGGGTCAAGCTTTCACTTGTAGCAAGCTATGCTATTTGCCTGGTGGCGGGAAGCGCTGCTGATTTTAAAAGACTTTCCGGACGCTGATTGGCTGAGAGAATTCAGCCAATCAGCGCCTGGCAAGTCTTATTGAAATCTGCTTCCCGCCCGGCAAATAGCGTAGCTTGCTTTCAGCTGCCGCTACGTCCATCCCCGGACCCCCGCTGCCCATCCCCGGACCCCTGCTGCCCGGCCCTGGACCCCCCGCTCCCTGCACCTGACAGCATCCCCCCCATGCAGCGCCTGGGCCGCGTGAACCCCTAGCGCCCCCCCCCCCCCCCTAGTTACGGCCCTGGCAAATACATTGGAACAACCAGGGCATTGGGTGGAACCAATTTAGGTCGACATGCAATTGTCCGCCCACTGAAGGTTGACACCTGAAATAGGTCGGCATGACTAAGGTCGACAGGCCTAGGAAAGTCCACACCAGCATTAGGTCGAGATGGCAAGATCGACAGTGAAAAGGTCAACATTTGTATTTCACCGGGTTTTTTTTGCCCCGTATGTCGACATAGTCAGCCTGGAAACCTTCAAAGTGTACCGTGTCCCCGCGTCGGCTCACTGTTTTATTCCCCCAGTACACCATAGTGGATGGTGGGGCATGAAATACCGACTGCCGGCACGTCGGCTAAAAAAACTGTGAAAAACTCACGTGGACCTTTCGACTGTCAGCCTTGCCATTGTCGACCTAATGCTTGTGTCAAACTTCCAACCCTGTTGACCTTAGTAATGTCGACCTATTTCATGTATCGACTGAACCCCTGTCGACCTTCAGTGATGGGCGACCGTCGAATGATCTTTCCTCCGTGCGGCCGCATGAGAGGGGGTGCGTAAGTGGGCACATCTGCTCGTACCGTGTCGGCAGGGGGCGTACGATCGGTGGGGCGGCACTTACCTGCTCAATAGGCAGTGAATTACGCAGCCTAGCAAGCTGGTCTGAATTACCCCCAGTACATAAAACACAAAGCCAACGCAGTAGGAACAGAATAACTTTTGTCTCCCAATTCTCTCACTGCATTGTTGTGTATCACTGATTGAGAGAGTGCTGACATCCGCCTTATTCCAGTGTGAGTGAGACCTTCAGCCCGCATTGGCATGATCTGAAAACCTTATTGTTGGAGCTGAAATGTCACAGATTAAAGCAGAATGAGACGGTAAGAGCCCCGTCCGTCCCTCTGAAGGAATAAGCTCAGTAAACCAACCAGTGCCCGTGCCGGGGATCGCTGTGCTGAAGAATGCAGAATCAGCCTGGTGTACAATGCGAGACTTGTCCGCGTGGGCAGCTAAATGAGTCTGGGAGATTTTTGGCAAACTTTTCTCACACTTCGCCAATTCCACAAAACTATTTAGTTGAGAAGAATGCCACGCGTTTCACTTCTCAGCGTGCTAGGATTATAATAAGACCTGGAGGGTGTATTTCGTTATTGTTATATTGGGGGTTATTCAGTCCTGATGGCTAGGCTGGGAATTCGCAGGCCGGGCGACTATCAAAAGAATGCGCACACGTATGGATTATAGAGCGCAGGCCATCCTGTGATAAAGACCTGTGGACCCGGGTCAGCATCGGTGTAAAAGGTGCACTGAAAAAAAAAACGGGTCCATTTTCCCGGCTAGTGGGGCAGTGTAAACGGGTAACCCGAGTCCATGCAACCTGGGACCCATTGACTGCAATGGAACAGGGAAGACATCACTAGAACCAACCCCAGTGATGTAACCCCCCCCCCCCCCCCCCCCCGGCATTATGGGGGGTTTGGAGGCGTGTAGGGGACTGTCGCATGCAAACGCAGGTAAGCAGCTACCTGTATGGGGGCGGGAGGCTGATGTCACAGGGCGTCAGCCGCTCGCCCCTTTCTCGGACTGGACGCCATAGGTCAGTCAAGACTGGCTATTTGCGAACAAGGGAAAAATCGCTTGATGTTCGGCCATCGGATGATTTTTGCCCCCTTATGCTCCCCAGCGAATGCATGTTTATGTGGTGGAGATATTCGCACGGCAGCAGGGGTCGGGCATTCGCTAAGCAGAGAAGTTACACTGCGTGCGAGTCAACCAGAATCAGGCCCTATCTTCTATCTATAGCTGACTGTGGGGCAGATGTACTAAGCCTTGACAAGAGATAAATGCAAGGGTGATAAGGAGAGATAAACGTCCAGCCAATCAGCTCCTTACTGACTTTTTTCAAACACAGCCTGTGACATGGCAGTTAGCATCTATACTCATCTCTTCTCACTCGCTTCCCTACATCTCTGCTCTCTTACTCACTACCATCTATACCTGCATCTCTTCTCACTCACTTCCCTACATCTCTGCTCTCTTACTCACTACCATCTATACCCGCATCTCTTCTCATTCGCTTCCCTACATCTCTGCTCTCTTACTCACTACCATCTATACCTGCATCTCTTCTCACTCACTTTCCTACATCTCAGCTCTCGTACTCACTATTATCTATACCCGCATCTCTTCTCACTCACTTCCCTACATCTCAGCTCTCTTACTCACTACCATCTATACCTGCATCTCTTCTCACTCACTTCCCTACATCTCAGCTCTCTTACTCACCTACCATCTATACCTGCATCTCTTCTAACTCACTTCCCTACATCTCAGCTCTCTTACTCACTACCATCTATACCTGCATCTCTTCTCACTCGCATCCCTACATCTCAGCTCTCTTACTCACTACCATCTATACCCACATCTCTTCTCACTCACTTCCCTACATCTCAGCTCTCTAACTCACTACCATCTATACCCACATCTCTTCTCACTCGCTTCCCTACATCTCAGCACTCTTACTCACTACCATCTATACCTGCATCTCTTCTCACTCACTTCCCTACATCTCAGCTCTCTTACTCACTACCATCTATACCTGCATCTCTTCTCACTCACTTCCCTACATCTCAGCTCTCTTACTCACTACCATCTATACCCGCATCTCTTCTCACTCGCATCCCTACATCTCAGCTCTCTTACTCACTACCATCTATACCTGCACCTCTTCTCACTCACTTCCCTACATCTCAGCTCTCTTACTCACTACCATCTATACCCGCATCTCTTCTCACTCACTTCCCTACATCTCAGCTCTCTTGCTCACCTATCATCTATACTAGTATCTCTTCTCACTCACTTTCCTACATCTCAGCTCTCTTACTCACCTACCATCTATACCCACATCTCTTCTCACTCACATCCCTACATCTCAGCTCTCTTACTCACCTACCATCTATACCCACATCTCTTTTCACTCACATCCCTACGTCTCAGCTCTCTCACCATCTATGCTCGCATCTCTTCTCACTCGTTTTTCCTACATTTCAGCTCTCTTACCTACCATCTATACCTGCATCTCTTCTCACTCGCATCCCTACATCTCAGCTCTCTTACTCACTACCATCTATACCTGCATCTCTTCTCACTCACTTCTCTACATCTCAGCTCTCTTACTCACTACCATCTATACCCGCATCACTTCTCACTCACTTCCCTACATCTCAGCTCTCTTCCTCACCTACCATCTATACCCGCATCTCTTCTCACTCACTTCCCTACATCTCAGCTCTCTTACTCACCTACCATCAATACCCACATCTCTTCTCACTCACATCCCTACGTCTCAGCTCTCTCACCATCTATGCTCGCATCTCTTCTCACTCGTTTTTCCTACATCTCAGCTCTCTTACCTACCATCTATACCCACATCTCTTCTCACTCGCTTACCTAAATCTCAGCTATCTTACTCACCTACCATCTATACCCGCATCTCTTCTCACTCACATCCCTACGTCCCTACCATCTATACCCGTATCTCTTCTCACTCACTTCCCTACATCTCAGCTCTCTTACTCACCTATCATCTATACCCTCATCTCTTCTCACTCACATCCCTACGTCCCTACCATCTATACCCGTATCTCTTCTCACTCACTTCACTACATCTCAGCTCTTACTCACCTATCATCTATACCCTCATCTCTTCTCACTCACTTCCCTACATCTCAGCTCTCTTACTCACCTACCATCTATACCCGCATCTCTTCTCACTCACTTCCCTACATCTCAGCTCTCTTACTCACTACCATCTATACCCACATCTCTTCTCACTCGCTTCCCTACATCTCAGCTCTCTTACCTACCATCTATACTTGTATCTCTTCTCTCTTGCTTCCCTACATCTCAGCTCTCTTACTCACCTACCATCTATACCCATATCTCTTCTCACTCACTTCCCTACATCTCAACTCTCTTACTCACCTATCATCTATACCCGCATCTCTTCTCACTCACTTCCATACATCTCAGCTCTCTTACTCACCTACCATCTATACTTGTATCTCTTCTCTCTTGCTTCCCTACATCTCAGCTCTCTTACTCACCTACCATCTATACCCGTATCTCTTCTCACTCACTTCCCTACATCTCAGCTCTCTTACTCACCTATCATCTATACCCTCATCTCTTCTCACTCACTTCCCTACATCTCAGCTCTCTTACTCACCTACCATCTATACCCGCATCTCTTCTCACTCACTTCCCTACATCTCAGCTCTCTTACTCACCTACCATCTATACCCGTATCTCTTCTCACTCACTTCCCTACATCTCAGCTCTCTTACTCACCTACCATCTAATACCCGCATCTCTTCTCACTCACTTCCCTACATCTCAGCTCTCTTACTCACTACCATCTATACCCACATCTCTTCTCACTCGCTTCCCTACATCTCAGCACTCTTACTCACCTACCATCTATACTTGTATCTCTTCTCTCTTGCTTCCCTACATCTCAGCTCTCTTACTCACCTACCATCTATACCCATATCTCTTCTCACTCACTTCCCTACATCTCAACTCTCTTACTCACCTATCATCTATACCCGCATCTCTTCTCACTCACTTCCATACATCTCAGCTCTCTTACTCACCTACCATCTATACTTGTATCTCTTCTCTCTTGCTTCCCTACATCTCAGCTCTCTTACTCACCTACCATCTATACCCGTATCTCTTCTCACTCACTTCCCTACATCTCAGCTCTCTTACTCACCTATCATCTATACCCTCATCTCTTCTCACTCACTTCCCTACATCTCAGCTCTCTTACTCACCTACCATCTATACCCGCATCTCTTCTCACTCACTTCCCTACATCTCAGCTCTCTTACTCACCTACCATCTATACCTGCATCTCTTCTCACTCGCTTCCCTACATCTCAGCTCTCTTACTCACCTACCATCTATACCTGCATCTCTTCTCACTCACTTCCCTACATTTCAGCTCTCTTACTCACCTACCATCTATACCCGCATCTCTTCTCACTCACTTCCCTACATCTCAGCTCTCTTACCTACCATATATACCCGCATCTCTTCTCACTCACTTCCCTATGTCTCAGCTCTCTTAAGGCCGCATTTATCAAGGGGGGAGTGAGAAAAACTTTGCGATAAACAAGCAGTACCGTGACATGACAGTATCACACAAATGTATCATCCTGCTATCGCAGGTATTTTCGAAAGAATGAGGTGACACCTATCGCATTTGTACACTTTTCGCAGTTCCCATCTTTATAATGGGAACTGCTGTCTCTTGAAATGTATCAAGTTCCGAAATAATTTTGCTTTCGGAACTTGTTGCCCGATAACTTTGCAAGGCTAAAGTGGCGTTAACCCTCCCTCCCCTGTCCCACTGCGACTGCCGCACAGCACTCCCGACAGGAGGCAGCCCCCATAGATGCGCTGATCCACTGACACCCCCTTCGCTTGCAGCAGGTCCCGGCAGCCTGTCCCTGTCCCAACTGCAGCTCTGATCCACTGACCACCACAGAGCAGGTCTTCTCACTCACTTCCCTACATCTCAGCTCTCTCTCACCTATCATCTATACCCATATCTCTTCTCACTCGCTTCCCTACATGTCAGCTCTCTTACTCACCTACCATCTATACCTGTATCTCTTCTCACTCACATCCCTACATCTCAGCTCTCTTACTCACCTACCATCTATACCTGCATCTCTTCTCACTCACTTCCCTACATCTCAGCTCTCTTACTCACCTATCATCTATACCCGCATCTCTTCTCACTCACTTCCCTACATCTCAGCTCTCTTACTCACTACCATCTATACCCACATCTCTTCTCACTCACTTCCCTACATCTCAGCTCTCTTACTTACTACCATCTATACCCGCATCTCTTCTCACTCACTTCCCTACATCTCAGCTCTCTTACTCACCTATCATCTATACTCATATCTCTTCTCACTCACTTCCCTACATCTCAGCTCTCTTACTCACCTACCATACTCATCTCTTCTCACGCTCTTCACTACATCTCAACTCTCTTACTCACATACCATCTATACCTGCATCTCTTCTCACTCACATCCCTACATCTCAGCTCTCTTACTCACCTACCATCTATACCCGCATCTCTTCTCACTCACTTCCCTACATCTCAGCTCTCTTACTCACCTATCATCTATACCCGCATCTCTTCTCACTCACTTCCCTACATCTCAGCTCTCTTACTCACTACCATCTATACCCGCATCTCTTCTCACTCACTTCCCTACATCTCAGCTCTCTTACTTACTACCATCTATACCCGCATCTCTTCTCACTCACTTCCCTACATCTCAGCTCTCTTACTCACCTATCATCTATACTCATATCTCTTCTCACTCACTTCCCAACATCTCAGCTCTCTTACTCACCTACCATACTCATCTCTTCTCACGCTCTTCACTACATCTCAACTCTCTTACTCACATACCATCTATACCTGCATCTCTTCTCACTTGGTTCCCTACATCTCAGCTCTCTTACATCTCAGCTCTCTTAGCTCTACCATCTATACGTGCATCTCTTTTCACTTGCTTCCCTACATCTCAGCGCTATTACTCACCTACCATCTATACTTGTATCTCTTCTCACTCCCTTCTCTACATCTCAGCTCTTACTCACCTACCATCTATACTCGTATCTCTTCTCACTCACTTCCCTACATCTCAGCTCTCTTACTCACCTACAATCGATACCCACATCTCTTCTCACTCGCTTCCCTACATCTTAGCTCTCTTCCTCACCTACCATCTATACTCGTATCTCTTCTCACTCGCTTCCCTACATCTCAGCTCTCTTACTCACCTACCATCTATACCCGCATCTCACTCGCTTCCCTACATCTCAGCTCTCATACTCACCTATCATCTATACCCGTATCTCTTCTCACTCGCTTCCCTACATCTCAGCTCTCTTACTCACCTACCATCTATACTCGGATCTCTTCTCACTCGCTTCCCTACATCTCACCTGTATTGTGTACTAAGAATTGTGCTGCTAATTGTCAGTTGTGCTCAATTTTAGTTTTGTTGCTGTTATGTTTAGTTTCTGTGTACCCTGTACTGTTCTAATGTGTGCTATTTGTATGGCGCTGCCAACCACTTGTGGTGCCTTACAAATAAAAATGTAAGTATAACTACACAGGCAGATGGGATCTAGTTTTCTTTATATGTCAATGATCAGAATGCTACAGTACAAACTGTCACCTAGCTAATGGCACTGTTGACAGCGCTTTGTCACTTCAATTAGACTACTAAGTGATCATTCACTAATTAGCCTACTTTGAATGGCACAATACACCCCGTTTATAATCCCTTAATTACTAACAGCATTATCTTATATCCAAAAGTGTGCCAGTAAGAGCAGACATTGGGTGGCTGTGTCCTTATGCTAATGCTGTGGCCAATAGTCTTCCTACTGAGACACTATTGGTCACACTCACACCAAAATCATACACTTTCACCTATCATACCATGGGCTCTTCATTCACCTCTATTGTGTCTCAGATGCAGTCATTGGGGGTCATTCAGACCTGACAGCGCGGCTGCGAATTCTCACAACAGCCGATTATTGATACACTGCTCATGTGTGTGGTCCGAGGTACGCATGTGCGATGCCTTCGCGCAATGAAGTCCTGTTACCTAAGTGCCAGGAAGTAGGTATCTGGGGGTGGAAACTGGATATTTAGTGGGAGTGCTAAGTATAATGCCGGCAGGTATAACAAAAGTCTAGATGTGACAAGCCGGTTTAGAGGAGGGTGTGTGACATAAGCAACAGGCTGGATATGCCCTTTTCCATTGCATCACTGAGTAAGTCAAGGGCTACGTGGTGCCCGCAATGACTTGTGCCCAGTGAAAACATCAGTCCGTGGTGAACCTGTTACGATGGGTTTTAGACACAGCTACGAATGGATGTGCAGCCGTACACATCCATTTGCTTACTCTAGCGGGGCTGAATTACCCCCACTGACTGCATCACACCTGTGTCTGGCAGCCACCTCCCTGACATCCATCTCTCATGCAATTTGTAGAAGCACAAGAAAGAAAAAATGTCTGTTTGTGGCGCGCGTGGGGTATATTAATATAAAATTAAACTTTTAATAAATCTCAATAAAATAGCTTTTTATACTTCAGCAAAATATTTTAAAAGTATACAAGTTGTATCAAAGAAAATAAAATTAAAATAAATTAGGCTGTGTGTCGTTTACTTGTTGTCAATTTACCTTATTTATTCAATGAGTTACCCAGCGATGTTACACCTGAGTGATTTCTGCCCATACATCAGAACCGATGTTATGCGTGGGGTTGCTCTCGGTCCTAAGAGACCCGATATATTCTGGGCTCTGTGTTGGCGCTCTATTATTTAACTTATATTGGTTCCTTTATTGTGTCAATTAAATCTGCTTTGGAACATAAAGTCATTTTTGTAATGTCACAAAATTTGTATTAGGTTATATACTGTAGGTGTTGATCTCAATTAATGTCTCTCCTTTAGGCAGTGAGATGTATTTGGGGAGTTAATATATGATGTGCCTTATTGGTCTCTGATTTGTCTGATTCTGTATCTACGACCCTTGCCTGGGGCTGCACCCCCTCAATCAGAACATTGATGGATGCCGAATAAATATAAAGGAGGGGCCTCCTGTATCTCCATATAAACAATAAGACCTGTAGTAGTGCGACAGCTCTATCTCCTGCGTCTACTCATGCAATTTGTATCCTTGTCTTGACACCGCCGCTATGCCCACCTCTGAATCCAGTGCTCACCATATATTTTACAAAGGTAAATGGATAGACTCCAAAAAATCTGCCTTAAGGTTCGTAATAGTATTACATTATTGTGATTATACTACTGTATATGGTTGTAAGTCTTGAACTATGATTTTTAGGGCTGTTCTAGAAGTTCTAGACCTGATCATTGTCTGTTCATTGGGACAATTAAAGATCACTCAAATGTATTAAAATATGCATTGATAGTAGCCGTCCCTTACTAGATGTGCTTACCTCCGTGAGCTCCTGGGAAGGGGATGTGGCCTCAACAAAATGGGCGTGGCTTTACAGAAAGGCCACGCCCTATCATACCTCCCAACTGTCCTGCTTATCGCGGGAACGTCCTGTTTTTTTTTCCGGACGTTCCCGCGTCCCTACTGCAGCAGGCAGCAGCCCAGGGGGGGGGTCAGTTTGGAGCCCCCCCCTGTCGTCCGTGAAGAGACTAGACGCTGTGCACATGCGCACAGCATCTATTCTTGCAGTCAGAGGGGCTGGGGGCATAGCCAGCATGCCCCCACAGTGGCGAAAATGGGGCATGGCCTCACGACAGCATCTCAGGTATAGGCCATAACCCCTTTTTGGTCAAAAATTGCCAAGCGCCTGTGGCACGCGACCTGTCCCACCGTCCTGTCTTCAGATATTAGGAGGTATGCCCTATTGTCATCACTGTGTGCATCTAAGTAACAATATTAAGTTGATAGTTTTTGGAGTACTACAATACCCATCATGCCATTTTTCCTTTATTTGATTAGAACATTTTTTTTTTGCATTTTAAATATCACTCTTTCATATGGTAAATATCACTTTATAAAGTCTACAAATGAGTTTTCTATGAGCGGAATATAAGTACCAGAAATAAAGACATTCCATTGCCTATTTGGTCAATATAAAAGAAGGGGACGTATCCAGGGTTAAACGTTTGCAGAGACCAATTTCTAAAAGCTGGGCCTAGCCCTGGAAATTGGGGATAGTTGTAACTATTTCCTTGTAATGTGGATTTTAAGAAGGACAAAGGAGTGGGGGGGGACGACAAGCGGGAGGAGGGAGATTATCCCAGGCCACCATCTGAAATTGGAAGCCTTTAGCTGTTGAACACAATATAACACCCTCTTATCTAGCAATCATTATGTTTGCAAATGAACCGGACCACTCGGCAGAGGAGAAAGAAAAAGTCTTTGGTTTGGTTAGGAGAAGAGATCGCTCTTTTGTTGCCTACAGAATTCTCAAACTAATTGTTTTATTGTGTCGCTGGCCTAGAAGTGCTTGTAAAAAGAAGTTTCCAGCTGCTGGCATGGCAGTGTAAGAACAGATGGAGGACCGACATAAATAATACAGTACTGTAAATCACAGCACAGGCAGCACGGAGATAAGGCCGTGATGACTTTACATGTGACAATGCAATAATGGGCACTTCCCAGGAGTGTCAGACAGCTAGCACCTCCAGCTCGCTTCTGCCAGGCTTTCAGACTGGGTGGCCCTTTATGTGTGGTATAATGACTAATGGCAGACTGAAAACAATGATGAGGCTGTGTAACGATTGGCATTTTCTGGGGCAATGTTCAATGTGCCGCCATTACTTGCACAGAGAATGCTGGTTTAGTATAACTAAAATATAAAAGTAAATGTTGGTAAAGTAATAAATATATTGTGGAATGTATAAGGAATCTTGATTGACATGTATTAACATATCTGTCATAATCTACAGAGGAAACCTGAGGCAGGCACTTTAGAACCGCAAAAAGAGGATGTATCAACTGCAAAAGTGGACCAGTGCAGAAGCGGACCAGTGGGGAAATTGACTAGTGCAGAACCGGACCAGTGCAGAAGCAGAACAGTGGGGAAATTGACTAGTGCAGAAGCGGACCCGTGTGGAAGTGGAGCAGTGCAGAAGCGGACCTGTGAAGAAGCTGTCCAGTGTGGAAGTGGAGCAGTGCAGAAGCAGACCAGTGCAGAAGCAGACCAGTGTAGAAACAGAGCAGTGCAGAAGTGGACCAGTGAAGAAGCAGAACAGTGCTGAAGAGACCATTGGGGAAGTGGACCAGTGGAGAAGCGGACCAGTGAAGAAGCAGACCAGTGAAGAAGCAGACCAGTGCAAAAGTCGACCAGTGCAGAAGTGGACCAGTGCAGAAGCGGACCAGTGGGGAAATTGACTAGTGCAGAACCGGACCAGTGCAGAAGCAGAACAGTGGGGAAATTGACTAGTGCAGAAGCGGACCCGTGTGGAAGTGGAGCAGTGCAGAAGCGGACCTGTGAAGAAGCAGTCCAGTGTGGAAGTGGAGCAGTGCAGAAGCGGACCAGTGATGAAGAAACAATTCGGGAAGTAAAAAGTGCAGAACGGAGCAGTGCAGAAGCAGACCAGTGCAGAAGCAGACCAGTGTAGAAACAGAGCAGTGCAGAAGTGGACCAGTGAAGAAGCAGAACAGTGCTGAAGAGACCATTGGGGAAGTGGACCAGTGGAGAAGCGGACCAGTGAAGAAGCAGACCAGTGAAGAAGCAGACCAGTGCAAAAGTCGACCAGTGCAGAAGTGGAGCAGTGGAGAAGAGGACCAGTGCAGAAGCAGACCAATGGAGAAGGGAACCAGTGGAGAAGCGTACCAGTGAAGAACCGGACCAGTGGAGAAGCGGACCAGTGGAGAAGCGGACCAGTGGAGAAGCAGACCAGTAGAGAAGTGGACTAGTGGAGAAGAGGACCAGTACACAAGCGAACCAGTGAAGAAGACCAGTGGAGAAGCAAACCAGTGCAGAAGTGGTCCAATGGAGAATCAACTTTGAGGTAGCATGTATCAAGTACATTAAAATAAAAGGGAGAACGTGGTTGGTTGCTATGGGTAACTTCTTTAATGGTCTCCTTCTTAACTCGATTCCCTGCTTGGTACTATTGGTACACTGCTTAATATTATATGTTTCATCTTTTTTCCATTTCTTGCAGCCAGTAGACAAGTTGCTTCTGTACCTTCATCAACAACCAGCTACACCTCACACTGAAACCTCACAGTCCACTGTAATAGACCAAATTTGCTTTATCATGACAAACAGATGGAGCAACAACATCAGAAACTGCAATCGGCTGGTAAAATTGGATTTGCCAAATTTGAGATGAAGCTTGACAACGTCATCATCAGTCTGAAGAAGTTTGTGTCCCAAATGCAATGCAACTCAAGACACCCTGACCAATTGCATGTTGAAGATCTTTAACATCATCAAATGTCAAACTGACTGTCAAGCATAGATGACTTCAAGTTTTCAGCAATCAGCGGCTAATTCCATACTGACAGCCATACTGTTGGTAAACTGAACTGCAGATGAGGAGAATCCAGGTTCACCAAAACACAACCAAGCTGTTACATCAGGTCCTCCTTGCCAGGAACCAATGCCAATGCATCTCCGAAGAAGTACGCTTGACCTCATGTTGACCCTGGGACTGGGACAACATCCACAATGTTTGTCAAGGCTAGAGAAGTCAGAGGAAGAAGATGTGTCATTTTAGCATTGATGACAATTTATTTACTCATTATACATGATTAATGTTATTGTATAAATTATGTTTGGTTTGGGCTCGTTACCATTATCATTAGTTTGGTTATGTATAAGTTATCCAAGTTATCCACTATTATGTATGTTTATTTTGTATTAACCAACTATTTTTTTCAGCCGTGCAAATTCTGAGTTAATGCTAATTTTAGGAATACATATACAGTTGTCAAATATGGGCGATGGTTAAAGCGTTGAATGTCTTGATAGCTTACGTAATATGAAATAGGCCAATTTATGATTTTATGAACCCATTCCCATTTTAATAATAATACATTTTTTTCATTCCTGTTGAATCAGGAATTTGTATGTGGAGTCCTTCATTGTTTATGTTGTTCTTTTCTTAACTTGATTCAAAAGCCTGATGCTAGTTTTTTTTTTTGCAGATATAAAGTTGGGGTTCATACATTACAACAATGATTAGGATGCAACTGACAAATGACCAACTCCGGCATCCCGACTCTGAGAATGTCAACAGCACCACACACTCTACCCTTGCCCCCCGCCCCTCTATTGTCACTGCCTAATGCACATCTAACTTTTGTCAGTGTTTAACTAATGCATGTCTAACTTTTGTCAATGTCTAACTAATGCACGTCTAACTTTGGTCAATGTCTAATAACTAATGCATGTCTAACTTTTGTCAATGTTTAATGCATGTCTAACTATTGTCAATGTCTAACTAATGCATGTCTTTTATCATTGTCTAACTAATGTATGTCTAACTTTTGTCATGGTATAACTAATGCATGTCTAACTTTTGTAAATGTTTAACTAATGCATGTCTATTGTCAATGACTAACTAATGCATGTCTGACTTTTATCAATGTCTAATGCATGTCTAACTATGCATGTCTGACTTTTATCAATGTCTAACTAATGCATGTCTAACTATTGTCACTGTCTAATGCACATCTAACTTTTGTCAGTGTTTAACTAATGCATGTCTAACTTTTGTCAATGTCTAACTAATGCATGTCTAACTTTGGTCAATGTCTAATAACTAATGCATGTCTAACTTTTGTCACTGTCGAATGCATATCTAACTTTTGTCAATGTTTAACTAATGCATGTCTAACTTTTGTCACTGTCTAACTAATGTATGTATAACATCTATCAGCCTGTAATTTATTTTTAACCATGTGTCCTGCCTAGAGTAGTGGCCCCATAGCCCTTCTGTCTCCCACACAAACAACCTTTTTTGGGTCACAGAGCAGAGAACCTGATGCTGCAAATATACATCTAAAGTATAGTGCAGGCATTCCCAACCACGGTCCTCAAGGCACACTAACAGTGCAGGTTTTAGTGATATCCAGGCTAGAGCACAGGTGACTTAATTAGTACCTTAGTGATTCTGATTAAACCATCTATGCTGAAGCCTGGATATCACTAAAACCTGCACTGTTAGTGTGCCTTGAGGACCGTGGTTGGGAATGCCTGGTATAGTGGGTGCCCAGCTATATCCATTGTGACATATGTGGGTGTAATCTAGGGGTTATTTGTGATAGGGGATTATGGAAATGAGTTGTTGGTCAGTAGTAAATCCAAAGGCCTTTTCTCTATCCTCATCCAGCTTGATCTGTCGGCTGCCTTTGACACTGTTGACCACCCTCTCCTGCTCAACACCCTCCGCTCCTTTGGCATCACTGGCACGGTCTTCTCCTGGTTCACCTCATACCTCTCCGATCGCTCCTTCTCCGTCTCCATTCCGAGCTCCTCCTCTCCTACTACCTCGCAGCCAGTCGGTGTTCCCTAAGGGTCAGTCCTTGGCCCTCTCCTCTTCTCCCTCTACACCACCTCTCTGGGCACCCTCATCAGCTCCTATGGTTTCCATTACCACCTTTATGCTGATGATACCCTAATCTATCTCTCCTCCCCCAACCTATCCCCATCACTCCTGTCCAAGGTCTCCGAATGCCTCACGGCCATCTCAGCCTGGATGACCCAACGCTTCCTGAAACTAAACATGGCTAAAACTGAACTTCTAATCTTCCATCCCCCAAACATCCCCTCTTCTCCCAATATCTCCATCAGCATTGGTGAAACCGAGATCATCTCCACCGACCAAACCCGCTGCCTCGGTGTCATCATTGACTCCTCCCTCTCTTTCACCCCCCACATTCGTGCTCTCTCACAGTCTTGCCGCTTTCACCTACACAACATCTCACGCATCAGACCATTCCTCTCCACTGACGCGACCAAAATTCTCATTCACTCACTTGTCATCTCCCGCCTTGGTTACTGCAACATCCTTCTCTCTGGGCTACCTCTCACCCGCCTCGCACCTCTCCAATCCATTCTTAACGCTGCTGCTAGGCTCATCTTCCTCTCCCGCCGCTCTACCTCCTCCTCCCCCCTCTGTCTATCTCTTCACTGGCTCCCCATTCCGTTCCGAGTTCTCTTTAAACTCCTCACCACCACCTACAAGGCTCTCTCCTCCTCCACCGCTCCTTACCTCTCTTCACTGATCTCTATCCACACTCCCTCCCGTCCTCTTCGCTCCATCGCTGACCGCCGACTGACCTCTCACCTAATCACCTCCTCCCACTCCCGTGTCCAAGACTTCTCTCGCTCTGCCCCCCTGCACTGGAACAACCTCCCGCCACCCATCAGGCTTTCTGATTCCCTTACCTCCTTCAAGTGCCCCCTCAAAACCCACTTTTTTCGACTAGCCTATCCCTCCTCCTAACCTCTTTTGATCCTCCTATCCTGCCTCCGTTCCCATTTATCCTATTGTTTTTTGTTCGTCCACCCACCTCCTTTTAGTATGTTAACTCTTATGAGTAGGGTCCTCCTTCCTCTCGTACTCACCCTACCACTTTACCTCACCTGTTCTCCTGTCCTTCCCTTCCTCTACTTCATCTTCAGTCTCCTCAACAATTTCAACACCTACTTCAGAACTGATGCTGATTTTAGTTCTACCAGCTATACCCCTATTTATGCTGTATTTTTCAACACACCCTGTACATTACCTTGTAATTTGTTTTTTTTGTTTGCTATGTACGGCGCTGCGGACACTTTGTGGCGCCTTATAAATAAACGTACTACTAAGTAAGTCTCAGTTGGGGGAGGGGGGTATTATATGAAATGTGTAGGTTTGGGGATTGTCACAGCAGCTTTAAGGTCTGGGGGCACTGGGCTGCCAATGGCTTTCCCACAGGTGTACTGATGTAATAATCCCCCTATTTTGGTATTGGTTCCGCATGCATTTTATTCACGGTTGCCTACCCTCCTGCATCCTGCAGGAGGCTTCTGTTTCAGTCATAAATCTCCTGTTTTCCATTTCTGTACTCCTAATCTCCCGGATTCTTCAGATTCTGCCAGGGGTGCCACTAAGTAGTTTCTTTGCAAGGACAGTGATTTGCTGTAGCCTTTCAAGAGCCTCTGCTGTTGACTCTTATTATCCAACTTTTAAGAACCCCTGACAGTCAGCACATGATCACACAGGGTCTTCAGTGTCCATAATGATTTGGCTAATGCTATAATGATATGGAAAACAGCTAATCCAATAAATATACAGTAGGTAGTGCCTACGAGTTGCTGACAGTCCATTGGTCACAATAAAAAAAAAACATTTGATATGGAGCCACATAATAATGTCTCTTACTTAAATATACCTAAACCAAGAGCTGCCTACTGTACCTAGCTAGGAGTTACTGTAACATGGGTTTGGGTGCCCCTGAATTGGTGTGGCTGGATGATTCTGATGTGGCGCACTATTACATTCTGCTAACTCTTCTCTCTTACTAACAATCTCACTAACACTACTCCTCTATTAATTATATTCCATTCATCACTTTCTGTATATACCGTGTTTCCCCGATAATAAGACATCCCCCGAAAATAAGACCTCCCCCAGATTTTGGACATATGTCCAAAATAAGACCTCCCCGAAAATAAGGCCGATTCAAATTTCAATCCTGTGCAATGCAAACAATAAATACAAGACCCCGCAAACCTCCAGGTGATCTTCAATCACCACTGAGGTATTTAGAGACCTCCGTCTTCTACAGATGACGCTTTGCTCCCGGTTAGGATGGGTGTCTAAAGATAGACGCAGGGAGAACAAAACGGGCACACATCCTGGTCCCAGGGATGCATTGAGGGAGCCGCGTGACGTCGCCGCATGTTTAAAAGGAGCACTGGGGGCATGTTTAAATGTGTACCGTATTAAAATAAGACCTCCCCTGAAAATAAGGCCTATGGTGTTTTTTGTTGGTTTAAAAAAAATAAGACAGTGTCTTATTATCGGGGAAACACGGTAGTTCCAGCTTCTTAACACTAACATTTATTAACACTTTAGTTTTCTCAGTGGTGTGCTGCTCTGGGCCTTCTGGATTATGCTGATTTTTGGGGTGCTGCACCCTGCATTCAGACATAGCAATAGGGAACCCCAATACTTAGGAAAGTCTTGATGAATGGTTCGGGGGCTTATTTGCACATGCGCAGAATCACCCACAATTAAAAACGGGGTCAAAATAGGACCCATACGAATAGTTCTGAATCGGCTGCAAAATTCTTTCTCCGAAGCCATAAAGAAATACAGAATAAGATGCACAGGAGAGAATTATTTCTCTGGTTTTATTTATTTGGTTTCAGGACTAAAAATAACCCGAATTCCCTCTGTTATCATTGAGGAGAAGTCTGGGATGCTCACATCTTATCCTATTCATTTGGTTGTTGTCTTTTGGTAGGTGGAAAGGTCAGAGGTTGTGTGGTTTCAGAGTCCTCTAGTAAATCCTGAGTGAGACGACACCTCCGGGTCATTTCCTAGGTCAGCGCAGATGTGTACGTGCCACAAATGGTCTATCCAAATACTGGGAGTGTACACAAATGAGGGACTACCCCTGTCAGTAATGGGATAGTAGGAGCAGCTGAGTGTTTATTTAAGCTGTCAGCTCGTCATTGTGTCATTCAAAGGAAAATTAGTAATTAGGGAATAGGCGCTGGGGAAACAGAATCTCTACATATTTATGTGACAAGGGCTAACATTGGAATTGGGGTAAAGAGGTGTAAGCATGAAATACAAGGATATATGTAAGATACATGATGCAATAAGTACTACATCGTACCTCCCAACTCTCCCGCTTTCCACAGTATCTAGCGGCAGGGAGGGGACAGTTGGGAGCCCTCCCTGTTCCCACAGCCAGAGGGGCTGGGGGCATGGCTAGGAGCTCACAGAGCCGTTAGTCATGCCCCCGCAGCTGCAAAATGGGGGTGTGGCCTCACAGAATGGCGCAATTTGTAGGCCACGCTCCCTTGCCATCAGGTAATGCCCCCAAATTTCGGGATTCGGCACGCAGACGTCGTGCCAGAGACGTTCGTACAGTTGGGTTGTAATTAAAAATAAAATGTATTTATTTACATAGGGGTTTATTCTGGTTGATTCACAATGCTTCGAATTTTCAGCCTTGCAAATCCACCAAACCCCTCCTGGCGAATTCGCCCGCACTGGCTGCGAATAGATGTTTAACATAAACATCGATTTGCAGGCTTGGGGGAACCTCCCCCATCATTCGATGGTCGCCGAACATCGAATGATGGGCGAAGGTGCACGCACATCTAAGTGACTCTCAGGTCATGTGTGCACCCTCGGGCGGAAGTGGGCGGACAGCTGACATCCAGTGATGTCAGCTGCCCACCCCACCCACGTCACTGGGTGGGCGGCAGCTGTGAGGCAGCAATGCTAACCATTACACCATCCGTGCCCAGCGTTCTCATGGGAACTGTCATAAAATGCAGGCCGTTCCTATGGGGAAATCGGCCAGTCTGCTGCCGCACTGGGGGGTGCGGTGGAGAGTTTGTGGGCTAAAAACTGTCACAGCTCAAAGTGAAAGTACATTGCAGAAGCCATCATTTGCTCTGGCGTTTAAACTAGTATATATATATTAATTATTATATGATATGAAGTCTGAAACTTTTGTCTTTGCCAACTTTTTTCTCTTTGTTGTTATATCAGCGCCAATAAAATCCCTATTCCTCTGGGTCCTTTGAGGGTCTTCTGGAGTCGGTGGGGCTGGAGCGTTGTTAGAAGTGGGATCAGTTTTCTTGTACAACAGCTGTGAAGTCAAATCTGTTTAGTTACAGCAGAGAGTAAAAGGAATCAGATGGAACAATGACATCACCAGCATGGGTACAGGAAGGTAACTGGGGGTCCTCATTGTTCCCCAGAATCTAGAGGCTCATTAGAGCTTTCTCACCACTAGTATTATTCCTGTACCTGGCTGCAGGCCACGTGCTTTCATCAAGAACGGGCGTTTGGTTAGCGTCTGTAGGGGGGGCGCGCTTGTACAAACAATTAGTGCGGTCCCAATTCTTCTTCTTCGAGAGAGAGAGAGGACTATCATATAGGAACGTGTTAATTAAACGTATTCTTTTTTTTAGTGTGTATGGGGTGAATTTACTAAGAAGGGAGTTCTACTGATGATATGTTGCATATTCTGCCAAAAATCTATTTCTAATTTATTTAGCACCTTCTTGAAGGTGAATAGGTGAAATTTAATAGGGTGAGATAATCAGAAAGTGAGAGATTTGGGCCCTTATTCTAGTTCACTCTTTCTGACAAAATCCTTCTTAGATGGACAAAACCATGTGCACTGCAGGGGGGCAGATGTTACTTGTGCAGAGAGAATTAGATTTGGGTGGGGTTTTACTTCAAAGTGAGATCTGTATTGCAGTGTAAAAATAAAGCAGCCAGTATTTACCCTGCACAGAAACAAAATAACTCACCCAAATCTAATTCTCTCTGCACATTTTACATCTGCCCCCCCCCCCTGCAGTGCACATGTTTTTGTCCATCTAAGAAGGATTTTTTCAGAAAGAGTGAACTAGAATAAGGCCCTTGGTGAGAAATCTCCAGGGTTTTTTTTAAAGTAGCAATCATTTACACTGCAAAATCAGACTGGTTTTGCAGTGTAAGTGATTGCCGCTTTAAAAAAAACTGGCGATTTCTTACCAAATCTCTCACTTTCTGAATCTCTCACCCTGTTATATTTCACCCAGAATCTGATTGATTTCCCACTGCAACATCCCATCGGTGATAAACTACCAGCCAAACTGCTTCTAACTGCCATTTTTCAAACAAAGCCTGTAACATGGGGATTATGAGCTGATTGACTCTTACTTTATCTCTCTCTACTTTATCATTCTTCAAGGCTTTGTACGTTTCCCCAAAAAGAGCCTAATTTTTCTAATATATATATGGATCATCCATCTATCTGTCTCAGGTTCTTTCACTGGGAGAAGAGTAACAAGTGCCCCACTGGCAGGGGTGTCATTTGCCCTTCTGTCACCCGATGCAGCCATTAATGAACTATATGCAAAAAAAGGGCAGGGCATTCGTATTCTGAACTTGCCCCTTTCCCTCCATCCGGGAGACGTGGGCTGCCCCTGAAGTCTGTTGTGGTTGCACTTGCAGCTACCACACTATGATAGGAGCCTAATGTTGCAGAGCAGCACCTGGCTCCCGTCAATGTCATTTTGGGACATGCAGCACTTGATTTACCTCCTCCATGTGTAACCCTGTACTGCTGATATAGCCACTGTATCGACCACCTCTGTTTTACCCCTACACAGTGTCCAAATGGGGAATACAGTGATAGGGGCCCATACTGTGAGTTTCCCCTGTACCCCCGTGGGTCAGTTCAACCCCGCCCCTGCATTATTGTTGCACTACTGTTACCACGGTTACCTTTGTGTTTACCTGCTGTTACTAATAAACCTGCACATCTGTGCGGCCCAACATCCACTTTGTCATTTCACCTGACCCTTACTGTGACCCCCTAATAGGTTACATCAGTTGGGCACACAGCCTTTTCCACTCCTCTATGCCTTTAACACATTTTGCACATTCCAATAACACTGTACCCAATATAAAACAAATCTTCCAACACTGAACGTGCCACATGTAATCACCATGTAATGGACACAAGCCCGGTGTTCCTCTTCTCCTGTGATTCATCTAAGCCATAAACATGTCTAAACCGCACAATAGAGGAGAAAAGAAAGAAAACACTATATTATAAAAGTGTGACTTATTACATTTACGCCTTTGTACAGTGAAGGTCTTCAGATATTACAACAGTCTGCCAACCTAGGTGACCATACGGGAGAGGATTCAGCATCGCAAGCGGCCATTGCATCTGAATGTGTAAGAACTCGAACCCCCACCTTGATATGCAACCATCAGTAAATGGGACCCCCACCTTGATATGCAACCATCAGTAAATGGGACCACCACCTTGATATGGAACCATCAGTAAATGGGACCCCCACCTTGGGTGTCTATATATACAACCATCAAGAACTGGGACCCCCACCTCGAGTGTCTATATATACACAACCATCAAGAACTGGGACCCCACCTTGAGTGTCTATATATACAACCATCAAGAACTTGGACCCCACCTTGAGTGTCTATATATACAACCATCAAGAACTGGGACCCCCACCTTGAGTGTCTTTCTCTTCAACCATCAAGAATGACAGACAAGTCTCACACAAGCACATTAAGGAGTTACCTTATTATGAAATATGCACAACACTGGTCCAGTGGGAAGGGTGCGCTGTAGAGGTGTAACTGTGAGAGCCAATGGAGTCATTTGCTGTTGGGCTCCTGCACCCAAGGGGGCACCTCTTCTCCCCTCTACATTTAAATCAGTAAACCCTTTGAGTGCCAAATGAATGTCAAAATAGGCGTGAAAATTGGTAAGCAAACCTTATTATCCATCATAATGACCGGTAATGGTTACCTTATATAGGAGATATAATCTAGTTTTACACATTTTTAATTTATAACAAATGTGAGGGATGCTGGCATTTTAAGCGGATATTTTGCACATCTCTCATAGAGATATTGGTACTCAAAGGGTTACTTGAAAGCCATCAATATTGTTTCTGTAGCAGACTATCCCTCCAAGGACAATACACGTCCGTCTCTCTCTCTCTCGAAAATCAGGTCTCCCTCCCAACCCCTGAAGAGGTGGGCAACCCTCTTGGATTTCCCACAAATTATTGCTTTTCAGGAGGAGGGGTAGGGCTAAAGATGCAAATTGTGCCATTTAGCTCCACCACTCCAAAAGATCTGTGAATTATGGGATTTGCAGTATTGGGGGGGCGTGGCCTGATGATGTCACACATGCATAAATATCATTATATAAGGTGGTGTGGGGGGGCACCAATATCTATTTTGTCACCGGGCAACTGGAATGAACAGGGTCCCCAGCAACTAATTTCATTAGCCATTATACTGCAATAGACCTGGATTAGACAGTGGAAAGGCAAAGTAAAGGTCACCTTCAGACCACAGATCAGCAACGCCCCAGCTGGTGTGTAATAAACCTGTAGCTATATATAAAAGGCTATTACAGACTCTAATGACCTCAACAGTAACCCTATCCTGCCTACCACTGTAACAGCATCCAGTGAATGCAAGATGTAATAGAGACTGTAGGGCGCAAGCACCAAGAAAATAACAAAACCGTTAGTGCTTACGGAATAATCCATCTGCCATAGGACCACACTGTACATGTAATGGGTGTTTGTGGGTGGTGAGTGGGCAGCGACCATGTGTTCGTACAGAACCAATACATTTCATGAGAGTGCCATGGGCGTGCCGGTAAACTTCAGTGCTCAGTCGCAGCATGTTGACGGGTTTAGGTTGACTATTTCAGATCAATCTTTTTCTCCCTGATGGTGTAAGTCCCGATAATAATTATGACAACTGCAGACATGGACAGGATAATCTTCCACATGCATTTCCGTGGATTTCCAGTAAACATTGGATTCTTGCACTGCTTAACAACAAATTTCCAGCCCCCTCTGCCAAATCAATGTATAGGGGGCACAGCTGAAGAGAAGATAGGCTGATTTGGGTGTGTGGTTGCACTATTACGCCATTGAGGCATTCTCCGCTATACATCGCCGTAAAAACAGGCATTAAAAAGAGGGACGGGCTACAATGAAGCAATTAAATCTGTCTGTGTGCTCTGTAAGTGGCCAGTGGGAGGGGGAGGTTTGAGGAATGTGGGAGACTTGCACACATTTCCAGGGGGCCAGGAGTGCCACCTGATTTTCAGAAGCCTCCTGCCCATTATAGGAGGTTAGGCACTCACTTCCAGACGGAAAAGTGCCCATAATGCATCCAAATCAGAATCAGTGCCATGTGTAGTGTCATGTAATTGTAGTTTGTACAACTGCTATTAACGCTTTTGCTAAATTTGCACCATAATGTAATTTCCGTAAAATAAGAGTAGCAGAGTTTTTTTCTCTTTTGGGCAAATTTTTCTGCACAAAAAAAAAGTATACAGAACATTCGAGATCCGCCCTGACTTTGTGCAGCCTCAGCAGACGCAGAACCAGGGTCTGTCCATATTAGGAAGATGCAGCTGCTCAGCTGTTCTGGTCAGAACGGTATAAGGAAGCTTTTTTACTGCAATTTCACCAACTGGGACGCTACAATGCAGCACAGTGTCTCAGCGTCTGTACGTGCTATGGTCTGACTTGGAATCAGTGAGCTGCTTGTACTGTGCTGGTGGACCAGCTCACTGCAGTCCTAGCAGTGTATCTCCTTACAGAACGTCACAGAAAATATGTGTGACATTTAGGGCAGAATGTAAATGAACATGGTCTTTTGCTACAGTTGCATATTTACTTTTTATTTAACTTTGTCTCCATAGCAAATGAAAGAAGAAAAAAAGACTCAGGGCCAATCACATGAATGCATTACATTAAATAGATCATATTGCTCAATTAGTATACTGATCACGCCCTCTAGTGGACACCTGGAAGCGGAACTTCTCAGATCAACTGTGCAAACCCAGCTTCTTGTCAATCATACTGCAGCCAGCTTGAGAATAAAAAAATGCAGATATTTGTCGCTGTTTGGCATCTCACATGTGTATTGCGATTCATGCACAGTCATTCGATAATCGATCGCTGCCCGAATTCGGACACAAGAGCGATCAGCAGTGAATGACCCCCTAAATCTTATTTATTTACAGTGTCTTATATAGCGCAGCAGATTCCGTTACAGTGTCTTATATAGCGAAGCAGATTCCGTTACAGGGTCTTATATAGCGCAGCAGATTCCGTTACAGTGTCTTATATAGCGCAGCAGATTCCGTTACAGTGTCTTATATAGCTCAGCAGATTCCGTTACAGCGTCTTATATAGCGCAGCAGATTCCGTTACAGTGTCTTATATAGCGCAGCAGATTCCATTACAGTGTCTTATATAGCGCAGCAGATTCCGTTGCACTTTACAATAGTAGACAGTGATAAAACAAACTGGGTAACAACAGACAGACTTGGGGGTAGGAGGGCCCTGCTGCAAGCTTACAATCTATAGGGATATAGGAGGGAAACACAAGGACAGGCACCAGTAATACCATAGCAGTCCCACCAAGTTACAGGTCCAGAAGGGAAGCTATATAATACATAAGTGCCTCAGAGGGTTATGCGTGTGGTACGTAAATAATCTACTTATAGGCTAAATGGAGTTATTATAAGGAATTCTGCTGTAGAGAAGGACTTGGGGATCATCATAGATGAAAAATTGGGTAATTGCTCAAGTGCAGCAACAAAAGCAAACCGGACACTGGCATGCATTAAAAGGGGAATGAATTCAAGGGATGCCAATGTGATAGTGCCTCTTTACAAGGTACTAGTGAGACCACACTTGGAATACTGTGTTCAGTTCTGGGCACTGCACCTTAAAAAGGACATAAATGAATTGGAACAGGTAGAAGGGCGACTAAGCTAGTAAAAGGTCTCGAATCACTAAAATACAAAGATAGGTTAACCAGGCTGAATATCTTTTCACTGGAGGTTGAGAGGTGATGTGATTAGTATGTTCAGATACAGGATTGGGAATCATAAGGAACTGGGAGATGATTGGTCAGTAACAGGCCTATACTT
Organism: Crinia signifera; assembly: GCF_055691185.1. NCBI lineage: Eukaryota > Metazoa > Chordata > Amphibia > Anura > Myobatrachidae > Crinia > Crinia signifera. Next base: position 21,353,952 of record NC_139221.1, on the reverse strand, counting down.
AGGACACGCAGGCATACCTCCCAACTGTCACGATTCCGTCGGGACAGTCCCAATTTTCGGGTCCTGTCCCGACGTCCCACCCGCGGCAGGCATTGTCCCGCTGCGGGGGGTGGCAGTTGGGAGACCCCCCAATCTAGTAGAATAGACGCTGTGCGCATGCGCACAGCGTCTATTCTCGTATGAAAATGAGGTCGCGGCTAATTAGCATAAACCGCGCCCTCATTTGCATACGCCCCGCCCCCTTTTCGGGCGCTCGCGCGGCAAAGCCGTGCGAGTGTCCCTATTTCCTCCGGACGGAAGTTGGGAGGTATGCGCAGGCATGTACTGAGGCTCGAGGAAAAGAAATTCCGTACTGAATTAAGAAGAGGATTCTTCACCATTAGAGCAGTAACATTCTGGAACTCATTGCCGGTGGGGTGATTACAGCAACTACTGTTAATGAATTGAAATAAAAACTGGATGCATTCTTGGCCACTAAGGGAATCCTATAGATATGACTTACTCATAGTCAGTAGTTCCAAGTTAGATAGGTTGAACTCGATGGACTAATGTCTTTTTTAACCTCAATTACTGGCTAAAGTTTCTGCTGCGCATGCGCTCGGATCCCGGCCAGGCAGGCTGCCTGCAGCGACCCGTCCCGTTGCTCTGCACATGCTAAGCGATGGCAGAAACCATCAATGGTGTGAGGTAGAATGGTTTATAGCCATTGATGGTTCCTGCTCTAGAAGCCATCAATGGGGGATGTGCCGAATGGCCATCCCTAGCCTGGATGATACAGCACAGTGTCACCCTATATATAATCGGTTACGGTATTTTAGATCTACAATGTCTAGGTCTACAGTCATATGGTCGACCCCTAATGGTCAACAGTCAAAAGGTCGATAGGGTGCAAATGTCGACAGTCAAAAGGTCAGCAGGGTCAAAATGACGACAGAGAAAAGGTCAACATGGTCAAAAGGTCGACATTCAAAAAGTTGACATGAGTTTTCGTGTTTTTTGTTGTCTATGTCGACATAGGTCGACATGGACAATGCCTAAGCGTTTTGCGTCCCCTCGCATGGCTTGCTGCGCTTGCCACACTATAATATTCGCCCTCCACGCCATAGTGGATGGTAAGGTATGAAATACCGCCCGTCGGCACATTTCAGCTCAAAATTTTGTAAAAAAAAGGGATTTTTGTAAGAACTTACCGTTCGAATCCCTTTCTCTGATATGGTCCTGGTGACACAGCTCAACACTGGGATGTAGGAGGGTCCGAAGGAGCCAGGCACCTATCCTAAAGCTTTAGAGGGTAGGCTCCTCCCCTACTGCATCCCGGACTCTTCAGTTCAATCTTTCAAAGCCACTGGAATACATTAACTCAGTACAAACGCCTGCACATATTATATGCACATTTTATAACAGTAACTGTTAACTTTTAACCATTTTAACATGAACATCATGAAACTTCTGGCATACTTACTGAGCGTAAGGGAGGGATCGCTGTGTCACCAGGACCATATCAGAGAAAGGGATTCGAACGGTAAGGTCTTACAAAAATCCCTTTTTCTCTTTCAATGGTCCTGGTGACACAGCTCAACACTGGGACGTTCCAGAGCCGGTCCTTTGGGTGGGTACACTCAGGTCTGCAGCTCTCAGCACTGCTCGCCCGAATGATGCGTCCTCCGACGCGAACTCGTGGAATCTATAGAATTTGGCAAAGGTATGAACAGATGACCAAGTTGCAGCCCTGCAAACCTGCTCAGCTGTGGCCCCATGTCGAACCGCCCAAGAGGTGGCAACTGACCTGGTGGTATGCGCATTTATTCTGGCCGGTACAGGCCTACCCACTTTGGTGTATGCAAATGCTATCACAGATCGCAACCACCTAGCAATAGTCTGCTTAGATGCAGGCCAACCAATTTTGTGTACGTCATACAGTACCAATAAAGTATCAGTCTTTCTGACACTCTTTACTCTGTCCACATAGATGCGTAAAGCACGCACAACATCCAAACTCTTCAACTTGTCCCTTTTCTTAGAACCCTTAGGGGGTTGAAACACAGGTAGAACTATCTCCTGATTTAAATGGAAGGCAGAAACTACATTCGGTAAAAACTGAGGCACTGTTCTCAGAACTGCCCTGTCATCATGAAAAATTAGGAAGGGAGATTTGCATGTAAATGCAGGTCTCCTATAGCAAACCTCAACAAGGTCTGATGCTCCGGGTGTATAGGGACGTGCAGATATGCGTCCTGGACATCCATGGACGCCAAAAATTCTCCCTGGTCCAGACTCAAGAGTACTGACCGTAGGTACTCCATTTTGAAATGGTCTACCCATATGTGAACATTTAGGGTCTTCAAATTTAGTATTGGTCTGAATGACCCGTCTGGTTTGGGCACCAGAAACAGAGTGGAGTAAAAGCCTTTCTTCCACTCTGCCCTGGGAACCGGGGTAACCACCCCTTTCTCCAAAAGTGAGTGAGCTGCTCTCACAAGAGCTGTACACAGCAGCGCCTCCTTTGGTAAGGATGTGGGGATGAACCTTTTCGGAGGAGGACCTCTGAAAGGGATTTTGTAGCCCTGGGTTATAATATCTAACACCCAGGCATCCTGGTCTAGAGAAGCCCATGCGTCCCTGAAGTGTGTGAGACGCCCCCCCACCTTTATCACTGTCGGGCAAAACCCCTGACAGTCATGCGGAGGGTTTGTCCTCTCCTTTGGAGGCAGGCTTCTTGTTAAAGGAACCAAACTTGGATTTATGTGTCTTGCCCCTAGAGGACTGAAACTTTCCCCTGAAAGACTGTCCTCGAAAGGACGCACCACCTCTAGGGAAGGGCCGAAAGGACGGCCTAAAAGCAGAAAATCTGGATGTCTGCTTAGCCGAGGGGGCCGGCAGAAATGTACTTTTGCCGCCCGTGGCCTGTTTAATAATTTCATCTAGTTCAGGGTTGCCGACTTTGAAGAAATCCTCTCCGGGAGAAGCCCGGAGAGGAATCTAGCAATACTCGTTTTGGGGGCGGGGCTTAAATGTGACGTCATTAAGCCCCGCCCCCATTACAAGAAATAGCCGAAATGACAGTTATCCATGGAGGGGGCGGTGCTAAAACGTCACGATTGTGCCGTTTTAGCTCCGCCCCCTCCCCTGAGACCCGCGGATTGCGGCATATAAATGCCGCGATCGGGGGGCTCAGTGGGGGTCCCCCTGATTCCGGGAGGGTTGCCCACCCTTCCGGGGGCCGGGAGGAAGGACCCGATTTTCGGGAGACTCCCGCAAATTCCGGGAGGGTCGGCAACCCTGATCTAGTTCAGTTCCAAATAGTAATTTCCCCTTGAAAGCTAAAGTTTCTAGGGCCTTTTTGGACTCATTGTCCGCTTCCCAGGCCTTAAACCAGAGCACTCTCCTGGCATTAATAGAGACTGTGGACACTCTGGTCGCCATTTTAAGAGCTTCCTCCTCTGCTTCCACCACATACTCTGCAGCTGCCTTAATTTTCTCTGCCAGCAGCAATGCACCAGGGTCAGCCTGCAGCATGGTGCATAATTCACCAGCCCACTCAATCATGGCCTTAGAGACCCAGGCTGAAGCAATAAGGGGGCGTAGGGTGAATCCCACCCCTTCAAAAATAGCCTTGAGGTTACCCTCCAGTTTTTTATCCACAGAATCTTTAAAAGCTGCACCGCCCTGTACTGGCAATACAGTAGCTTTGGACAAACGTGCCACTGAAGCATCCACAACTGGGACCTTTTCCCAGAGCTCCGCATGAGACTCTAGCATGGGGTACAGACTAAGGAATCTCTTAGGCATCTGTAGCCTCTTATCAGGAGTTTTCCAAGCCCCTTCCAACAATTCCTGTAACCCCTCATCTGAAGGAAAAGTAACAGCCTCCTTCCGCTGTCGCTTAAAAACACCTTTAACAGGAGTCTTATCCTCCACAGACAGTTTTAAAGCCTGTTTCACAGCTACAATGAGATCCTCTATACCAGCAGAAGAGGTCTCTTCAAAATCATCACCCTGATCCCAGGGGATGTCAGTATACGCTCCCTCCTCCTCATCTGCCAAAGTAGGCATAGCATAAGACCTTTTAGGGGTCCCTGCAACATCAACATCCATTTTGTCTAGTATTTCACTAAACCTGTTGATCCCCTTAGCAGTATCCTGCATCACCTGAATAAGAGCAGGATCTGCCTGGGTAAGAGGCAAGGAGCCAGAAGACTGCTGAGATGATGGCATAGGTCTCTGTGATTCTACCAACACATCACTCTGCCTGTCCAAAAGCTGCACCAAAGCGTTCACAGACCTGCCTAGGGCACTGGCCCACGCGGGTTCAATCTGCTCTGCCCTATGGGGTTCACTCCCCATGGGTCTCACAGCAGCGCAAGTAATACATAAGCCCCCCTTGGCCATCTGCTCAGGGACAAATTTCTGTGTGCATACATTGCACGCGCTCAGTGCAATAAGGGCTCCCTCCCCCAAAACCACAGCCTGATGCTCAGACATGATGCAAGTGAAAATATATATATATATATATATACAGTGCAAACAATGTACCAGCGTTTATACAGAGTCAATGCACCCAATCACTTAGCTGTCTGTTGGTTTCAGATGCGGGGAAACGATGCCCAGGAAATCCAAGTCACTCTGCCAGGATCAGTAAGCCAGCTCAGCTCCGCTGCAAGCGTTCTGAAAGGCGCCAAACACAGAGTGAGGGAAGAGACCAAAAGTCCCTGCTGCTGCGGGGTCCGTGACTTTTGGCGCCAACCACCCCCAGTCAGCCGCTCCCTAGGTAGGATTTCCTAGTTCCAGTATCTCCCCCTCGACTGGGGACCACTTGGAACATGCCTGTCACAACGCTGCTGTCCTCTCATATAGGAGCTCAGCGTGTAAGCTCCGCATAAAATGGCAGCTGCCATCACGGAGCGCCTGTCCCCCATGATCCCCACCTAAACGTGGAGCCGGTTTCAGGGTACTCCGGAGCCCAGGCAGCTTCTTAATAGAAGCTGTAAGCGCTGCACAGGGAGGCCAGACAGCGTCTCCCCTGTGCACAGTGAGCTGACAGGACGCGATTCTGTCAGCTCCTGCTGCGCTAGCAGTGTGAGGATTCACTATGAGAATCCTCACACTGTGCCTACCTAGCTAGGGTGAAAGTTAATAAAACAATAAAATTCCCTAACTACTCTAATTCTTCGGCTGCTCCTGCAGCCCTTTAGAATAGCACCCACTCCAGTGGGCACCTAACACGAACTGAAGAGTCCGGGATGCAGTAGGGGAGGAGCCTACCCTCTAAAGCTTTAGGATAGGTGCCTGGCTCCTTCGGACCCTCCTACATCCCAGTGTTGAGCTGTGTCACCAGGACCATTGAAAGAGAAATGCATGTCGACCTTTTGTCTGTCAACCTTTTGACCCTGTCGGAAATAGATGTAAGCGCCAGTGGGGCGGGGACTGATGTGATTGGCTGAAATGTTCTCTCTACAAGTAACTGTTAATACAAAATTCATAGACTATAAATCTCATTGGGAGCCCACGTAGCGATTGCGATTGGTTACCGAGGCCTCTATGAAGGTGGCGTCCATGTTTATGCCGAATACATGTACGTAGGTCGTCATTTACCTTTACACAGCTGAAAGAGTTTAAATAGACTTAGAGAAATGACCTTATTCCTGCTGTGGGTGTGTATTATAATCTTCCAATTCATGGAACATTTTGGCAGGATTATTAGAAATCACGTCCTGTGGGCACAGCCCATGGCCGGAAATATTTAACCGAGCGGGTCACAGGGTGATGTATACATAATTTGGCGCAGTATATAGCAGTCCTGATGTCTGCTAATTCTTATAATGAATACTACTGTATATCCAAGTGAGGGGTTGTTCATGTCACTTTTAGCTCTGTGGACTGATATGTATTACAGTGACAGTGATCATGGCCTACAGTACATTCGTCTGACTTTGAAAACCGCCGAACACAAGAGAGTCACCGTAGACTGTTAATAAACCTCTCAGAATGAACAATGGATTATGTTATCAACACTGTCATTGTCATTATACAGTATGTGGCCCCCATCTGTAGTGCATTACTATCTTGTACTGACATGATCAGCACAGTGCTTTCCTTAAATACTTTGTACTGCAGTAAAATCATACTTGCCTATTTTTGAAAAAGCATGTCTGGGAGTTACCATCATAGTTACCTCCCCTCCTGCATTCTGCAGGAGACTCCGTGACATAGCAGCAATCTCCCTCTCTCCCTCATTAGTCTTGCAATCTCCCTCATGTCACCTAGCCCACATTACTCTGTTACATCATAGTTACCTCCCCTCCTGCATTCCGCAGGAGACTCCCTGACATAGCAGCAATCTCCCTCTCTCCCTAATTAGTCTAGCAATCTCCCTCATGTCACCTAGCCCACATTACTCTGTTACACCATAGTTACCTCCCCTCCTGCATTCTGCAGGAGACTCCCTGACATAGCAGCAATCTCCCTCTCTCCCTCATTAGTCTAGCAAACTCCCTCATGTCACCTAGCCCACATTACACTGTCACATCATAGTTACCTCCCCTCCTGAAGTCTGTAGGAGACTCCCTGACATACCAGCAATCTCCCTCTCTCCCTAATTAGTCTAGCAATCTCCCTCATGTCACCTAGCCCACATTACACTGTTACACCATTGTTACCTCCCCTCCTGCATTCTGCAGGAGACTCCCTGACAAAGCAGCAATCTCCCTCTCTCCCTCATTAGTCTAGCAAACTCCCTCATGTCACCTAGCCCACATTACACTGTTACATCATAGTTACCTCCCCTCCTGCATTCTGCAGGAGACTCCCTGACATAGCAGCAATCTCCCTCTCTCCCTCATTAGTCTAGCAAACTCCCTCATGTCACCTAGCCCACATTACACTGTTACATCATAGTTACCTCCCCTCCTGCATTCTGCAGGAGACTCCCTGACATAGCAGCAATCTCCCTCTCTCCCTCATTAGTCTAGCAATCTCCCTCATGTCACCTGGCCCACATTACACTGTTACATCATAGTTACCTCCCCTCCTGCATTCTGCAGGAGACTCCCTGACATAGCAGCAATCTCCCTCTCTCCTTCATTAGTCTAGCAAACTCCCTTATGTCCCCTAGCCCACATTACACGGTTACATTTTTGGGGAGATACAGATGGAGTGCCTCTCAGCCAGCACCGGGGGTCACCAGATTGCCCCGCTGGTGAGATGGCGCTCCATCTGACTGCGGCGGGGGACGTGAATCCTGCCCATTTCTGCTTCAGGGAGACAGGCAGGGTGGGGGGGGGGGGGCGGGGAGAGGGGCGCAAGCATCGTGGACTAGCAGCGTGGTGGCGGGGACCGGGGGAAGCTCCATTAGAAGGGGATGTGCGTGCGTCCCCTTCCGGCGGTTGGCGATACGACCAACAGCCCCCGGATGGAAGAGGCCGGCTCCATCTGTAGATACAGTTACATTGAATCATCAGCGCCATTTCCCAGCACGTTACCAAGTATATGTAGCTCTTACTAACTGCTTTGAGGCTCATCTACATTTGGATATAAGTCATTTTAAAAGATTCCTCTCAGATGTAGCAGTACACACCCACGCTTCTAGGTGCCACGTTCACAATGTCTCCATATATGGAACTAGACACGCCCTTTGGGTGTCACACCCCCTCAATGGTACGCTGTGCAAAATTCTACTACCAACTATAATCTCCCTGAAACTAGTTTTCAAAAGTAGGCAAGTATGAAATGTATGTAGCCAGAGATCATTGTGCCTTATAACCAATGCAGGGAAATGTCACTGATGAGTTCGTTGAATGTATATATATCTATTATTTTGTAACATATCTGCATAATGTCAGTTAGGTGCAATCAAGGAGATTACGAGACTCTTCAGGGAGACAGAAAGACTGTTACTATTTCAGGGCGTCTCCTGCAGAATGCTGGGGAAATGCACTATGGGTATATTTACTACGATGGGAGAATCTTATTTATTTATAGCACCTTCTAGAAGATAATAGACAAAATCTGATTGGTTGCCATAGCAACGTCCCATGTGAAATAGATCTCCCATTAGTAAATTTCACCCACAGCGGCGGGGGTTGCGGACATCGCGGCAGGGGTACTGGGCATCGGTGGTGGGGGTAGCTGGCCAGGACTCACCCAAATAATATATCATTTACATTTAAAAATGGCCGTGATTGGCTGGCCACGTCATTGCCTCGCTCCCTTGAGCCAGCACGTGACAGGTAGGGCAGGCAGTCCGACAGCGGAGGAGCAGCAGAGAAGAGCTCCTGAAGACGTTGAAGTCCTGGGTGGCAGCGGCCGTGCAAAAGAGCTTAAAATGTTGCACCCCCAGGTGAAGCCACCGCAGAAGGAAGAAGATGCAGTTTAATAAAATATTTTAAAAAACAATGTTTGTGTTTTTATTTTAATATTTCCTTTACAGGAGGCTATAGGTACCTGCTGGCCTTTAATGCCCCACGTGCTGGGACCTGTAATCCTACTGTAAAGGACAATATTACTTTTTTAAACCAGCTATTAACCCCCCACCCACCACCTAGAGGTGCGGGGGATAGCTCCGGGCTTCAGCTAAAGCCTAGGACGCCCTTGAGAGGGAGGATCCCTTTATTTGTGGGGTCCCCCCTCCTCAAGAACTCCTGGCCTGGGCTGACTAGTAGGGTGGGTAATGTTTTGGCCACGGGACCCCGTCAAGGGTGTCCCCTGGCTATGTCATTACACCTCCTAATAGTGGAGCCTGGTGCTGGTTCTTAAAATACGGGGACCCATACTAATTTTGTCCACCATATTTTTGGAACCAGGGCCGCTCAAGAGCCCGGTGTCTGTACCTAAAATACAGGGGACCCCCACTCACTTTGTTTCCCATATTTTGGGAACCAGGGCCGGCTCCAAAAGCCCAGTGCTTTTGGAGCCGGTGATGTCAGCTGCCCCCCCCCCCCCGCGCATCACGGCCTCATTAGCTTGTGAACGCCCAGCGCGTTCCCATATGCTAATGGGGCTGCCCTCTGACCTTCTCCGCCCCCACCCGCTGTGTTGGGTGCGTGCATCTGCACATGCGCAGAAATTACGCACACCATCGGTCCACCATGCAAACGCACAGAGGACCGAATCAATTAAATAAGGTCCTTATGCTGCCCGTATGCTGCCCAATTAGAGTACGGTCCTAATGCTGCATGCAATCATTCGATTTCGGACACATCTGGCCAATAAATCGAATGATTGCATGCATTTTTAAGCTGACATTCGACGCGATGCGCAGGCACGCCGTAGAATGTCGCATCGATAGATATTATGAGCTGCACATAATATTTATCGAATTGCATGAGCAATCGCATGTGGTTTTTAACCACATGAGATTGCTCGAATGCAATCAGCGGCGGGTTCAGGGAGTGGGGCCGGGATGGGGACCGGAGCGCTGGTGGGGAGCCGGTACCTAAATGCTGGGGACCGGAGGGACTCAGCAGCAGCAGGGGAGGCATGGCGGCTGTGTAGCGGGGACCGGAGTGGTGGAGCTTTCAGGCGGCGGGACTCGGCAGCAGCAGCAGATGACTTTGAAACACTGGACGGCCCTCTCATTGGATGGGGTCGCTAAGAGAGAGCTCTCTCAGCCAATCAGAGGGCCGTCCAGTGTTTCAAATTCAATGCTGCTGCTGACAAGTCCCGTCGCCTGAAAGCTCCACCGCTATGGTCCCCAGCTCCGGTCCCGCCTACAAAGCACCACACCACCCCTCTTCCAGCACCCGATGTCCATCGCAGGATGGCATGCGACATCGGGTGCTGCACTGGGAACCACTTGATGAGATCAGATGCGATGGGACATCGCAATCGCATCTGATCACATAAGTGTATGGGCAGCATTAGATTGATGTTGAATGAATGATATTTGTTTTATCACAGTGAAATCTACTGTATGTTACATTTGATAAAACACCGATCAATTCTAAAGTGTACTACATTGCCAGTAGTCTCCTGAAATATAGACTGGCTCTGTATGTCATCTTTCATTCGGATCGCCCTGGAAGTTCAAAGGACTCGTTATCTACCAATAAAGCAGCCGTGGGGATCTGAGAACCTCTATGTGCGCTCTCTGGCAGCGAGCTCTCTAGCTCTCAGATGCCTATCCAGATAATTCCATTACTGACCCAGGACACATCAGAAACCGATAACAGATACCCAGAAGGCCTCGCCATAGTTACAGAAACAATATAGATTTGTTTTTTTACATTTGTTTTCATTTGGAAGCCGTTTTACAAATCAACCTCATCTCCTAACTAGTATGTGTAATATGGGGATCGAGACAATGGGCCAGATGTATCTAGCTTCAAAAAGTGGAGAGTGATAAATAACCAGCCAATCAGCTCCTACGTGTAATATTTTTAAACCATGCCTGTAACGTGGAAGTTAGGAGCTGATTGGCTTTCTGTTTATCACTCTCTGTGTTATCACTTTTCGGAGCTTGATACATCCAGGCCCTACTGGTGAACGCTTTACATTTTGAGGGTAGTTATTCATCCATAAAGCACAGCTGTTACCTACACACAGATTGGATGCATCCATTGTGGCCCAAATCAGTATACTAGCTATCAATTTGCTTGGTGCCATAGACATTACTAGCACTGTACTGCCTAACTTTGATAAGACCTCAACTATATTCATGAGGGATGACTAATATTCAAGAGGCCTAATATCCATGAGGGATGATTGATGTTCAATAGATTGTAAGCTTGCAGCAGGGCCCTCCTACCTCCAAGTCTGTCTGTTGTTACCCAGTTTGTTTTATCACTGTCTACTATTGTTAAGCGCAACGGAATCTGCTGCGCTATATAAGACACTGTAAATAAATAAATAAATAAATAAATAAGAGGCCTGACTAATATTCATAAAGGATGACTAATATTTATGAGCAATGACTTATATTTATCAGTGATGACTAATATTAAAGAGGCCTGACTAATATTTATGAGTGAAGGACTAATATTCCTGAGGGATGACTAATATATATATATATATATATCAGTGATGACTAATCTTCAAGAGGCCTGACTAATATTTATGAGTGAAGGACTAATATTCCTGAGGAATGACTAATATATATCAGTGATGACTAATCTTCAAGAGGCCTGACTAATATTTATGAGTGAAGGACTAATATTCCTGAGGAATGACTAATATATATATCAGTGATGACTAATCTTCAAGAGGCCTGACTAATATTTATGAGTGAGGCCTAATATTAAAATTTATAAGATCTGGCTTATATTCATGAGGTATGCTTAAGATTCATGAGGGAAAATTAATATTCAAGAGACCTGAGGAATGACTATTATTCCTCTTATTCACATTACTTCAGAAGCCAATACACTTATTTTTCCACCAGGAAACAGTAAGACAAACAAGCTATAGGAGATGAAATTTGTTTGCCATGAGTGGAAAGGCATTACGAATACAGAGCCAGTGATGTTTTTACAGGGGGGGGGGGGACGGGACATTGGGCGATGACTGGCTGACAGGCGCTCCATCTGTATATAGCGCACACATATTCCACAGCGCTGTACAGAGAATATTTGAACATTCACATCAGCCTCTGCCCCAGTGGAGCTTACATAAAGTATAGACCACAAAGCATCTGGTGGGTCCCTAATACTAAGGATCAAGTCTAGACCGCAGGACCCCACCAAATCTGCACAGGCAAGCCCCCCCAAAGCACCACACTAGTGAGGGGCTGAAGTGTGAGTGAGTGAGTGGTAATGTAAGATAAGATAAGTCTTTGGCAACAAATATGGTATTTTCTATTGATCCATCTATGACAGTAATCAGAGGAAAGGAGACCATATTGATCACATGACACAGCTTCCAATGACATGATCACATGACACAGCTTCCAATGACATGATCACATGACACAGCTTCCAATGACATGATCACATGACACAGCTTCCAATGACATGATCACATGACACAGCTTCCAATAACACTGTTGCCGTATAATTAAACCACAGTAGTGACCATTTTTCACCAACTAAATTATCATTGTTAATTCACATTGTTCCGTGTTCTGGAAGTGCGTAACTTCTGTACTCCTATTTGCTGTATTCAGGGCTGGATAAAGAGGCCACGTGGCCCTAAGGCTGAAAATATTTAAGGGTCCATTATAAAAAAGCAAAGGAGCTAAGGTCAGTGCTGTGTGGGTGTGGTCAGTGCTGTGTGTGGGTGTGGCCAATGATGATGTGTGTGAGGTCATTGCCATGTGGTTGTGTACACTCCCAGCACTATTAGCCCCATTGTCTCCATAAATATGTAAAACTATAACATTTGCATCATTTTATAAGGAAAATATCAACGCAATTTTAATACTTATGATTTTATGGCCGACTACGTGATCAGCTGGTGGCGGGTCATCATCATACTGTCACGGTGACCCATTGGTGATTTAGCCATGGCTGTATTACATTTGTATATTGTGTTATTAATGTGCATGTGCTCTTTATTAAGCGCTGATACCAGAGTGAAGCATATTTGTACTTGGCGCCTCTAGACAGACAGCAGGGCCCAGACAATTTGGCGTACTCTTAGGATCGTCTGTCAATTGTGATTTATGGCTTTAAACCACCCAGATTAAACCGTCATGGAAATATTTTTATAATAAGCATTTGGCTAATGCGGGCACCAGAAGCTATATGCTGTAGTAGTGCCGCATTTGATCATTGTATTGACAATGTATTGTGCGTCCTGGAGGAATGAAGCCTTGCAGAGGTTTGTAACGGAATGTGCATAAAATCTGAAGTTGCTTCGTTCTGATGTTCGGGGTTTGTGCATGCGCGATAATGCGCATGTGCAAACCACGGGAGCGAAAGGGAATACTGGCGGCGGGAGTAGGGAACGCTAAACATTTTACGGGCAGTCACATAAAAACGCTGGGAGTCCCCCTATGAACGCTGGAACCTGTGACTTGGAGAGAGACAAAGTACCGACCAAACAGCTCCCAATTGTCACATTACAGACTGGGGTTTGAAAAATGGCAGTTGGGAGCTGCTTGGTTGGTTATTTCTCTCTCCACTTTATCCCTCTTCAAGACTTAGTAAATCTCCCCATTCATTTTGTGAGACTCATTTTGTGCGGTGACTCCAAACTGACACGCATCCACCGAAACCTGCATCGCAGCGGCAGATTCCGGAATCCAAGGTTTGGATGGTGCTATGATCCGCAACATATTTCAAATGGTCAGACTACTAGTAACTTGGTGGAATCCCGTGAAAGCATAGGGAAAACTAAAAGGGCAAGTACCGCGCTCATTCCTCTTCCCATGCAATACTACAATAAAATACATTGGCCAATCAATAATAATCATTTTTTTTTTAAAATATTGTGGTTCCAGCTATACGGAACATGTTCACATCGTCATAATGTCAACATGTCGACATTTTCAATATTGACGGTACTAATGTCACACATGCTATTGAGGTTAGGGTTGGGCTGCAAATAGGGTTAGGGTAAGGGTTGGGCTGCAGTTAGGGTAAGGCTTGGGCTACAATTAGGGTAAGGGTTACCCTGCAGTTAGGGTAAGGGTTGGCCTGCAGTTAGGGTAAGGGTTGGCCTGCAGTTAGGGTAAGGGTTGGCCTACAGTTAGGGTTGGGCTGCAATAAGGGTTAGGGTTGGCCTGCAGTTAGGGTAAGGGTTGGCCTGCAGTTAGGGTAAGGGTTGGCCTACAGTTAGGGTTGGACTGCAATAAGGGTTAGGGTAAGGGTTGGGCTGCAGTTAGGGTAAGGCTTGGGCTACAATTAGGGTAAGGGTTGGCCTGCAGTTAGGGTAAGGCTTGGGCTACAATTAGGGTAAGGGTTGGCCTGCAGTTAGGGTAAGGGTTGGCCTACAGTTAGGGTTGGGCTGCAAATAGGGTAAGGGTAAGGGTTGGGCTGTAGTTAGGGTAAGGCTTGGGCTACAATTAGGTTAAGGGTTGGCCTGCAGTTAGGGTAAGGGTTGGCCTGCAGTTAGGGTAAGGGTAAGGGTTGGCCTGCAGTTAGGGTAAGGGTTGGCCTACAGTTAGGGTAAGGGTTGGCCTGCAGTTAGGGTAAGGGTTGGCCTGCAGTTAGGGTAAGGGTTGGCCTACAGTTAGGGTAAGGGTTGGCCTGCAGTTAGGGTAAGGGTTGGCCTACAGTTAGGGTTGGACTGCAATAAGGGTTAGGGTAAGGGTTGGCCTGCAGTTAGGGTTAGGGTAAGGGTTGGCCTGCATTTAGGGTAAGGGATGGCCTGCAGTTAGGGTAAGGGTTGGCCTACAGTTATGGTTGGGCTGCAATAAGGGTTAGGGTAAGGGTTGGCCTGCAGTTAGGGTTATGGTAAGGGTTGGCCTGCAGTTAGGGTAAGTGTTGGCCTACAGTTAGGGTTGGACTGCAATAAGGGTTAGGGTAAGGGTTGGCCTGCAGTTAGGGTTAAGGTAAGGGTTGGCCTGCACTTAGGGTAAAGGATGGCCTGCAGTTAGGGTAAGGGATGGCCTGCACTTAGGGTAAGGGATGGCCTGCAGTTAGGGTAAGGGTTGGGCTGCAATAAGGGTAAGGGTTGGCCAGCAGTTAGGGCAAGGGTTGGACTGCAGTTAGGGTTAAGCTGAAATTAGGGTTAGGGTAAGGATTGGGCTGCAATTAGGGCGAGAGTAAGGGTTGGGCTGCAATTGGGGCTAGGGAAAGTGTTGGGCTGCAATTAGGGTAAGGGTTGGGTAGCAGTAAGGGCTAGGGTAAGGGTTGGACTGTATTAGGGTAAGGGTTGGGCTGAAGTTACGGTTAGGGTAAGGGTTGGGCTGCAGTTAGGGCTAGGGTAAGGGTTAGACGGTATTAGGGTAGGGGTTGGCCTGCAGTTAGGGTAAGGGTTGGCCTACAGTTAGGGTTGGGCTGCAATAAGGGTTAGGGTAAGGGTTGGCCTGCACTTAGGGTAAGGGATGGCCTGCAGTTAGGGTAAGGGTTAAGCTGAAATTAGGGCTAGGGTAAGGATTGGGCTGCAATTAGGGCTAGAGTAAGGGTGTGGCTGCAGTTGGGGCTAGGGAAAGTGTTGGGCTGCAATTAGGGTAAGGGTTGGGTAGCAGTAAGGGCTAGGGTAAGGGTTAGGACTGCAGTTAGGGTAAGGGTTGGGCTGCATTAGGATTAGGGCTGCAGTTAGGGTAAGGGTTGGGCTGCATTAGGATTAGGGCTGCAGTTAGGGTAAGGGTTGGGCTGCAATTAGGGATGGCTGTAATTAAGACCTAAAATATATATCTTCCCCTTAGTAGGAGAAGCAGAAGCCGAGTCTGACAGGAGACTCTTTACCAGGGTTTGGTATCCGTTTCTTACATCTTTTACAACGGCTCCTAGCACCTTGTGTTTGTTATCGGGTTTACTCATATATATATATATATATATATATATATATATATATATATATATATATATATATATATTCCTACTATAAATATATATATATATATATATATATATATATATAAGGCTAACTACTCCTCACCTCTATGAGGTGGGGTACCGTCACTGGTATAGCAGGCTGACAATAGGGATTCCTAGTCATTAGCCCGACATCGGAATTCCAACTGCCAGGATACAGTGGGGCGAGCGCAGCAAAACCCCTTGCAGGCTCGTTGGATCGCCACCTATTCTATTCTCCCTCTATGGGGGTCGTGGACCCCTAGAAGGGAGAATAGCCCCTGTCAGTTGGGATCCTGACTTTCGGGTGGTTAATTTGGGATTCCGACATTGGTGTAATGACCGTCAGCAGCCCCTTAAAACCGGGCATTACTGTGTGGAAACCCACCGATTTTGTGGGAACCAATTTTACTGTTTTTACGCTGACTTTTCCATGCTGCTCATGAGGCTGCAAGGTTCAGTCCGCCATCGGATATATGCGGCCAAACCCCTGAAAATGCATACAATACCAATAGATTGTGAATAGGTCTCCTGGGCGCTAAGGCAAACATCCAAATTTAGTCCAGAAGATATACCCAAAAGAGAGAAAAAAATGCTACAATAGTGTGATATTGTTTTAACATATAATTCAATTTTGGCAGTAATCAGATGCTGGACTCGTACCCTAAAATGTGGTCTACATGAGGTGTAGACAACTGCGCATAAGGGGGGCGACACACGTCACACTGGATAGGATCCTCTCCTTTCCTCCTCTGTGGTATGCGATGATTGTCTCAAATATATAAAAGAGACTTCATGGTGTAGTATGTACACACTTTAATAAAACAATTTAAAATCACATGAACAATGAATAGGGAAACAGGTGGACTCTCACCAAATGGTATTGTCTACAGGCAAAGTGCAGACAACAAGGCATAAGATGTTAAAAGGTTCCAATGCAGGCGTCCCTGGATCCGGAAACTGGTTGATAGTCCCTCTGAGTCCCCTTCTGTTGTTCCTCCAAATGGCCCCAGCCGACCGGTTTCGATATCCTGCGATATCTTTTTCAAGGCATACAAAATAAGGCCACTGGGAGGGGTATTTATACGTCCGCAGATTATACAAAAGTAAGTCCTAATTCCAGACATAGAATAGCTAGCCTCTACATTCACAATACACATAGATATAAACGTAGCATAATCCAGTCCATATTTGCTTTGTGCAGGAAGCCGGGTGCTTCTCCGGCACCTGTATCCCATTAGCGCTACTGCGCGAGTATTACCGCGACTTCCGGGCGGTGACGTCATTACCGGAAGTGACGCGTGCGTTCCAATGCTTGTACTTCCGGTCTCACAACACGGAAGAGACGTCCATTCACCGGGTGGAACAACGGAGGTGAATAAATGTTCCTCATGTCATTGTTGTTCCTTCTTTAAAGTGCAAATGCATATGATTGCACAAAGTCCTCGGAAATAAATGGATATAATCAATATGGTGCAGGTAATACATGATAATATAGACGCATAATAAATAAAAAATACATGAAAAAATATACAATAGATAAAAACGAATAATATTAAAAACTGGTATTATAAAAATAAATTATAAAAACCATTTTGTCTCAAAGTCTTTGTTCAATCCATTCGGGACTAATGTATTATAATTGAAAATCGTAGACATTTCGCATTTAGCTAATTTTTTGGCCAGATCACCTCCTCTAATATTAGGCACAATTTTTTGTAAAATATAAAAATTCTTAATGCCAGATACATTGCATTGATGGTGTAATCTAAAATGGTCCGACAGGGCATGGACTTCTAAACCTTTTTTTATGTTCCTTAAATGTTCTCCCAGTCTAACCTTAAAGGCTCGACTGGTTCTGCCAATGTAAAATTTATTACACTCACATTGTATGGCGTAAATTACACTGGTGGAATGACAGGTAAGGAAATCACGTATGACAAACATTTTTCCATTGATATCAATTTTGTCCACCTTCATCCCAAAGTTGTTAGGGATGTTTTTACACCCCAAACATCCTCCGCATCTGTAAAAGCCCTTAGAGGTGATTGAGGGTTTGTTTGGTGAAGATGGACACAAGCTGTTAACCAGTTTGTTTTTTAGGTTAGGTGCCCGTCTGAAAATCATTTTCGGAGTTGGAGGGATTTTTGTACCAATAACAGGATCTTTCCTCAACAGTCCCCAATGTTTCTTGAGGATTTTAGTTACTTCAGAGTGTTGGGCTGTATAATTGGTAGTGAACGACCATTTGTGGTGTTCTGATTGATTTTTTAAAGTTTTATCTCTAGGAATTAATAATTCATCCCTCGTTTTATTTTCTACTAAGTTTAAAGTCTTGTCTAGGCTTCTTTTATCATATCCGCTCTGGACAAAACTTTTACTCATCTCTTGTGTCTGTTCACGAAAAACAGGGAGGTCAGTGCAGTTTCTACGTAGTCTCTGGTATTGGGAGAGTGGGACAGTCTCCAACCACCTCTGATGGTGGCAGCTGTCCTTGCTTATGTACGCCCTTGAATCGGTGGGCTTCACATAATTACGTGTCTTTATTTTGTTACCTTCAATATAAATCACTAAATCCAGGAAATTTACTGTGGTTTGGCTGATATCAAAGGTGAGGTGGATACCCCTGTTATTATTGTTTAAATAAGAACAAAATTGGTCCAGAGTGTCTTTGTCTCCTTTCCAAAAAAACAAAATGTCATCTATGTAGCGCCGCCATGATACCAGGTTCGCCCCATATGGGTGGTGGGACCAGATGGTATCGGTCTCCCACTCACCCATAAAGATGTTGGCATAACTTGGGGCGAACCTGGTACCCATGGCGGTCCCTCGTTTCTGTAAATAATAATCATCCTTAAATAAAAAATAATTATTATAAAGAATAAATTCAATACCCTCCACCAAAAAGTTTTGAAGATTTTTTTCCACATTTGATTTACTCAGGGCATTTTTGATAGCTTTGATTCCCTGTTGGTGTTCGATAATAGTATATAACGTGGACACGTCTGCAGTGATTAAGTAGCAATTTTCGTGCCATTCTATTGTATTTAAAAAGTTAATCACATCCAGCGTATCTTTTAAATGTGACTTATTTTGAAGAACTATGGGCTGAAGGTGGAAGTCAATAAACATAGACATATTAGATGTTATGGAGTCCACTCCGGCTATTATCGGCCTCCCAGGAGGTTTGAGGGGATTTTTATGAGTTTTTGGGAGGATGTAGATGGTTGGTATTATAGGTTCATCTATGTACAAAAATTTCGACTCATTTGAAGTCAGAGTCCCATTTTTCTCATATTTTTCAATCAGAATTTTCATCGTGCTATTAATTTTTTGTGTTGGATTATTTCTTATTTTTTTATATGTAATAGTATCAGATAATTGTTTATTAATCTCTTCTTCATAATCCTTTTTATTTAAAAGCACAATCCCCCCCCCTTGTCTGAGGGTTTGATTATTAAGTTCTTATCATCTGTTAGACTCTTTAAACCTTTTTTTTCCTTTATAGTTAAATTATGTTTGATATTTTTAGGTTCTAACTTTTTAATATCATCCATGACCATGGTGTTAAAGGTTTCCAAGAAGCAACCTCTTAAATATGTGGGGTTGAACTTTGACTTGGGTTTGAAGGGGGATATTGATTCCATAATTATTTCATCTGATTTATCCCCTGTTTTTATTTCAAAAAACTTTTTCAGGGTCAATTTACGCAGAAATTTTTGTAGGTCAACAAAAATATCAAAATGGTTGACAGCGATGGAGGGACAGAATTTTAATCCCTTTTCCAGGACCGATCTTTCCTCCTGGAGTAAAAGATGGTCACTTAGATTAAATATTTTTACTTTTTCAAATTTTTCCTTTTCATTCGGGATCTTTCTTTTACTGATTCTTTTATTTTTCCTTTTTTCTTTTGAATAAGTCTTTTTACTCTGTTTACCACCTCTGGTACCTCTTTTGTATTTTACCTCCAATTCCTGGGGTTTCCCCTCTGCTCTAAAAAATGCTGATTAGCATGAGTTCTTGGTACATAAGTATCCTGTGGGTCTGTATGGATATTATCTAATGCAGCAAACCTGTTCCTCCACCTATCATTATCAAACCTCCTATTGTCTCTTTCTTCTCTATTTTTAAGTCTCCAATTCTCTTTTTGATTTTGGTAGGGTTTTCTATAATTATTGATTTTATATGGATTGGGAGTAGGCAATTTAGTTTTATTTTTGGAGAACACTTTTTTTGCAGGTGTGTTATAGGTGGTATTAATAACCTTAGGTTTGAATTTATGTGAGACATCAATGGGTTTAGATTGTGGTTGCTCATTTAATATCTCTGGGGGTTTAGTATCTCTTTGTAATTTTTTCAGTTTACGATTAATAATGGCATTCTCAGTTTTCTCAATTTTTTGGCAAATATTTGCCTCCCTTTCTTTGTAATCGGGTAGGTCTTTGAAAGGTACTGCCATGTCTTTAAGGTTTTTTATCTCCTGATTTAAGAGATCTAAATCTCCCCTACGTTC
Source organism: Crinia signifera (assembly GCF_055691185.1). Lineage (NCBI taxonomy): Eukaryota > Metazoa > Chordata > Amphibia > Anura > Myobatrachidae > Crinia > Crinia signifera. Next base: position 21,334,047 of record NC_139221.1, on the reverse strand, counting down.
GTTTATAATTAATTCCATAAGTTGACATGAGCAATCAAAAAGTATCTGATTCCATGATTTTTGAAATGCTTCATTGGAAGTGGAAAAGCTAGCCTTTTTCTCTATTACCAATCCCTTAGGAATAATTTTCAGGGATAAGTATTTTTCTAGAGTGGCAGTTTCCCAAATAATCCTACTCTCTTTAAGAAGTGCTCTCTCTAATTTATCCAACACTCCCTCCAAACTTTCATCAATCAATTCTATATCATCAATTGGTTTAGAGAATAAATCGCTCAATCGTTTTGAGCGTTCTTCTCTATATTTAAACATAATGGAGCCGCACAAATCTGGATTAATAGGTTCAATAGACAAGATATACAAAAAAAGATTTCAATCCAAAAAATCGTGCGCTTAATAAAGCAGCCCTGGTAACCACTTTCACAGATTTTGAAGAACCACTTCAAACAAGAGAATTAACATACAATACCAATAGATTGTGAATAGGTCTCCTGGGCGCTAAGGCAAACATCCAAATTTAGTCCAGAAGATATACCCAAAAGAGAGAAAAAAATGCTACAATAGTGTGATATTGTTTTAACATATAATTCAATTTTGGCAGTAATCAGATGCTGGACTCGTACCCTAAAATGTGGTCTACATGAGGTGTAGACAACTGCGCATAAGGGGGGCGACACACGTCACACTGGATAGGATCCTCTCCTTTCCTCCTCTGTGGTATGCGATGATTGTCTCAAATATATAAAAGAGACTTCATGGTGTAGTATGTACACACTTTAATAAAACAATTTAAAATCACATGAACAATGAATAGGGAAACAGGTGGACTCTCACCAAATGGTATTGTCTACAGGCAAAGTGCAGACAACAAGGCATAAGATGTTAAAAGGTTCCAATGCAGGCGTCCCTGGATCCGGAAACTGGTTGATAGTCCCTCTGAGTCCCCTTCTGTTGTTCCTCCAAATGGCCCCAGCCGACCGGTTTCGATATCCTGCGATATCTTTTTCAAGGCATACAAAATAAGGCCACTGGGAGGGGTATTTATACGTCCGCAGATTATACAAAAGAAAATGCAGCCCTTACTCTCTGTACTTCTATTGACACCCAGTGTACTAAAGGCAGCTCCAGCTGCAGCCCGATGACGGATGCTTGTGATTAAAGCATAAATGAAAAAAGCTAAATTCATTCTGATTGATCGCAGGTGAGGATCAGCTTTGTTGGTGGACTATGAAAGGCTTGCGAGGGGAAGGGTGTATCCAGCCAGTGTTAGATTACACACATGAGGAACTACTGAACTGTCTGACGAGTCGGTCCGGTACGTAGCTGGCCATACGAGGATACTGAGTCAGCTGTCAATTGCTTGTAATACTCAGAAACATATTTCTTAGCAGATGTCCTGAGACCCCCAGATACACATACAGAGACCACATGTATCCTAATGTATACAGACAACGCATAGATCATGGTAACAGCTGTGGCAGAGAATCTGCAGATAAATATTCTGGGAAACACATATGGACGCAAGTTTCAGTACAATTGACAGCTTCTGCCCCAAACGCATAATGAGCAGCCATTAATTCTAAACATTCTATAAATGCAAAATATAAATAAGGACAAGAGACATAACCTTCATACAAACCGGACAGCTAGCAGATATCATAAGGGCCATCTGGCTTAATGCGAGTTCACTTTGAACCAGTGGCATAACTAGAAACTTTGTGCCCACCGTGCCATAAACATTTCTGTCACCCCCATATATAGTCATTCAAATTTTGATCGACATACTCATTGCCCGGGGTTTATTGTTCGTTGCATGGGGTTTCACGTTCGCTGCCAGTAGTTTCATGCTCATTGCCAGGGGTTTCAGGCTCATTGCCAGGGATTTAATGCTCATTGCCATGGGTTACATGCTCATCGCCAGGGGTTTCATGCTCACTGCCAGGGATTTAATGCTCATTGCCATGGGTTACATGCTCGTTGCCAGGGGTTTCTTGTTTATTGCCAGGGGTTTCATGCTCACTGCCAGGGATTAAATGGTCATTGCCATGGGTTACAGTGTACATGCTCGTCGCCAGGGGTTTTTTGTTCATTACCAAGGGGTTTCATGCTCATTGCCATGGGTTACATGCTCGTCGCCAGTGGTTTCTTGTTCATTGCCAGGGGTTTCATGCGCATTGCCAGGGGTTTCATGCTTGTTGCCAGGGGTTTCTTGTTCATTGCAAGGAGTTTTATGCTCATTGCCAGGGATTTCATGCTCATTGCATGTGTTCAAGGCTAATTTTAATTTAATTACAAACAGTGGCAGTTAGCATTCTATACCTCCCTCCCAGCCTGCAGCCAGACAGTGAATGTCTGTCACCATACTGACTGGTGGATGGCTGGGGTTGTCCACCAATCAGGGTGCAGCATTCTATACCTCCCTCCCAGCCTGCAGCCAGACAGTGAATGTCTGTCATCATACTGACTGGTGGATGGCTGGGGTTGTCCACCAATCAGGGTACAGCATTCGATACCTCCCTCCCAGCCTGCAGCCAGACAGTGAATGTCTGTCAGCATACTGACTGGTGGATGGCTGGGGTTGTCCACCAATCAGGGTGCAGCATTCTATACCTCCCTCCCAGCCTGCAGCCAGACAGTGAATGTCTGTCACCATACTGACTGGTGGATGGCTGTAGCTATCATGGAACTTTATGATATCTCTATGTGTTGTGGTTGAATCCGTCCGCGCATACGGCACGCTTCGTTGCGCGGGATAATTTATCAGTGTAGATGCGAGTGATCTTTTATCTGTTCCTCAAACACTTTGAACATTTGGTGGTGAAAGTCCCCGTCGCTGCCCTTGCTATTGTTGGCGGTCAATGTATCCTGTTCCCTCCATGAACCCCCTTCTTAATAACAGTGTATTTTCCGCTCAAACAAAAGCGAACACAGAGATCAGACTCCCACCGCAGGTTACCAGCTCTGTGATTGCAGGCTTGTTATGTCGCTCCGCAGGACAGGCAAAATAAAACACAACCGGCAATTGCCCCTTGTGGTGAGGAATCTCTTTCTAGTCTGTCTGCCGGCTCTCTGGGCTCCGACGTCCATGCTCCCCAGCCAGAGCTTCTGAAGTTTGTCACTTATCGTTTGACATTTCATTACAGTACCTTATAAGTCATTAAAACGCAACTTAAAATTACACGCCGTCAATCTGCGGCAGATGATCCTGTGCATACCGCGGCCACGTTTTATATCATGACCCAAAAGGCTGAATGTACTGCGGCCAGTCTGGTGTCTGGTGATACAAGATCCACAGCGGTGTTAAAATATAGGCAGCAGTGATATTGCGTCAAATGTGCGACATGTTTTGTGTACAGGTGGTCTGCCCGTACACATTAGGTGCATTCACGCTGGATGATTTTCACCCGTCTAAGTGATTTTCTCAGGGGTGGATGACTTTCCATAGCAGGATGCCCGGTTTGGCTGAAAACGGACGTGGATTGTCAAGATCACGGCAATCCACGGCCGTTTTTGCGGACACACCCTCTTTTCACCGATCGGCAGGCGGGACATTGAATCAGGCCAATAAACAGGCGCAGGGCACGAAAACTCAAAAAATAAATGGTGAATGAGATACAGGTCCTCATTCTGGTTGACCGGCAAAGCTGTGAAATTCGCAGCTTCGCGAGTCATTTAAACGGCAGCCACATAAACGGTCGGCCCACTCGCACACTGTCATTGAATGATTTTGCATGCGCTCGCAGATTTAAGACACCTCTCTGATGTCCTAGATCTGCCAGTCCCGAAGCGAGAAGCGGGCGGGCAGCTGACGTTTGCTAAGGGAACGTCCAGCATTTTCATGAGAACGTCCAGCCATGGGCGCGACAGCGGCACGCTGCCCCACGCCCCCACCCGCACTGTTGTGTGCGAGCGACTGGTGAATAATCAACTAGCTGTGGCCACTCGCACAATGGGGCTGCACCTGCGCATAAACATCGCTCCACAGTGCAAACGCGCATGGGAGCAATCAAACCAGAATGAGGGCCGCAGTGTAAAGCTTTTATTCAGTAACGTTCAAGAAGGCTAATTTAATATATTTCAGGTACTGTATTATTGGGAAAACGGTGTATAGTATTTTATAAATGTCACAATAAATGCACGGGGGTATCCCACAGTAATGTCTATAATACAGTCACAATAATGTCTTTAACGCAGTCAATTAAAAAAAATACATACAAATTATTTTTATGGTCGATCGTTTCTAACAAAAGTCTTTTAAGTGTCAACTGACAAATTCATTTATAATGCTGAATATGTCACATTCCAAGTCATCGTGCTCATGTCCCAAAATAGGCAACAATCTGAATATAAAAGAATAAAAAGCAATCGTTCCCCCAAATAGGCCGGATGGAGAGGGGAACGTCGGAACAATAAGTATCTGTACACAGATCAATGCGTTGCGAGCAAATTAAGTCATGTCTGCAGGAAAAGTCACTGTTCAAAGGCGGGGCCGTCAGTATTGCATAGAGAATAATAAAACCTAGCTGGTAAATGGCAGATGAGAAGTACAGCCCCGGGGCTAATAGCCTGCTGACTGATCCATCACGTTCCATGTTAACTCCGTTCCCTTTCATGTCACTGGACGCTATGGCTGCAGTAATGGTGTCCAGTCATTATGGATATTAATGGAACTCCCCACTGACTTTAGAGGAGCACAAAGATCAACAAGGTTTCCCAGTGTGATCTGTCTGCCGGCTACGTGTGGGTTTTGCTTTTCCTCCTTTATGTCTCTGTGTAATCAAAATAAACTCATTGATGTGTGAGAGGCACAAACCAGAATGGACAATCAATGCCACTGCTCCTGCAGGATCTCATTACACAACCACTGCACCTATGGTCGTACAATTGTTGTCACGTGGGGGAGACACCACAGAGTCATTGGGGTCTACTGCTACTACTACACATTGGCCCTCATTCTGGTTGACTCGCAAAGCAGGGCTCTTCCGCTGCGTTGCGAGACAAGTAACGCCTGAACATCGAATGATTTTTGAAGTGCTAGCTAATGTAAGACACTCTCTGGTGTCTCAGATTAGCGGCGCTGTGCTATGTGAACAGGGGGCGGGCAGCTAACATCCAGTGACATCAGCTGACAACCCACGGAAGGCAAGTAGCCGCGCCCATTCGCGTGGGGACACGCAACGTTTTCGTGGGATGCCCAAGAAACGCAGATGAACGCCCTGTGGCCTCCTCCTGTACCGCGTGCACCTCGGAGGCTATGCAAGTTTCCAAAGACGCCCACAGTGAAGACATGCACATAAGCAATTATGCGCAGGTCACCACTATCAGTCCCCTTTGCTAATTTGCAACAGTGCGAACCAACCTGAATGAGGACCATTATATACAATAATCCCGTATTATACTAAACAAATATCATCTTCATGGTCCTTTGTCATGGAGGAAGCTTCGCTGGTATTTACTATTCTCATTAATGCCGAAGTTCCTAGCTGTTACCTTTGCAAATACGTTTGGGCAGACTTGCTGAGATTCTGGGGGTTATTCAGACCTGATTGCTTCTCTGCTAATTTGTAGAGCCCTGCGATCAGATAGCCACCACCGGCCACAATGAAATCCCACCCTGCGCATGCCTGCTAATGACTTGAGAAAATGACGCGACCGGCGTGCAGCTGCAAATCCATTTGCAATCGCTCACAGTTGAATGATTTCCCAATGTGTGTAGCCCAGGACTTACTCAGCGGTGCGATACAATCAGGCTGATCGGCACCAGAGCTGACGGAATAACCCCCTCTGGCTGTCCTCCTGGGGGAGAGAGCAGCCAGATCAGCACAATGTGGGGTGTGGCAAGGTGGGGACGTGATGCTGGATAGAGAACTTGACAGGTGACAATGTCATTGTGGCACCGTCCCTTGCTACACTGATATTACCAGCACTGGGAGGGAGGGAGGGAGCGGGGCATGATGACCTGATTCAGCATGAATTGCATTGCTGCACGAGGGGTTGTTGGCATCTGCGGGGCGGACTGCGGCTAGGAGAGAGTTAAGGTGCCCACACATTACTGCGAGGTATCGCATGCCTCCCTTTTATGCGATACCCCGCCAGCTGGCCATCGGGGAGCTGCCGGGTACACGGATGGCAGGATCGCATACGATTTATCATATGTGGTCCTTTTAGATTGGATCTATATCGTTTGCAATCTCAGCAGGGGCTGCAGGATCCGACAAACTTAGTGCAGCCTCTGTGTTCTCCGGCTCCGATCTGATATGCGAGGGACTACATATCGCATCGGAATTGGAGGTTAGGCACATACGATTTTACACTTTTCATCTGCATTGAGTGAGGTGTGCTCAAAGTTGCAGCATAAAAATGAAAGCAGTCAGTATTTAACCTGCACAGAAACAAAATAACTCCCCCGAATCTAACTCTCTCTGCACGTTACATCTGCCCCCACTTGCTAACGAAGCAGAATCAGTCCCATGGCTGTAAAAGTGCGTCAGAGTGAGCTTTTTGGAGATCTATTTTAAACTTCTGAACCGTTTGTCTGAGGTTCCTTTCGCTGTGTATAATCCCGCTACAATCAGGGATAAGGTACAGTGCGCAGAGAAAGGAGCTAATACCTCCAGCTGTCATATCTGGCTATGTGGTTCTGATATAGGAGAAACCTTACAGATATGGAAGGGGGGAACCAGTAACCACAGATTTAGCTCACATGGAACAGGAGATGTCTGGGATTACTGCAGCGAGGTACCAAGTCGCTGGAAGCAGACGGGTAGGGATTGTTTTCTTTCGGCCCCTCTGTCTGAATATGGGGAATGAGTGATTACAGTGAGGGAGGAATAGTAATGTTGGATTTGGCCCAAGTACAGATATAGAACAGGCTTCCCCTTCCCTCCGATACATGTCTCTTTTCTCCTTACCGCAGCTCCGTCCCCGGCCAAACCACATCATATTTCTGTACATTGTGGCAATCTGGCTGTACAAAGCCACACAGCCATTCATCTACGCCGGTGAGACCCGAACCAGTTACACATTACCTACGCAGCAAGGAAAAAAAAAATTGGCAAAAATCTAAAGACTTGTGTCAATGCTCGCATTATTGACATTCATAATGCCAACAGTACAATGTTGACAGGTATCATGTTGACATGGTGAAATGTCAACAGCTAACACACAGTAAATGTCAATAAGCAATAGTGTTCCTTCTAGGAACACGGGCGGGCAGGGCGCCGCTGCACGGGGGCAGCGTCAAGGGGGCAGACCGGGCCAGCCGATGTAACAAAAGGGCTGTGCCCGGGCTGCGTCCTGATGAAAAGGGGCGGGCCTGGCCACCGCCGTCACTGAAGGGGCCGCCCCGAAGGCTCTGCACTGCCGGGGAAGCACCGGGCATCGCTATCTACTGCGGCGCCGGGCTTCCCCGGTAGCACCAGAGGAGTAGATGGCAGGCTGTTTTAGCGGGGTGCTGCCAGAGGGGCAGGGTGCATTTTGCCCTTTAAAAATTGGGCAGGGCGCAGCGCCCTGCTAAAACAGCCTAGAAGGAACACTTAGCAAAATGCTGAGTTTTGAGAAACAGCAATGAGGTATAAGGTTAAGTTTAGGAACAAACTACTCACTTTAGAACTGCTGGGACATTGGGCCCTTTTCAGGACGTGCATGCGCACGTTTCGTAGCGCACAGGGGCCAGGTCCCCATGCTAACTATTCCAGCGAAGGCCTTTTCACGCATGGCCTTTTGCAGGATGATTGACAGGAAGCTGACGTTTGCAGGAGGGACACAGCTTTTTAGTGGGAGTGTCCGGCAAAACACTGGCGGCAACCAGGTGATTAATGGGAGGAGGGGGGACGCTTTAATGGTTCCGTGATTGGGAATGAATTAGCTAGTATTTGCACGGCTGTGGAGGCTTTCGCAGCTATGCACAGGGCCGGGGATCCACACTGGTCGCTGGGCTTCAAAGAATCGTAGTCCAGTGATCAGACCGGAATCGGGCCCATCAACAAATTTATACTAAACCTGAGTGGACACTTACTGCAGTCTACTCTCAAGTAAAAGGCGTCTTCTTCAGAGGCGGAACTACCAGTGGTGCAGCTGGGGTCATGCAACTCAGCCATGCAGCAATGAATGGGACTGCAGTCAGCCACCGAATACACCGACCATCGGCCTAGCAAAGCAGGGAGATGCCGTGGGTCAGATAGAGGAGAGCAGGGCAGGAGGAGAAGTAAGGAGGCCCCCCTTCCCAAAATGTTGATGAGACCAAAGAAACAGGTGAGTATGCTGGTGCAGCCTGGGGGCAGGTAAGGTGTCTGTTAGTACTGTGAGGGGATCAGTATGTACTGTGAGGGTTACGTAGCCAGTGAGTGGGCAGCACATCGGTACACGCCATGATGGTGAGGTGACCATGGAGGATGCAGTGTGCTGTGAGAGGATCAGGTGACCATGGAGGATGCAGTGTGCTGTGAGAGGATCAGTACACGCCATGATGGTGAGGTGGCCATGGAGGATGCAGTGTGCTGTGAGAGGATCAGGTGACCATGGAGGGTGCAGTGTGCTGTGAGAGGATCGGTACACGCCATGATGGTGAGGTGGCCATGGAGGATGCAGTGTGCTGTGAGAGGATCAGTACACGCCATGATGGTGAGGTGACCATGGAGGATGCAGTGTGCTGTGAGAGGATCAGTACACGCCATGATGGTGAGGTGACCATGGAGGGTGCAGTGTGCTATGAGAGGATCAGTACACGCCATGATGGTGAGGGGACCATGGAGGATGCAGTGTGCTGTGAGAGGATCAGTACACGCCATGATGGCGAGGTGACCATGGAGGATGCAGTGTGCTGTGAGAGGATCAGTACACGCCATGATGGTGAGGGGACCATGGAGGATGCAGTGTGCTGTGAGAGGATCAGTACACGCCATGATGGTGAGGTGACCATGGAGGATGCAGTGTGCTGTGAGAGGATCAGTACACGCCATGATGGTGAGGTGACCATGGAGGATGCAGTGTGCTGTGAGAGGATCAGTACACGCCATGATGGCGAGGGGACCATGGAGGATGCAGTGTGCTGTGAGAGGATCAGTACACGCCATGATGGTGAGGGGACCATGGAGGATGCAGTGTGCTGTGAGAGGATCAGTACACACCATGATGGTGAGGTGACCATGGAGGATGCAGTGTGCTGTGAGAGGATCAGGTGACCATGGAGGATGCAGTGTGCTGTGAGAGGATCAGTACACGCCATGATGGTGAGGGGACCATGGAGGATGCAGTGTGCTGTGAGAGGATCAGGTGACCATGGAGGATGCAGTGTGCTGTGAGAGGATCAGTACACGCCATGATGGTGAGGTGGCCATGGAGGATGCAGTGTGCTGTGAGAGGATCAGTACACGCCATGATGGCGAGGTGACCATGGAGGATGCAGTGTGCTGTGAGAGGATCAGTACACGCCATGATGGCGAGGTGACCATGGAGGATGCAGTGTGCTGTGAGAGGATCAGTACACGCCATGATGGCGAGGTGACCATGGAGGATGCAGTGTGCTGTGAGAGGATCAGTACACGCCATGATGGCGAGGTGACCATGGAGGATGCAGTGTGCTGTGAGAGGATCAGTACACACCATGATGGTGAGGTGACCATGGAGGATGCAGTGTGCTGTGAGAGGATCAGGTGACCATGGAGGATGCAGTGTGCTGTGAGAGGATCAGGTGACCATGGAGGGTGCAGTGTTAACTCCTCCCCGGCCCGCCGAGTCTCCAGGAGTCACCTCACCTCCTCTGCCGCCTGCTGCAGTACAGGGCCCAGCCGCCAGCTGTCACCCTGCTCCTTTTCTCCCACCACTCATGTGGCCAGAGAGTTAACAGAGACATCATTGGGCATATCAGGAGGCCAATCCGGGGATCCCTAGTTCCACCTGTGCTTCTAAATGATACATATCCATTTTGTCTGTAAATACGCATTTAGTTAATTTTAGTCTATACATTTATAGATATTTATTTAGTGATTCTAATTCATGTGAGAAGCCTGCTTGTATCTCTGTATTATATGCCGCCGATGACCAGACGTTACTCACAGCAGAACTATTCTCAGACAGATTTATTTATCCGGTAATGGGCGAGATGTTCGGTGGTACCCTGCATACTTCTGAGCGGCCATGTTGTTTGCTTCTGCATTAACAATGGTACTGGCTTCCAGCCTATCAGGTGCAGGTCCCTCTTCACCATTGTGACAGATGGGGGCGGTGCCAAATAGTCTGCAGAAGTCCTCAACTCTAATCATGACACTGATATAATCGCGACCTTCTTGGGAGTCCTCCTCTAGCAAAGTGGTCACCGCATCTGTGGGCTCATCAGCCAGCGTATAAGCTGCGGCTGCCATTGGCTGCGCCCTGGGTGGCGGTGAATGCGTGGGACGGTCTAGACGCTCTGATCTACATAAATCTAGCTCTAAAAGTGAAAGTTACAAGGAGTTTAGTTACGTACTGTATTTATATCAAAGGTCATCTGCAATGCAATAAATAAGTCAATAAAAAAGATTAAAATAGTGATCAATTTTTAGATCTGTAGAACTAGAAGAATAAAGCTACGCACTCAGAGTTAATAGCATTTATCACATTTTCATTGGACTGTATAGCTCAATGGGGGTTATTCTGGTTCACTTCTCAAATGGACAAATGTGCACTGCAGGTGGGGTAGATGTAACATGTGCAGAGAGAGTTAGATTTGGGTGGGGTTTTACTTCAAAGTGAGATCTATATTGCAGTGTAAAAATAATGCAGTCAGTATTTTCCCTGCACAGAAACAAAATAACTCACCCAAATCTAACTCTCTCTGCACAAGGTACATTTGCCCCACCTGCAGTGCACATGGTTTTGTCCATTGCATCTGCAATCAGAATAAGGGCCAATATGGGGGATGCACTAACATCCGCCACCCCAAATCGCCACCAATCACCGGCTGCCGCATTATTAATAATTGCATATGCACTAACACATACGATTGTAAGCTCAAAGGACAACTGTATTGAGATCAGAGCTGTCCTTTGTGATTTGGCTCCGGACTTCCGGGTCTCTGCGCCGGTAGCCCCTCTGCGCATGCGCAGTGACAGCGCCGGCTACGGGGCATGCTGGGAGGAATCGGCGATGGATCCCTTACACAGCGCTGTGGAGAGAAGCCCATAGGCGTCTATAGGGTATACCCACGCAGCAGTACCCCGTCGTGCTGTCTTTAGTTCATTGCAAACAGCAGTAAAAACCCGGAAAACCGAGATTTTACAACGTTTTCGATTCCGTGCATCGCGCCCATTGTCATTAGGGATTAACTTCTAACAGAATGACGTTCTACCGCTCTTACTCTGGCTGTCCGGTACGTTCCTCTGCACCTTATCGGTGCTCCACGGTAACTCCGGAGCTGGACGTTCCCTTGTATCCTCTGCTGTGTTCTTCTCAGTGGCTTCTTCTAGAAGTCGATAAAAAGAAAACAAAAAGTACAGTATGCTATAGTCCATTATAGAACACAGAGGCAGGTATTCAATGGTTGTACTGGGGGGAGGCAGCGAATCCTGTGTAGGATTCGCTGAACTTTCGTCCCAATTCTCCCTGTAGGGAGATTCGCTGGGCAGCCTCCTGTCCGCACTATTCAACTCGCCAGGGGCTCTCTGCCCCTGGCGGCGAATTTTAACCCCCCCCCCCCCCGGCGAATGCCGCTGGGGAGCTGGGGGACGGCTGCAGGCAGGGAGATGGAAGCCTCCCTGCCTGCGCCGGACACTGTGGGGGTGAAGGAGGGCTGTGGGGGACACAGGGAGAGCCCCCCAGAGCTGGCAGGAGGCTGTGCTAGGGAGCCGCTACACACTGGTCCCGATCGGGCATATGTAATGATCGGGATCAGTGTGCAGTGAATAAATGAATATTAATGAGCGGCTCCCGGCTCGGCCCCCTGCTGGTGAATGTGTAAAAAAATATATTGTTTAAAAAATATATATATATTTAAATATATTCATGTGCTGCAAGCACATGAATAAAAATAGCATGCCCCTTCACAGAAAAAAAATCAGATTTTTTGACACAAAAATAAAAAACGCTTTATTTTCAAAGATCACATTCCAGTTCTCCAGAAAAAGATGACGAATGTAAAATGGAGAATCCGGGGGAAAATCACTGGAGAAAGCAGTTCTCCACTTCAGCATTGAATACAGTCTCGGCGAATTCCACTAAAAACCCCATTGAAAACCACTGGCGAATCGCAGAGAATCACAAACAGAGAATCGCCAGACATTCGCTCTTCATTTGCAGCGAATTGTGTCCATTGAATAGGGCGAATTGTTTTTCCAGTGAGAAAACTCCCTGTAAACCCGGGGAATTGCCTGATTCCCCAGAAAATATGGCGAATCAGAGGCATTGAATACTGGCCAGAGAGTTTACTAAGATGAGAGCACTATCTCACATGGGATGTTGCTATGGGCAACCAATCAGAATCTACTTATTTATTTAGCACCTTCTAGAAGATAACAGATAGGCATTTATTGGTTGCCCATAGCAACATAACATCTCCAATAGAACTTCCTGGTTTGGGGTGCAGGGCAGTTGGATCGAGTGACTTCTGAACTGTTATGGGTAAGTTTTACTAAAGCTTCTAAAAATGAAGAGGTGCTGTTGCCCATAGCAACCAACCAGATTCTGTCTATCATTTCTCTATTGCATCCTAGAAAATGATAGGCAGATTGGTTGCTATGGGCAACATCACCTCTTCTCATTTTTAGAAGCTTTAGTACATTTGTACCGTACTGCTGGAGAAGTGCGGTCCGGTTCTCCAGGAATCTGAATTCACCCGAAATTTGTGCAGCAGAACCGAACTAAAACCTGGTACGGATCTTCTGATGAGATCCAATCCAATCCTGGTTCGGATCTTACTGTACATTGGCACAGAATTTAGATTTTAATTCTAGATTTCGGGTTTGGGAATACAAACATGACATGATTCTGACTGTTTTATTGATTGTTGTTAGTTTTTATCAAGGATTATCGATTTTCTTTTTTTGTTTTTTTTTAACCAAACTAAAAAACTGAATCACAACCAAAACACTTGAGGGTAGTTTTACTAAAACAGGAAAATTAACTAGAACCAAAACCAAACAACGGGGGTCCGCACACATCACTAACGGGGGTCCGCGCACATCACTAACGGGGGTCCGCGCACATCACTAACGGGGGTCCGCGCACATCACTAACGGGGGTCCGCGCACATCACTAACGGGGGTCCGCGCACATCACTAACGGGGGTCCGCACACATCACTAACTAGACGTTCATCGTCTGCTGATCCGCTCTGTCAGTCCCTCTATTGGTTGCCTGTATATTACCGCATTCAATATAAAATACTTCTACTTACATACAAAGCCATCACTCTGACTACACCGACTTATATCTCTTCACTTATCTCAGAATATATCCCCACCCGACCTCTCCGCTCTGCACAAGATCTGCATCTCTCATCCACACTCATTACTCACTTACACTTGCAGGACTTCTCTCAGGCAGCACCCACCTTATAGAAGGCCCTTCCACGCACACTAAGACTCTCCTCTAGCCTCCAAACTTTCAAGCGTTCCCTGAAAACTCACCTCTTCAGGCAAGCGTATCATATTCAGGACCCCCACACAACCTCCAGTAGTATTCCTATCTATTTGCATCCCATCAGGACTGTCTTGTAATCTGATGGGACTGCCATGCTATGGAATCCTATCCTTATCGATCCCTCCTATTATCCCTATAGATTGTAAGCTTGCGAGCAGGGCCCTCCTACCTCTATGTCGGTTTGTTTCTACCCAGTTTGTTTAATCACTGTTGTTTCCAATTGTAAAGCGCAACGGAATATGCTGCGCTATATAAGATACTGTAACGGAATCTGCTGCGCTGTATAATAAACTGTAGATAAATAATAAAATAAATAATTAGAGCACCGGAATCCCTCAGCACTACCTATACCCAATGTTTCCAGTGTCCCCCAAGGGATGAAGGAAAATGTTACCACTTTTGGTATAGAAATGTCGGCCTGCACAGACTTTTGTAGCGTATACTTCTTCGGAGCAGGCGGCTGGCTCGTGTGACATCAGCAGCCCACCCCGGGCATCAGCGCGCCTGCATTTGCTGCAAATCGCACACTATTACATGTGTCATTTGCGGTAAAAATGTCATTGTGGCTGTGGCTGAGTTTTTCATTCTTTTTTATTTTTTTTAACCGACTTGTTCATAACTTTACTGAAGGAGAATATAATTGTGCCCGATGCATGGCGAGCGCAGCGGTACACTAATGTGGTGTCCATGTCGAACAATGTCGACATAGACACCAAAAACCTTTTCCATGTCAACCGTTTGACCATGTTGACCTAATGCTTGGAACCTATTTCATGTGTCAAACTTCTGCTCCTCCCCACTAGTGGTCGACCTAGATACTGTCTGACCGAATGATCCGCGCCCGCTGGTTTGGGGGTGTCTCACGCCCTAGACTTGTACCTACAGAATGTTAGGGACTTAAGCTATGATGAGGTCACCTGGACGTGGTGGGTATCCCATAATTTTGCCCATGATTATGCAAAACAATTCTATTTACATTTTCATTATTATTATTAGTAATGCTTGAATAGTGCACCTGTAGTCTCTTACTCAAAGGGTAATTGGTTTTCTGCATTGTATTCCGAGATTATAAGTCAGTTTACAAGTAATGAACTAACAGAATGACGTTCTACCTCTCTTACTCTGGCTGCCCGGTATGTTTTGCTGCATCGTATCAGAGCTCCAAGGTGACGCTGGGGCAGGGCGGTCACCTGCATCCTCTGCTGCGGATTTCTCAGAGGCTTGCAGTGGGTGGATAACAAGGTCCTCCTTATAGGACTTCACGCAGAGTGCTGGACGCCGCTGCTGGAAAGGAGCTGCACCCCTGCCTGCTGACGGGTGAAAATTAGGGTTAGATAAAATCCGGTGCAGTGGTAGCCACGTGACAGCAGTGGTAGTAGCCTCCGTCCAGGGAGAAATGGAGCCTTCATTCATAGCTTCAGCAATACGAGGTGATGCTTTGGTTCTAGATTTAGGCTGCCAGAGTTGTTTGCAGATTCCCCAGACTTTGGGCCAACATCCACTAGAGGTCATTAAAAAAAAAGAAATAGTATATTAAAGTCTAGTAGATGAGACAGAGAATGTAGGAGTCGCAGCGACGTATTTCAGGCAAAACACCCGAGAGGGAATCTAATGATAAATCTGGGCTAAATAAGATACAATTTGGTCTCACAGGTTTATTTACTAAGAGTTCTATGGAAGATGGGATGTTGCCCATAGCGACCAATCAGAATCTACGTCTTATTCATTTCGCACCTTCTACAAGATAATAGATAAAATCGTATTGGTTGCCCATAGCAACATGCCATCTTCAGTAGAACTCCCACCGTAGTAATTAATTCCCTTAGAGTCTCACTATGGGTCTGATTCAGACCTGCTCGCTAGGCTGTGTACATTCGTTGCCTATCGGGCAGGTAACAGCTCCCCCCCCCCCCCCCGCCGAACGCATTATTCCCCCCCCCCCTCCCCCCGAGGAAACCCTGCGCTATTATGCGAGCCGATGTGTATGCTGTCACACCTGCTAGTATGCGGCTGCACAGAGAAATCATTCGATGGTTGCTCACAATCGAATGATTTTTCCAGCCGCTGAATTGGGGGCGGGCACTGATGTCATGTGACGTCAGCCGCCCGCCCCCGAGGATGCATGGACACTCCCAGCGATTCTATGGGCTTTTCCAACCTCCCCCATCGGATGGGGGGAGCGAATTCGGACCTGAATCGCCCCCTATATACAGATGTGTCCCATTAAAGGCCCCATACACTTGTCAAATTTGGTCAGATTTGACGGATCAGGCCGGGAAATCATCCCAAATTGCATGTGTTTGACATCCCCCTCGGGTCCAATGTGTGGCCCCATTTGCATCGAACCTGAGCACCTGCTGCCCGCCCAACCTCCGACACGGCCCCCCCTTCCAGTGGTGGGGAATGGGATTGGGTACTTATGTAGTAGCTGGGCGCCCAATTTGCATACGTACGGAACCGTAGTGAAATCGCATTGCATGCAATTCTTTGCATGCGATTCGATCGCATGCAATGCGATTTTCCTATGTAATTTATTCACTGCTCTCTATAGGGTGCGATGCCATTTAATGTACTATACACTTGTATGACATCCAATGTGATTTAAGCCCCCCCACTATCCACGCCACTCCAAACCGTAGTGAGCGCAGCGAGCCCCGTGAGGGGTGGCGGAACCCGTCCTCCCGACCTTTTCATACCCCCACTATCCACGTAGTTGATATTATATAGTGTGGCGAGCGCAGTGAGCCCATCGAGGGGACGCAGAATACATGTGAAGTAATGCGCGTCCCCTCGCTGCGCTCGCCACACTATATAAAATCAACTCCACGCCGATGTGGATAGTGGGGGTATGAAAAGGTCGGGAAGACGCCTTCCGCTGCGCTCGCCACGCTTCGGGGTGGCGTGGATAGTGGGGGGGTGCCTAAATCCCATTGGATGTCATACAAGTGTATACTACATTAAATGGCATCGCACCCTATAAAATTGCATGTGATTTTGCGGGAGGTGCGATGCGATCGCATGTGATGCGTTCTCATCGCACCGCCCAAGGTCAGAGAGCAGTGAATAAATTACAAAGGAAAATCGCATCACATGCAAAAAACACATGCGATGCGATTGTCTTACGCAGAAGCTACTACATAAGTACCCGGGATTGCATGTGATTCTACCGCCCAGGAAGGTCCTTGGCGGCTCAGGGAGGATTGGATGGCCATACACAGCTGCGATACATCGCAGTAGTGTATGGCCCCCTTTACATCTCTCCATATTGGCTTAATTTGGCACAACAGGAGTACCCATTGGATGGATTCTATAAATATATATAATATGGCTAGCGTTTAATAAAGGTGGACACATCTGTGAACACTAAAGAGCGATGGTAAGCTCCCGCTGCAGACAGTGTTATGTTCCTGATGTAAGGGCAGGTGGTCGGGGGACTCTTATTTGCAGAGTGGGATTCACAATCCTCGGTCTGATGATGGTGAAATCAGTATTAAGCTCCTATCAGAGCCGGCTTAATACAGAAGTATCCCTGGCTGTACCGCGGATAACATGAACCCAGCATGTGCTGTTAATCAGAGATATAAGAGGAGAGATCTGAGCACCATATCGCCGTGCTGGAGCGCCAGTAGTGTGCTTTGTGGCCTACGCTGAGCTTTATACTTACAAGCACAGAACTATGGAATACGCGGTGCTTTACCTATTCACAGAGCTAACACACTCACCAAGGCGTCCGCACTCTGAGGGGAGGAAAGGGGGCAGGGGCATGGGCATCCGCATAAAAACTACGGGCGTTCACCTGGACTCACCTACTTGGGGAGAGGATTCACTCTGGGGGGGGGGGGGGGGGTTTGAGGCATTTCCCTGTTTATGCAGCCTAGCGCACAGGTCTGAATCAGGCCCATATTGTGTTTATAGTTTACTAGTCACCAATTCCGTCAAAATGATGGAGCAACCCAACGGTTATCTCAGCTCTGGCGGCTGCACATGCCTGAACGGTGCAACCCATGCAAGATGGCTGGATCAAGCTTCCATGACGCACACCAGGCAAAGTAATGGTCCCGCACCCCGCGGTAGTCCCTCAACTGAGGAGATTGACAGACGGTGGAGAATCTGTACACCCTGGGGCAGAAGTTTCACATTCATCACAGACATTGCCCTGGGCAAAGGATCTAGAGGCCGTTGTCGGGGGCAAATGTCAGAGCCAAAATGGCCATCTGTTGTGAAGAAGTGTCCTGACGGAAATTCATGGAAATCCCAACCCTACCCCTCATGAGGATGTCCATAAACACAAAAGTCCAGAACAGTCTACTTGCTCTTTGTCCTACTGTGGATCCTGACCTGTGGCCCCATGAGGAGGAAGAAAACCTAGGAGGCACCTTGGAAATAGGCCAGTATCCACTGTAATAGCATTGCCCAATTCAGGGCCTTCAAAAGGGTCTCTAAGGCCTTCATGCAAGCCACACCGGCCTGCCATGTGTGTAGCCAGATAGCTCTCTGTGTTGCTATATACAGAAGAAGCGCCTGCCAGGCAGCCTGCAGGATCGCCCGATGTCTTGAGCTGTCGGACAGGAGCTCCATTTGATGGGGACGCGCAACACACTCGCTCGTCTCCGTCAGCAAGGCAGCGGCTTCCCTGCCATCTCAGAGAGACGGGCAGGGAGTGGGGGAGCTGCAGGGAGTACCTCCGACGGAAAGGGGCGGGCGTGTGCGTCTCGTGCGCCCTCTTCCGTCCACTGGCGCGAGGCGGCGAATGGCGATTATATCACCAGGAGCAGCTTCATTGGGAGCTGCTCTATCTGTATATAGTGGAGGCTAAAACCCGGCCAGCAAACGCTAGATCTAAAGCCATCCTCTAAAGAATCCAACCACCTCTCTAAAGCTTAAGTCACCAATGAAGTCAACATGCACTTGGAAATGCTTGTGACCAGTTTTCTGTGATAAGATCCATCAACTGCGTGGAAAAGGGAAAGCTGAGTCATACCCAAAATGCTTAGGAGTAAGGAACGGGCGTTTATTTGGAGAGATAATTGGCGCAGGATCCAACATCTGATGTAGAGGCTGAGAAACCGGCACAAATTACAAATTATGGTCTATAATTTGTAAATATAAATATAATGTCAGTTATTTTTTTGGAGTATTTATCTGTTTTTCTATTTACGTACAGTATATGGTTGCTATGAGAACTTTATTACACAGGGTGTGGTATAGGGTTCCGACAGTCAGGATCCCGACGGTCATTAGCCCGACGTCGGGCTCCCGACTGGCCAGACTCAGACAGCATGGTGAGCGCAACAAAGCCCCTTGCGGGTACGGTGGCTTGCTACGCTCGCCACCTATTCTATCTCTATGGGGGTCGTGGACCCCCACGAGGGAGAATAGCCAGTGGCCGTCGGAAACCCGTCTGTCGGTGTTTTAACAGTCGGGATCCCTAAGTCGGGTAAATGACTGTCGGGATCCCGTCCGGCACCCATTACACAAGCCCCATAAAGACTATCCAGTTGGTATTGGATCATGATATGTGTCATATATCCTTCTGCTTATGGTCCAAAATGGATGGGTGCTGTATATAATATCCGGTGTATTGCGCAGCGTTCACGACGCCTTCCAGTAATGGCTTCCAATAACCAGAAGTGCTGTGAACCTGTCGTCTGGTCAGACCTAGGGATGGCCATCGGCACATCCCCCATCAATGGTTGCCATCGATGACTTCTAGAGCAGGAACCATCGATGGCTATAAACCATTCTACCTCACACCATCAATGGTTCCGGCCATCGCTTAGCCGCACATGAGCAGAGCAATGGGACGGGTCGCTGCGGACAGCCTGCCTGGCCAGGATCCACACGCATGTGCAGAAGAAACTTTAGCCATCAATCCAGGTTGTTTCTTTTGGGCATGCACGCACCTCGCGGCGGGGCGGGCCGCCCGCAGGGACGTCGCTGGACGCAATGACGCTGCGCATGCACCCCCAACTTTTACCATCGGAAGCCATCCATCGATGGCATAAAACTATTCGACCATCCACTATCTATGCCCAAAACATCGAGCACTAGGTCCCAACCATCGATGTTTTGGGAACATTGATAGTCGATGGCCATCCCTAGTCAGACCGTTATGCATCTTATCTTACAGCCTGATGCACAGCAGATATTCTGGGCATACACTGGAGCAGATGTATGAAGCAGTAATAAGAGAGAACGGTAAATGGCAACCAATCAGCTGCTCTGTATAATTTTACATATTATGTTACTTCAGTGCTGATTGGTTGCCATATTCCCCATTGAAAGATGATTGAGATGTCCTTATTGTATTATGGCCTTTGGCAGCACCCCATATGCCTATACTGTATATCTGCAGATGCATGGTGCTGTGTGCATGGGTGCCCTGCTTCTAAATGTGCCACCTCTCTACTTTTGGGTAAGTATTCCTATAGTGTGAGAAATAAAGTGCTAACTAGCAGCAGACTGCACTCGGTGCTGCCCACTGGGCATTCTGGCACACTATACCCGCTACTGCCATCATGCACACCTATTAGTACAATGGGGTGTACGGAAAAGGACATTTTATATATATATATATATATATATATATATATAGTATACACTCCCGCACACACCATTCAGGGCAGTACCCTGGCATTTATTACCTGATTGTATGTAACCTGGTATCCCGCAGCCCCAGAAGGTGCAGTGCTAGTATATGCCGCAGGCGCCCAGGTACACTGCCGCCGGGGTTGACAGTTATTAGGCGGTTACCGCACGTTACCTCCGCTGCGTACTGTCTCTGCAGCCGCCCATGCACCCTGTGCGCTTCCCGCCGCTCACCGCCAGGGGGCGCTGCTGCTGAGTGGCCCACGTGCCGGATGTTTCAGTCATACTAGTGGCGCACACTGGAGGCTGTGCTGCCTGGGAGGGGAATCTGGTTGAACACGTGTCTCCATGTCACCAACACTGAGATAATATTATAATTATTATTATTATTTTTTATTATTATTATTAATGGTATAATGCTTAATGAGATAATCAAATGGTTCAACAATGTCTAGGGTGACCACTAAATTGGTTGACAGTGACTAGGCCGACACATGAGAATGGTTGACATATACAGTAGTAGGTCGACAGTTACAGAAGGTTGACACAAGCTTATGGCCGACATGTACATGTCAACTCTTAAAATATCAACACGAGTTTTTCACGACCATTCTTAGGTGTCAACCTAGTCCCTGTCGACCAATAGCGGCCCACCTAGTGACTTGTCCACCCAGACATTGTTGACCCAGGGACCGGATACCGTCACACTCATGTATGACACAACGGCACAGATCTCTTTCATGTGCAGAAGAAGGGTAATTATGGGGAGCCCATGGCAGGGTTGCCAACCCTCCCGCATTTCGCGGGAGTATCCCGCTTTTTTATTCTTTCTCCCGGTCTCCCGGGAATGTATAGGATCCTCCCGGATTTTAGCTTGCCTTGCAAAAAAATCAGTGACTGCCATGCGCAAGTCACACAGCGCAGCGCCGACGGTAACATAACATCTGTGCGGCTGTCCTATTAAATGACGGCCGGGGACCGGATGTGGTCACCATCATAGTGGCAAGCCGGCAGCAGCAGCACAGCATGGGGCAGCCGCGGGATCATCAGCAGTGCACAAGCGAGCAGTGGAGGAGTCAACGGGACTCAGGAGCAGCAGAGGGCAGGCCGGCAGCGCCGTAGATGACAGTAAGATAGCGGCTGGCTGCTTCAGCACTTCCCTCCTGCTCTCTCCCACTGCTCCCCGCTGCGCTGTTTACTTTAATAGAGCTCAGGCTGTATCTCAAACCCCCCTCAATACAGACACCAAAGCTGCCGCTGCTTCATAAAATTGTTCCCCTCCCCACTGCCTTATAACATTTTTATGACGCAGTAATGAGGGTGCAGGAGGAGAGGAACAATTATTTTTATAAAGCAGCAGCAGCAGCAGCGTGGAGAGAGGGAGGGAGGGAAGAAACAAGAAGGATTACAAGTTTGAGAAAGCAAGTTTTCTAGCGCTAAACTTTCTAAAGTACCATCTGAATTGTAATTTGGATAGCTCCGCCCATGGCCCGCCCCATTTACATGCTGTAACGATCAGATCAGGTGATCGATCAAATTAACGTATGCCTCCTGTTATGATTATCTGTTCAATCAATGTATGTCTGGTATGTTTGGTAAAATCATGCCGCCTGTGATTATTATGTGGGAGATCAGAACATGTCATGTATTATGTGTGTGGACTATTGGTGACCCAGGGAGTGTAGCCATCTGTGGACTCCTCTGGAGTTAGGATGTAAGATAAGAGCTGAGACCCCTCATAAACCAGATTGGGGGGGAGAGCAATAGTGTCCAGCCAACCGGCCAAAGTGGCTCTGGCCCTGCACTAAATGACCTCTTATCACTTGAGGAATGTATAAGATCTACTTCAAAGCAGGGACAAATTCTTTATGGGAAAGATCTAGGGACCTTCACTAGGCTCAGCAAGGGAATGGTTAAAAATCCCAAGGGTGGGAGGGATGAGGGAGGCTGCAGATAAAACCTCTGTACCTTGGGATAGTCAGCGTCACTACCTGGGGGTCGAGCAAGCAGGCTGTAGGCGACGAGAGATTTCTTGTGGAGGACCCCCCCACTCCAGGATTGTAGGATACGGTTCTGTCTTTTTTTCCTTTTATTTTATTTGTGAAATTTGCATTTAAAACTTGTGTGTACTTTTAAAAACATTGTAAAATCTTGTAACTATTTTCTAAAGCTCTGTAGTATTTCTAGGAATAAATAATACATATTCCCAGTTCTGGTTCTGTGTTCCTAAGACTCATTAGCCTCATAAGAGAAAGGCTGGAAAACGTTACCATTGTTATCTTGTATTGTGTGGTCAGGGGCGAGCCAAGCCGCCCCTTGCGCAGTTTCAGGCGCTAAAATCAGGTTTTGGCTGGTGGCAGTGTACCTCAAGGAAAGGACCCGAGTGTCCTGAGTGAACCCCAGTCACGGCCGGCGCTGCTCAGATTGACATATCGGAGCAGGCGACCGGTGGGTCCGTGACATTTGGTGGCAGCGGTGGGATGGAGAATTCATTTTTCTCTTTAAGAACTTAAGTGAGTGTGGGTAGAATTTTGTGAGAAATACCCACATCACCAGAATCAGAATTCAGAGCTTTACTATAGTTTTAAAAGTCACACAGTGAGTGCAATTTCTGTTCCCTCCCTTCTCTTGTTTTTCTTTCCTATCATTTTATTTGACAAGTGTGAGACTCAGGATGGCTGATTACCAGCAGATGAGGAGAGATGACCTGGCGGTCGTGTGTGTTCGGAGGAATATCCCTTGGTCTGGCCAGAGTAGAAAACGTATGATTCAGGCACTAGTGGATGCCGATCGGACTCTAGCTGCTGGAGGAAACCAGTCCATGGACAATCCTACCCCAGGGGCTCAGTCAGCACTGGACAGTACAAACGATGCCGTGCCAGGGTCAGACACTTCTGCTGGACCCAGCAAGTCTACACTGCAGAGCGACCTTCTAGCTGCTAGCAGGCAATTGAAGAATGTGAACCCCGTATTCGCTTTGCAGCTGGTGCAGTTCTGCCAAGGCATTGTCGACAGAGAGGCTGCGGAGCGCAAAGCCACTGTGGACAGAGAGGCTGCGGAGCGCAAAGCCGTACGGGAGGCTGCAGAGCGTCAGGCCCAGCGTGAGTACCAGTTGGAACTGGTGAGGCTCAGGGGGCTGATCGCTGTTGGTGAACCAGTGGAGGATGATACAGGGCATCATGATGGCGAACCTTTACGTGAGACTTTATCTGCCGTGGCTACTGAGTTAGCAGGAGATGGGCTTCGTACTGAACTTTTACTGTCTGCAGAAGTAAATAATGTGTTGGAACATGATGTGGACTCTGTTATCAATCATGGGGAGCCTAACAAGGGACAGAGGTCCCAAATGACCGCTGACGCGAATTTCACCGGACCGCGTCATGCACAGTTCCCTGTCTTGGAAACAGACAGAGGAAGCCAAGTGAGTGTCAGCTTGGTTGTGAGTAATGAGCTGGCCCTGGACACTACAACCGATGCTCAGAGAGGTGACATCTCTGCTAGCACCAGGGAGACTGTAGGATGTGTGGCAGTCAGGGAGACTGCAGAGTACCAATCCCCTACAGCACCAGAAGAGCCCAGTGGGTATATTGACCCAGTGGAGGATGATGATATGTTTACCCTACTGAGCACAGAGGAACTAACGGAAGAATGCCAGCTGCAAGGTATCTCCTGCCACAACCATACTCGTGGGGAGATGATCACGCAGCTCACCCAGGCCAGTTACGATGGGTGCAATGCCTTCAGCCAGTATCGTGCAGCATTTCGTTTCTGGGGTCCATCCGCGTCTCCTTGGGTGCTTCTGAGAGAACTGGGACAATGTTACAAATTTGCGCAGCAGGAGGTCGATGCTTGGAGAAAGCTGGATACCCCATTTTGGGGAGATCAGTGCCGCCGGATAGGTGTGGAGTGGCGTCGCCTAGAACAGCTGCTGTTACCAGCTCTGGAAGCAAAGTTCCAGTTTAAACGGTTGGGAGAAGCAGAAGCTGAGGATGTCAGCAGCTTGCTCTCACCAGGAATGCCCCACCAGGACAAGGTAACTCTGCCTACTACAGTCGTCATGGAGCCTGCTCAGGAGACCTCACATCACAAGGCCCAGTTTAAACTGCTGGAAGATGTGAGCAGCATGTTCCCACCCGTTGCTCCAGATTTGTTGCCGGAACGGGCTGACTGCATAGTGAAAGTATGCAGGGGAGAGACTATGTCGGAAATAGGAATGGGACTTTCTGACTGTATGTACACAAGTATGTGTGGGACTACTGATGTGGGACTTTTATTAACTCCACACATATCTGTCGCTAACCCTTCTGAACCATATGATGCATCTCAGGTAGTATGTAACCATGCTGAACATTGCAATGTTGTTATTTTGTGTGAAGCCCCTGGGATGATCTGTGATAGTGCCGTACCTTCGGTAGAGGTGGAGGGTGAGTTAGAGACAGGTATAGTGGGTAATCCTTGCCAGTTTGTGGGGTTAAATGAATGCCCTAATCTAGTGGGGAATGAGACACCCTCACTCACCAGTGGTAGGAGTGCTGCTGGTGATGTCATTAGGGTTGCTGTGCTAGAAGTTAACCCTGTTCTTCCAGTGATGTCTGGTTGTGACATGGTGCCATGGGACGCTAACTGCACCAATGGGACCGATCTGAGTTGGTTGCAGGCAGAGCATGTACCTGCCAATAAGTTACTGGTGACAACATGCTCAGATAACGTCATTCCTGCTCAGAGACAATGGGATCCAGATATAGCGGGTTTGCCACGGTGCAATTGTAAGCCAGCAGGATGGGCCCCATGTGTTGTGGAAGATGCACAGGCTAATTTGCAGGTATTGCAGGATGTCTCCCCAGGTTATGATATTGATGTTACTGTTGATAATGTGATGTCTTGCGCTACTGTGGGAAATGTGGTACCAGGTATAATAAGTGACCCGGTGGGTCCTGCGTGCACTGTAGACCTGTCAGATAGGGAGAGAGTGTCCCTTACTGCAGCTTTCCCCCCAAACCCCCCTCCTTACTGTAGCCACACAAGAACAGATACAGGAACACAGCAGGGGTTACCTCCAGACACTGAGAACCCTCCAGAGAGTGCATTTTTCCAGCATCACTGGATAACGGATGCCTCTCCTGAGAACCTCAGTGGCACCACCCCAGGCACAGAACCTGCGGGTCTGGGAGGGAAGGTCAGGCTCAGGAAGGTGTCCTGGACTGCCATGGAAAGCTCGGCTTTCCACGCGGAACTGAGAATTAACCCTGCACAGGCTGCCCCATACCTGGGAATAGGGAAAGATACCCCTGGGTACAGTGAAAGGGTTGTTTTAGGAATAGAGCCAGTGGCTAGTAGGGAAGCTGCTGTGTGTAACCAGAAGGGTGGGAGGGCCCGTGAAGCACAGGTAAACTCAGCTATATTAACCTCAGGAAAGCTGAGCTGGGATGTTCCCAAGACAGGGGACAAGGACCTGCTGGTATTCCCCCTTGCAGAAACGTGCCCCCCTTCACAATTCACACACACAGACACAGAGAGCGAATCTCCTCACAAAAGGATGAGGTGTGAGGTGTTGAGTGAGTGGACCTTCCCCCCAGTGAAGGGGAGGGGGGGTCAGTCAGCTCAGGAGAGGTGCTGGGAAGACATGTTTAAGTCTGTATATAGTGCTGGGAGGATGCCCCACACCTGTGGTATAGTTAAACGTGCCGAGTTACGAGTCCCAGGGGGATGGCCATTTGGGGTGTGGCGGAATGGTCTGGTACTGATCTCAGTGAGTAAGGCCAAACTGCCAGCTGCAGGGGAGAATCCGAGTCCAGGAGTCCGACGCACAGCTGTGGTGGGCTGTGTCAATACCAGCCGGGAAGGGCACAGCTCCCACTATATCAGTGTGCTCACAGACTATGGGTTCGAGGACACCTGTGTGCTTTTAGTTTGCAATCTCCTGCGAGAGGGACAGGGACTATGCCCATTGCCCACCCTAGCCACGGCTATGGCGTCAGGTGGTGCCATGACAGACGTCAAGTATAGTGAAGTGATTAGTACAGATCCCGCAGAATCAGTGGCAGTCTGTCTCCGCACAGAGACCACTTCTACCCGTCCAGGTGATGTAGTTACTAGCGCACTGATGAGACGGTGACGTGGGTCACCGCCTCTGTGCGCCATTTTAAAAGGGGGAGGTGTAACGATCAGATCAGGTGATCGATCAAATTAACGTATGCCTCCTGTTATGATTATCTGTTCAATCAATGTATGTCTGGTATGTTTGGTAAAATCATGCCGCCTGTGATTATTATGTGGGAGATCAGAACATGTCATGTATTATGTGTGTGGACTATTGGTGACCCAGGGAGTGTAGCCATCTGTGGACTCCTCTGGAGTTAGGATGTAAGATAAGAGCTGAGACCCCTCATAAACCAGATTGGGGGGGAGAGCAATAGTGTCCAGCCAACCGGCCAAAGTGGCTCTGGCCCTGCACTAAATGACCTCTTATCACTTGAGGAATGTATAAGATCTACTTCAAAGCAGGGACAAATTCTTTATGGGAAAGATCTAGGGACCTTCACTAGGCTCAGCAAGGGAATGGTTAAAAATCCCAAGGGTGGGAGGGATGAGGGAGGCTGCAGATAAAACCTCTGTACCTTGGGATAGTCAGCGTCACTACCTGGGGGTCGAGCAAGCAGGCTGTAGGCGACGAGAGATTTCTTGTGGAGGACCCCCCCACTCCAGGATTGTAGGATACGGTTCTGTCTTTTTTTCCTTTTATTTTATTTGTGAAATTTGCATTTAAAACTTGTGTGTACTTTTAAAAACATTGTAAAATCTTGTAACTATTTTCTAAAGCTCTGTAGTATTTCTAGGAATAAATAATACATATTCCCAGTTCTGGTTCTGTGTTCCTAAGACTCATTAGCCTCATAAGAGAAAGGCTGGAAAACGTTACCATTGTTATCTTGTATTGTGTGGTCAGGGGCGAGCCAAGCCGCCCCTTGCGCAGTTTCAGGCGCTAAAATCAGGTTTTGGCTGGTGGCAGTGTACCTCAAGGAAAGGACCCGAGTGTCCTGAGTGAACCCCAGTCACGGCCGGCGCTGCTCAGATTGACATATCGGAGCAGGCGACCGGTGGGTCCGTGACACATGCCATAAATGGAGAGGGGCCATTGGTGGAGCTATGCAAATTACTATTGAGTGCTCCCACGCCCCTCTCTCCCGCAAAGCCCAGCTAAGAAGTCGGCAAGTATGGCCCATGGGGAGCACACAGGCCATACTTGCCTACCCTCCCGGAATGGCCGGGAGGGTCCCGCAAATCGGGTCCCCCGGGAAGGGGGGCAAGTCTCCCGCATTTCCCAACAGCCCCGGCTCCCCCTCTCCCCGCGGTCTAAAAACTATGACTTTCGCGGGTCCGCGGGGAGGGGGCGGGGCTAAATGACGCAATTCGCGGCATTTCGCAGCATTTTTAGCCCCTCCCCCCACCCACCGACCCGCAAATTGAGTCTTCAGCCCATCATGGGGGCGGGGCTTGATGACATCACATGTGCCCCGCCCCCCAAACGAAGCCTCTACCCGCCCCCTTTCACTCCTCTCCGGGCTTCTCCCGGAAAGGAGTATGCCAAAGTCGGCAAGTATGACACAGGCTGCCCCACCAGTAGTTACACCACAGCAGGCAGCACTGCGCGGCTCTCAGCAGATGCACACTGACACGTCTTTTCTGTTACTGAATTGCGCCATTGCATAACTCTCACATTCCACATTTGTGTGAGGTAATAATAAGCCCCAGCCACCATTAGTACATGCAATGCTGCCACATTTACTTCCTCGGGAACCCCGGAAATGTGCATGGAGGTCACCCTGACCAGATTGCACAGTGGTCGCAGCACTATGGCCCTTATTCTGTTTGAAGCGGTAACGGCCGCATGCGGCCGTTCCGCCGATGTTTTCGGTCTGCGCATGTGCAGAGGCCACTCTGCGCATGTGCAGCCGAAATCGCCGTACACGTATTTTGTCCGCCGCAAAGGGGGTGGATAGGGGCGTGAGGGGCTACGAAGCCTCATTTGCATATGCATACGCCCCGCGTTTCATGGGCGTTCCCATGCAAACGCGGGGCGTACGCATGCTAATGAGGCTATGACGCGTGGGTACAGGGCGGGCATCTGACATCGCCGGATGTCAGCTGCCCGCCCCCATACAAGATTTCACACGGACAAGTGTCCGTGTGGTCTTGTGTTGCGGGACCTGGTGGAGCGTGCGGCCCTGCATTCGATGTTCGGCGACCATCGAATGCAGGGGCTGCTCCCACCATGGAGGAGGCGTATCCCCGTCCACAATCATGCGGATCGCCACATGGCCGCGTACGGACGGCCGTGGCGATCCGTATGGAAGGCGGGGATTCGTCTGGTGCGGTCGGAGCCGCATATGCGGCTCCGGCCGCACCGATCAGAATAAGGGCCTATATTTGGCTTATCGAAGGGACATTTTGGAGCCCCTGCCTCTACCAGTGCCTGTTGATACATAGGTGAAGGGAGTTTGGATAATGCTTTTGACAAACCTTTTTTTTTTCTTCAGGGAACCCACCATAGCGGAGTTTACATTTTAACATAAAAGATAATAAAGATTTATATATTCTTCTTATAATAATTATATTTTGACGATACATCAATCACACTCAACATTAAGGGCCTGATTCTGGTTCACTTGCAAAAACAAATTCTCTCTCCTATGGACAAAACCATGTGCACTGCAGGTGGGGCAGATGTAACTTGTGCAGAGAGAGTTAGATTAGGATTAGGGTGTTTTTTTTTTTACTTTAAACTGATATCTATATGGCAGTATAAGAATAAAGGGCCCCTTAAGGCCCCCATACACTATGCGATTTGGTCCTGATTTCACCTGATTCAGATGGATCGGGCAGTGAAATCAGGCCAAATCGCATGTTTATACACCCGGTCCGACCCGATGCGTGGTCCCGTACGCATCGGATCAGAGTCAGGAGGTTGGACCTGCTGCACATAAGATTTGCTAAATCTTATGTGCAGCCGGGCAGGGGACTCTGTGAGGTGGCTGGCGAGCCAGAGCAGGGAGCTGTGCTCCGGGCAGGTGGACGGAGCAGGCTGGTGGGGGATGCTGCTAGTAGGGCAGAGTCAGCGGGCGCTGTGGGGGACACAGAAGCGGCAGTAACGTAGAGCCGGGCAGGGGGAGCCAGGAGCTGTCAGTGCTGGAAAAAAAAATCCCATACAATGAATGGGTAGCCTGTGATTGGCTGAGTGCTCTCTCCAGCATATTGGTAATATCCAGTTGGAATTGTATGACCTCTTAGCAAACATAGCTCCAGAGATTAAAACTTATTTTGATTTATTACATATATTTTTTATTTGTCATATTATGTTTTGACAAGTTTATTGTGATGCATTTTATCAAGAACATTTGTTCTTTTATTAGAAATTAAAATATCCATCTTTTAAGAATACCGTCTTTTCTGGCACACTTTTTCTTTTAGCTAGGAAATGGGGACTGGTGTAAATGATATCTGGAAGCTGGTTGCTATCGGCAATTTCTCCAGTTATCTCTCTAGCAGGTTTGATACATGTCCCCTATATATCTTACAGAAGATGAGAGAACCTGAGGGAGATGGTCAGGGTTGGCATTGAAGGAAAACGGACGTGCTTTGTACGGTCAGAAAATCATACGATGGTTCATAAATTGCGTATGGAATATCGGGCGTATAGCAAATGGCGATCCATTCAAAAGTCACTCGCAGATTTACACAGGGGTTCTTTCTGTCTGGGCAGCGGCTATCTACTCGCGTCATCTGCAGCTTTGAAGATGAGCGATCATGCCTGAATTGGGCCCTATAGAGCCGCCGTCCGCAGTGCAGGTCCACAAGACACATTGAATATTCCCATTCGCTGCAGCTAACACTTCACAGCTTCACAGTGTAGTTACGATTTTGTAGACTAAACACGCAGCAGAACATGTGTGCAGGACTATTAACTAGACTTTTACAGCATATTTCTGGCTTGTTACAGCCAGCGTTCCCGGCGGGTGTGCGTTGCCTCGATTGACCTTTTATGTGTTATCAGTATAATAGTGTGTGATTGCTGCTGCACAGTAGTCCTGGTAAATGTTCACATTTATTTCCGTTGCTCTGAATTTATAGGAAAATAACGTCTCTGGTTGTATATAAATGTCAGAAGGAGAAATGAACACAGGCTCGATTCAGGCTGCATATATTCGTGGGGTAGCGAGCATGTGAACTCTGCCCTGACACTCCACTGAATGCACCGCCCTCGCCAAGCGAATGCCCATTCTACTATGCAAGCAGATGTGTTCTTACACATCCGCTGGCATGCGGTCACACAGAGGTATAGGGATGTCCTGTGAACAATGTCAGAGAACAATCATGACAAACACCTGTGGCAAAGGTGTGGACAGTCAGTACAGACCAATCAGTGAAACCTATCCAAATATGACATTCATTTAAGCATAGCCCACAGCACAGTATGGGAACCTATGAAAAAGGCCAAGCATGGGCGAAACGCGTTGGATCACCAGGAACAGACCTAAAATCTAATTGAAAAACTTACTGCAAGCAGGAGAATAAGAGCACGCCGCTCAAACTTCTCTGCTGCCCTGCGACACATCAGTGAGAGCACAGGTTCTTCCTGTCGAGCAGTGAAGCGCGAGATACTGAATTACCCCCACCAGCCGCCCAGGAACGGGAGACAGACAGCAGGACCACAGATTCACTGACAGACGCTTTATTTGTGACTTGAGACCATGTTGATCAGCTGACATTAGCAACCATTCCGCATCAAATAATATACAGAGACTTGATACATTATCTGGATATTGCTAATAGCAACCAGATTGCACAGAGACTTGAAACTTGATTTGGTATCGCCACTAGCAACCAGTTCAATACCCCTCCCCAGAACAAGGCCCCAAAAGTCCACCTCGGTCACCTGTAGCTGATCTTAGGTTCCAGGTTAGGAAAGGGGAGTCCCTAAAAGACACCCAATAACCACCAAGGGGTCAGCACGGAGTGATACTGCGCAGGACTAGTCAGAGATCTTTGAGATCATAGGCACGTTTAGATAAATATCACCTTTTTGCAAATAAAGCTTCCTTCACTGACATTCATCTGCTCATTTCTTCATTTCTGTTACAATACAATAGGAGAGCACGTAGTGGATTCTACCCTTATTTACTATACCCAGGAGAGTGGACGCCTCCACCACTAGTGGCAGCACTCCGGCACATTGAATTTAGCGCAGGCACCAGTCTAAACATCAATTCTGGGAGAGTAGGCAAATCTGCTTTTACTAGTTTAAACCCCGTCAAAATTTCTGTTTTAACAGCTCCCTCTGTCCATATTCAGCAAATTTGAAACAGATCATTATGCTTTCACTTTCTGTTAAGGAGTAATTTGGTTTGTCGAGTGACCTCTAGTGGTCACTGGCGGTACTTCACCTCAGAGGTGTGGAGTATTTAGCCTTTTATGTATAGACTTGTAAGCCCCGCTCAAAGCTAATGCTTCAAAAGTATCACGATCTAGGTAGTAAGACATCATTTCTTACCTCTGAAGTGTCTCTCCAGAGGTCACCTGATGCTGCAGCAATCCCTGCCTGTCATGTCTGCCTCTCAGCTCCAGGCTCCTGTGGCTTCCATTGCCGCCACCATTATCATAGGCCACAACCATGTGCTGTACAAACACTGTTTCCCTCCTTCCTTGGAAATGGGAGCGGCTATGTCCCTGTCACTTGTTTGTTCACAGCCAATCCTGAGCGTCCATCTATCTTTCTACTTGCCCAACCAATCACCACACACTGGGCCTTATTCGAGTTCACTCTTTCTGACAAAATCCTTCTTAGATGGACAAAACCATGTGCACTGCAGGGGGGCAGATGTAACATGTGCAGATAGAAATAGATTTGGTAATTTTTTTGGTGATTCTTTGCAGGGTAAATACTGGTTGCTTTATTTTAACACTGCAATATAGATCTCACTTTGAAGTAAAACCCCACCCAAATCTAATTAGATCTGCACAAGTTACATCTGCCCCCCTGCAGTGCACATGGTTTTGTCCATCTAAGAAGGATTTTGTCTGAAAGAGTGAACTCGAATAAGGCCCACTGACTGCTATAAGTATACTGGGTTGAGACCTGGGAAATTGCCTGTTCAATTATGTCTGCATCCTAGCTGCTATCGGAGCCTTTGCTCTCAAGACTCTAAACTAGTTCTGCTGTAGCTGATTCCAAGAATTCCTGTTATCTGTATTGTGCTCTCCCTCTGGGGCCCATTTATCATTGATCACATTTACAATGCGATCTGGGCGAAATATTACGAAAGGAGCACGTCTCTGCGAAGTGCTGACCGGGGGGGGGGTCTGTGCATCCGCGATTATGTGATGACCCCTGCCGACCCCGGTGACCACAGTGCGATGTGTAGCCCATAGGCTACAATGGGCTCTCCCGATAGCCCAGGGGTGCGAGGCCGGGCTGCCCGATGTTGCCCGATGTAGAAACCTATGGGAGATGCAGCCGGCGGCACTGCAGGGGGGATCGCAGCATCAGGGGATACATTCAGGGGATACTTGTGGCTAACCCCAGGAGACGGGTGTTTTCGGGGATTTAGCCGCAAATATTACTTGATAAATGGGGCCTCTGTCTCTAGCTGCTTCCAGGTTTCCTGCTCCAGTGAACTCTGCTTCTTCCAAGGACTTTTGTCATTCCAGTATGCAGCTAGCCTAGCTCCATCGATTCTCTCCAAACATCGATCTCCAAACATCGATCCCCACATCGATCTTCATTGGTTCCAGCCAATCTCCTCTACTAGCTTCCCAGCTAGTCTACAGTGACAATCAGTCATCATCAGTCTAACATCAGATTACCATCATTCTATTTCAACTCTCCATCAGTTCCAGGCTCCTGGTGCCATCCAAGCCTCGGGCGTGACAGAAAGCTAGTAGATGTAATTTTACTTGCTGCCAACAGATGGCAGTGTTTTAGAATCACACGGACAATAGACATTTATATGGGAAAGATAACGATTTGTGCAGGGGCGCTGGAATTCTGTTTGTCCACTATCTTCAGACTCTCCCAAGTTGACGCAATCGTCAAAAATGTTTCATGGAAAAAATGGAAAAAAAACTTACACAGTGGTGAAGGTGAACATTCATTCATATAAAGGTATCTTCATACTTGGATGGGGTCACGGGTTTAATGTGATAGAAAGGAACCCACACCTCGATATTTCTTATAGGTATGTTGTACCACACTCACATAGGAACAAAGTGGCTCTCTCACATAAAGGTATCTTTCTAGGGGTTTCTCTGTGGGAACGCTCTGACACTCCCAGGATATGTATCCGATATTAGGTACCACAAAATACAGGAAATTTTCTCAGTTTAAATATATTTAAAAACAGAAAAGTGAACATGTGACTTACAGGTACATGTAAATTTGCAGTACCCGAAAAGCGGTATATGGCCACTAACCGCCGGCCAGGTGTAACCCCCTGGCCTCTGGAAGGGCCTGTGCAGCTCATTTTGCCCACCACAACCCCCCTGACTACCTCCGCTGCACTGAACAAAGCAGGTCCCGGAGCGCAGGCTTATTCAACCCAGGACGCCGGCGGCCAATTTAAATGCTGCACCGGCTTTTGAGCCAATTAGAGCTCGCATACCAGCAGCCAATCAGAGCGGCTGCTGGTACGTGATTTTAATTGGCCGTCGGCATCCTGAGTTGAAGAAGCCTGCTCTCCGGGACCTCCTGGCTGCAGCTTAGCGGAAGAGGAGATGGGGGAGCAGGTGCCGGGTTACAGTAACTCAAGTGGGGAGGGTAGAGGGGGGCCCGAGCCCCAAAATTCCTGATGGCGGGCCTGTACACAGATGATAATGGGACAGAAGGCACCAAAGATCTTTTTTTTAAACTTCCAATTAAATCACTATTTTGGGGCAGACCACAGTAGAGTAGGGTTGTATAGTCAAATTATATAATGCTTAGTTCCCCTTCAATTGTATTTATAGTTTTAACGACAAACGGATGAAAATCAAATTCAGTTTGTAGATAGAAACATAGAAACATAGAATGTGACGGCAGATAAGAACCACTTGGCCCATCTAGACTGCCCCTTTTTTAAACATGTTACCTCAAACCATATTTGATCCTTATTTTTTTGTAAGGATATCAATATGCCTGTCCCAAGCATGTTTAAATTGTACTACTGTATATGCCTCTACCACCTCTGATGGGAGGCTATTCCACTTATCTACTGCTCTTTCTGTGAAGTAATTCTTCCTCAAATTTCCCCTGTACCTTCCTCCCTCTAGTGTCAGTGCATGTCCTCGTGTTCTGCTGCTCCTCTTCCTGTGAAGAATGTCTCCCACCTGTACCTTCCTCCCTCTAGTGTCAGTGCATGTCCTCGTGTTCTGCTGCTCCTCTTCCTGTGACTAATGTCTCCCACCTGTACCTTCCTCCCCCTAGTGTCAGTGCATGTCCTCGTGTTCTGCTGCTCCTCTTCCTGTGAAGAATGTCTCCCACCTGTACCTTCCTCCCTCTAGTGTCAGTGCATGTCCTCGTGTTCTGCTGCTCCTCTTCCTGTGACTAATGTCTCCCACCTGTACCTTCCTCCCCCTAGTGTCAGTGCATGTCCTCGTGTTCTGCTGCTCCTCTTCCTGTGAAGAATGTCTCCCACCTGTACCTTCCTCCCTCTAGTGTCAGTGCATGTCCTCGTGTTCTGCTGCTCCTCTTCCTGTGAAGAATGTCTCCCACCTGTACCTTGTTAAAACCCTTGATATATTTGAAAGTTTCTATCATGTCCCCCTTTCCCTTCTCTGCTCTAAAGTATACATATTAAGATCTTTTAGTCTATCCAGGTAAGTTTTGTGATGTGGGCCATGCACCATTTTAGTTGCTCTTCTTTGTACAGTCTCTAATGTATTTATATCCTTCTGGAGATATGGCCTCAGAACTGAACACAGTACTCTAGATGAGGTCGTACCAATGACCTATACAGTGGCATTCATCGGCATTCATAAATGCATTCGTAAAGCTTTTAAAAGCATTGGTCTTTACTTCTACCTTAATGTAATAACCATGGCCTTATATAACACTTCCCTGCTATTAGCAGAATTAATGTCAAATATTTTAAATGTTTGATATATATATATATATATATATATATATATATATATATCAGATTAAATAACATTTTAATGGATCTCAGGATTCTTAATAAGAGGAAAATGATACCAACGATGTATAATCCCCGCAGGGCACTGTGGTTGCTGGAACAAGAGGCAGAAGTTGCTGAAACCACCCTACGACCGTTCTACAAAGCATTTCTAAAGCAGAGCATGAAGTATACGGTCGACACATATATGGTTGACATACATTGGGTTGACCACTGAAGGTCGACATGGCATAGTTCGATACATGAAATAAGTTGAGCTAAGGTCGATATTGTTGGAAGGTCAACGTGAGTTTTTCACTTTTTCTTTAAGCCGACATGTGCCGACAGTCGGTATTTCACACCCTAC
This sequence comes from Crinia signifera, assembly GCF_055691185.1. Classification (NCBI taxonomy): domain Eukaryota; kingdom Metazoa; phylum Chordata; class Amphibia; order Anura; family Myobatrachidae; genus Crinia; species Crinia signifera. Next base: position 21,298,339 of record NC_139221.1, on the reverse strand, counting down.
CATCCTCTATGGCTTGGTGGGAGAATATAATAGTGTACTGAGCGTAGCGAGGCACCGTGCCCGAAGCATTCCGAGTGTAGCGAGCCATTCGAGGGATCGCGGTACACTTGACAGTGTCCATGTCAACTGTGTCGACATTCAAAAAAAAATCATGTTGTCCTTTTGACTGTCAACCTTGCCATAGTCGACCTACTGCTTGTGTCGACCTTTGAGCCATGTTGATATTAGGCAGGTCCACCTAAGCCTTGTCAACCTTTCATGTTCGATCTAATGTATGTGGACCAAATATGTGTCGTCCCAATGATCCATACCCATTGACGGCAGGTACAGACCCCAAAAACCTGCGTTTTTGCAACCTCCTACCATTAACACCTCCAAGAGGCCACTTCCTGTCAATCGCTTTCCCATGAAATACTTGGCGCAGTCTGGGATCGCAGCACATGCGCAATCTGACAATAGTCAGACTGAACATCGGCCACAGCGTACAAACAGGAATTAGGCCCTTAATTACACCTCCCACTATATTATAATTAGAAAAATAAGCTGTAATAAGGTGTCCCCTCCCCCTTCATCACGAAGACCATGCACCATCTCGCAGTCCGTGACTAAAAAGGGTCAATTATAAATAATATCATGTCCGTTAACCTTGCAGTGACATTGCTGGCAATTGCCATAGGCATGTAGTACAGTATCTGCTAAATAGGAGCGAGAGGCGACTAGCCGGGAGAGACCATAAACTATTAGGCTGTGCTCCCAAAGCCAGGAGGTGTGCCCTATCATATTGCTGGGGTTAGGTAGGAGGCAAGTAGATAGTAAGGAAGAGATAGGAGGAGGAAAGAAGGGGGAAGGTAGGAGAGGGCTATAGGGTGCAGGCCCCTCCCCAGGGGCGTATACCCATACTTAAGCACAGGACAGGTAAAGGGGGAGGGTCAGAAAGTGCAGCAGGTGAGGCAGAAAGGATTGTCCAGCAAGAACATCCAGGAGGCAGCAGAGGAATGATACAGAAATATTCTGATAAGTATTCCTTCTTATTCTTTTACTTAATTCCATATTCGGCACCCTGCTACCCTGCTGCAATCTGCTGTTACAAACTCCCAATGTCTCTGTAATTTTATGAATTCAATCTTTAATGCAGATAGAATTTTATCACATGTTTTATATTATGCTGAGCAACTTTCCCCTAAGGAATAAAAGCACCTAATAGAGTCTTACACCTATAACCTAACAGTACAGTTGAGATTCAGTGCAGAAGTTATTTAAATGCACACTTCTAGTTTAAGGCCAAAAAATGAGTACTTAGGGATTTATTATTATACTCGTCGCTGCAGCCTTCAGGAAAACAGCATAGAATTAGGCCCAATTCAGGCAAGTTAGAAACAAGTCCCATCCCCCCTCCCCCTAATTATATTACTGAGGGCTTGTTTACATGGCATATACAATATCTTTACCTACCCCTCCCACCAGGCAGGGCATACAATGGAGTCAGCAGGATGCCTAGCAATGATAAACAAATGCAGAATTCGGGCAATAATATGAAATGTGTGATTATAGATGAGCATTGGTAGAGCTGAGTTGTTTCTTATCATATGTACTAGGGGAATTACATACAGTTTGCGGTAACATAATACAATATTGCATAGCAGTGTTATTAGGATATGACAAAGCATATGTTTAGATAGGCAGAATGCAAATATGGGAACGCATGTTTTTTTATTATTATTTATTTATTTTTATTTAAAGTTAATATAATGCAGGAAAATTCATTATATAGTGCAATTTTCAGCGTGTAAGGCATCATAGGGGTATTAATAGACAGTATTATAAGTATGTTGCTGAATGGGGGAATGATATATTGTATCAGGTTAGATTAAGCTGCAGTCAGTAATATAATATGGTGTCACATACAAATTAGTATGTACAATAATAATAGTATACAGGATATCAATAATTGAATTTATTACGTTTGTGCATGATAAGCATTTTACTGCATATTAGACTGTTATACTTTGGCTAGGCCAGAGCAACCTTACGTTACTTCCTGAAAAGCGCTGGGTTAATCTGCTGCTTTATACAAAATCCTGTGATGTTAGAATTCTGTTAAGTCAATTCATGCAATTGTATAAGAAGTAATGAATATAATTAGGGCACAGGGGCTAGAATGTGCTGGAAATTTGGAAATGGAATAAACAAAGCAGAATAATCACAGCAAAATCTAAGGCATTTTGTGTAACATGGGTGGAAAACAGTCATAGGCGCAATAGCATGAGCAGGGTGTAGATCACATTATGTATAATAATCAGAAGGGTGCAAGGAGACCTATGTGCAGTGCACCTGCCAGCAATGTGGTGGCAACATATTATAACCTTTATGCTAATACAAGGGATAACAGCCCCTTCTTTGGAAGCTTAGTACAAGTTCTCTGTCATGGTCATTTAGAACAAAGGTAATGCACTATTTATTGAACAAGCTTAGTGAAAATTCTAATGCCAACGGGGCTTAATGGAACACTACAAATTTCCATGGGGGTAGCTATTCAGGCACTTGTATATGGATAGAGGCAGGGTAGGAAATATAAAAAAAAAAAAAAAAAAGGGAGAATGCAGGGAGGTGGCATTATAGGATTATTGCTCATGTTTTGGGAGGCTGCATGGTGCAACGTATTTACACACAGTACAAACTAACATGCTTTATGTCACCTCGCAGTGCAACCCTTCCTCTTCCACCTGCAGATGCCTAAGGATCGGGGGGTATGGCCAGGCTCATGACCTGGACGGACGCTGAGCTACGGCAATGCCGAAAGCGTAGTATGCAAATGTACTCTTTCTTGACAAGAATGAGTTCTACGTTGTGTTAGTATGCGCATAAAGTAGCAAGAGCCTTACATTCGCCATAGTGAAGAAAGCATTAGTGACAGCGGCACGGAGAAGCTGCAGGTCAGCCGGAGATGTGTTAGTGCAGAGAGTGCAAAGCGCATGCCAAACGGCCAGGTCACGGGAAATTTAGGCTCAGCCATCACATGTCTTACCCAGCAGGAAAATCAGTGAATGACGCCTTAGAAAAGCAACAGTGCAGCGTCGCTTACCAGTCTTTTGAAGATGCGCTCAGAATAGTGCGCAGCTGCGGGGTAGGGGCCCAATTGGGGAAGATAGATATCGAATCAGCATTTAGGCTCCTCCCCCTTCACCTACATAGTCACGGATTCATGGGACTAAAGTTCAAGGGCAGTTACTATGTGGCTTTATGCTTACCCATGGGTTGCGCCATTTCATGTGCATTCTTAAAAAAAAAATATATATATATATATTTCAGCACGTTCCTGCACTGGTGCGTTGAGGCAGGGACGGGCTGCAGGACAATTGCGCACTATGTGGATGGCTTTCTAATGGTCAGCCAGGTGAACACTGATACATGCGAGCGGCTGTTAAAATCCACGCAGGCGCTGTTCCACAATTTTGGTGTTCCCATAGCAACGGAAAAAACAGAGGGGCCTATGAACAAACTGCCGTATCTGGGAATTGAAATAGATACCACCAGCAGGCTGTGTAGATTACCAGAAGACAAGGTTGCTGGCATTATGAGGCAGATTGGGGAGCATGCCAGAGCAGACAAGATTACACTAAAACAGCTCCAATCGTTGTGGGGGACACTGAATTTCACATGCAGGGTTATCCCTATGGGCTGGAAAGGGCCACAGCAGGGGTAAGTAAGCCGCATCATCTGATTAAGCTGACAACAGAAATCAGAGAAGACATGTTGATGTGGGAGACAATTCTAAGGGAATTCAATGGTATTCGCATCTTGCCGGCACCGCCTGTGTCGAGCAAGAGGCTGCAGCTGTACACCGACGCAGCAAGGTTTTTGGGGATTCAGGGCATATCTCGAGGGAGAATGGTGCGCATCGCAGTGGCCGCAGAGCTGGGTCGGAGCAGGGCTGACAAGGAACATGCTGCTGCTAGAGCTGTTCCCGATCACAGTAGCGGTGGAGTTGTGGAGTAGCTGGTTAGCAAACAAGGAAATATCCTTCTGGTGTGACAACCTGGGGGTGGTCCAGGCGGTCAACAGGCAGAGTGCCTCCTCCCCACCAGCGATCAATCTGATCAGGTATTTGGTATTGGTTTGCCTGCGGCACAACATTAACTTTCGCGCCAAGCACGTCCCAGGGGTAGATAACATTATAGCGGATGCCCCCTCAAGGGGAAAATGGGAAGCGGCACCTCATGCGCAGCTGCAAGGTTTAACATGTCCACCTCATTTATGGCAGGTTGTCAAGATGGCGTGAACAAGCTGGTGAAAGACTTGATAGTGCCTGTGACATGGAGAAGTTACAGGGTAGCTTGGGAGGAATGGGGGAAACATAAAAAAATAGCAGCGAAGGAGGGTAAGTGGGAAAGCGAAGTGCAAAAAGAATTCCTGTGGGGAAGGTACAAAGACGAGAAGTCTAGGGCGCAAGCGAGCGTAGCGCTGGCAGCCATTGCTTTCTTTACAAAAGTAGCAGGGGAGGAGGACATTACAAAGAGCTTTACCATCAGCTGAATGATGAAAGGTTGGGGCAGGCGGAGCCCAACGGAACCTGATACTAGCCGGCCCATTACAGAGACAATGCTGGGGCAGCTCATGGCGGCAGCAAAAGACATGTGCAAAGGTGGTGTTTGAAACAGCGTTGCTCATGGCAGCATTCGCAATGGCATTCCATGGGGCATTTAGGGTTAGCAAGCTGGTGGCTGCATCAAAAGCTTGCAAGGGGTCAGGCATGTTGGCGGACAATGTATCAGTGAGTGGAACGGTGGTGGCCTGCAAGATACACAGGTCTAAGACAGACCAACAAGGCAAAGGAAAATGGGTGGCATTGCGGGAAGGAAGCAACCCAGAGACCTGCCCCGTTAAGTTGGTAAAATAATACTTGGCGCTCAGAGCCAACGAGGGTAACGGAGGGTCTGAGGCCTTCTTGGCGCACGCGGATGAGTCCCCACTCACGGTATACCAATTTAAAATCCTGCTTAAGTGATGTGTGAAGGCTAACGGTTGGCAGGAAAAGGAGTATGGTACGCACTCGTTTAGAATTGGTGCAGCCACCACAGCGTTCAAAGCAGGGTGTTCGGATAAAGAGATAAATGCATCGGGAGGTGGTGCTCAGCTAGCTACAAGAAGCACATCAGGTTTGGGAGAAAGGAATTGATGCATAGCTAACACCCTGCCTGAGCGGAGGGTCTCCGGTGGTTGGTAATTTTATGTAATTTGCGTGCAGAGGGTCGTTATGAAGGTTTAAGTCATAGGGTGAGGGAAGGTCATGGTAAGGTGGCAGGCTACGGTTCTGAGAACCTAGCGTTGGCGAAAGTACCTGCGGGCCAGCCAAAGTGTGGCGCCAGGAAGCGGAGGCACCCAATAAAGGGGGTGCAGATCTCCAAAGGCCTGGCGTCGGGGTGGGGGCAAGTTGGGGACCCAGGTCAGTTACCGGTTTTAGTTGCGAGAAAGGGTCCATGGGCCCCCCCACGGTCGGCTTGATTCAGTTACATTCGAGGGCTGGTGGACCGCAGTGCTTTCTTTGCCACCTAAGTGATTAAGATTATATTGGTAATCACTTGGCGCTCAGAGCCAACGAGGGTAAGGGAGGGTCTGAGGCCTTCTTGGCGCACGCGGATGAGTCCCCACTCACGGTATACCAATTTAAAACCCTGTTTAAGTGATGTGTAGGAATTTATGCATAGCTAACGCCCTACCTGAGCAGAGGGTCTCCTGTGGTTTCAAAATTTTATGTGAATTGTGTGCAGTGGGTTGTTATTGAATATTTGAGTCATAGGGTGAGGGAAGGTCACGGTAAGGTGGCGGGCTGCGGTTCTTGGAACCTAGCGTTGGCGGAAGTACCTGCGGGCCAGCCAAAGTGTGGCGCCAGGAAGCGGAGGCACCCAAAAAGGGGGTGCAGATCTCCAAAGGCCTGGCGTCGGGGGGGGGCAAGTTGGGGACCCAGGTCGGTTACCGGTTTCAGTTGCGAGAAAGGGTCCATGGGCAACCCCCCACGGTCGGCTTGATTCAGTTACGTTCGAGGGCTGGTGGACCGCAGTGCTTTCTTTGCCACATAAGCGATTACGATTATATTGTAATCTGATTAATAAATGTGACCTTTAATTCGCCATAAACAAATGACTCTGTTTTGGTTATTTCAGGAGAAAGGGGAGCAGAGGGAAAGGGAAGGGGTGGGAGGGAGGATGTTTAAAGGGGTGGGGTTTCTTAGTCTCTTTAAGGGTAAAAGTATGGCGGGAGCATCAGACGCTCAGAGGTTTAATAGGAGCGAGAGGCGACTAGCCGGGAGAGACCATAAACTATTAGGCTGTGCTCCCAAAGCCAGGAGGTGTGCCCTATCATATTGCTGGGGTTAGGTAGGAGGCAAGTAGATAGTAAGGAAGAGATAGGAGGAGGAAAGAAGGGGGAAGGTAGGAGAGGGCTATAGGGTGCAGGCCCCTCCCCAGGGGCGTATACCCATACTTAAGCACAGGACAGGTAAAGGGGGAGGGTCAGAAAGTGCAGCAGGTGAGGCAGAAAGGATTGTCCCACCCACCCACCCTTGGACGAAGAAGGAGGAACATCCAAGAAGGATCTGTTTACAGCAAACTTCGTTTTAACAGGGCGCGGAAGTACCTGCGGGCCAGCCAAAGTGTGGCGCCAGGAAGCGGAGGCACCCAAAAAGGGGGTGCAGATCTCCAAAGGCCTGGCGTCGGGGGGGGGCAAGTTGGGGACCCAGGTCGGTTACCGGTTTCAGTTGCGAGAAAGGGTCCATGGGCAACCCCCCACGGTCGGCTTGATTCAGTTACGTTCGAGGGCTGGTGGACCGCAGTGCTTTCTTTGCCACATAAGCGATTACGATTATATTGTAATCTGATTAATAAATGTGACCTTTAATTCGCCATAAACAAATGACTCTGTTTTGGTTATTTCAGGAGAAAGGGGAGCAGAGGGAAAGGGAAGGGGTGGGAGGGAGGATGTTTAAAGGGGTGGGGTTTCTTAGTCTCTTTAAGGGTAAAAGTATGGCGGGAGCATCAGACGCTCAGAGGTTTATGCATCCAATCAATGTAAAGCATTTATGTTACCTAGGGGAATGCAAGTCAGACAATCTACCCCTCCCTGTTCCAGACTGAGATAAGACACTGAGGTTTTGTATCTTGAACATACTGTGCTAGAAATACACCGGTTTGTGACACATCTCAATATTCGTGTCTCACAGTGCATATACTTGTTATTTAAGCAGCCAAGAAACAATTAAAAAGGCCATCTGCTTGGAATTCTACAGCTTTCAGACATTTGCTGGAACAGCACCGGGGCCTAATTAATACCACACTCGTTGGCCATCATATTCCCAGCTGTCCGTTCTGCTGGTTTTTGAAGGAATCAATCGATTAGTAACAAATCTCAACCCCAAACTTGTACAAAGCAATCAATATATCGGTGGGACGCTGTTCACAGACAAATCCTAGATTCCTCCAGTGTACGTGTTTAATCCAACAATCATTTGTCATGAGGCAAACATTGGGGCCGGGCCCAACGGTGGACACGCCCATAGAAACTCTGGGCGGGCACCAGGGAATGCAGGTGGTTTCCTGCTTGCTCGGGGTGGATGAATGATGTCACATGACATGAGCCCATCATAGGATTTTTCCTCTGTGCAGGCACTTGTGAACGGATGGGCAAGCGTACACGTCTGCTCGCAGCGTAGCGAGGGGATTCGGACGGCGCTGGGGCATGCATTATAGACATATTGGCCTGATTGTTCAGTGTGTATGGCTGATCTGCGTGCTCCCGTGGTCGTTAACAAAATCTTCCGGTCGGCCAAGCTGCGCAATATCAAATGTGGTGCCGTGCTGTGTAATAGCGGACGGAACTAGGGATCGTTTATATCCTCCATTATATCGTTCCGATGTGTACTGCGGATATGATATATACGCCCGGCGGCAGCCATATTGTCCGGATTACCCATCGTCCTAGTGTTTACCCGGTGTAACACATGGGTGATCTGCAGATGGAGTGGAGTACACTGTAGTATACTCGTATAGTAGTTATGGGTGCCAACGGTATCATTGCACTTTGGCCCTTATTCTGGTTCACTCGCAAAGGCAAATCCTTCTCAAATGGACAAAACCATGTGCACTGCAGGTGGGGCAGATGCAACATGTGAGAATTAGATTTGGGTGGGGTTTTACTTCAAAGTGAGATCTATATTGCAGTGTTAAAATAAAGCAGCCAGTGTTTTCCCTGCACAGAAACAAAATAACTCACCCAAATCTAATTTTCTCTGCACATGTTCCATCTGCCCCCCTGCAGTGCACATGGTTTTGTCCAGTTTGAGAAGGAATTGAGTGAACCAGAATAAGAGCCTTTGGGTCTAATTCAGTTAGAGGAATAGCAAAAAACGTTATTCGGCGATTCCCGCTATTCTGCGTATGGGCGACCACAGTTTAAGGGTCGTGGGGGGTGGCAACGTGGCATTGCAGGAGCGTCACCATGGCGTTGCAGGTGTGCGGTCCAGACAATGCAAGCGCGTCCATGCTTTGGGCACGGTGCCTTGTTGTGCTCGGAACACTATTATATTCACACTCTTTGCCGACATGGATAGTAAAGTATGAAACAAGTCGGTCTAAACGCAAAAAAGTGAAAAACTTGTGTTACCCATGTCCATGTCAATTTTGAAAGTGTTTCGACCTTCTGTCAATGACGACCTATTGTATGTTGATCCTTTCCAGGTGTCAACTTAGTCACTGTGGACCATTAGCGGACATTGTTGACCTACAGTAGGCATTGTCGACCTGGGGCTTGGATACCGGCGCGTATCGCTTCCCAAACTCTCTCTGCTGGTCATAAACTAGCCCTGGATTTATCCCGTCTCATACTGTAGGTGGACGGAGCTCTCTCAGAAGTAAGACTTGGGTGTCTGATGCAGGAGTCAGTCATGAAATCCCCTCCTAATGTTTTAGTCCCATCAGTTGACATCTCGGAGCACAGAAGCAGGACTGTCTTTTCTTCTAACTTCCATTCTGCCCCAGTAAAAATGCAGCTGTGCTCCTACATCTGGAGGCCTGCGCTGAAACAATGCTTGTTGGCAGGGACGCCCGGCACGTAACTGTTTGGAGAATCATAATATTTACAGAGTTGCAGCTGGGCTGTGGCCATTCGTCCAATCAACAAGGAAGTAACTATGTGCCGCTGGAATACTCAGCGCTGTATTCAGATGCAGGGTTTTAGGGCTTGTTTAATTTATCTGTAGTGTATGCGTCTAAGCACAGACACTGTGGCCAAGGGAGCTTACAGTTTAATGAAGGCCATGTGGAACACAGAGGTACGCTCAGGGCTGGGCTGCCACTGAACATTTCCTGCAGCTTTGCGCCACCCCTGGTGATCCAGTGGGACGCAGCCAAAGTACACCTATATGCCTAAGCGGCTATTATACTGTGGATCAGCCGCTGACACAGTATGGTAGCCTTGTAGGACCAAAACTGTGCCTGAAAGAGAGACGGCTGCACAGAAAGCATGACCGTCGCATTGTACCCAGCTGGATGGCTCCAAGGCATTAAAATAAACTGCATCCTGAGTGTTTATTAAATATTAATATTATGTTTATTTAGATAGCACCCCTGCCACCCCCCCCCCCCCCATCTGCATGGAATCCGCTGAATATGGCCCTCCAAAAATGGCCACTGTCTTAGAAGAGGCAGATGGTAGAGGTCCTACTTGGCCTCCAGCGTACAGAATGTCAGGGGAGCACAGTGTGTACAGTGCTACCCGTAAGTGTCTGTTTCTGGGAGCACTGGCGCCTCTGTCAGCACTAAACCACTGGTAATGGGCAAAAACTCCCTGGCAACGAGCATGTAACCTTTGGCAACGAGCATGTAGGGAAAAAATCTAAATAATGTATGGGGGCACGAGAAACATTTTTTGGCAGTGGTCGTTTTACATATATATATATATATATATATATATACCCATTTTTTGGCAGAGCTGTGCAAAATCTCTAGTTACACCACTGCCCATAGGCTAATGCAGTGGTTCCCAAAGGTGCTCTTCAAGGCACCCAGCATCAAATTAATTTACCAATTTGTACGATTGACCATTGTATTTGTTTTTTTCCAGTGTTTGGAAGCAAATGATCAATTGTCCTTTGCATCTATATATTATCAGATTTTCATTCCAACCAACCAGATTGGACAATAAAATTTTAGGTAAATGGACAATGTAAACATGGCTATCCTTACAGCCTGGACTGTTAGGGTACCTTGAGGACCACAAATGGGAACCACTAGGCTAATGCCATGTTCATATGGTGTTAGCTACTAAGACCAAAATAACTGCCCCCCTAGAAAACTGGATTTTGCTCTTTCCACTACAGTACGGACATTTTCAGGTGCATCTGCCAACACACAAAGCTGTGAGAAGTCCACAGTGAGTAGTCCTCGCTTCCAGTGAGCGCTCTAAGGGCTCGGAATAAGGAGAACAGCTCTGCTGGGTGGAAAGCACTGTACAGTAGGTGCAAAGAGCAAGTGTTGTACTGTAAGTTTTTATTTTTTCTGTGGTTGATAAATTAGCCTCATTGTGTAGCTGACAATTTACTTGGCATTATGAGTGAGCACAGCTGCATGGTCTCCTAGGGTTGCCTGATTAAATATAAAGTAATTCATTATGGGAACATAAATGAACAAGCTACAGTACTTATAGGCTAAATGGGTATTATAAGGAATTCTGCTGTAGAGAAGGATTTTGGGGGTCATCATAGATGATAAATTGGGTAATAGTGCCCACTTCAAGTGCAGCAGCAAAAGCAAACCGCACACTGGCATTCATTAACAGGTGAATGGATTCAAGGGATGCCAATGTGATAGTGCCTCTTTACAAGGCATTGGTGAGACCACACTTGGAATATTGTGTTCAGTTCTGGGCACTGCACCTTAAAAAGGACATAAATAAATTGGAACAGGTACAGAGAAGGGCGACTAAGCTAGTACAGGTCGAGTATCCCGTATCCGAGTATCCGTTATCCGAATTATTCCGAAATACGGACATTCCAGAAAGTGAAAAAAAATTTTTTTTTTGCTAAAAACTCACTGGGGACATTTGTAACAGCATCACTGGGGACATGATATGTAACTGACACTATATATGTGCAAGACAATGATTGCTTGGCATTCAAATTCAGTGCTGAGATAGTACACACATTTTGTTTCACGTTTTGAAACCTTGTTTTTTGAACAATTAAAATATATTTGTGTGTATTTTATGTGGTAATAAAATAGATTTGTGTGTATATTATGTGTTTATACAGCTTACATGCAAAATACATCATTGAAATATTAAAATATTCCGAAATACGGAATAATCCGTTATCCAAAATTCTCCTGGTCCCGAGCATTTTGGATACGGGATACTCAACCCGTAAAAGGTCTCCAATCACTAGAATACACAGATAGGCTAACCAGGCTGAATATGTTCTCACTGGAGAAACGGAGGTTGAGAGGTGATATGATTAGTATGTTCTAATACAGGATTGGGAATCATATGGAACTGGGAGATGATTGGTTACTAACAGGCCTATACTTAGGACACGCGGCATGTACTGAGGCTCGAGGAAAAGAAATTCCGGAACTCCGGAACTCATTGCCGGTGGGGTGGTTACAGCAACTACTGTTACTGAATTTAAAATGAAACTGAATGCATTTTTGGCCACTAAGGGAATCCTATAGATATGACTTATTCAAGTCAGTGTTTACAAGTCAGATAGGTTATCATCTAAGCATCTATTTAAGCACCTTTCATATTTAGGTTTCATATGCATAACCCTCTGAGGCACTTATGTATTATATAGCGGACCTACAAGCTATGCTATTACTGGTGCCTGTCCTTGTGTTTCCCTCATATTTCCCTATGATTGTAAGCTTGCAGCAGGGCCCTCCTACCTCCAAGTCTGTCTGTCTGTTACCCAGTTTGTTTTATCACTGTCTACTATTGTAAGGTGCATCGGAATCTGCTGCGCTATATAAGACACTGTAACGGAATCTGCAGCGCTATATAAGACACTGTAATGGAATCTGCTGCGCTATATAAGACGCTGTAACGGAATCTGCTGCGCTATATAAGACACTGTAACGGAATCTGCAGCGCTATATAAGACACTGTAATGGAATCTGCTGCGCTATATAAGACGCTGTAACGGAATCTGCTGCGCTATATAAGACACTGTAACGGAATCTGCTGCGCTATATAAGACACTGTAACGGAATCTGCTGCGCTATATAACACTAACGGAATCTGCTGCACTATATAAGACACTGTAACGGAATCTGCTGCACTATATAAGACACTGTAACGGAATCTGCTGCGCTATATAAGACACTGTAACGGAATCTGCTGTGCTATATAAGACACTGTAACGGAATCTGCTGCGCTATATAAGACACTGTAACGGAATCTGCCGCGCTATATAAGACACTGTTATGGAATCTGCTGTGCTATATAAGACACTGTAACGGAATCTGCTGCGCTATATAAGACACTGTAACGGAATCTGCAGCGCTATATAAGAAACTGTAACGGAATCTTCTGCGCTATATAAGACGCTTAACGGAATCTGCTGCGCTATATAAGACGCTGTAACGGAATCTGCTGCGCTATATAAGACGCTGTAACAGAATCTGCTGCGCTGTATAAGACACTGTAACGGAATTAGCTGCGCTATATAAGACGCTGTAACGGAATCTGCTGCGCTATATAAGACGCTGTAACGGAATCTTCTGCGCTATATAAGACACTGTAACGGAATCTGCTACGCTATATAAGACGCTGTAATGGAACCTGCTGCGCTATATAAGACGCTGTAACGGAATCTGCTGTGCTATATAAGACGCTGTAACGGAATCTGCTAGGCTATATAAGACACTGTAACAGAATTTGCTGCACTATATAAGACGCTGTAACGGAATTTGCTGCGCTATATAAGACGCTGTAACGGAATCTGCTGTGCTATATAAGACACTGTAACTGAATCTGCTGCGCTATATAAGACACTGTAACGGAATCTGCTACGCTATATAAGACGCTGTAACGGAACCTGCTGCGCTATAAAAGACACTGTAACGGAATCTGCTGCTCTATATAACACACTGTAACGGAATCTGCTGCACTATATAAGACACTGTAACGGAATCTGCTGCACTATATAAGACACTGTAACGGAATCTGCTGCGCTATATAAGACACTGTAACGGAATCTGCTGTGCTATATAAGACACTGTAACGGAATCTGCTGCGCTATATAAGACACTGTAACGGAATCTGCAGTGCTATATAAGAAACTGTAACGGAATCTGCTGCGCTATATAAGACACTGTAACGGAATCTGCTGTGCTATATAAGACACTGTAATGGAATCTGCTGCGCTATATAAGACACTGTAACGGAATCTGCTGTGCTATATAAGACACTGTAACGGAATCTGCTGCGCTATATAAGACACTGTAACGGAATCTGCCGCGCTATATAAGACACTGTAACGGAATCTGCTGTGCTATATAAGACACTGTAACGGAATTTGCTGCCCTATATAAGACGCTGTAACGGAATCTGCTGTGCTAAATAAGACACTGTAACTGAATCTGCTGCGCTATATAAGACACTGTAACGGAATCTGCTGCACTATATAAGACACTGTAACGGAATCTGCTGCGCTATATAAGACACTGTAACGGAATCTGCCGCGCTATATAAGACACTGTAACGGAATCTGCTGTGCTATATAAGACACTGTAACGGAATTTGCTGCCCTATATAAGACGCTGTAACGGAATCTGCTGTGCTAAATAAGACACTGTAACTGAATCTGCTGCGCTATATAAGACGCTGTAACGGAATCTGCTACGCTATATAAGACGCTGTAACAGAACCTGCTGCGCTATATAAGACGATGTAACGGAATCTGCTGCGCTATATAAGAAACTGTAACGGAATCTGCTGCACTATATAAGACACTGTAACGGAATCTGCTGCGCTATATAAGACACTGTAAATAAATAAATAAAATAGGTTGAGCTCGATGGACTAATGTCTTTTTTTCAGCCTTAATTACTATGTTACTATGTTAATGTCAGCAACCCTGGGACTACCACCCTATTCAATCCCAAAGCTTCATCATTAACCGACCCACCGGCTAGGTGGGACAAATGCTGGATTAATCAGTGATTTTCTGGAGTCTTCTTTGGCACTACCCCCCAAAAGTGATCAGAATAAAGGCCCCCATACATTAGTCCGACTTGTCCTAAGGACAAGTTGGTCCTGATTGTCCTGGCAGCTTCCCGGGAGGGGTCACACGTGATAAGGAACTTCATGTGCCAATTTTTGCATGTGATAAATCACATGAGATTTATTGCATGCAACTCCCAGGGAGCTGCAGGAGGAGGGAGCAAGGAGGAGGCGAACGCCGGCGAGGGGACCAGGCAGGGAGTGGGGGACGGCAGCGGGCAAGGGATGCTGGCAGCCAGAGAGCCGGAGGGAGGGAGCAAGCGGGGCGGCAAAGGGAACCAGGGAAGTGGGCAGCGCCAGCGGGCGCACTTAAAAAAAAAAACAGAAAAGCTCATACAAATGAATAGGCAGCCACTGATTGGCTGAGACCTCTCTCAGGCAATCGCTGAGAGAAGTCTCAGCCAATCAGTGGCTTCCCATTTTCATTTGTATAGCCTCCCCCCCCCCCCCCCCTGACATTGGGTCGCAGCAGATTCCATCTACACACCTCACCCGATCAAAGGTTTATAAAGTTGAATGAATGACAATCCCCCCCCCCCCCCCAAAAAAAAAAAAGTTATAGTTATTTTTTATGCTTATACTATAAAACAGTCTGTACTGTGCCTAACTCTGTGACTGTATGCTATTGGAAAGTAAAGTAGCCGTATATTACTCATTGGGGAGCCAAAATGATCATCGTTAGCCATTAACAGCTCTCATAATTCCCATTAGCCGGGCCTAGATAAATAAGCGTTATTTATACTCACACTATAACACAGGATAAGTAGTGGCCATGAGAGATTTGGCTTGTTTATGTAACATTGCAATCCACTAATACATCTTACTCATTCGTGTCTGTACTCCCAACTCATCCGACGCCCAGCAGTTCTGCGAACAATCCATTCTGATGGGTGGGGATGCTGTAGAAGATGATCTGTAATAGAACAGCCAGCTTCAAAAGACTCAACTTTTATTACCCATGTATTCAAAATGTTTTTACGGAGAGATTTTTGTTTGTGAAATGAGAGACAGCATTTTTTTTTACATGATGTCAAAAGTTTTACACCCATCGGCTGTCATTATTTTTTTTTTTTTACGCAACAATATTTCAGCTGACCTCTGAGCAATAATGAAGCGATTGTTTCGAGCAATCTGTTGCCCATTATTGAATGTTAAATAGGTATTAGAAAGAAACAGAGGAGAATCTGTAGTAATAAAAATAATAACGTTGACAACAACGGTTCCCTGGTGATAGGCGATGCCAATTATTTGGCTGGCTGCGCCAAAAAAAGAGTAATTAATCACATGTTGGAGTGTTGTAAGGGATTGAGGATGATAAATTGCTTTGCACATTGTGCTATAGACGCGTGTTTTGTTTTTTTCCAGAGCTGTCACGTTAGACTACACGTTTGGGAAATAAAATATAATGTTAAGGTTAAAGCGATGGGGGAAATTTACTAAGGCAAATACGCCTAAAAAAATCGTATTTTCATAGTAAAATACAAATTTTTTAGGCGTATTCGTATTTTTTTGCATTTACTATGCCAAAAATACGCATATTCCTATGTATGGAACATTCGTATTTGTATTTACAAATACGAATGTATACGCCATCGGGAAATACGAACAGGAATCACCATTGAAAAGAATGGTGATTCCTAATTTACTAAGCGCGCTAATTATCGGCAAACTAACGATAATTGCCGGCCAAATACGCCAGGAAAATAAACCTCAATTTCCTTTGGCTTTAGCCTGGGAACCAGCTCCAGGGCCGGGGCTGGTTCCCAAAATACGAGGACAAAATGACTAGGGGTCCCCCGTATTTAAAGAACCAGCCCCAGGCCCAACCAGCCAGCAGGATAATGGCACAGCCGGGGGGAGACTTTTTATACAAGTCCCCCCCGGCCAAAGCATTCATCCCTCTGACCAGTCAGCCTGGCCAGGGGTCCTGGGGGAGTGGTGTCCCCCCCAATAAAGGGGTCCCAACCTCCAGGACTTACCTGGCCAGGCTGAAGACTGGTGCTGTCCCTGGTTGTAACGCCACCGCCGCTGCATTTGTGCTGTGGCCAGGACCCTCAGATTCACTTGTCTACGCTGCGGTCCCGTCTCCTGGATACCCCCCCCCCCCCCCCCCGGCCACCCATGCCGCCCCCCCCCCCATGCCTTTCCCCTCCGCTTAGCAGCAGGGACCCACAGATCTTCTCTGTGTTGCGTTCCCGGCTCCCCTCCTGGCTATTGCTGCTTTGGAAACGTACCATCATAAAATTTCCGGCCCCATACAGCAGACAATTCTGTGAAACGGTCTGCTGTATGGGGGCGGACATTTTGTTATGGTCCATTTTCATAGCAGTCAAAGCAGGAGGGGAGGCGGGACCAAACCGCAGAGAAGATCTCATACCCTCCAACATTACCCATTCCATTAGGTACACAATGCTCTGTTACAGAACTTGGACTCCAGCACAGTCTAATATTCAAAAAGGGGGGTCCCATCAACTGCCAGTGAGTCCAGGACAGTGATGTTTGGAGTGGCTCCCCTTTTTGAATATTGGACTGTGCTGGAGCACCACCTCTGTAACTGCCACTGGAAGTCCAGAAACAGAGCATTTTGTACCTAATGCAATGGGCCATGTTGGAGGGTATGAGATCTGCAGGTCCCTGCTGCTGAGTGGAGGGGTAAGGCACGGGGGGGGGGGGCATGGGCGGCCGGGGGGGGGGGGTTGCTAACTTTACTGAGGAGGGGGCGCTGCCAAAATTTTCAGCGCGGGGGGGGCACATATATTATAGTTACGCCAATGCTCCCAGTGGATTGCTGGTCAGGAAAAGTACGAGGAGACACTGATGATGCTGCAGTCAGAACGCAATGTGGTTCATCTCCAGGGCAACGGGAGACTTCTTCTTCCACCATTACCAATATTATTTTCAAGTACCCCCAACCAGTCTGCAGAGTACCCCCAGAGGTACGAGTACCCCATGTTGGGAACCACTTGTCTAATAGAATGAATGAACACATGTCTGCGGGTATAATAACCACAGAACAGCACCGTTACTGATATTTGTTTTCAGAACCTCCTGATGACGTATTTCCCATAATATAAATATAAATGATCGCTCTACATGTTCGGCTACTGGTAATATTATTATACTGTGGAGATGAGCCCCAGGAGATCCAGGTAGAAAATGCTATTCCCCTACATGAAGGGCAGGACCGGAGACAGTAAGCAGAGAAGTAACGCAAGGGAGTCCTAGAACTCTATATTCCCACCGAGTTCCATATACATCAGTATTATCATTATCACATTCCAGCAGCGCAATGGTTGGGGAGTACGTAAGCGGCAGGGTCCGTATCCTTAGCTGACCCCAATCACGGACATTTCCACTCCACAGGAACAATTTCTAGAAAGTATAAAACGTATGTTTAGGAAATCACAGAATCAGCATGTTCCGGATTTTCTGGTGGCTCTGTATTTGCGGCAGCTTCTAAGTCGTACTCAGCACTGATGTCCGGCGCAGCGGTGCAGTGGTTTCATACATCTTGCGCAAGAGCCCTGATAGTACAGATATAGATGCACAATCTCAGAAGTGTATTGGAAATGTTTGGTGAGTTCCTAGACCCTTGATGGCTAACCTTGTCACACCAGCTGTTTTTGAACTACACATCCCAGCATGCTTTGCTTCAGTTTTGCTATTTGGCCATGCTAAATCTGATGCAGAGCATGTTGGGATGTGTAGTTCAACAACAGCTGGAGTGTCAAGGTTAGCCATCAAGGTCCTAGACCATACTTGCCTACTTTTAAGAACTAGTTTCAGGGAGATCATAGTTGGTAGCAGAATTTTGCACAGCGCTCCATTGAGGAGGCGTTTCATGCTCCACCCAAAGGGCGTGTCTAGTTCCATATATGGAGAGATTGTGAAAATAGATTGTGAACATGGCACCTAGAAGCGTGGGTGTGCACTGCTACATCTGAGAGGAATAATGACTTATATACAAATGTAGATGAGCCCCAAAGCAGTTAGTAAGAGATACTATACTTGGTAAAGTGCTGGGAAATGGCGCTGATGGTTCATGGTTGAAATCATGTATGGGGGCGGGCAGCTGACATCCGGCGATGTCAGATGCCCGCCCCCTACACACGCGTCACGGCCTCATTACCATGCATACGCCCCGCGTTTGCATGGGAACGCCCATGAAACGCGGGGCGTATGCATAGGGTAATGAGGCTAAGTAGCCCCTCACGCCCCTCTACGCCCCCTGTGCGGCGTCTCAAGAATACGTGCGGCGAAATCGCCTGCACATGCACAGAGTGACCTCTGCACATGCGCAGACGATCACCATCGGCGGGACGACCGCATGCGGAGAAATCCGCACCGATCAGAATAAGGCCCACTGTTCCCATGTCCCACCCAGCTGGGGGAGCTAGCGTTACCTTTGATGCACTATGGGCCCAGTTCAGACCTGATTGCAGGGCAAATTTGTTCTCAAAATGGCCAAAACCATCCTGCACTGCATCTGGGGCAGATGTTACATGTGCAGAGAGAATTAGATTTGGGTGGGGTGTGTTCAAATTGAATTTTAAGCAGCCAGTATTTACCCTGCACAGAAATAATATACCCCACCCAAACATAGGCGAATCTAGAATTATGGTAATGGGTGGTCCCAGATGTAGACATAACAGTACGGGAACCTTTGCAATGCGTAGCCGCGTGGCAAAAAGGGGGCGTGGCCTCATGGGAAGGAGGCGTGGCATCACAAAAAGGGGTGTTGTATTACACTTTAGACCAGACACAGGCCCTTATTCTGGTTGGTGCGGCCAGAGCCGCACACGGGGCTCCGGCCGCACAAACCAATCCCCGCCCACCCTATGGATCGCCACGGCCGTCCGTACACGGACGGCTGGCGATCCGCATAAAAATGGTGGAGGCTACGCCTCCACCATGGTGGGAGCTGCCCCCTGCATTCGATGGTCGTCGACCATCGAAGGCAGGTCCGCACGCCGCGGCAGCTCCCGCAAGCTGAGACCACACGGACAATCGTCCGTGTGGTAGCTTGTATGGGGGCTGAAAGCTGACATCCGGCGACGTCAGCTTTCCGCCCCCATGAGTTGCGTCATGGCCTCATTACCATGCATACGCCCCGCGTTTGCATGGGAACGCCCATGAAACGCGGGGCGTACACATAGGGAAATGAGGGCATGATGCCTCTCACGCCCCTATACGCCCCCTTTGCGGCGGACGAAATACGTCTGCGGCGAAGGGGGCTGCACATGCGCAGATTCACCTCTGCGCATGTGCAGAGTAAAAACATCGGCGGTACGGCCGCACGCGGGCCGTACCGATCCGATTAGAATAAGGGCCACAGTAATGCCCATTACACATTTTAGCAAACTCCGTAATACCCATTACACATAAAGCCACACGCCGTAATGCCAATTACACATAAGGCCAAACACCATAATGCCCATTACACATTGTGCCACACAGCATGATGCCAATTACATACTATATAACAAACCGTAATGCCCATTACATATTTGCCACATAAGTGCTGCTTACCTACGTGCTCATTGCTAGGGGGTTCTTGCTTGATGGCACCCATTACACATGATGCCGCACACCATAGTACCCATTACACATGATGCCGCACATGATTAAAGGGGGGGCGGGCTGAGGTGAAAGCGGGGAGAAGAATTGGAGCGGAAACTGCAGGGGTGACAGTCATTGACAGCTGGGCAGAGAGCAGGGGGCTGCCTGGCTGTATTCAGAGCACTGGAGGTCACGGCTGTTTGAAATAATACCCCTTTCACAATAGAAAATGCAGGGATTTTCCCGGGAATATGGTCCCAGGATCATACAGGGACATTCCCAGGCTGACCCCTTAAACACCAGCCTAGTCCCTGCATTTTCTGGTATGAGGGGGAGAGACAACCACTCCCCTCTTCCTACCCCCCTTTAACCAACCAGCTATATCTTCGGAACCAACTGACCCATTTACATGAGACCAGTATCATATTGAAGAACTTTAGAGTTGGCTTTGAATGATTTTGGTCCCGTGAAACTGGGCTGTTTGGTTCCAGAGAAATCTGCCCTCAAAAAACATAAATAGTCATGAAATTACATTTAAGAAATGAAAAAAAAAAAAAAAAACGGTTTAACCTCAATATCCCTGGAACCAATTAACCCATATGGATCCAGCCTGGTATCAGATTGAAGGCCCAGCGATTTGGGTTCGACTGAGATCAACCTCGAGCTTCAGTGATGCCGAAGGGGGAACTGGCAGCCATTGAACTTGGTGGGGGTCGGAATTAGTGGGTCCCATGTTATTCTATAGGGAAAACGTTCCAGCTTTGCCTGGCCGTATCTCCGGTTCCCAGGGGGCTAGAGACACGGGGCTGGGCTCGTTGGAAAGCTCCTTCCCTCAGCTACAAAATGGGCTAATGGGTGGTCCTGTGCACCCCCGGACCACCCCCTAGATTCGCCTATGCACCCAAATCTAACTCTCTGCACATGTTACATCTGCCCCACCTGCATTGCAAATGGTTTTGTCCATTTTGGGAACAAATTTGTCCTGCAATCAGGTCTGAATTAGGCCCGATTGGGTTGATTCAGTATGGTGCGGTAAGCAGTGTGAATTTGCTGCCTAGTGGTTAGATGCCACCCGCCCCCCTGCACCGTGCGAATGGCCACATCTGCAGACCTGTAACATCGGTTCCCGGAACGAATTCGGCGTTTAGCGATTCAAGCTGAATCACCCCCTGTACGCGCTTTGTTTGTCATTTAAGATCTGCAAAAGGCAAACCATTCTTCATATCCTGGAAGAACTTAGTGCTACCTGTTGGCTAGAATTAAGAATGGTAATAAAAACTTTGATATATGTACAGGAGATTAGGCCAACTACTGTAATTACTGTAAATCTTATCAGATGAAAGTGTCATTGACACAGCCCAATCTGTTCTTATTTCATTCAATATTTTTTTTAAGACAAATATTAGTTAGTGAGCCAAGTTTAATATATCGGCCTGCCAAGAGTATATACACAGTATTTTTGTAATAAGGTTCCAAAACTGTCTTGTGTGATATATTTTAATAAGTTATGATGAATATAATAAGACAAGAAAAGGGACTTGTTTCTTTTTAGGGCCGCCCAGTACTCATTTAGCGTACTGGGCTATTCTCCGTAGTGAAATCGCATCGCATCGGATCACACAGCGTCTATAGTGCCATGCGATGCAATGTGATGTCCATATAAAGTGCACAGGAGTGCTTATACAATGAAATATCGCATGGGATCGGAGGGCACCATAGACGGTGTGATCCGATGCGATGCGACATTTCATTGTACAGGCACCCATGCGATGAGATGTGATGGGTGCTTACTATTGAAAGCAGCTATGCCATTTTCTTTGGGGTCACCTCCACTATCCATGCACCCCAAAGTGTGAGGGGACACGGATTACTTTACATGCATTCCGCGTCCACACTATATAGAATCAACTCCACGCCGACGTGGATAGCGGGGGTATAAAATGGTTGGAGGCTGCATTCCACCGACGCTCGCCATGCTTTGGGGTGGCGTGGATAGTGGTGGTGTTTTAGGAACACATTCACACCTGCAAAATCATACAGCTGACACAGTAATGACGACATGTGTTAACTAATAACTGTAATAAATAGATTAAAGAAGTATAAATAATCACATTGATTAAAATATGTAATGATAACAATAAGAATATAACAACTGTAAACAAGAGAACATTAATTATTAAAAATAATGAAAACAAATCCAAATGAATCATTCCACCATATACTGCAAGCTTCAGTGCTTGCAGTATACGGTGGAATGGGTCATCAGCTCCCAATGTCTTTCTCCACATGAACTCCTGAAGATACGATTGGAGCTCATGTCGAGCAGTGCCTCTTTGGTGCTTATTGCGCCACTTACATGCACCCCACAGTCTCTCCACATTCTGTGTATGGACCCTGTGGCTGGGTCAATAAAATTGAAGCGATGGTTAACTGTCAAGTGCTGATAACCAGCCAATACCAGTTGTGCGGTGCTGTCCGCCCTCCAGCATTCTGTATAGATAGTGGTGCCTGGTTCTATATTTTCAATGATACAATCCATTAATGTGGGGGCATCACGCCTGGGCACCATTTGCAGGAAGCAATGTCCGGTTTCCCTACATATTCCTCCAAATATCCACTACTGGGTTAAGGTCCACCCAACATTGCTTTTCTGCTTCACGAACAATGTTTCGTCAAACCTCGACTATGTGGCCAGGTCCACCGATCCTCCGCTGGGGCTGCGCCATAATGTCCATGGCGCAAGCCTCCCGCGTCCAGCGGCAGTGGCGTAACAATAGCACCGCCCCTCATGCCCCGCAGCTTTACCTGTATTCGCTGCGGTGGTCCCGGCTCCCGTCCTGACTTCATTCTGAGCCTATGGAGACGGACCATCATAAAATATAGCAGACAGTTCTCTGAAAACCAGTGGGCCGCTCTCAGGCTCACCTTCAGCCGGCACACTTTAACATGGCACCACCACATACATTCCTTCACTGACAGGCACATTGCATGGCAATTCGCACAACTCTGCATCGCCGGAAGGAGTTCTACCTGTTGAAAGAACTGTATCGCCTCTTCCTCTTCCAAGGTAAATATATTCATGGATACAGCCATTTGCAAAAGTAAGTTGGTATAATTATCCAATTATCTAATAATTCACTAGCAGCTCTGAGTGATGCTTCCAGTCCTGTCAGAAAATCACCTCAGAATGATTTCTGAGAGGATCTGACAGGGGGCGGGAATGACAGGGAACCGGATCCAGCGGTACTGAAATCGCATCACATCGCATACCACTATAACGCTGAATGCGATGCGATGCAATTTCAGTACGGTACCATACGTACCGAAATTGGGCGCCGTGCTAATAAACAAGTACCCAAGAAAAATATATTACTACGATTTGGGGCGTGAGGGCCCATTGAGTTGGTGTGACCGGGCTGTTTGGAAGTTTCACATTGTAATGCATGGTTCAGCACATTTATAGCACCTTATTTATTTATTTTTACTAATACAGTATATCACTGTGTACATGCCGGGGAGCGTGGAAACTAGAATAGGATCCCATATGTAACCTGGCAGTGGGTCACAGTGAGATGAAGAGGGTGACAGTGTAAGGCAGGGGGAGACAGAGTGTGTCAGGGAGAAAGAGTGGGTGATAGGGTAAGGCAGGGGGAGGTAGAGTGTGACAGGGAGAGGAAGAGGGTGACAGTGTAAGGCAGGGGAGGTAGAGTGGGACAGGGAGAGGGTGACAGTGTAAGGCAAGGGAGGTTACTATACCAATGTGCATAAAATGAAAATCAATGTGTGACTGATGTGTGATCTATATTATAATAGACCATTAGACCAATCACACAACATTTATGAATTATCCAATTTAAATCTTGTGCCACTTATCCTAAAATGTCTATATTAAAAGTTATGTTTTAAACTAATTTCACATTTAATTTCTTAAGAGTGCACCCAAAAAGCGTTTTCTTTCTTTTGGTCTGCATCTTAGCAAACAAAAAAAACCTTTGCTCAGTTACTGTTACTGAACGCTGGGTGCACCAGCAACTATGAAACTGCCAGAGTTATTCAAACAGTAGTTCCTTATATTGGTAAATACAATTTCTCTTAAACAAACCTAGTCTGTGCTTATCCTCCCCCATTTCTCTTAACACTTTGGCCTCTCAATAGAGTGGTGCCTTGGGGAGGCTTGCCTTTGTTGGCTAGTGGGGTCCTCTGCCCTGGGCATAAGATTAGTGTTCGGGGATCACCAGATAAGCACACCTGGATGCTGGTTGGGGAGCCCATGTTTTAAGGTCAACAACTTTTGCTCTGTGTTAAATGTAGTTGTTACTAACCCTAAGCAATGTGGCATCTTTGATTCTGTTAGTGTCAATTATTATATGGCAATTTGGGTAAAAGTCAGTATTGCAAAACTTACTTTTTTTGTGTGGTTTTCCTGGCAGTTTCGAAAACACCAAATTTACTAAAGGCAAATCCATCATTCTAGATCCCACTAAACAAATCGCCATTCTGATATTTTACACGAGAACTATACAGTATAAAGTATAAACCACTAAATTCATCAAGCCTTAGATTTTCAAAAATGCCTGGCAAAACCAAAAATACATGCTGTTTAACTTATCTGGCCAATCAGAAGGGGCGGACTCACAAAATAATAATATTCATAATAATAATAATAAAAGTAATAATATTGTAGTTTAAAGAATTGATAATTAGCATAAAAAAAATTTTTTATGACTTGGGCATCATCTATATATATGTCTAGGGTCCGTTTGTGTGTCTCCGAAACACTGCCATCTGTTGGCAGCGAGTGAAACTGCACAAACACAGAGGCAATCACAAGGTAGCAGACTAGCTTTCGAAGCATTAGCTTTGAGCGGGCTTACTAGTCATTTATATGGTCATAATACATTCAAATAAATTATCCTTTGTCGTTATCATTGATACATAATTTTGACATCAATTAATGAATTAATATTACACCTTTTATATAAATATTAAATAAGATTGCTTTTTTTAATTGTTAATGGATTTTATTTTTTGTCCTGATATGAAATTAATGGCACGGAACCATTTCTGACTTTTCAGGCTCTAAGTAAATGTTTGTGTTGGAGAGACGTTATAACCACGGCACGGAGGAGATGGCTCCTGTTCCTGGCGTGTATGAGTTAATCAGTGCGACATGTGAACCTGAGTTCTGGAGTTGTCAGCGAAGTTCTGGAGACACCGGCAGCGAGGAAGAGCCGCTGCTGGAATACACAGATGTCGTAGAAAGACGCACAGAGGCCGCTGTCTACCGGAAACAGAACTAATAGCCCATCTGGAATACATCATCATTGGCAGTACTGTTACTTTCCTCCCTTCTCTCTAATATTCAATGTTTGTTTTCATTTATTTAGAACTGTCTTATGCAGAACACAGATCTCTACAGGCCATTTAATATTTAAACAGACTTTAATACACAATACTAATCCTGACAGGCAGGACGCTATGGAAAGCCATCCACCCCGTTGCTCATCTGCTAGTAATGATGCCGCCGCCGAGCCATGCCCCCCTTTTCACCCTCTGTATCGCTGAATAGATGCTGCGCACAGCATCTATTCCCTCAGGCTGGGGGGGACTCCCAAATGCCACGGGTCACTGCCGGCCCCAGGCAGAGGGTTGGTGGGGCTACATTGGACCCGATGGGGTGGAGCTAAAGGGGACCTGGCTGGGGGGGCCGGAGATATAGATGGCTGCTGCTTCCTGGGCATGAGGAAGAGGAGAGGCTGCTGTGGTTCCAGGCCCGCCCAGCCAGCCTGCGCTCTGCGTATGTTTCATAGGTGGTTGGGGTTAGGCTGTGGGGGAGGTATGGGTTAGGCCGCAGGGTATGAGGGTTAAACATTAGCGGGGAGGGTCAGATCTAGCCTGCGGGGGGTCTGGATGGAGGATTAGGAAGAGCGTCAGCACAGATTGGGGGAGCACAGGCCCCAGAGTAAGGGCACGCACCACTGTGATAGAGCACAGGCCGCTGGAGCACGTCTGTGTGATATAGCGCAGGCCGCAGGGTGAGGGAGTGAGTTGAGTTTATGTTCCAGCATGGGAGGGGTTGATAGCATTTAATGGGGTGGGGAGCCCCAGAGATAACAATGTATGGGGCCCCAAGATTTCTGTTGCTGGCCCTGCTGCCACACTAATAATTGCTTTAGTGTCCTGTCCACTGATGGAACGGTCTTTACTTACCATGTACTTGTCCTAAATTGCCTTGTACTGTTGTTCATTACTTTCTTGGGGTTTTATTTTTTTTGCTCATTTATGTATTGTCAGGCGCTGCGGGACCCTTGTGGCACCATATAAATAAATGATAATAAAAATAATAGTATTTATTTAACATTGCTGTGTATTGATATCGTAAACACAATAATTATATGTACTGTATATATGAACTGGAATAGTTATATGTGTAATAGGGCAGGCAGGAGACAACAGGATGGAGGGTCCTGCTTGTGGGAGCTTACATTCTAAAAGGAGATATACAGATGTAGCCACACTGCTCGTGTCTACATCGCAGCCGCAGGTGCCCATTTGCACACCTAGTTGCACCTGCGACACAGGTCTCCAGGCTGACGGATTATAGATGTCTATAGGGATGTGGGTGCAACTTTGACGCATGAGTCATACATGACACCCCAGAGCATGATGTAGCCACAGCTAACTTTCTACAGCTGCCTTTCATTTTGTTGCAGCAGCAGTTACTGCTCTCTCGCCCCAATTGTCGCTATCTACAAAGCATGAAGTGAGGTGGGGGGGGGGGGTCTGAGGGCAGTGGGACCCACGTCCCCTCCAATAGGCCCAGGTAAAGAATATCCCATCCCTCCCCCTCCTGGCGCACCAGGACTAGGGATGGCCATCATTGCAATTGTCATCGATGGCAATAGTTCAACTGGCCATCAATATTGGCATTCTAGGCAATGGATATATATATATATCGATAGTCATCTATTTTCTTTGATTGATTGGCCTGTGGGCCAATCAAAACATGGGGGCAGGGTTTCAAGGGTGTTGGGGCGGAGCTATGCTACGTGTCCCAGCCCCTTGAGGGAAAAAGAATAAACTACTTGTACATGCTTGACATCGATGGATGGAAACATCTGATTTTTCAGCCATAGATAATTGATGATTTGGAATCATCAATGGTCGATGGCCATCCCTAACCTGACAAATACAAGGAGAAAGCTCCACAGATTGGAAGCAGCACAAGACAAACAAGATATAACAATTCATACACCTTCTACTTAATTCAAGCGTATCCTCTTAGATTCCGTAATATTGACGGCCGTGTATGCGGGAAGTATACGCCCCAGAAAGAGTGTTTTCCATCTCGGTGATGTTTTCCAACTTTTGCCCCTTCATTCTTCAATACGGTCATGTACAGTATATCGGTATCCTATCATTTCTGTGTATGGTAATCTCTTATTATTCCGTTAGACATACATATGGCCTTACTCACGGACCGCTATTATTTCTCTTTTGCTCTTTATTTACTGTTTTATTTTTATGACTTTTCAAAATGGACCTATCACAATGATTATCTTGTTGCCATTATTTTGTACCTCGGTTATACTATAATAATGCAAAATTGGGATAACTACTGTACCTGTCATTATTTTAGACTGTGCGTTTGAGGGCATACGTGTTTATTCCAAATTGCAGAAGTAATTCCATGTAACACACATGTTGCTCCTCTGGGAATGATACTGTAGGAGATGATGTCTTACACAGAAGGTGGCGACAGAGGAGGAACAATTGCTCCACCTACGCTGCACCGAAACAACAGCAGAAACCACAACATGTATTTCTCAATTCCTATTCAGGTTTTACGTCCTATAGAGAAACAAAAATAAAGTACACATTTTGGTCGACATTATGAAGTACAACATACATTAGGTTGACACATGAAATAGTTTGACATGGCTAAGTTCGACAGGTTCGGAAGGTTGACACAAGCATAAGGTCAACAATGGGAAGGTCCGGGTCGACATGAGTTTAAAAAAAAATCCAAAACAGGCAGTTGTTAGGGGCCGTGGTGCTGCTGCTGCCTGGGATGCTGCTCCGTCACAGCGGGCATCTAGGCGGCCCCGGAGCTCCAGTGAATAGGCCGCGGCTGTGACTACCTCCGTTGCCGTGCATTGTTGCATTTATTGATATCCGTGTAGGGAATAAGTGATGGGTGTATTGGTTATCCGTGTAGGGAATTAGTGATGGGTGTGTCGGTTATCCATGTAGGGAATAAGGGATGGGTGTATCGGTTATCCGTGTAGGGAATAAGGGATGAGCGTGTCGGTTATCCATGTAGGGAATAAGTGATGGGTGTATCGGTTATCCATGTAGGGAATAAGTGATGGGTGTATCGGTTATCCATGTAGGGAATAAGTGATGGGTGTATCGGTTATCCGTGTAGGGAATAAGTGATGGGTGTGTCGTATATCCATGTAGGGAATAAGGGATGGGTGTATCGGTTATCCATGTAGGGAATAAGGGATGGGTGTATCGGTTATCCATGTAGGGAATAAGTGATGGGTGTGTCGTATATCCATGTAGGGAATAAGGGATGGGTGTATCGGTTATCCATGTAGGGAATAAGTGATGGGTGTATCGGTTATCCATGTAGGGAATAAGTGATGAGTGTGTCGGTTATCTGTGTAGGGAATAAGGGATGGGTGTATTGGTTATCCGTGTAGGGAATAAGGGATGGGTGTATCGGTTATCCGTGTAGGGAATTAGTGATGAGTGTATCGGTTATCCGTGTAGGGAATAAGTGATGAGTGTATCGGTTATCTGTGTAGGGAATAAGGGATGGGTGTATTGGTTATCCGTGTAGGGAATAAGTGATGGGTGTATCGGTTATCTGTGTAGGGAATAAGGGATGGGTGTATTGGTTATCCGTGTAGGGAATAAGTGATGGGTGTATCGGTTATCCATGTAGGGAATAAGTGATGAGTGTGTCGGTTATCTGTGTAGGGAATAAGGGATGGGTGTATTGGTTATCCGTGTAGGGAATAAGGGATGGGTGTATCGGTTATCCGTGTAGGGAATTAGTGATGAGTGTATCGGTTATCCGTGTAGGGAATTAGTGATGAGTGTATCGGTTATCCGTGTAGGGAATAAGTGATGAGTGTATCGGTTATCTGTGTAGGGAATAAGTGATGAGTGTGTCGGTTATCTGTGTAGGGAATAAGGGATGGGTGTATTGGTTATCCGTGTAGGGAATAAGGGATGGGTGTATCGGTTATCCGTGTAGGGAATTAGTGATGAGTGTATCGGTTATCCGTGTAGGGAATAAGTGATGGGTGTGTCGGTTATCTGTGTAGGGAATAAGGGATGGGTGTATTGGTTATCCGTGTAGGGAATAAGGGATGGGTGTATCGGTTATCCGTGTAGGGAATTAGTGATGAGTGTATCGGTTATCCATGTAGGGAATAAGTGATGGGTGTGTCGGTTATACATGTAGGGAATAAGTGATGGGTGTATCGGTTATCCATGTAGGGAATAAGAAACGGGTGTATCGGTTATCCATGTAGGGAATAAGTGATGGGTGTGTCGGTTATCCATGTAGGGAATAAGTGATGGGTGTATCGGTTATCCGTGTAGGGAATAAGTGATGAGTGTGTCGGTTATCTGTGTAGGGAATAAGGGATGGGTGTATCGGTTATCCGTGTAGGGAATAAGGGATGGGTGTATCGGTTATCCGTGTAGGGAATAAGTGATGGGTGTATTGGTTATCCGTGTAGGGAATAAGTGATGAGTGTGTCGGTTATCCGTGTAGGGAATAAGGGATGGGTGTATTGGTTATCCGTGTAGGGAATAAGGGATGGGTGTATCGGTTATCCGTGTAAGGAATAAGGGATGGGTGTATTGGTTATCCGTGTAGGGAATAAGTGATGAGTGTGTCGGTTATCCGTGTAGGGAATAAGGGATGGGTGTATCGGTTATCCGTGTAGGGAATAAGGGATGGGTGTATCGGTTATCCGTGTAGGGAATAAGTGATGGGTGTATTGGTTATACATGTAGGGAATAAGTGATGGGTGTATCAGTTATCCGTGTAGGGAATAAGTGATGGGTGTATTGGTTATCCGTGTAGGGAATAAGTGATGGGTGTGTCGGTTATCCATGTAGGGAATAAGTGATGGGTGTGTCGGTTATCTGTGTAGGGAATAAGTGATGGGTGTATCGGTTATCCATGTAGGGAATAAGTGATGAGTGTATCGGTTATCCGTGTAGGGAATTAGTGATGAGTGTATCGGTTATCCATGTAGGGAATAAGTGATGGGTGTATCGGTTATCCGTGTAGGGAATAAGTGATGAGTGTGTCGGTTATCTGTGTAGGGAATAAGGGATGGGTGTATCGGTTATCCGTGTAGGGAATAAGTGATGAGTGTGTCGGTTATCCGTGTAGGGAATAAGTGATGAGTGTGTCGGTTATCCGTGTAAGGAATAAGGGATGGGTGTATTGGTTATCCGTGTAGGGAATAAGTGATGAGTGTGTCGGTTATCCGTGTAGGGAATAAGGGATGGGTGTATCGGTTATCCGTGTAGGGAATAAGGGATGGGTGTATCGGTTATCCGTGTAGGGAATAAGTGATGGGTGTATTGGTTATACATGTAGGGAATAAGTGATGGGTGTATCAGTTATCCGTGTAGGGAATAAGTGATGGGTGTATTGGTTATCCGTGTAGGGAATAAGTGATGGGTGTATCGGTTATCCGTGTAGGGAATAAGGGATGGGTGTATCGGTTATTCGTGTAGGGAATAAGTGATGGGTGTGTCGTATATCCATGTAGGGAATAAGTGATGGGTGTGTCGGTTATCCATGTAGGGAATAAGTGATGGGTGTGTCGGTTATCCATGTAGGGAATAAGTGATGAGTGTATCGGTTATCCATGTAGGGAATAAGTGATGGGTGTGTCGGTTATCCGTGTAGCGAATAAGGGATGGGTGTATCGGTTATCCGTGAAGGGAATAAGGGATGGATGTATCGGTTATCCATGTAGGGAATAAGGGATGGGTGTATCGGTTATTCGTGTAGGGAATAAGGGATGGGTGTATCGGTTATCCATGTAGGGAATAAGTGATGGGTGTGTCGGTTATCCATGTAGGGAATAAGTGATGAGTGTATCGGTTATCCATGTAGGGAATAAGTGATGGGTGTGTCGGTTATCCGTGTAGCGAATAAGGGATGGGTGTATCGGTTATCCGTGAAGGGAATAAGGGATGGATGTATCGGTTATCCATGTAGGGAATAAGGGATGGGTGTATCGGTTATTCGTGTAGGGAATAAGGGATGGGTGTATCGGTTATCCATGTAGGGAATAAGTGATGGGTGTGTCGGTTATCCGTGTAGGGAATAAGTGATGGGTGTATTGGTTATCCGTGTAGCGAATAAGGGATGGGTGTATCGGTTATCCGTGAAGGGAATAAGGGATGGATGTATCGGTTATCCATGTAGGGAATAAGTGATGGGTGTATCGGTTATCCATGTAGGGAATAAGTGATGAGTGTGTCGGTTATCCGTGTAGGGAATAAGGGATGGGTGTATCGGTTATCCGTGTAGGGAATAAGGGATGGGTGTATCGGTTATCCGTGTAGGGAATAAGTGATGGGTGTATTGGTTATACATGTAGGGAATAAGTGATGGGTGTATCAGTTATCCGTGTAGGGAATAAGTGATGGGTGTATTGGTTATCCGTGTAGGGAATAAGTGATGGGTGTATCGGTTATCCGTGTAGGGAATAAGGGATGGGTGTATCGGTTATTCGTGTAGGGAATAAGTGATGGGTGTGTCGGTTATCCATGTAGGGAATAAGTGATGGGTGTGTCGGTTATCCATGTAGGGAATAAGTGATGAGTGTATCGGTTATCCATGTAGGGAATAAGTGATGGGTGTGTCGGTTATCCGTGTAGCGAATAAGGGATGGGTGTATCGGTTATCCGTGAAGGGAATAAGGGATGGATGTATCGGTTATCCATGTAGGGAATAAGGGATGGGTGTATCGGTTATTCGTGTAGGGAATAAGGGATGGGTGTATCGGTTATCCATGTAGGGAATAAGTGATGGGTGTGTCGGTTATCCATGTAGGGAATAAGTGATGAGTGTATCGGTTATCCATGTAGGGAATAAGTGATGGGTGTATCGGTTATCCGTGAAGGGAATAAGGGATGGATGTATCGGTTATCCATGTAGGGAATAAGGGATGGGTGTATCGGTTATCCATGTAGGGAATAAGTGATGGGTGTGTCGGTTATCCATGTAGGGAATAAGTGATGGGTGTATCGGTTATCCATGTAGGGAATAAGAAACGGGTGTATCGGTTATCCATGTAGGGAATAAGTGATGGGTGTATCTGTTATCCGTGTAGGGAATAAGTGATGGGTGTGTCGGTTATCCGTGTAGGGAATAAGTGATGGGTGTATTGGTTATCCGTGTAGGGAATAAGTGATGGGTGTATCGGTTATCCGTGTAGGGAATAATTGATGGGTGTATCGGTTATCCATGTAGGGAATAAGTGATGGGTATATCGGTTATCCATGTAGGGAATAAGTGATGGGTGTGTCGGTTATCCGTGTAGGGAATAAGCGATAAATGACAAGATAATAGACTTTAAACTTGGTCTTCTACTTGTGTCAGGCCTGAACTCATACTATATCAGTGTCTGGGTTCATTATACAAAGCAGGAAGTGCACATACACACATACACGTGCAACACTAATATATTGATGTTTGTAATAGACTTTTATGGTGCGTCCTACAGCCACCGGCTGCCTCACACATAGACACATTCATCTCTGTAAATTGTGAGTCCAGATTGTAAACATCCTGAATCGATTTAACCGTTGGGTGGCCTCGCATAATTTGCCTAACCAATCTTCCTGCTAGCCCACGCTGGTGCACAGGCTCCAATGCAACAATCAGCCCTTATTTATAGAGGATCGATTTACGAAATGTTTTTAGCAGAGTACAGCAGATGCTACAACCTGTCCAGGTCCAGCGTCACTCAATGGTAAATACAGTATAGAGAAGGGGTTCTGCAAAATAATTTATGGCCATGAGTTTAATGGACTGTTGTAGATAGAAGAGTGGACAAAAACATGATTCCACTAATAAATCCTTTGGGATCTTAGCTTCACGTAATCTAGAATAATGTACAGTATTAGCCGCTTTATAAATGTGATGTTGATATGTTTTCCATACACATTGAAATCAACAGGAAATAAGAGGTTTGTTATGTATGGCAAAAACAACATTTAGTAAATGACTGTATGTATGTGCTATATTATTAGTAAAGCAGATGCTATACATTTTGGGCCGTATGGCTTCTTACACAGAAAAATGATGTACAGTATAATGTATTATACGCATAGCAAGAACTTTGTGTACCCCAAAGCAACATATTGGAGGGACCCCAATGATTGCTGAGAGACACCTTTCTTTACAGGGGTTGTTCCTGTTATGTTCCATGATAAAAATCTAGCTCATTTTTTGCCCCAACGTAGCGCCCTTATTAATTTTATGCCTGATAATAGTGCCCTGATTCAATTTATGCCCCACAGTAGTACCCTAATTCATGTTATGCCTGAGAAATGTTCTACTTTATATTATACCATAGTGCCCCTTACTCATATTATGCTACAGGATTTTTGCCCCAGTACACAATATGCCACAATTAGGGTGGCCAATCTCTGAATCGGCAGGATCCCAGGATTTGGCCCCAAAATACCGGGATTTCTGTCCCACGATTGGAGTCTCCAATGCCAGGATTTCAGGATTAGACTGGGCATGTTCCCAATGCCCGGCCTTTGGCTCTGTGCAGCGTGACGGTCAGAGGTCACGTTGCACAGGCCAAACAGTCGCTCTGCCCACCCACAGCCGCACCGCATCACTCCCAGCTCCAGCCACCCGCCTGGCTCCCAGATGCTCTGCCAGCTTCTAGCAGCACCGCTCCCCCACCCGGCTCACAGCCGCCCGCCCGCCTACACAGCTCCCGGCTTCTCCCGCCCACACCCGGCCATGAAGGTAAATATGCGGGGCGGCCGGGGCATTTTCTTTATTAGCCAATCCTGGGATCCCTGGAATTCCGGGATTGAGCATTTTTCTATGCCGAATTACGGGATTGAAAAAATGCCCCGGGATTGGCTTCCCTGGCCACAATGTAGTGCCCCCAATTTACATTATACCACATGGAGGATACAAATCCTAATTTGAGTAGAGCTCTCCTAATTAAGACATACTGGAGGTTATTCTGATCGGTGCGGCCAAACGTGCGTACGTACGCTATTAACGTACGCTAGCCGTACGCGGCCGTTGGGGTTAAGTCCACCCACAACTCAGCCGCTTACGTACGGGCAGAAACAACGTAGAAGGGGAGTGGCGTACAAACGAGCGTACGGCAACGTACGCGGCCGGCCCAGCCCTTACACTCCGACAACTGGCGTACAACTGAGCGTAAGGCAACGTACGCGGACGTCTTTCGTCCGTCTTCCCACCGCCTTCTTGCGGAGATCTGAGCGTACGCCAGCTTGCACGGACGGGTCCCTATTGTTTTCAATGGAAAACTCAGCTTATGTCACCGCTCGTGAGAGTGAGCGTACGTCCCTGCACGCTGGCATACCCTTCACATATATGGACCTGCAAATCTTGCCTTTCAACTACAATTCTGACAATTAATTATTCTAATTGTTATTCAATTATTGTTTTCTATTAACTCAATTGTCTACCTTAATAAAGACAGTTCTGTATTTTGGGTACTATACAAAGATTGTGTGCAAAATAGTGGTCATGGGCTTAAAACATTGCTGAAACATCCTTTGTAGGTGTTAGATGTGGTTTATGTTATTGTATCCTAAATACAAAACCTATGTTTGTATTAGAGTGAACACGTTGACACATGTCGACTTGTGTAGATTGAGTGTGCTACTGTGTAAAGTCTATGAAAGCACGTAGTGAATGTGTATAACTGTTTAGCAAATACCTACCATAGCATATATAAGCAGGTCTTAAAAAGATTCTTACCTTAAATTAAACAAACCTTTAAATGTCGAGAAGTATAGAAAGATAAGCTTCCAATGTGTTTGAGTGCTGTGTGTGGCTTGCAGGTAGTGAAATCATGGTTTGGACTTAATAGACTGCAGCATTGCTTATTACATTCAGGTGTATGTGTTTGAGTAGGAATCAGCGTTAATTAGCAAACTCAGGCGCACGCTGGCATGCGGTATCTGTAGGGGTGGTTTGAGATGGCGGTTGGCGGCCGCCTGTTTTGTGTCCGAAATGAACGGTGCCTTAGTCGATCGTGCGGTTGTAGCACCGCTCATTTTTGGTGCACACCCCCGTGTACGCCCATATTTACGCCCATTTTCCCTCATTATTTCGGCCGCTCCCCTCAACACGCCCCTATGCCGCCCCCAATACCCGTACACTCGCGTACAGGTTTTTTCGCACGTAGAGACCCGTCCGTAAGCGTTGGTGAGTGGTCGCGCCTGCGCATTAGCGAATGTACGCATGCGCAGATCATAAAAAATCCCGGGACGTACGCGTACGGCCCGGCCGCTCCAACCAGAATAAGGCCCACTGTCCCAGAAAGGGCTCACGTCTCACCCCTTACCTCAACAAAGTCAGTAAACAAGGTAAAGCCCCTTCTCCGACAGTGCTGTGCTTACTGATTCCCTCAGCTATGTGTCAACATGAAACAGGATTGTAGGATATATGAGTGTGCAGCTTAACTGAGAGGAAGTTGGAGAAATCACCACAGATGAGTCCCTCATCTCAGACCCAGCCAATGGGCTAAACCCAATCCTGTATCTATAGTATAATGGGTCCAGGGGGGCCACACCACACATCTGATTCAAATAATTATACTTACTGTACCTCCTCAGAGTCCTGCAGCAGCCAACACTGTAGCCATAGAGCATCAGGAAAATGGTGTGGCGGCCTTTTTCCCAGCGACTTGTCCATACACAGTAGATGTATCCCCAGGAATAAGGCACAGGTTCCCTGTTCCCAGAGATCTGTGTATGCGCGGTTGATTCTGCCATACAGTCAGAGTCTACAACCCTGGGGCAACTGCCAGAGAGGAGGGGGGCCTGCATGGCTCCTGGGTCCCCTAAGTATTTGGGCTCAATAGCAGTGGCACACCAGTACCAGTCTATATTATGGTATATTTTTTCAACATTCTAATCATGTGGACATGTAATCATTGTCTACATGAGACTGTCAATAGAAACTACTGTGGAGGAAAAGGATCTCAGTATCAATATTTAAATTAATTTAAAGGCAGGTAAGCAATGTACATTGCTCATCTTTGGTTGGCACTCGCCAGATCCCTTGCACTGGCGGGGGCTGGCCATAGAGACTGGGACGCGCGTGCGTCTCACACACACGTGCGTCCCAGTATCACGGCGGCTGGGCAACGTCTCCCTGCTCGTCTACGCTTTAGGGAGACGCTGCCCAGTTGGGGGGGGAGCGTCGGGGCGGCGAGGGGGACTAGTGGCAACGGCAGGGGAAGCAGCGGAGACCCCCGCCAAGCTCCGTTGCAAAGGTGCGCGCGACGCTGGCAGAAGCCGGCCGCTGGCGGGGGATGGCGGTAGAATCTCCATCCTCTGCAAAGATGTGGCCGGCTACATCTGTAACAAAGCAATGAGGAAGGCAAGTCAGATGCTTGGTGGACAGGGAAGAATTAGCAGATACTGTGTCTAGTTCTGTATAGGTCACTGGTACGTCTTCATCTATATACTGTGTAGGTCACTGGTGCGGCCTCATCTAGATACTGTGTTCAGTTCTGTATAGGTCATTGGTACCAGTGGCGCAACTACTGTAAGGCAGCCCCAGCTGCCACTTGGGGGAGCAAGCGGCAGGGGGGAATGTGTGGGCGCCGGCACCTACTCGGCGCACTGACATGCTGCTGCCTGCCGCTGTCCACTTTCTGAGCACCGTGAATGTATTTAATCACCTGACATCATTGTGCAGCGCTGTGTGCTGAGTGATCTAGCATTGCTCAGAACGCGCCTCTCTCCATTTCAACAATGTCAACATCAAATCTATCAATATGTAAATGCTGACATTATGGCTACATCCCCAAATGATACATCTGATACAGGAGCATCAATGCTTATGCCAACTCTGTATAGACCTCATTTCTAGTAACACACCCTCACTGAACACCGCCTGTGTGAGAACGCCCCATTACAGCCCAGTTTCCCCCTTCAGTCATCCGTACTTGCGCACACTTAGTTCCAGCATGCAGCACGCGCTCAGCAAACCAGCATACAGTACGGTTCAGCCTTGCATCTGGTCCTGCGGGCTCCGAGTTTATTCCCCATAATTAAGTAATAACGTAGCAAAGAACATGTATATAAATAAAAAATAACTTTCCTTACTTACTGTCAGGGTCTCAACAACATATGGATAAACTGAGTGTTGAATTACAAAGGGCTCAATAACTTTCAGATGTGGGGAACAGGACAGTATGACAGATGGGAGGGAAGACATTAGGCTCAGTGTAAAGATCAGAAGCCGCCTCCGTGGGGTTCTGTTGCAGCTGGAGCTGAAAGAACACGTAGAGGAGTTACTGGCTGACTGTGCGTATTGTTATCCGGTTATATGGTCCTTCTAGTTTCATCTGTTATCCACAAAGAACGTTAGTGAAATGCAACTGATAAGAAAGGACTATGAGCAGGTATATTATAAATTAAAAGGATAAATGTGGTACCCCGGAAAAGACGGCCAGGAACCCCTTTACCTTGCACTCTGTAATTCCCGTCTTCGTCTCTTCGTAACGGACACTGGACAAGAACCAGACCAAGCAAACGGTGCAACGGAATTTATTTAAGATTAAATAGGATACTTGAGGTCGAGTAGCAGGCAAGGCTACCTAGGACATAGATTACACTGAAAGGGGTGCACCGTAATACAATAAGGTCACAATAATAAAATAAATACATATATGCACCGTCTCGTTCTATAACCAACTATAATAACTTTTTGGTATACACAATTCTAATATCAATCACGGTTATCACTTTGTAGCAATGTAAGGTAATTAGCAATCACAATAACTTACACAGGATTATTAAACTATCAGCTTCACAATGCGAGTTAACATCACACAATATCTCTTTACGGTAAACGATACTATTCTACTGGGTACCCAGTCCCTATTTTAAACACTGTCTCAAAGACAGACCTATGCATAGGTATTTAGAGTTCGCTGGAGGCCTTCTGTAGTCACTGCGTTAGGATAACAGTCCTCCTCATTAGAAAAGGGTAAACGTTTGGTGGGGCAATGTCCCAAATAAGGGAAGGGGTACTGTAGTGTCCTTTATAGAACAGATGGGGCAAGAGCACTTTCCAAATTGGACCACCTGATGGCGCTGTCGGCCTGCTGGTCTCTAAGCCTGGCGACCTGATCCTTATACTCCACAACGCAGGGGCCGCGACATCAGAGATTATGGAGCAAATAGGCCCTAGTAGCTGTGGTGTCAGTCTTTTGGCCCTACAAAGGTTAGGTCTGGGACCCTGTTGCTGGCAGTCCGTGCCTAGGATGAGTGTAACATGGATTGCAGCTGCGTTTCTGTGGGCTCTTTGTGACCTGCCAATAGGGGCGTCTCTGGGTGACCCAAGTGAGGGAGTGGATGACTGGGTGCAGGTTTGCAAAGGGAAGGACTGGCGAATGGGGCAGAGTATGGTACCTGAGTATCAGCTTCAGCTGCCAGCTCCTGCCAGTCACGCTCTCCTCTCCGGTGTTCTGGCTGCTGTGCACTGATCACCTTCTTGCAGCCATCTATCCCCACAGCAGGACGCCTCTCTGTTTGGCTCAGCTTCAGGTGCTGGTTCCAGGTGTCTCCGCTGTGCGCGGTCTCTCCCTGCCACACACAGTCCTCCTGGGCTGTCAATCACCGCTGGGCGAAGGGGCGGCAGCCGGGTCTCACTTCTTTGCTGTTGCGGCTAGCGTCCCCTCGCCTGTCGGGTGCCGCAGCCTGCTTCACGTGCTGGCACCCGGTCCCCTCTACAGCCGCACGCTGTCTCCCTGCAGCCGCACGCTGCCGTCGGCCGGTTGGAGCTGTCAATCACAGCCTCTCCACAGTACCGCCGACATCGCTGTAGCCGGGTGCGGTGCTGCAAGCTGCCCGGGCTCTCTCCCACTGTCTCCCGCTTGTCAGGTGCGCGCCGGACACACAGTTCTCCTCTCCGCTTCACGCTGCCTTACTCTCCCCACGCTGGTACCAGGCAGTTCTTTCCTCGTGGGCGCACTGTACATGTCCCAGTGCTTGCTCCTTACCCTTCAGCCACCCCGGCTCTGCTTCACGCCTCACCAGGACTCCTCCTCCTCCTCTTCGCGCCCTTGGGGTAAGCTGCAAAGTTAACCCCTTAGGGGCCTGCTGTTGGCTGCACAACGTTCGGTTGCCTAGCAACCCTCCTAACAATGTCCTCCTGCGGGGTACTGCACAGTTAGAGTCTAACTGTGGGAAAAGTGGGGGTATCCCCAGGTAGGGCAGACAAAAGGGCACCCGCATTTCTAGGGTGTCACATGTCCCCCTGCTCGAATGATGCCAGTCCCCGGGCATCAATTTAAGGGTTAGCAAAAGTCCTGGATGAAGTCCCCAACAGGAGTATGAGGCCCTCAATGTCCTTTCAGAAATGGGCCATATGCAGCATCACATATTTACAAGTCTTAATACTATACACAAATTTACATATACACAAGTTGTGAAGAATTTACACTCAAGTATTATTTACATTCCATATCGGACTGGTAACACCCCTTTCGTGTATCGCTCAGACCTCCTAACTTTCGAAGCAACCCTTCGACTGCACCTTAGATCACAGCATGCGGTCTGCAATGAGCACGTGGTGCCCCTTTTCCACTCTTTCTGGACCTGTTGATGGCCTGTTGTATCATGCACACGAATTCTTCTCCTGTAATCGTCGTGTACTCTTTGTCTGTACCAGTTTTCTCTTCCATGGGACGGGTTTCGACCTTTTCAGCTGTGTTGGTGATTTCCGTAGTGACCTTTGCTTTGGGCGGTGGCACAGTTGCCTCTGGGCTTTCGGGTTCCAAAGGCTCCATTTCCTTTGTCATGGTCATGTGAGCCACTACTTCGAGGCATCTCTTGCGTTCGGCAGTACTGGTATCTGTTTGCTGTAAAGTTGCTGTCCGGCCACCTGTATCTAACATTCTTGGAGTGTACTTGTGTTCAGTTCCTGGCCTCACTTCTTTCGGCTTGGCTTTGGCCTTTTTTGCTGCCCTTGGGGTTTCCACAAGGACATACGGTTGAGACGGTGGCCTAACGGGTTCTAGAGGTCGTGGCATCTGGTCAGGCCAGGGATGATTACTGATGGGCCGATTGATCTCGCCATAAACATCCTGTGGTCCTTTCTTCTTCCGGTTGTGCTGCCTATGTGGCTGGTGCCCGCATGGATCGTTGTGGTGGTTCATGAAGCGTCGATATTGACTGTGGCTTGTTGCATATCTGCTGCCTCTTACTGCAGCACCACCGGGGCCTGTGACATTAATTGCCTTGACGCCTCTCCGTCCATTGGTCACTTCGAATTCGACCCATTCTCCTTTTTCTAGGCTTCGGAAGTATTTGTTCCTAGGGGTCTTCTGGATGCCAGTGTAGTGTACGTATACGGTCTTCTTGTTATCTGCCCTTATGAAGCCATAGCCACGTGCTACACTGAACCATGATACCTGGCCGGTCACTCTTCTTGTTCTGACTCGTCGATCCTCAGTGTTACGTGGTCTTTTCGCCGTGGTCTGACTTTGCACGAGCTCTGGAGGGCTGATCGATGGATCTTGTATGAAGCGGGGCCACCAGTCTTGTTTCTGCGGACCTAGTAGTGGTTCTCTTCCCGAGGATCGGTCCTCCTCCTCGGGGTCTCCTCGTTTAAAGTATTCTGATGACAATTTCTTTCAATATGTTCGCTCTGTTGGCATCTTCGGAATATCGGCATAACCTCTTCGTCGAACTTATCGATTGAGCCTCCTCCCGATTCTCTGGGCGTGCTCCAACGTGGTCGGCTTCCTCTCTCTCTTTGCGGGCGCCATTCATTATGTCTGGCTTCGCTCTGCTCCAGCCTTTGCCCCATTCTGGCGATGTTTAGGGCCAGTTCTGTGAGCTTGCTGTTAATGGCGGACAGTGGGTCTGGACCTGCTGGCGATTGCGCCTCTTGAAGTACTGTTCTCTTCTTTACACTACCAGGTCCCTGGCGTCTGGCTTCCCAGTGATCCTCCGTCTCTTCTTCTTCCACCATAGCTCCTTCTTCTGGCTCCTCATTCTGGACTTTTTCTAACACTTGTAGTGCCGATTCCTTGAGTTCCTCAAATGTGCAGCCTTGTTCTTGCCGCTTTATCATTCGGAGTTGGGCGCGGGTGGTCTCTTCTCTTGCCCCTTCTACGAAGAGGTCTATCAGCATTTCATCCGCTAGTTGTACTTCTCTCGGGTCTGCGGCTTGTACTGCCTTCATGGCCTCGTGTAATGCCAGTGCGAAATCACGCAGTGATTCTCCCTGTTTCTGCTTCCTGGCATATAACCTGCTCTTCAGCACTGGCACGGTTTTGGCATCGAAGATTTTTGCCAGTTTTTTCAATATCTTGTCCGCCGTCTCCTTGTCTCCTTCTGCCCATGATTTGACTTCTCTCAGGGCGGACCCTCTCAGTTGCGCCAGCAATATTTCTTTGCTTTGCTGTTCGTTCAGTTGGTATAGGGTGAACGTCGAATTCATGCGGTCCTTGAATGCCTTAAAAGTGCTTGTGCCTTTCGTCCGCGTGTCTCCTGAGTACGTGAGTAGCCATGTGGCCCCGAAGTAGTAGGGCATCGTGATCTGTGCCGCCGCTGCTTTTGGCGGTTCTTTGTCTTCCGGCAGTGGTGGGAGACGTCTGCGGGGTGATGGTATTGGGGTACAGTCTTCCGACATTTTCCGGTCCTGTTCGTGGACGCCAAAGTTAGATGTGGTACCCCGGAAAAGACGGCCAGGAACCCCTTTACCTTGCACTCTGTAATTCCCGTCTTCGTCTCTTCGTAACGGACACTGGACAAGAACCAGACCAAGCAAACGGTGCAACGGAATTTATTTAAGATTAAATAGGATACTTGAGGTCGAGTAGCAGGCAAGGCTACCTAGGACATAGATTACACTGAAAGGGGTGCACCGTAATACAATAAGGTCACAATAATAAAATAAATACATATATGCACCGTCTCGTTCTATAACCAACTATAATAACTTTTTGGTATACACAATTCTAATATCAATCACGGTTATCACTTTGTAGCAATGTAAGGTAATTAGCAATCACAATAACTTACACAGGATTATTAAACTATCAGCTTCACAATGCGAGTTAACATCACACAATATCTCTTTACGGTAAACGATACTATTCTACTGGGTACCCAGTCCCTATTTTAAACACTGTCTCAAAGACAGACCTATGCATAGGTATTTAGAGTTCGCTGGAGGCCTTCTGTAGTCACTGCGTTAGGATAACAGTCCTCCTCATTAGAAAAGGGTAAACGTTTGGTGGGGCAATGTCCCAAATAAGGGAAGGGGTACTGTAGTGTCCTTTATAGAACAGATGGGGCAAGAGCACTTTCCAAATTGGACCACCTGATGGCGCTGTCGGCCTGCTGGTCTCTAAGCCTGGCGACCTGATCCTTATACTCCACAACGCAGGGGTCGCGACATCAGAGATTATGGAGCAAATAGGCCCTAGTAGCTGTGGTGTCAGTCTTTTGGCCCTACAAAGGTTAGGTCTGGGACCCTGTTGCTGGCAGTCCGTGCCTAGGATGAGTGTAACATGGATTGCAGCTGCGTTTCTGTGGGCTCTTTGTGACCTGCCAATAGGGGCGTCTCTGGGTGACCCAAGTGAGGGAGTGGATGACTGGGTGCAGGTTTGCAAAGGGAAGGACTGGCGAATGGGGCAGAGTATGGTACCTGAGTATCAGCTTCAGCTGCCAGCTCCTGCCAGTCACGCTCTCCTCTCCGGTGTTCTGGCTGCTGTGCACTGATCACCTTCTTGCAGCCATCTATCCCCACAGCAGGACGCCTCTCTGTTTGGCTCAGCTTCAGGTGCTGGTTCCAGGTGTCTCCGCTGTGCGCGGTCTCTCCCTGCCACACACAGTCCTCCTGGGCTGTCAATCACCGCTGGGCGAAGGGGCGGCAGCCGGGTCTCACTTCTTTGCTGTTGCGGCTAGCGTCCCCTCGCCTGTCGGGTGCCGCAGCCTGCTTCACGTGCTGGCACCCGGTCCCCTCTACAGCCGCACGCTGTCTCCCTGCAGCCGCACGCTGCCGTCGGCCGGTTGGAGCTGTCAATCACAGCCTCTCCACAGTACCGCCGACATCGCTGTAGCCGGGTGCGGTGCTGCAAGCTGCCCGGGCTCTCTCCCACTGTCTCCCGCTTGTCAGGTGCGCGCCGGACACACAGTTCTCCTCTCCGCTTCACGCTGCCTTACTCTCCCCACGCTGGTACCAGGCAGTTCTTTCCTCGTGGGCGCACTGTACATGTCCCAGTGCTTGCTCCTTACCCTTCAGCCACCCCGGCTCTGCTTCACGCCTCACCAGGACTCCTCCTCCTCCTCTTCGCGCCCTTGGGGTAAGCTGCAAAGTTAACCCCTTAGGGGCCTGCTGTTGGCTGCACAACGTTCGGTTGCCTAGCAACCCTCCTAACAATGTCCTCCTGCGGGGTACTGCACAGTTAGAGTCTAACTGTGGGAAAAGTGGGGGTATCCCCAGGTAGGGCAGACAAAAGGGCACCCGCATTTCTAGGGTGTCACATAAAGAGGTCAATTTATCAAAAGTAGGGATGGCCATCGACCATCGATGATTAGAAATCATCCATGGTTTATGGCCGATGTCAAATAGCTTTGTCATCGATGGGGGATGTCAAGCTTAAAGGAATAATTTTGTTTTTGATTTTTCCCCAAGGTGCCGGGACAAGAAGCATAATTCCACCCCCGACACCTGTGAAGCCCCACCCTCGTATTTTGATTGGCCCACGGGCCAATCAATTAAATAAAATGGATGACCATTGATATGTAAAAACTTTGATGGTCACTCATTGAAGAGTAATACACTATAGAATAGAATAGAATAATATTGTCACTACTAGAGAATTAGATTTAGGTGGGGTTTTACTTCAAAGTGAGATCTATATTGCACTGTAAAAATAAAGCAGCCAGTATTTACCCTGCACAGAAACTAAATAACTCACCCAAATCTAATTCTCTCTGCACATTTTACATCTGCCCCCCCTGCAGTGCACATGGTTTT
The DNA here is from genome assembly GCF_055691185.1 of Crinia signifera. Taxonomy (NCBI): domain Eukaryota; kingdom Metazoa; phylum Chordata; class Amphibia; order Anura; family Myobatrachidae; genus Crinia; species Crinia signifera. The sequence continues at coordinate 21,254,223 of NC_139221.1, read as the reverse complement.
GTCCATCTAAGAAGGATTTTGTCAGAAAGAGTGAACTACAATAAGGCCCCATGGGAGGTTTCTGTCCTCCGTGAGCTCGTATTAGGACACCTGCAGTACAGTTTGATAGATGTACCACCCAAATCAAGCTCCTCACCTGCCAAATTGTCTACAATGCAACTAATATGGATTCCTCTAAAAATCTGTTCAACATCTTTCTAATGTGCTAATTATTTGTCCTATGTAAATATTTCTCTTCAGTGCAATTACATGTGTTCAGAATACCCGTTACCTGGCAGGAATTCTCCACAGTGGAAAGTATCTGTGCTATTTGGAAGAACTGACCAGTATTTCTCTACAGTACAGTTTTCATTTAGGAGATTTGTTGGCATTTTCTTGTTGTGTACATTATTACTGTCATTGAGAGGATGGCCAGTCATTTTCTGCATTGGAATTATTTGTGCTTTTTGGAAAACCTGCTCATATACTATTCAGCGCAATATACCAGTGCTATTCTGTGGATCTGGTTAGCCGTTCTCTATATAGTATTAGTATCAGTGAGTCTTTCCAGAATTGATTCATTTATCAGCATCATCGGTGTATTAATAGTAAAACTTACATTACAGAGAATTTTCATGCAACATTCAACACTCTAATGATGTAAAACTGGATGTGCTGACCAACATACACTTCCCAGGGCCAGAAAAGTGAACAGGAAGGGTTATTCTCCAAATTGTCTGTACCAATAAGGAGGCTGATATTGAGTCACATGCTGCTGCAACCAATTTAGCATCTTTTGTCATATGCTAATGCTACTGAATATGCTAATGAACAGCCTTTCCGTGGTGTACTGTGTGTGTCTGACTGTACAAGGACTGGGACAACCACTTTGGGCATCTATAGATAAAGATGCCACCAGTGGCAGATTTAGGAGTCAGGCTGGTGTATTCTATACTCTTCACCTGGAGGGTGGTGGCCTTTAAGCTCTTTTGCATGGTCGCCGCCCATCTAGGACTTCCACAGCATCTTCTATATTCTCTTCACCTGGTGGGCAGCGTCCACCATAAGCCTCACCATGGCCCACCGGATGAAGAGCTAAGAACATTCCATGGAAGTCCTGGATGGGCTGCAGTCGTGCAAAAGAGCTTTAAAGGCCACTGCCCACTGAATGAAGAGCTAAGAAGTAGCGGCAATGGATGATTTGGCTGGTCACTGGGCAGGTTGGCATGTGCCCCCTAGGCTGCAGCCGCTATTAACACTTTTGGGCCGGCATTCACGTGAATGGCTGGCTAAGGGCCCCAATGCATTGGTTTGCCCAATGGCCTACAATGCTGTTAAGATGGCCCTGGCAGTAGCAGGTAACCATTCTACTCCATGAACATTGACATTGCGCACAACCCGGAAACAGGCCCAAGTTGCGAGAGGTTCAGTTCGCTCTCTACCAGTTTTGCAATAAATATTATAACATATTAAAGGAGCATACATTTTTTAGTTTAATATCTCTAAAGGTAATAAAATGTAAATATTATGATTCATGTTCGTAAAAAGAAGCCTCAGAAATAAATCTAGTAACATAAATCAGGTAACTTCAGGTGACAACTACAGGTTGAGTATCCCTTATCCAAAATGCTCGGGACCAGGAGAATTTTGGATAACGGATTATTCCGTATTTCGGAATATTTTAATATTTCAATGATGTATTTTGAAGTATCTTGCATTTATGCTGTATAAACACATAATATACACACAAATATATTTTATTACCACATAAAATACACACAAATATATTTTATTTGTTCAAAAAACAAGGTTTCAAAACGTGAAACAAAATGTGTGTACTATATCTCAGCACTGAATTTGAATGCCAAGCAATCATTGTCTTGCACATATATAGTGCCAGTTACATATCATGTCCCCAGTGATGCTGTTACAAATGTCCCCAGTGAGTTTTTAGCAAAAAAATATTTTTTTTTCACTTTCTGGAATGTCTGGTTTTCGGAATAATTCGGATAACGAATACTCGGATACGGGATACTCGACCTGTATAAGAGGTATTAGCCGTCTTCCACCGCGTCAGAGTACTGTCAGTCTCTCAGGAACTGGTGACAGTGGAAAGAGAACCTCAGGCACATTTTAGGACATTACAAATGATGTGTTCAGTACCTGGATCAGTCATTTTAGCCAGAGCCTATCAGTGTTATGTGGATACTAAACGCACCCCGTTATATAGCAAAATATTAAGGGTCTACCTAGGAACTATAAATCTGTATTGTCAATGTAATCTGCATTATCAAAGTATCTCTGTAAGGCGTCTCAGATTTTGCAGTGCTGTAGAGAAATACAGAGAGAGTATGACATACAGGGAAACAGCGTTTGCAGAATAAAGAGAGCACAGATACATGATTCTGATAACGCTTGTTCTGACCGTGGCGAGAAGGGGGGCAGGAAGGCAATCGCTTACAGATGAGATCCTGATGGGGCTTCCTTTGCAGCTGCATGGTTAAGGTGCATACACACTGGGCGATTATGCCCAGCATGTACAGTATGTATAACGATGATGGGGAAAATCGATGGGCTGAGAAACGCTTAGTGCATTGACACTGGCCGTTTTTCGCCTTTCCCCATGATTTTCCCCGGGGTGGACGACTTCCCATCGCAGGACGCTATGGAAAGCCGTTTACTCCCTCGCTCATCTGCTGATAATACCAGCAGATGAGTGGCGGCTGGCAGCGATAATACGGGAGCGCACAGCAGCGCTGACTGCTGCCCCGTACACACTGGGCGGCTTTCCAGCTGAAATCCGCTCAGACGGGTAAACTGAGCAGCATTCAGCTGAAAATCGCCCAATGTGTATGGACCTTTAGTACCTATCTTCTCCTACCTCCAATCTCTGTCCTCACAGCTCCCTCCATCCATATCCAACAAGTTTAAACATATCCTTGGTCGATGATTTGAACTCATTGATGGCTTATGGCCAATGTTGAATACTTTTGCCATCGATGTGGGAGAACCTGTTGATTTCCCTATGGTAAAGGAGAACCGATGTTTCTTTTCTTTTCTTTTTTTTTAAGGTCCGGACAAGAGCATAGATCTGCTCCCAACACCCGGAAGCCCTGCCCCACGTTCTGATTGGCCCACGGGCCATTCAGTCAAAGAAAATGGATAACCATCGATAGCTAAAACTGTCGATGGTTATCCATCACATAGTTTATGACTATCGATGGCTGGTTGCAGAATAGCCATCGATGGTGACTGCACCGATGGCCATCCCTAATATCCTTTTGGCTTTACTTTCTGTTAAGGAATAATTTGGACCATCGAGTGGCCTCTAGTGGTCATTTGTGGTACTTCACCTCAAAATGGTGAGTAGGATTTAGCCTTTTATACTGTATTCATCTATATATATAGCTATTATTTATAATTCTCTTACTACTTATTGCACTTTGAACACAATCCTAATAAACCAACTATTTGCATTGCTTACACACAGTTTGTTTTTGTAAGTCTTGTGAACTTTGTGTAACCTTTGAAAATCAGGTACGTAAATCAAGGGCGATTTTTCTCATAAACCCCAAAACCTGAAACAAATTGTTAAATGATGGGAGCACCTCTTTACGAACGTCTTCCATAGGGCGGCAGCTTTGAACATTATGGTATACGCAGAGAACTTGAAAGAAACACAAATATTTACAATGCAATAAGGATGTGTCCCAGCGTTATAGGAATTCCTCTTATACCATCAGTCCCCCAAATGCTGCCTTCCCCCACTGCAATATTAATCATCCGCAGAACGTCTGCAGCCATCGGTGCCCCCCTAGCGTGCCAGGGATTTACCATCGCCCACAAGGATGACTCGTCTGGTTTACAGCGCAGTTGGCACACGTTTACCACCTTGGCAATTGTTACTTTATTACATATACAGCTAAACCTGCTGCAAGACCAGGCTGACACTGAACTGGCTGTGCTGCATCTAGAACACATTAAGGGAAAACAGTTCATTAAATGCTTTCTCATGGGTCCCCTGTGTTTTAGGATTAAGCCATAAAATTTGTGATTATTGCTTTAAAATCGTGAAGGAAAACACCGCCGCAGTGTCTTCCAGTTATTGTACTGCACGCTGTGGAATATCTATGTAGCCAACGTGTAATGGCCAAGCTGGGAAACGCTTGTCATCTGCTTGTGAGTAAAGCTGTGTACACACGCTTAGATTTTTCCCTGTTTTCGATTCGATTTTGCTTATAGAAGCAAAATCGAATCCACATCGAATGGTTTTTAGGACACTTTCGAGCTGCATTTGATTCGATGCACGCTCCTGTTTTCTTAAAATCGAATAGAAAAATCTACTGTGCAGCCAGTAGATTTTGTACATTGTGCCTACATTGTGAAATCGAATCGAATCGAATGCAAAAGTACAGATCTAATGCCAAATCGAATGGGATGACTATCGATGGCTGGTTGCAGAATCACCATCGATGGCAACTGCACCGATGGCCATCCCTAATATCCTTTTGGCTTTACTTTCTGTTAAGGAATAATTTGCACCATCCATTTCCAGATCTAATAGAAAATCGAATCTAACATCAAATCTAAAGCAAATCTAAGGGGGGGTACACACCAGAACGATTAGGGCTCAATTCCATCAATCTGGATCCAATTCCGACCGTTTGGATGCAGATTGTATGTAGATTGGGCATGTTTACATCCAATTCCGATCCGATTCCAATCCAATGCGCATCCCCGCTGTCGTTTGGTCGTTTTACAGATCCTACCTGCTGCAGGTAGGATCTGTAAAAGATCCATTCAACTGGATACAGACTCAGATTGGATTGGGATCAGATTGGATGCAGATCGTTAGCAAATTGTTAGCAGATCGTGTGCTCCAACAGATCGTGCGACCATCACACAATCTGCTAACAATCAACTAACAATCAGGATCGTTCTGGTGTGTACGGGGCCTAAGCGTGTGTACAGGGCTTAACTGTGATGCTCGACAGTGCTGGACAGCCAGAGCCACGAAGCGTATAAAATACAGTTCTGTAATTATTATATAATAATGGAGAGGGGGGGGTATTCAGTCCAGATCGCTGTTAGGAAAATTTGCAATCCTATCGATTAGCTGTGCTTGGGTACACAATATAATGCCAAAATAGAAAAAAGAATAGTGTATGGTTGTAATCGCAATCCCCTCGCAGTCGCTCATCATCGCCCAAGCAGGCAGGGGCACGCCTGCATTCTGACAGGCCTGCCCAACATTTATATGGGTGCGCCCACCATTTTTGTGGCCACGCCCATGAAACACTGGGTGGGCCCGTCGTTATGGCCACTGCCTGTCAGTCAGGAAGCAAGCGCTCCGGCGCACAAAAAAATTTCCGAAGGGGCTCGCTGTGATGGTTGGCACGTGCGCATAATTGCACAGACCCCACCATCAGCCAGGGCAGGGAATTTGGACCGCAGCCTGCAGGTTCGAATCGCCCCCCACTGTTTCTATCACATAGTTGAGGAAGGGTCAAAGTTACATTTGCACAGACTGGAAAAATCATTAGATGGTCAGTGAATTGCGTATGGATTTACAGTGAATAGCGCGGTTTTTGCATTTCAATCACAGATTTGCACGGGGCGGGTTTTCTGGGTGGCGGCTAGCTATTTGCGGTCATCTGCAACTTTGCAGATGAGCGGCCAGGTCTGAATTAGGCCCTTGGTCGTCACACAAACTTGCACATCACTCCGCGGGACTCCGGAGGGGTAAGTATAATATATGGGTGTAGGGTGGGTGGTGTGGGCCCCCTGAACCCAGGGAACAGTGTGCACCGCCCAGGGCCAGTGGTAGGGCTTTTGGCATCCCCCTGCAAACTAGAATGCTTTTCTGTGAGAATTACTGTGCAGGCCAATGTGGAGGTTAAAATGTCCCACCTCACCTTAAGTGGTGGTGGAACTCAGTTCCACCCCGTTCCCCATCACTTTACCCCCATACAGCCATAGAAAGCTGTGCAGTAGGGTAGATTTGCAGTGAGCCCTGTGATTACGCTATCTCAGGATGGCATTAGTATCACAGGCCTCACTGTGGTATTTTTATAATTTGCCATTATAATATGCATCATCCACGAGGTACATGTGCGGTCTGCTAAATCTGAAGGTTGTGTATGCAAGTGGTAAGGTGGGGGAGAGGAGGGACATCTGGGTGCTATAATTATGAGCCCCATGGAGTTCCGCCTAGCATCTCTAGTACAGTATCTCTTCAGTCCTAGGCAGCCATTTTGTCAGAGTTCTGCTCTGTGGCGCAGTCAGCTCTCCGGTTTACCCTGTAGGCTGCAGTCCCACGTGTCCTGGCTCGTGTCAATGCCACACCTATGGCCTGCTAGTGTCAATGCCACACCTATGGCCACACACCCCTAGTATCAGCCCTGGGAATGTTCCAGGCAAAAATCCGCTGGCAAATTGCACAAATGTCTCATTCATATAACAGATGAGCTGAATAGTGGGGTTGGGATCATTTGGTCTACAGCATTATGGTCGACAGTCATTAGGTCGACACCATTAGATCGACATGGAAAAAGGTCGACCTGGGTCTAGGTCAACATGGGAAAAGGTCAACATGGTTCTAGCTCGAAAGGTCATTAGTTTGACAGGTCGTTAGTTCGACAGGTCATTAGTTGGACATTGTCTAGGTCGACAGTGAAAAGGTCGACATGGGGTTTTTCACTGTTTTTTTAACTGAATGTGAACACAGTCGACATGGACACAGTTTAAAGTGCACCGCATCCGCTCGCATTGCTCGCTGTGCTCGCTATGCGTCGGGCACGGTGCCTCGCTGCGCTCGGCACACAACTTTATTCTCCCACCACGCCCTAGTGGATGGTAGGGCATGAAATACCGCCTGTCGGCACATGTTGCCTCAAAAAAAGTGAAAAACTACATGTCGACCTTTTGACTGTCGACCTAGACAATGTCGAACTAATGACCTGTCGAACTAACGACCTGTCGAACTAATGACCTTTTGACCTAGAACCATGTCGACCTAGACCCATGTCGACCTAGACCCATGTCGACATTTTCCCATGTCGACCTAATGATGTCTACCTAATGACTGTCGACCATAATGCTGTGTAGACCAAATGACCGCATCCCGAATAGAGTACAGGACAGTAGGACAGTTCTGACATTTGTGCTTAATTCTAGTAACATCATGAGATGCTCAGATTCTGCGACGCACAAGTGTAGTTCCGCCCAGCATCAGTCCGTGTGGTCTCTGAGGCTCAGGGCCGGCGCTACCCGCTCAGCGAAGGATGCAAAGCAGGGAGGCGCCAGGCTAAAGAGGCGCTCTTTCCCTGCCTGCATCCCCGCTGATTTCTGCTCTGCTTCAGTTGTTCCTGCCGGCTGCTGCTGCCTGTCAAAGCATAGGACAGGCAGGGCAGCAGCGCCGGCAGCTAGGAAACCCTTCCACCAGTTATTTCCAACTCAATAGAAAGTGAAAGTCAGCGCCGCGGCTCCCGAAAAAGGGGCGGAGCTACGTGGAAAAGGGGCGGAGCTACACGGGAGAGTGCTTCCTGTGTGTCACAGACTACAGTGGCAGCAAAGCTTCATTAAGTAAGTGGAGACAATCAGCTAGAGAATGAGTGTATGTTGTGTGTGTATGTTGTGGTGTGTGTGTGTGTTGTGGTGTGGGACATTGTTTGTAGAAGTGGTGTAGCTACTGAGAACATTGGGCCTGATTCTGGTTTGACCCGCAAAGCTGCGAAATTTGCAGCTTTGCGGGCTCTCTAAACGCCGTCCGGCACCCGCACGAACATCTGCCCACCCTCGCTGATTTACACGCATGCATGCGAATGGATGTTTAGCATAAACATCCATTCACAGCCTTGTGTGCGCGGTCAAAATCATTCAATGGTCGATAACCATCGATTGAATTTGCAAGTGCTCAAAGCTGTAAGACACCTCTCTGGTGTCTTACATCTGCAAGCGCCGTGGGCGGGCAGCTGACATTGACTGACATCTGCTGCCCGCCCACTGCACCCGTGTCATGTTTGAATTTTCATGGGAACGCCCATGAAATGCTGGGCGTTCCCATGGGCACGACGATGGCCCACGGCCCCCGCCCACACTGCCGTGTGTGAGTGGCCGGCGAATAATCGGTTTGCTGTGCCCGCACGCACACTGGGGCTTCGCTCGCGCATAATTACTTATGCAGAGTCTTTAAAAATCGCTCCCCTGCGTGTATAGAATCACCCCCATTATGCTTGTACGCGGCGCTGCTACTACAAACATTATGTGAGTAAATGGCGCTGCTGCTATGGGCATTATGTGTGTAAACGGAGTGGTTACTATGGGCATTATGTGTGTAAACGGAGTGGCTGCTATGGGCATTATGTGTGTAAACGGAGTGGTTACTATGGGCATTATGTGTGTAAACGGAGCGGCTGCTATGGGCATTATGTGTGTAAACGGAGCGGCTGCTATGGGCATTATGTGTGTAAACGGAGCGGCTGCTATGGGCATTATGTGTGTAAACGGAGTGGTTACTATGGGCATTATGTGTGTAAACGGAGTGGCTGCTATGGGCATTATGTGTGTAAACGGAGTGGCTGCTATGGGCATTATGTGTGTAAACGGAGGGGCTACTATGGGCATTATGCGTGTAAACGGAGGGGCTACTATGGGCATTATGTGTGTAAACGGAGTGACTACTATGGGCATTATGCGTGTAAACGGAGGGGCTACTATGGGCATTATGCGTGTAAACGGAGTGACTACTATGGGCATTATGCGTGTAAACGGAGGGGCTACTATGGGCATAATGCGTGTAAACGGAGTGGTTACTATGGGCATTATGCATGTAAACGGAGTGGTTACTATGGGCATTATGCGTGTAAACGGAGTGGTTACTATGGGCATTATGCATGTAAACGGAGTGGCTACTATGGGCATAATGCGTGTAAACGGAGTGGTTACTATGGGCATTATGTGTGTAAACGGAGTGGTTACTATGGGCATTATGTGTGTAAACGGAGTGACTACTATGGGCATTATGCATGTAAACGGAGGGGCTACTATGGGCATTATGTGTGTAAACGGAGTGGTTACTATGGGCATTATGTGTGTAAACGGAGTGGTTACTATGGGCATTATGTGTGTAAACGGAGGGGCTACTATGGGCATTATGCGTGTAAACGGAGTGGCTACTATGGGCATTATGCGTGTAAACGGAGTGGTTACTATGGGCATTATGTGTGTAAACGGAGTGGCTACTATGGGCATTATGTGTGGCCGGCGAATAATCAGTTTGCTGTGCCCGCACGCACACTGGGGCTTCGCTCGCGCATAATTACTTATGCAGAGTCTTTAAAAATCGCTCCCCTGCGTGTATAGAATCACCCCCATTATGTGTGTATGCGGCGAGCTACTACAAACATTATATGAGTAAATGGCGCTGCTGCTATGGGCATTATGTGTGTAAACGGAGTGGTTACTATGGGCATTATGTGTGTAAACGGAGTGGCTGCTATGGGCATTATGTGTGTAAACGGAGTGGTTACTATGGGCATTATGTGTGTAAACGGAGTGGTTACTATGGGCATTATGTGTGTAAACGGAGTGGCTACTATGGGCATTATGTGTGTAAACGGAGTGGTTACTATGGGCATTATGTGTGTAAACGGAGTGGCTACTATGGGCATTATGTGTGTAAACGGAGTGTCTACTATGAGCATTATGCGTGTAAACGGAGTGGTTACTATGGGCATTATGCGTGTAAACGGAGTGGTTACTGTGGGCATTATGCGTGTAAACGGAGTGTCTACTATGAGCATTATGCGTGTAAACGGAGTGGTTACTATGGGCATTATGCGTGTAAACGGAGTGGTTACTGTGGGCATTATGCGTGTAAACGTAGTGGCTACTGTGGGCATAATGCGTGTAAACAGAGGGGCTACTATGGGCATTATGCGTGTAAACGGAGGGGCTACTGTGGGCATTATGTGTGTAAACGGAGTGGCTACTGTGGGCATTATGTGTGTAAACGGAGTGGTTACTGTGGGCATTATGCGTGTAAACGGAGTGGCTACTATGGGCATAATGCGTGTAAACGGAGTGGCTACTATGGGCATAATGTGTGTAAACGGAGCGGCTACTATGGGCATTATGTGTGTAAACGGAGTGGCTACTATGGGCATTATGTGTGTAAACGGAGTGGTTACTATGGGCTTTATGTGTGTAAACGGAGTGGTTACTATGGGCATTATGTGTGTAAACGGAGTGTCTACTATGGGCATTATGCGTGTAAACGGAGGGGCTACTATGGGCATTATGCGTGTAAACGGAGTGGCTACTATGGGCATTATGCGTGTAAACGGAGTGGCTACTATGGGCATTATGCGTGTAAACGGAGTGGTTACTATGGGCATTATGTGTGTAAACGGAGTGGTTACTATGGGCATTATGTGTGTAAACGGAGTGGCTACTATGGGCATTATGTGTGTAAACGGAGGGGATACTATGGGCATTATGCGTGTAAACGGAGTGTCTACTATGAGCATTATGCGTGTAAACGGAGTGGTTACTATGGGCATTATGCGTGTAAACGGAGTGGTTACTGTGGGCATTATGCGTGTAAACGTAGTGGCTACTGTGGGCATAATGCGTGTAAACGGAGGGGCTACTATGGGCATTATGCGTGTAAACGGAGGGGCTACTGTGGGCATTATGTGTGTAAACGGAGTGGCTACTGTGGGCATTATGTGTGTAAACGGAGTGGTTACTGTGGGCATTATGCGTGTAAACGGAGTGGCTACTATGGGCATAATGCGTGTAAACGGAGTGGCTACTATGGGCATAATGTGTGTAAACGGAGCGGCTACTATGGGCATTATGTGTGTAAACGGAGTGGCTACTATGGGCATTATGTGTGTAAACGGAGTGGCTACTATGGGCATTATGTGTGTAAACGGAGTGGTTACTATGGGCATTATGTGTGTAAACGGAGGGGCTACTATGGGCATAATGTGTGTAAACGGAGTGGCTACTATGGGCATTATGCATGTAAACAGAGTGGTTACTATGGGCATTATGTGTGAAAACGGAGTGGTTACTATGGGCATTATGCGGGCAAACTGTGTTAATTGCCCTGCTTCTGAGGGCATTATGCGTGTAAACGGTGTTGCTACTGAGGGCATTATTTGTGTACGCGGCGCTGCTACTACAGACATTATGGTGCTGCTACTATGGGCATTATGCGTTTAAACACTGCCGCTATGGCAGGCATTATGGGGGAAATTTACTAAAGGAAATTTGTAAAAAAAAATAGGTGTATTTGTATCCAGAAATACACTTAATTTTTACATTTACTATCCGGAAAATACGGCAAATCGTATGCGTATTGATGTGCTATCAATACGAATACAAATTGCCGTATTTTCCTTTAGTAAATTCCCCCCTATGTGTTTAAATGGTGCTGCTACTGTGGGCATTATGTGTGTTAGTGGCACTGCTGCTACTGGGGGCATTGTGGGTAAGCAGTGCTTCTCCTGTGGATATTGGGTCTGATTCTGGTTCATTTGCAAAAGCAAATTCTCTATTTAATGGACAAAACCATGCTGCACTGCAGGTGGGGCAGATGTTACATGTGCAGAGAGAGTTAGATTTGGGTGAGTTATTTTGTTTCTGTGCAGGGTAAATACTGGCTGCAATATAGATATCAGTCTGAAGTACAAACCCCACCCAAATCTAACTCTCTGCACATGTTACATCTGCCCCACCTGCAGTGCACATGGCGGGGTTATTCACATTGATTTGAATCCCCCGTGGGTACATGAAGACCAATGGTGTGCATCTGCGCATGTGCAGACACATTTCTGTACATGTGCAGAAGCATGGACAGCGCGGGGGGGGGGGGGGGGGGCGGCAGCGGGCAGCCCCATTAGCATATGTTTCAGGGGCATTTAATGGGCTTCATGCTAATGAGGCCGTGACACAGGTGCGAGGGCGCGGGCAGCTGACATCACAGAATGCCAGCTGCCTGTCCATTTCCATCCCACGCATATGTAAATGACTTTAAAATCACTTTTATAAGCGTGCACCTTCCACATCTTTCGGAGGTTGGCGACCATCGAAAGATGTGGGTGTTCCCCGCTGCACGCAAATGGATGTTATGTTAAACACCCATTCGCAGCCTGTGCATGGGAACACACGCTGTGAGGGGTTGCGGGCAGCCCTGCATTCGCCGAATTTGCAGTCTTGCGAATCAACCAGAATGACCCCCATGGTATTGTCCATTGTAGAGAGAATTTTCTTTTGCTAATGAACCAGAATCAGGCCCATTATGTGTATAAGGGGTGCTACTACTGAAAGCATTATGTTTATAAGGGGCACAACTACTATGGGAATTATGTGTATAAGGGGTGCTACTGGTGTGGGCATTATGTGTAAGGGACTCAACTTATGCAGCCATTATGAGTGTAAGCTGCACTGCTACTGGGGGCAGTATATGTGTATGCGTCACTGCTGCTACTGCTGGCATTCTGTGTATAAGTGGTGCTACTACTGCGGGCAATATATATATATGTAAGTGGTGCTGATGTTTCTAAGTGGCGCTGCAACTGTGGGCATTATGTGTAAGAGGAGCTACTGCTGCAAGCTTTATGTGCATAACGGGAGCTACTAGTAGGGGTATTAGGTGCTACTACTGCAGGCATCATTATGTTTATAAGGGGCGCTACTACTGTGGGCATTATGTGTGTAAGGGACGCTGCTATTGCAGGCATTAGAATGTGTATAATTTGTGCTACTATTGAGGCATTATGTATATAAGCGACACTACGACTGGGAATTTTTTTGTGTATAAGGGACACTACTACTGTAGGCATATGTGTAAAGGGCACTATTGTGTAGTGAAGGGGAACTGTGGTGTCTAATGTGAATAAGATTGTGCTACCGGTGTGGTGTAGTATGGGAGGGCGCAAATTTATAGTTTGCAGGAGGGCGCCGAACACCCTAGCACCGGCCCTGCTGAGGCTACAATGTATTTATTTTTCCAAAACTACATTGTGTCTTTAAATCAGGGCCAAGCCGCCCTTGTATTCAGCTGTTTGTGAGCTCGCCGCCTGTTTGTATTTTTTGTATATTTAATGTAAGAATGTTTGTTTTTCTGGTGCATGAAATGTGCATTACATGTGTGTCGCTAGTACTGATACAGTGCGCAGGAGGCAGACACGTGTGTGTGTTATATCCTCTGTGCCTAGAATCCCTGGTATGTGAGCAAACGGGGTGCGATGTACAAGATTTACAGTAATTAGACAGTCGACTTGCAATAGGGTAAAAAAACCAACAGGGTCAAAAGGTTGACAGTAGAAACGGTTGGCAGGTAAAAAGGATTGACAGAAAAAAAATAGACACAAATTTTGTAAAAGTTTTTTAGTGCCATTTTCTTTGTTTCATCATATGTGGGGGCAGTACGGACGGTGTAATGGTTAGCACTGCGCTGTGAAGCGCTGCGGAATATGTATGCGCTATATAAGAAACAGGAGGCATCAATCTCCTACAGATGCTTGATGGGAACAAGAAGTCTCCTTTCTGTGGTGGCACATAGAGGCGGTGGTGCACATCAGGGCCAAATTGCCCCAGGTGGGAGGGGGCGCTGAGTCTGGGGGGTAGGGGGGGTGAAGTGGCCACGGCCATTGCTGAGCGGTGGGGGGGAGCTTGAAGCGGCAACCGCCTCTGAGTCTGGGGAGGGAGGGGCAATGCCGACGAGTCTGGGGGGGATGCGACCGCTGCTGCTGAGTCCAGGGGGGAGGGGGGATGCGGCCGCCGAGTCCATTTGGTGTGGGGCACCGCTCACCTGGCCGGAGCCCCAGGCAAATGCCTAAACTGCCTAGTGGTGGTGCCGGCCCTTGTGCACATAAGATATTAATGTATCGTTGGACTCGGGTCCTGTTTGTCGGCTTGGCCAGGCGTCTCCCATCTCTGACGTTACGGAAGCCAGGGACCATGCCATTCATCATTACAAATGAACAGCTAAAATCTCCATGCTCCGAAATCTATTCCGGTAACATTCTGTGGGTATAGGAAAAAGTCGGTAGGAAGCAATCAGTTCACGCAAGGGTGAGACTACCTAGTATTTACATTTTTCTTCTAAAATTTCCAGGATCAAAACTTAATTGAGCGTTCAGCCAAACCTTCAAGATTTCATTTTAAAGGATAGATTTATTTATTCACATTGGGGAACCTGGAGAACGGCGCAGCTGCGTCTGAGGTGCAAGAGACAAAATGATAATTAAAAGGCTGGTTTCTAGGTATAGACATTTTTGGTTTGCGTACACAGACCAGGTTCAGATTCTTGAGTGAATATATTACCACCTAGTAAGTCCGAGGCTGTTGCATCTGGTAAGTCTATGGAGAGTTCCCCAAGAACATTTTTACAGATTCTACGAGCCAAATTGTATTATTTTTATGCTGATTTTTACTTTAGATGATGAATTAGGCCTGCTGTAGATTTATTATGTGTAACAGTCGAAATCCCACAAACTAACACAGGCTTCCTGCCTCGCTAATACCAGGAAAGTCTCACTTTGGCCGGGATGTGTGGGTAATTTCTGCTTCAGGTCTTTTACATCTATTTTCCCTATGTTTAAGGAGAAAATGTAAAGCCAATATAAATTTTTTACTATATAAACATATTGGCAATAGTGACACACGTGTGTGTATATAATATAATCAGGGGTTAAAGTGAGGGGGAACGGGGTGGAACTGAGTTCCACCACCTCTAATGGTAGGTGGAACTCAGTTCCACCTCTACCACAGTCCTGAAAAGTAATTCCAACAGAAAAGCCTGTCCCAGCGGTTTCTTCTTCTGGTATGGTGTAAGTAATGTAAAGTTAAGATGAACAACTGTGGACATTATGTGTATAAGGGGCATTACTGTGTGGTTTAATATGAATCAAGGGCACTACATTTGGTGTAATGTGTATACTATTGTGCTACCATGTGTTGTGGAGCCATTATCCCTTTATGGGTGGTAGGGCACAAATTCGCTGGCTCTGCCTAACGGGGGGGGGGGGGGGGGGGTCATTGTTAGGGGAACAGAGTTCCACCACCTCTCCAGGACCACTTTAAGCCCTGGGTATAATGAAAGGTTAACACCGCTCCTCACCTCTTTGGGAGGATTCAATTGTTTTGCCCACTGTTAGCCCCTAGATGCCCTATGGAGCAAATCAAGTCCGTATATAATGTTCTTCTACAGACTGTACAGTTGGAAGCTGATTATCTTGGTGGGTATGGGTCATTGGGTTGACCAATATCAGGTCAACATGCATTGGGTGGACCACTGAAGGTCCTCAGGGCTTAGGTTGACACATGAAATAGGTCGACATGGCTAAGATTTACATGGTTGGAAGGTCGACACAAGCATTAGCTAGGTTGACAGTCAAAAGGTCGACATGGGTTTTTTTCACAGGTTTCTTTGGACCAAATGTCGACATGGACACGGTCAAAGTGTACCGCGTCTGCTTACACGTCTTGCTGTGCTTGCCATGCTTCGGGCATGGCGCACACACTATTTTATTCTCCCTCAATGCCCTAGTGGATGGTAGGGCATGAAGTACTGCCTGTTGACACATGTCGGCGCAAAAAAAAAAGAAGTGAAAAACCCAATGTCGACCTAGTGCAATAATCAAGTTCTAAAAATGGGGAGATAAGTAGTAAGCGTACCGCAATTCTGATGGAATCACGCTCATCAACATGGGTCTTTGTTATGGAGCCAGGGGTAGACCTCCTTCAGTACACTGTTGTCATCAGAGAGGTACTGGGGTGCCCCCAGAATTTTCAGTGAAAGCCCTTCTGTTCCATGGAAATGTAATGCTCTACCCATCAATAGGTATTTTCAATGTGGATACAAGAAATGTTCACTCCCATAGTAAAGCATTTAGGGGTTTATTGGTATACAACTCTACAATCATACAAAAATGTATCAAAAGCAGGGAATAACAACGTGTATCTGACATATAATAGGAGAAGATGGAGAGAAAGTGCTTTCCCAAAAACCTCAACGCGTTTCGTCTCCCATGCCAGTATGGCTGGACTTCATCAGGGTGATGAATGAATGCATTACTTCCCATGGTTAATGATAATTGTGATTGTGCACAGAGAAAGGTGGATTTGTACCAAAAGGGAATAATATTTGCATATTTGTATAGGCTGTACTTTGCAGGACACTGGTAGCAGGTGTTTATACACTTCATTGGACCTTATGTGCACTCAGACATTGGCTGGCTGAGCAGCTCCACTTCCTGGCTGCCTGGCACTCAGAGACATTGGGTGGCTGAGCAGCTCATCCTCCTGGCTGCCTGGCACTCAGAGACATTGGCTGGCTGAGCAGCTCCTCCTCCTGGCTGGCTGAGCAGCTCCTCCTCCTGGCTGCCTGGCACTAAGAGACATTGGCTGGCTGAGCAGCTGCTCCTCCTGGCTGCCTGGCACTCAGAGACATTCTCTGGTTGGGCAGCTCCTCCTCCTGGCTGCATGGCACTCAGAGACATTGGCTGGCTGAGCAGCTGCTCCTCCTGGCTGCCTGGCACTCAGAGACATTTGCTGAGTGGGCAGCTCCTCCTCTTGGCTGCCTGGCACTCAGAGACATTGGCTGGCTGAGCAGCTCCTCCTCTTGGCATACAGAAATACGGGAATCTGCCTATATGTCATGCCCCTAGAGGTATAACTGCACCACCTTCAGATACCTAGCTGGTCCTTGGTGACCACACTATCAACCAATCAGATTCTGTCCTTTTTTAGGATGCAATATAGAATTGATAAACAAATTTACCCCTTAACGGTGGTAAAAGAAATCAGGTTTCTGCCATTCTTTTTTTTTTCTCTGTAACTTCATAAACTGGATCTTTTAATATTTTTGGAATCTGATAAAGCTTATTTTGTTAACCCCTTCCCGACATTTGACGTACATGTACGTCATGGTCGGGAAGTACTTCCCGACATTTGACGTACATGTACGTCATGGCTTCTAACTGTCACTGCGTCTATAGACGCGGTGACAGTTAAGAGATGTCTGCTGTCCCTGACAGCAGACATCCCCCCTCGCCGCCCAGGGGGGGCAGGGGTGCCCCCCCCGGTCGGCGATCGCTGTGATTGGCTGTTCAAATCTGAACAGCCATTCACAGCGTTTCCTGTGTTACCGGCGGCTAAGCCGCTCGGTAACACAGGGATCGGTGGTGATCGGTGCTGTTAAGTACAGCACCGATCACCACCGATCCGCAGCACCCGCCTCCCACCCACCCGGCACTCACCCGCCCCTCACCCGCCCGGCAGCAGGCTCAGCCGGTAGGCAGGAGCGACCGCACCGCCCTCCCCCCTCCCCCCCCCCACCCTGCCAGCCGCAGCAGCAGCATGAGCTGCATAAAAAGTTAAAAAAAAACATAAGGAACTGAATTATATATATATATATATATGTGTGTGTGTGTATATATATATATATATATATATATATATGTGTGTATATATATATATACACACATATATATATATATATATACATACAAACATATATATATATATATATATATACACACACACACATTCATACATATATATATATAAAGATATTCCCGACATATGACGTATATATACGTCATGGTCGGGAGGTACTTCCCGACCGAAGACGTATATATACGTCATGGTTTTAAACTGTCACCGCGTCTATAGACGCGGTGACAGTTTGGAGATGTCTGCTGTCCCTGACAGCAGACATCCCCCCTCGCGGCGATCGCTGCGATTGGCTGTTCAAATGTGAACAGCCAATTGCAGCGTTTTCTGTGTTACCGGCGGCTAAGCCGCTCGGTAACACAGTGATCGGTGGTGATCGGTGCTGTTAAGTACAGCACCGATCACCACCGATCGCCAGCCCCCCCCCCCTCCCACCCGGCAGCCCCCCTCCCACCCACCCGGCTGCCGCAGCACCAGCACCCCTCCCACCCCCCCCCCAGCCGCAGCGCCAGCCCCCCTCCCAAAGCTGGTGACCAAAATGGGGTCACTTGTGGGGGGGTTCCACTGTATTGGTGCTTCGGGGGTCTTGCTAATGCGACATAGCACCCACCATTCATTCCACCACCAAATATCACTCCTTCCCTTCTGAGTCCTGCCATGCACCCAACTGGTATTTTTTGGTCACATGTGAGGCATTGCCGTACTCGGGAGAAATTGGGGCACAGATTTTGGGGTGCTTTGTCTCCTTCATTCCTTGTGAAAATGAAAAATTTTGAGCCAGAACTGCATTTTTCTGTAAAAAATTACATTTTTTTTACACAAAAATGCAGATCTGGCTCAAAATTTTTCATTTTCACAAGGAATGAAGGAGACAAAGCACCCCAAAATCTGTGCCCCAATTTCTCCCGAGTACGGCAATGCCTCACATGTGACCAAAAAATACCAGTTGGGTGCATGGCAGGACTCAGAAGGGAAGGAGTGATATTTGGATTTTGCAGCACAGATTCTGGTTGAATGACCCCCGAAACACCCATACAGTGGAACCCCCCCACAAGTGACCCCATTTTGCAAACTACACCCTTCAGGGAATTCATCAAGGGGTATAGTGTACATTTCAAACCCCCAGGGGTTTCACCAATTTTGATACAACTGAGCTGTGAAAATGAAAAATTAACTTTTTTCATTTTCACTGCCCAGTTGTACCACAATTGGTGAAACCCCTGGGGGTTTGAAATGTACACTATACCCCTAGATGAATTCCCTGAAGGGTGTAGTTTGCAAAATGGGGTCACTTGTGGGGGGGTTCCTAACTTTTAGCATCTTATGGTGCCTAGAAACCTACATGGTGCCTAAAAAATAATCTCATAAAAAGGAGGCTCCAAAATCAAGTAGGTGCTCCTTCTATTATGAAGCCTGTGGTTTGGTCACCGTGCACACTAGGGCCACATATAGGATATTTATCAAAACCAAAGAATTGGGGGAATCAATTTTTAGTCACATTTCTCTAGTAAAATCTACTGTATTCGTTAGAAAAATGTATTAAAATTGAAACTCTGCAAAAAAAAAGAAATTTTGAAATTTCACCTACACTTTGTTTTAATTCCTGTGAAACACCTAAAGCAGGGGTCTTCAACCTTTCTGACAGTGTGGGCCACATTAAAAAATCCAACGAAGCCCGAGGGCCACTAATCTCTACTGTGGTATTTAGCACAGCCTTTCATAGATAGACATCACAGCCCCGGCATACATATTTGGCACAGCTGCCCATACACATAAACCCTGCCCCCAATATATAATCAGCAGCAGGGCTATTTCTAGACAATTAGACATAATATTATATTGAAGAAATTGTGCTCTCCAAAAGGGGGGTGGCCTAATTCTAAGGGGCGTGGTCTAATTATAAGCGTGTGAACTAGCAGGAAAACCATTTCCTGACATTTCACTTTTGCAACCTGCATGACCAGATATTGGTTACCGCAGGAATGGTTGTTGTCCTTCCACGCTTAAGTTGGCTTAAAAGGCCGCACAGTGACATATAAACATGAAGGCCCACACAGTGACCTAGAACTCCTCACAAATCAAGCCCAAGCAATGACAGGCTACTTAAATCAATATACACTGTTTATCTGTAATGCCCATTACGCATTGTGCCACACACCGTAATGCCCATTACACATTATGCCACACACCATGATGCCCATTGCACTATAATGCCCCCAATACTCCTGCTTATACATATGATGCCCGCAGCAGTGCCTCTCATAAAATGCCACCAGTAGTGTCCCTTATAAAATGCCACCAGTAGTGTCCCTCATAAAATGCCACCAGTAGTGTCCCTCATAAAATGCCACCAGTAGTGTCACTGGTCAGAAAGGGGTAATTCTAGATAGCCAGCACAGCCCCCCATAAAGCACAGCACTTCATAGATAGACAGCACAGCTCCCTCCCCCCCAAACATAGGCATCTCCGCACAGCCCCTCCACCATTGATAATCAGCACAGCACTGCAAGCCCCCCTCCCCATAGTCAGCACTGCACAGCCAGATGCTCCCCTCCCCCAATATTCAGCACAACATTGCAGCCAGCTTACCCCCCCACCCCGAAAGTCAGCACAGCATTGCAGCCAGCTCACCCCCCCCCCCCCCAGTCAGCACCGCATTGCAGCCATCTCACCCCCCCAGTCAGCACCGCATTGCAGGCAGGCAGCTCACCTCCCTCCTCCCCTTAAGAAACCTGCCTTAATCTCCGTATTTCCCTTTCAGAGGGCTGCTCCTGCTGGCGGCGGCGGCTGTCTTCAATGAGAAGGAGGCAGGCAGGGACGGGTGCGCAGAATCAGAGGTCTGGAGCCGGTTGTCACGCGGCGGCGGCTGTCTTCTCTGAAAGGGCGCGGGCGGGACGTGTGCGCAGCTTCAGGAAATCCACAATGTGCATGTCCCATCCACCCCAGCCACTGCACTTCCTCCTGCGCCACGTCCCCCATGTAAAGGGATGAGCGTGGAAGGTTTGGGCTTTTTTAAACGGCACTTACAGGGTTTTTTTTTTAAATGGCATTTACAGGCGGGCCAGTCAAAACAACTCAGCGGGCCACTTGTGGCCCGCGGGCCATGGGTTGAAGACCCCTGACCTAAAGGGTTAACAAACTTCCAAAATGCTGTTTTGAATACTGTGAGGGGTGCAGTTTTTGAAATGGCATCATCTATGGGGGTGTCTCACATACAAGTCCCTCAAAGTCACATCAGAACTGAACTGGTCCCTAAAAAAATCAGTGTTTGAAATTTTCTTGAAAATTTGAGAATTTGCTATTCATATTTTAAGCCTCCTAGTGTCCAAAAAAATGAAAATGAGGTTGAAATAATGATGGCAACATAAAGTAGACATATGGTCTATGTTAGTTATTAACTATTTTGAGTGGTAATATTATTTGTCTCACAAGCAGAAAATTTAACATTTTGCAAATCGCAAAATTTTCCATTTTTTTACGACATTTTGGAATTTTTCACAAAAAAACACAGACTGTATCGACCAAAATTTACCACTAACTTGAAGTACAATGTGTCACGAGAAAACAATCTCAAAATCACTGGGATAAGTAAAAGCAAAAAAAAGTTATACCCACTTAAGTGATACATGTCAGATTTGAAAAAAAGGGCTCTGTCAGGAACGCAAAAACTGGCTCTGTCAGGAAGGGGTTAAATTATCAGGACAGCCTCTTTTGGAATCATAACAAAAAGATAATTGTGTATCATATGTAGCAGAATCAGATCGATTTCCGTTTGACTCAACATTCGGGAAAATGGAATTTAACTTTTTGCGCGTGTTCAAAATGTACGTAGTCTGCCTTTTAGATGTTGGTGTCTGTGGCTTCCTTATAGTCATATGAGTTTAAGACAAGATCAAGAAGTTCGATCTGTTTGGGATCAATATTGTGTGTGTAGATTCAACATTTCAATCATTTATTGCTCTACAGTCATTTAAAAATCATTAAACAGGTAATCACTTCCTGTCCAGACCTTTTAGTATATCATCCATATAAAGGTTAGAAAAAATAAGAACATTTTCAGGGAATTCTTGAGTCCTCTCAAAAACAAATAATTAAATTAGCGATAAGAGGAGCAATAATTGTCCCCATTGCAGTTCCGCAGAACTATAAATGGATCAATAAATCAGCAATAAGAGGAGCAATAATTGTACCCATTGCAGTTCCGCATAACTATACATAAGACATGTCCAAGAGTTTCACATGAATAGATGATGAAATAAACTGTTCTTTTGCATAATTTATTTTATTTATTAACAGTTTCTTATATAGCGCACACATGGTCCGCAGCGCTGTACAGAGAATAGTTGAACATTCACATCAGTCCCTGCCCCAGTGGAGCTTACAATCTATATTCCCTACCACATGTACACGCACACACAGACATTCTAGGGTTCATTTGTTGGGAGCCAATTAGCCTACCAGTATATTTTTGGTTTGTGGGAGGAAACCGGAGTACCCGGAGGAAACCCATGCAAGTACGGGGAGAATATACAAACTCCGCACAGTTAGGGCCATGGTGGGAATTGAACCCATGACCTCAGCGCTGGCAGTAATGCTACCCATTACACCGTCTGTACTGCCCTGGGTCATTGGGTTGACAAAATTAAGGTCAACAATGCATTAGGTCGACCACTGAAGGTCGACAGGGTTTAGGTCAACACCTGAAATAGGTCGACATGGCTAAGGTTGACACGGTTGGAATGTCAACACAAGCATTAGGTTGACAATGGGAAGGTTGACAGTCAAAAGGTTGACATGAGTTTTTCATTTTGATGGCATTTCATGTGGACGGTGGCGGCCCATGGGAACGCCCAGTGGTTCATGGGTATCCTATTGATAATGCTAGGCATTCCCATGGTAGCACGGGTGGGACAATGTCTGCCAGGGGTCAGGCAGTTCCTGGTGATGTCATACTTAATAAGAGGTTCAGGAACTGAGTTCCTGCTGGTTCCTGCTGTAAAGACCCCCATACATTACTCTGACTTGTCCTAGGGACAAGTCGGACCTGATTTCCCCTGCAGCAGTCCGGGAGGGGGGACACACGATTAGGCACTTGATGTGCCAAGGTTTGCATATGATAAATCGCATGGATTTATCATATGCAGTGCAGTCCCCGGGGAGCTGCAGGAGGAGGGAGCCATGCGGGGGGACGGCAGCGGGTGGGGGATGCCGGCTAATTGAGAGCCGAGCAGGGAGAGGCAGGAGGAAGCTGTTGCGGTGGGGTGACAGCGGGAGCCGAGTAGGAAGAACTTGATGACGCTGGCTGCCGGGCAGTGCCGCAGCGGCGGGAGCCGGGAGGAACAGATAACTTGGAGAAAAAAAAACGCCCATAGAGATGACTAGCAAGCCATTGATTGGCTGAGACCTCTCTCTGTTGCTCCGAGTCCCGACTCCCGCCGCTGTCTGGCAGCCAGCGTCATGTCATCAAGTTCTCCCTACTCGCCTCCCGCTGTCACCCCACCGCGACAGCTTCCTCCAGCCCGGCGTGATATGCAGCCTCCCCCTGCTTGGCTCTCTATAGCCGGCATCCCCCGCCCGCTGCTGTCCCCCGCACGGCTCCGGGGCTGGGCTGCGCATAAGATTTGGCAAATCATAAGATTTGGCTTTCCGACCTCCCGACCCCGATCCGATGCGCACGGGACCGCGCATCGGATCGGAGGGGATGTCTACAAGTGCGATTTGGGCCGATTTCACTGCCCGATTCATCCGAATCGGGTGAAATCGTTCCCATATCGCATAGTGTATTGGGGCCTTAAGATAGTACTGTTGTATGTATATCTATCTATCTATCTATCCACTGTTGCATTGAGGAGATTTAATCTGTTTTGTATTCCACCCTTGGTATCTTTTTTTGCTATTGTGTTTTTAATGTCCCAGGAATCACTGTGTTCCCTAAAAGTTCAACAATGCGTAAAACATCCATTATTCTATTTTCTCGCCCATAAAACAACATTAAATATGAACTGTGTTACTCCTTAGGAAATTCTATCCAATAAGAAGATTGCGTTTTATGGGCCTACTTCTGGTAAGCTAATTCCTTTGGGTAGTTAGCAACTTCCACAGTGATTTTCTCATCCACTAGGACTGATTTACCCCCTGGCTCTTGGCTGGATGTCAACATTTCAGTCACAGTTAAACTGCTTCTTTGTTGATGAAAGTGGAAGCATGTGTCTGCTGGCTATGCTAAGAGAAAGGAGAATACTCTTCTCCCTGCTTCCTCTCGTAATCATTATATGACAGAGCTACGTGTGGGTGTATCATTACTAACGGACCTGTTTAGTCAAAAGCCACATCTTGTACTGCCATTTATCACAGTGATAGGACGCCCACAATACCTGCCATTTACTAAAAAAGGGTGAGATGTATCAATTCTTCGGTTCGATTCCTGCCCATGGCCCTAACTGTGCGGAGTTTGTATATTCTCCCCGTGCTTTCGTGGGTTTCCTCCGGGTACTCCGGTTTCCTCCCACAATCCAAAAACATACTGGTAGGCTAATTGGCTCCCAACAAAATTAACCCTAGAATGTCTGTGTGCGTCCGTGTACATGTGGTAGGGAGTATAGATTGTAAGCTCCACTGGGGCAGGGACTGATGTAAATGTTCAAATATTCTCTGTACAGCGCTGCAGAATATGTGTGCGCTATATAAGAAACTGCTAATAAATAAATACGGTACTTATGTAATATCTGGGCTCCCGTTTTTCTTATGAGACCGTGTCCACTCGCCACGCTTCGGGCACCGTGGCTCGCTGCGCTCGCCACACTGTATAAAATCATCTCCATGCGTAGTTGGATAGTAGTGGTATGAAAAAATGGGGTGCATTTAACATGGGAGCCCAGATAATACATAAGTACCATAAATACTTGGAAAGGGTGGAGAAGTTGTCCAGTGTAACCAATCAGCTTTTAGCTTTCAGTTTAAATATTGTACATGTTAAATGCTAATAAAAACGAGATTGGAATGGTTGCAATGAACAACTTTTCCACTCTTGTACATTTCCACCAAAATACCACCAGGCAGCTGAGCAATACTCAGCTAACCCTGTGATACCAGCTGGGGCAGTGATGGAAGATACACTTATGTACCAGTCATGGGAGATACGCACATGTACCAGTCACGGGAGATACACGCATGAACCAGTCACAGGAGATACAAGCATGAACCAGTCACAGGAGATACACGCATGAACCAGTCACAGGAGATACACGCATGAACCAGTCACAGGAGATACACACATGTACCTGTCACGGGAGATACACACATGTACCTGTCACGGGAGATACACACATGTACCAGTCATGGGAGATACACACATGTACCTGTCACGGGAGATACACGCATGTACAGTCACGGGAGATACACGCATGTACAGGCACGGGAGATACGCGCATGGAACCTGTCACAGGAGATACAGGCATGTACCTGTCACAGGAGATACACGCATGTACCTGTCACATGATATACACGCATGTACCTGTCACAGGAGATACACACATGTACCTGTCACAGGAGATACACGCATGTACCTGTCACAGGAGATACACACATGTACCTGTCACAGGAGATACACGCATGTACCTGTCACAGGAGATACACGCATGTACCAGTCATGGGAGATACACACATGTACCAGTCACAGGAGATACACACATGTACCAGTCACAGGAGATACACGCATGAACCAGTCACAGGAGATACACACATGTACCTGTCACAGGAGATACACACATGTACCAGTCACAGGAGATACACGCATGAACCAGTCACAGGAGATACACACATGTACCTGTCACAGGAGATACACACATGTACCTGTCACGGGAGATACACGCATGTACAGTCACGGGAGATACACACATGTACCTGTCACAGGAGATACACACATGTACCTGTCACGGGAGATACACGCATGTACAGTCACGGGAGATACACGCATGTACAGTCACGGGAGATACGCACATGGAACCTGTCACGGGAGATACACGCATGTACCTGTCACAGGAGATACACGCATGTACCTGTCACATGATATACACGCATGTACCTGTCACAGGAGATACACGCATGTACCTGTCACAGGAGATACATGCATGTACCTGTCACAGGAGATACACACATGTACCTGTCACAGGAGATACACGCATGTACCTGTCACAGGAGATACACGCATGTACCTGTCCCAGGAGATACACGCATGTACCTGTCACAGGAGACACACACATGTACCTGTCACAGGAGATACACGCATGTACCTGTCACAGGAGATACACGCATGTACCTGTCACAGGAGATACACGCATGTACCTGTCACATTATATACACGCATGTACCTGTCACAGGAGATACACACATGTACCTGTCACAGGAGATACACACATGTACCTGTCACAGGAGATACACACATGTACCTGTCACGGGAGATACACGCATGTACAGTCACGGGAGATACACGCATGTACAGTCACGGGAGATACGCACATGGAACCTGTCACGGGAGATACACGCATGTACCTGTCACAGGAGATACACGCATGTACCTGTCACATGATATACACGCATGTACCTGTCACAGGAGATACACACATGTACCTGTCACAGGAGATACACGCATGTACCTGTCACAGGAGATACACACATGTACCTGTCACAGGAGATACACGCATGTACCTGTCACAGGAGATACACGCATGTACCAGTCATGGGAGATACACACATGTACCAGTCACAGGAGATACACACATGTACCAGTCACAGGAGATACACGCATGAACCAGTCACAGGAGATACACACATGTACCTGTCACAGGAGATACACACATGTACCAGTCACAGGAGATACACGCATGAACCAGTCACAGGAGATACACACATGTACCTGTCACAGGAGATACACACATGTACCTGTCACGGGAGATACACGCATGTACAGTCACGGGAGATACACACATGTACCTGTCACAGGAGATACACACATGTACCTGTCACGGGAGATACACGCATGTACAGTCACGGGAGATACACGCATGTACAGTCACGGGAGATACGCACATGGAACCTGTCACGGGAGATACACGCATGTACCTGTCACAGGAGATACACGCATGTACCTGTCACAGGAGATACACGCATGTACCTGTCACAGGAGATACATGCATGTACCTGTCACAGGAGATACACACATGTACCTGTCACAGGAGATACACGCATGTACCTGTCACAGGAGATACACGCATGTACCTGTCCCAGGAGATACACGCATGTACCTGTCACAGGAGACACACACATGTACCTGTCACAGGAGATACACGCATGTACCTGTCACAGGAGATACACGCATGTACCTGTCACAGGAGATACACGCATGTACCTGTCACATTATATACACGCATGTACCTGTCACAGGAGATACACACATGTACCTGTCACAGGAGATACACACATGTACCTGTCACAGGAGATACACACATGTACCTGTCACGGGAGATACACGCATGTACAGTCACGGGAGATACACGCATGTACAGTCACGGGAGATACGCACATGGAACCTGTCACGGGAGATACACGCATGTACCTGTCACAGGAGATACACGCATGTACCTGTCACATGATATACACGCATGTACCTGTCACAGGAGATACACGCATGTACCTGTCACAGGAGATACATGCATGTACCTGTCACAGGAGATACACACATGTACCTGTCACAGGAGATACACGCATGTACCTGTCACAGGAGATACACGCATGTACCTGTCCCAGGAGATACACGCATGTACCTGTCACAGGAGACACACACATGTACCTGTCACAGGAGATACACGCATGTACCTGTCACAGGAGATACACGCATGTACCTGTCACAGGAGATACACGCATGTACCTGTCACAGGAGATACACGCATGTACCTGTCACATTATATACATGCATGTACCTGTCACAGGAGATACACACATGTACCTGTCACAGGAGATACACACATGTACCTGTCACAGGAGATACACACATGTACCTGTCACAGGAGATACACGCATGTACCTGTCACAGGAGATACACGCATGTACCTGTCACAGGAGATACACGCATGTACCTGTCACAGGAGATACACACATGTACCAGCCACGGGAGATACACACATGTACCAGTCACAGGAGATACACACATGTACCTGTCACAGGAGATACACGCATGTACCTGTCACAGGAGATACACACATGTACCTGTCACAGGAGATACATGCATGTACCTGTCACAGGAGATACACGCATGTACCTGTCACAGGAGATACACGCATGTACCTGTCACAGGAGATACATGCATGTACCTGTCACAGGAGATACACGCATGTACCAGTCACGGGAGATACACACATGTACCAGTCACAGGAGATACACACATGTACCTGTCACAGGAGATACACGCATGTACCTGTCACAGGAGATACACGCATGTACCTGTCACGGGAGATACACGCATGTACAGTCACGGGAGATACACGCATGTACAGTCACGGGAGATACGCGCATGGAACCTGTCACAGGAGATACACGCATGTACCTGTCACAGGAGATACACGCATGTACCTGTCACATTATATACACGCATGTACCTTTCACAGGAGATACACGCATGTACCTGTCACAGGAGATACACGCATGTACCTGTCACAGGAGATACACACATGTACCTGTCACAGGAGATACACGCATGTACCTGTCACAGGAGATACACGCATGTACCTGTCCCAGGAGATACACGCATGTACCTGTCACAGGAGATACACACATGTACTTGTCACAGGAGATACACACATGTACCTGTCCCAGGAGATACACGCATGTACCTGTCACAGGAGATACACACATGTACCTGTCACAGGAGATACACGCATGTACCTGTCACAGGAGATACACACATGTACCTGTCACAGGAGATACACGCATGTACCTGTCACAGGAGATACACGCATGTACCAGTCATGGGAGATACACACATGTACCAGTCACAGGAGATACACACATGTACCAGTCACAGGAGATACACGCATGAACCAGTCACAGGAGATACACACATGTACCTGTCACAGGAGATACACACATGTACCAGTCACAGGAGATACACGCATGAACCAGTCACAGGAGATACACACATGTACCTGTCACAGGAGATACACACATGTACCTGTCACGGGAGATACACGCATGTACAGTCACGGGAGATACACACATGTACCTGTCACAGGAGATACACACATGTACCTGTCACGGGAGATACACGCATGTACAGTCACGGGAGATACACGCATGTACAGTCACGGGAGATACGCACATGGAACCTGTCACGGGAGATACACGCATGTACCTGTCACAGGAGATACACGCATGTACCTGTCACATGATATACACGCATGTACCTGTCACAGGAGATACACGCATGTACCTGTCACAGGAGATACATGCATGTACCTGTCACAGGAGATACACACATGTACCTGTCACAGGAGATACACGCATGTACCTGTCACAGGAGATACACGCATGTACCTGTCCCAGGAGATACACGCATGTACCTGTCACAGGAGACACACACATGTACCTGTCACAGGAGATACACGCATGTACCTGTCACAGGAGATACACGCATGTACCTGTCACAGGAGATACACGCATGTACCTGTCACATTATATACATGCATGTACCTGTCACAGGAGATACACACATGTACCTGTCACAGGAGATACACACATGTACCTGTCACAGGAGATACACACATGTACCTGTCACGGGAGATACACGCATGTACAGTCACGGGAGATACACGCATGTACAGTCACGGGAGATACGCACATGGAACCTGTCACGGGAGATACACGCATGTACCTGTCACAGGAGATACACGCATGTACCTGTCACATGATATACACGCATGTACCTGTCACAGGAGATACACACATGTACCTGTCACAGGAGATACACGCATGTACCTGTCACAGGAGATACACACATGTACCTGTCACAGGAGATACACGCATGTACCTGTCACAGGAGATACACGCATGTACCAGTCATGGGAGATACACACATGTACCAGTCACAGGAGATACACACATGTACCAGTCACAGGAGATACACGCATGAACCAGTCACAGGAGATACACACATGTACCTGTCACAGGAGATACACACATGTACCAGTCACAGGAGATACACGCATGAACCAGTCACAGGAGATACACACATGTACCTGTCACAGGAGATACACACATGTACCTGTCACGGGAGATACACGCATGTACAGTCACGGGAGATACACACATGTACCTGTCACAGGAGATACACACATGTACCTGTCACGGGAGATACACGCATGTACAGTCACGGGAGATACACGCATGTACAGTCACGGGAGATACGCACATGGAACCTGTCACGGGAGATACACGCATGTACCTGTCACAGGAGATACACGCATGTACCTGTCACAGGAGATACACGCATGTACCTGTCACAGGAGATACATGCATGTACCTGTCACAGGAGATACACACATGTACCTGTCACAGGAGATACACGCATGTACCTGTCACAGGAGATACACGCATGTACCTGTCCCAGGAGATACACGCATGTACCTGTCACAGGAGACACACACATGTACCTGTCACAGGAGATACACGCATGTACCTGTCACAGGAGATACACGCATGTACCTGTCACAGGAGATACACGCATGTACCTGTCACATTATATACACGCATGTACCTGTCACAGGAGATACACACATGTACCTGTCACAGGAGATACACACATGTACCTGTCACAGGAGATACACACATGTACCTGTCACGGGAGATACACGCATGTACAGTCACGGGAGATACACGCATGTACAGTCACGGGAGATACGCACATGGAACCTGTCACGGGAGATACACGCATGTACCTGTCACAGGAGATACACGCATGTACCTGTCACATGATATACACGCATGTACCTGTCACAGGAGATACACGCATGTACCTGTCACAGGAGATACATGCATGTACCTGTCACAGGAGATACACACATGTACCTGTCACAGGAGATACACGCATGTACCTGTCACAGGAGATACACGCATGTACCTGTCCCAGGAGATACACGCATGTACCTGTCACAGGAGACACACACATGTACCTGTCACAGGAGATACACGCATGTACCTGTCACAGGAGATACACGCATGTACCTGTCACAGGAGATACACGCATGTACCTGTCACAGGAGATACACGCATGTACCTGTCACATTATATACATGCATGTACCTGTCACAGGAGATACACACATGTACCTGTCACAGGAGATACACACATGTACCTGTCACAGGAGATACACGCATGTACCTGTCACAGGAGATACACGCATGTACCTGTCACAGGAGATACACGCATGTACCTGTCACAGGAGATACACACATGTACCAGCCACGGGAGATACACACATGTACCAGTCACAGGAGATACACACATGTACCTGTCACAGGAGATACACGCATGTACCTGTCACAGGAGATACACACATGTACCTGTCACAGGAGATACATGCATGTACCTGTCACAGGAGATACACGCATGTACCTGTCACAGGAGATACACGCATGTACCTGTCACAGGAGATACACGCATGTACCTGTCACAGGAGATACACGCATGTACCAGTCACGGGAGATACACACATGTACCAGTCACAGGAGATACACACATGTACCTGTCACAGGAGATACACGCATGTACCTTTCACAGGAGATACACGCATGTACCTGTCACGGGAGATACACTCATGTACAGTCACGGGAGATACACGCATGTACAGTCACGGGAGATACGCGCATGGAACCTGTCACAGGAGATACACGCATGTACCTGTCACAGGAGATACACGCATGTACCTGTCACATTATATACACGCATGTACCTTTCACAGGAGATACACGCATGTACCTGTCACAGGAGATACACGCATGTACCTGTCACAGGAGATACACACATGTACCTGTCACAGGAGATACACGCATGTACCTGTCACAGGAGATACACGCATGTACCTGTCCCAGGAGATACACGCATGTACCTGTCACAGGAGATACACACATGTACTTGTCACAGGAGATACACACATGTACCTGTCCCAGGAGATACACGCATGTACCTGTCACAGGAGATACACACATGTACCTATCACAGGAGATACACACATGTACCTGTCACAGGAGATACACACATGAACCTGTCACGGGAGATACACACATGTACCTGTCACAGGAGATACACGCATGTACCTGTCACAGGAGATACACGCATGTACCAGTCACGGGAGATACACGCATGTACCAGCCACGGGAGATACACACATGTACCAGTCACTGGAGATACACGCATGTACCAGTCAACGGGATATACACGCATGTACCAGTCATGGGAGATACACACATGTACCTGTCACGGGAGATACGAGCATGTACCTGTCACAGGAGATACGCACATGTACCTGTCACAGGAGATACACGCATGTACCTGTCACAGGAGATACACGCATGTACCTGTCACAGGAGATACACGCATGTACCTGTCACAGGAGATACACGCATGTACCTGTCACAGGAGATACACGCATGTACCTGTCACAGGAGATACACGCATGTACCTGTCACAGGAGATACACACATGTACCTGTCACAGGAGATACACACATGTACCTGTCACAGGAGATACACACATGAAAGTACCTGTCACAGGAGATACACACATGAAATGGGTAATATACAGAGGAGAGCTGCTCCTGATGATAGAATCGCCATTAGCCAGCTTGCGCCATCCAGTCGCGATACAGCTTCCTTCAGAGCCCTCCGCCGCCGGTCCCCTGCACAGTCCCCACCAGCGTCCCCATCAGATGAAGCTCTTGTCCGTCAGCCTGCACCAGCTCAGGACATCTGGTGATCCTGGCTGACAGGCGCTCCGTCTGTATGAGCAGAGGAAAGTAACTTGCACATGCACTTTCAGCTGGAAAGTCGCCCAGCGTGTACGGTGCAGCGGTGAGAGCAGATCCCGCATCATCGCTGGTCTGGCCGCTCATCTGCAGGTATTACCAGCAGATGAGCCTCGGAGTGGACAGCTTTCCATATCGTCCTGCTAGGCAAAAATAGCTAAAACATGTGAAAAATGCTCAGTTTTCCCCATCATCATTATCCATACACGCTGGGCAAAAATGCCCATTGTGTATGGACCTTAAATGCCATTTGTGCCATGCAGAGACCCAACATGTAGAAGTGCAGAGTGAGTCTATGAGATCACCAGCAACTACAGGCCTACAACCACGTGCTGGGAAGTGTCCTCAGATAATCAGTGGGCAGCTCACTTTCTCCATCTGGAGAGGTGCATGGTCCATCCCACTGTCATCTCCTTTTAGTCATCTCAATCTTTCCCTTGGTTTGGATTTGATCATTCTGCTTGGTTTGGCTTCATCTATTGAGTGGAAGGAACATCAGGTCTTTATTACAGGTGTCACTTTTGTTTCTTTGACCGCTCTTTATTGTATTGGAATAAGTGTACATTCCACTAGTGTCCCTGCAGTAGCGTGTGCAATGGACAAGGCCCCATGAGTCAAGTGCACCCTAGTTGTGCTGGCATGATCCTTGGTTCTTGGTTTAATGGCTGATCCTGGTATTGGGGCTCCTTCAGTTGAAGATCTGGATTTGACCCTGTCTCAGCTCCCTGTCTGTCAGTCTAGGGCAGAATGCAGAATACACAGACAATAAAAGCCGGGATCTGATCTGCCCCTCTTCACCTCTCTTCTCTTGTTTGCCCACCATTCCTTACTTCCTGACTCTCACTATTCCCTTACCTTCATCTCTGCTCCCCCTCTACACATGAGGCCGATGGCTCCCCCATATGCAAGAGTCAGACAGTGACAGTCAGACAATGGCTAAGGGTTGCCATTGGTGGGATAACCACCATTGATCATTGATGGTCAATCAATGGTTTCACACAATGATGAGCCGGGATGCTCTATTACTCACCAAGCAGCAGGCCGATTAGATTTGGGGACAAGGCTTTGTTGGGCGCATCAGATTACTGTGTCCTGGCACCATGGAGAACAAAAACCATTACAGGGTTTTGTAGCATATAATAATGGAGAACGTTGGATCTCTGCCATCGATGGCAAGACCATCACCCATCAATCGGTAGATGTTAACCATCAATAGTCAATAGTGCACTGTCTCCACCACAACATTTAGATGTGAAATTCGCAGCTTTGCTAGTCAACCAGAATGACCTTCATAGTGCCCTTGATGCTTGATTCATATTACACCACATAGCAGTGCCCCTTATTAATGTTATGACACACAGTAGTGTCCCTTATTAAAGTTATGCTACACAGAAATATTCCTTATACCTATATGTCAGATAATAGTGCCACTTATTCATAATGCCCAGAGCAGTAGTGCCCCTTACACATAATGCCCACATTAGTGCCCTACGCATATCTGTCTCTGTCCTTCCATAAGCTTCCCCTCCTCTTTGGCTTTAGCATGCGCAGAGCCTGCTTCTTTTAGTGGCTCTTCTTCACTTCAGCGGCAGTGAGGGCATGACATCACATACACCGTGCCAGGAAAAGGATTTGGGGGCGGATGCTGATGTCATGTGATGTATGCCAGCTTTATAGTAGTGGCAGCCAGTGACTTCTATGTTACTTACTTACAGTGGTTCTTGTTGATGAAACAAAGCTTATTTGTTTTTTGTT
The DNA here is from genome assembly GCF_055691185.1 of Crinia signifera. NCBI lineage: Eukaryota > Metazoa > Chordata > Amphibia > Anura > Myobatrachidae > Crinia > Crinia signifera. Next base: position 21,219,947 of record NC_139221.1, on the reverse strand, counting down.
TGTTTGTCTGCTTGTTTGTTTGCTCGTTTGTTTTTTGTTTGTTTGTCTTCCTCCCAGAAGTACTTAAGAAAACAGCTTCCTTTGAAATGTCCGATGGTTTATGTTAACTTGATGTTACACAGACTCAGTCGCCAGAAGCTGCATCTCCGCCCCCGGTTGAGACGGCGGGATGGAAGAACTGGCAAGAAGCTGCAAATATTCTCTCTACAGCGATACACCAAAGGGCTTATGGGGGACTGCAATAATGTACCAGCGGATCAGATTATACAGTCAGGAGATCCACACGTGGCCCTTGGTCTCTAAATGGCCCACACATTCGTACGTGCTAACCCCTAAGCTTTTCCTCTATCTGCATGGACTATATTCTGCAGTATTATTTTCAGAAAAATATATTACACAGGTGACTTTCCCCATAGACGAGTCTGCATTACACCTGCATATTCTCCTCCAAGTCGCAGAGGACTCACAAATTTGAGGGGCAGTCTCCTGCAGCCACAGAGGAGAGGCCAGACCCCCTGTATCCCACACGCTTCCTAGTAAAGCGGGCAGCATGCGAAGATTATACCTGGTATTTATGGATCTGTGCAGGGGGAGGTGGAGCTAAATAATTAAAATTGTGACATTTAGCCACGCCCCTGACAGCATACCCACCAACGATGGGACATGGAAGCCCTGCCCACAGAGTTTGCTCTCTGCCTGCATCTTAAGAGAAGAGTAAGTACACGGGCCTCCTCAGGGCCGCCGACAGGGGGGGTGCTCTGGGTGCCTCTGGAGGGGCCCGGGCAGCTGCCATCAGTCCCCCCCGCACCCGCATTCCCCCACCCACATTCCCCCACCAGGCGGCCAGGCACGCACAACACACTGCAGCCTGCAGAGCGCCGAGCCTAAGACACAGAGGGGCTTGGCGCTCGGCAGGCTGCACTGTGCAGTGTGCGCAATGGACCTGTTAACCTACTGTGGAGGACACTGAAGGAGCCGGACGATGCGCGACGCGGGTGATAGTAAGTAATGGGGACGGGGTAGGGGAAGGCGGGGTGTTGTCATGTGTGGGCGGGCCTGCGAGCGGGGGGAGGCTGTGCCGCTGGGGACCCGGACTGTAGGTCAGTCCCGTGCCCCAACATTTCCAGTGGCGGCCCTGAGCCTCCTCCGCCCGGATTCCCATTGGAACGTGCATTGTTTTCCTGGGGACACCCAAGAAATATTGGGCTATGTAAGTCGCCAAGTTCGTTCGCCCAGGGACCCTGCACATGCGCATAAATCATGTGAATGTGCAGTAGAAAAACCTAATCAATTAGTATAACCCCCATAGCGGTGCGGTCACTTGTGACATCATCAGGTTTGATGTATAGCATCTGGCAATGGCGAATCGGAAAAACAATCTTGGTGATCCGATCAATATTTCATTCTAATTGGTCCAGAAAGGACATATTGTGCTGACTGTTCCGCTATGTATCCAGTGTGACTGTCACACAGCCTGTAACATGGCAGTTAGGAGCTGATTGGCAGGTACTTTATAACCACCCACTTTATCTCTCTCCAGGGCTCAGTAAATAGATCTCCTAGTGACTAGATGAAAAGACTAGAGCAGGGGTGGCCAAACCGGTCCTCGAGATCTACCAACGGTCCACATTTCCCAGATCACCTAGCTGGTGCACAGCTGTAGTCATTACTAACTGTCACATTTCCCAGACTCCCCTAGCTGGTGCACAGCTGTAGTCATTACTATCTGTCACATTTCCCAGGTCACCTAGCTGGTGTACAGCTGTAGTCATTACTAACTGTCACATCTCCCAGGTCACCTAGCTGGTGCACAGCTGTAGTCATTACTAACTGTCACATCTCCCAGACCACCTAGCTGGTGCACAGGTGTAGTCATTACTAACTGTCACATTTCCCAGGTCACCTAGCTGGTGCACAGCTGTAGTCATTACTAACTGTCACATCTCCCAGGTCACCTAGCTGGTGCACAGCTGTAGTCATTACTAGCTGGCACATTTCCCAGACTCCCCTAGCTGGTGCACAGCTGTAGTCATTACTAACTGTCACATTCCCCAGGTCACCTAGCTGGTGCACAGCTGTAGTCATTACTAACTGTCACATTTCCCACATCACCTAGCTGGTGCACAGCTGTAGTCATTACTAGCTGGCACATTTCCCAGACTCCCCTAGCTGGTGCACAGCTGTAGTCATTACTAACTGTCACATTCCCCAGGTCACCTAGCTGGTGCACAGCTGTAGTCATTACTAACTGTCACATTTCCCACATCACCTAGCTGGTGCACAGCTGTAGTCATTACTAGCTGGCACATTTCCCAGACCACCTAGCTGGTGCACAGCTGTAGTCATTATTAACTGGCACATTTCCCAGACTCCCCTAGCTGGTGCACAGCTGTAGTCATTACTAACTGTCACATTTCCCAGATCACCTAGCTGGTACACAGCTGTAGTCATTGCTAACTGTCACATTTTCCAGACTCCCCTAGCTGGTGCACAGCTGTAGTCATTACTACCTGTAACATTTCCCAGACTCCCCTAGCTGGTGCACAGCTGTAGTCATTACTAACTGTCACATTTCCCAGATCACCTAGCTGGTGCACAGCTGTAGTCATTACTAACTGTCATATTCCCCAGATCACCTAGCTGGTGCACAGCTGTAGTCATTGCTAAATGTCACATATCTCAGATCACCTAGCTGGGGCACAGTTGTAGTCATTACTAACTGTCACATTTCCCAGGTCACCTAGCTGGTGCACAGCTGTAGTCATTACTAACTGTCACATTTCCCAGGTCACCTAGCTGGTGTACAGCTGTAGTCATTACTAACTGTCACATTTTAAAACATGCTGCATTAATTCCTACTATAGATCCACAGGTTGCCTGGAAAACATGCACCGTTGGTAGATCTTGAGGACAAGTTTGGCCACCCCTGGACTAGAGGGACAAAAGCCCGGCAGATGGATGGGCCACAGAAGTCCTTAGACCAGGCATGTCCAAACTGTGGCCCTCCAACTGTTGTGAAACTACACATCCCAGCATGCCTTGCCATAGTTGTAGCATTCCCTAATAGCAAAACTGTGGCAGGGCATGATGGGACTTGTAGTTTCATAAACAGCTGGAGGGCTGCAGTTTGGACGGACCATAAATCTATATGAGATTGAAGTTGTAAATCTGCATAATTGTCTCTCATATACTTTATCTAACCCCCTTTTTTTCCCTGAAAAATGAAGGGCCTGATTCAGAACTGTTTGTTAGGCTGTGTATACTCGCAGCCTACTGAACAGATAAACGCCGCCCTAGGCCGAATGCGGGGTGGGCGCTGACATCATGTGACATCAGCCGTCTGTCCCGAGCAGGCATCAACCTTCCTGTAATCCCAGGGGACCGCCCAGTGCTTTTATGGGTAAGTTCCCCTCGTCTAGCCCCCTGCCGCCACCCCCTCCCGCCCACTCCAGAGCAAATGGGCCGGTGAGTGTGAAACCCGCAAGGCTATTCGTACCCGGGGTATGCGCACGTGCATACAGGTGCATGCGCAAACCCCAAGCAAGAAGGGGCCGAATTCATACCCGAACGACCTGGCCTGAATCGGCCCCTAAATCTCTTTAAACCAGATAGTATTCCTTATAATCCATGGGGACCTGACATTTTAAAGTCTTGGAGAACAAGATGTAACTGAACTTACAACATATTTAAAGACGGAACAGAAAATCATTTCCATGTCCGTCGGTAATTTACTAATTATATTTTTGTTTATCATTTTTTTTCCTTTAAAAATGCGGTACTTATGTATTATCTGGGCTCCCATGTTAAATGCACTCCGTTTTTTCATACCCCTACTATCCAATTACGCATGGAGTTGATTTTATATAGTGTGGCGAGCGCAGCGAGCCACCGTGCCCGAAGCGTGGCGAGCGCAGCGAGCCCCGCGAGGGGACGCGGTCTCATAAGAAAAACGGGAGCCCAGATATTACATAAGTACCAAAAATGCCTTTAGCCCCGGGGTCCCCAAACTAGTCCAATCACGGCACCCCAGAGTATCAGTATTCTTTTCACAGCACCCCAGGGCCATATATTTCCTACTGAGGAATTAAGAAAAACGAATGTAATTGAGTAAATTGAGTTTATGGGGTAAATTTGCTAAGACGGGATTTCTATTTCCCATGGGATGATGCTGTGGGCGACCAATCAGATTCTATCCATGATCTTCTACAAGATGATAAATACATAAGAAGTAGATTCTGATTGGTTTTCCTTAGCAACATCACATGTAAAATAGAACACCCTTAGTCAATTTACCCTGATATCCTTAAGGGGTGTACACACACGCCTCGATTTTGACAGTTTTGTTATTCGATTTTGCTTATAGAAGCAAAATCGAGATCAAATGGTTTTTAAGAGGCTTTGGATCCGCCTTCCATTCGATGCGCGCTGCCGTTTTCTCTATATCGAAAAGAAAAATAGACGGTGCAGGCAAGGAAATATCGATATTTGATGCAGTATGTCACGCCTGGGGTCTGAGACAAGCTGACGAGGACCTCAGGCGTAGGCTCTGACCGATATATAAATCGGGGAGGCTTGCGCAGACCTTGGTACATACAAAAGCACCGTAGTGCACCCAGAGGCAGGAAACAGGCAGAGGTAAAAGTACAACCAGTTTTATTATGGAAGCTGGAAACAGAAGGTTGTACTTGGCAACTGATGAAACAGGTTACGTATGCAATGGGTAATTGGGAACAGTAATAATGGAGGCAAGGGACAGTTGCAGTGCAGAGCACTGATCCATAGAAGTCTATGAGCCAAGAACCTCAGAGAGGCAATACGTTACGTGGAGTTGCTTGGATTGTGGAATACTTGGGATAATGGTTATAATACGGAACGATGGTAGAGCATCGACTTGAATACGGAACGATGGTAGAACATCGACTGGAATACGGAATGGTGGTAGAACATTGACTGGAGTGCAGAACATCGACTAGAATGTGGAACGATGGTAAAACATTGACTGGAATGCAGAACATCGACTGGAGTGTGGAACGATGCTAGAACATCGACTGGAATGCTGAACGATGGTAGAACAACCGACTGGATCTAGGCTGGAAACTGCTGAGGTGAGTATCCTTGGCTGGACTCATGAACGCAGGAGCTGGAATACCTGGAACTAGAACACACAGCAGCAGACAAAGCACAACTGAATCACAGGAGACAATTGAAGCACTAGCATCAGTCTGTGCTCTCCCAGCATACTTATACCCACTGGAAGGCCATGATTGGCCGGGTAGGTATGACAGGGAGCTTAGACTGCACATGATTGGTTCAGCAGGAGCATGGCAGACCCCATGTCAGACTAAGGCGGGAAAGCCTGTTTGTACGTGCCATGCTTGTGGCCGGGAGCAATGGAGCCGAACTGGGAGATTGCCGAGTGCTGAGGACGGTCACTCAGCGTGAGGAGGGAGACACGCTGTAACGCTGCGGACACAGCAGCGCTGAGACAACCGGGGGATGACTGCGGGACAGCTGCACTGAGCCCAGGACGCCGGCTGCATCCTGGACATGATTATGTTATGATTGGAACCACCAGCACTGGTTTTGACTATTATATATTAACTATAAATAATTGAAATTGGTCATGGGCACATAGTTTGTCAACCACTGCTTTAGACCAATGTTTCAAACCCAGTCCTCAGGGAACACCAACAGTCCGGGTTTAAGTGTGGTTGAGCGTGTTCGGATCTCCGAGAACTTAGCGATCCGAGCTGCGGTCCGAGTCCGGCTAGGGTTTTCCCGCCAGGCTAGGATCCCAGAGCGAGGCAAAATGTCATCATCCCCCTGTCGGAATGTCACGTGTTTTGGATCCTATATTAATCCCTGCCGATCTGCGCCATCTTTACTCCTGCATAGGAGAGTGTGTGAGATGGACCTCTGTCAGGGCGGGATGCACCAAGCAGCGGGATGTACTAAGCAGCATCGCACTGATGCTCAGTGCATATGTACTAACATATGCCATAAGCAACACAAAGAGAAGCTCTTATCCGGATCTGCCGCGGCAGCCTGGACTTCTTCGCTTTTGAAACGTTGAAGTCCAACTGCGCATGTGCAGAGAAGCTGGCGTTCGCAGGGGAATGCTGGGAGGGATCCCACACCAGCACTGCAAAGAGAATCTCTGCAGCGAATCCCTGCCAGGAGTGGCTATAATGAATTTGAAAATGCAGTTAAAACCCAGAAAACGGGGGTTTTATCGCATTTTTTTTTTTTTAGTACATCCCGCCCTCTGTCTGACAAATATACAGGCGCTGCCTATCTGCTAAAGAATTGGGTGCGATCTGTCAGTCAAATATACATGTTCCGGCTGTCTGCCAAATAATTGGGTGCTACCCTGTCTGCCAAATATACCAGTACTGCCTATCTGTCAAATAATTGGGTGCCGCCCTGTCTGCCCTAAATTACAGGGGTGCTGTCTTGGGGTGGTGTACAGGGGTACCGCGGTGTACCCCTGCACAGCAAAAGTAAAGGTAGAAGACAGACAGACTGGAATGCAATCCGGACTTTTGTGAGATAGATAACCTTGTCAACTGAAGTTGCAATTGGTAGTCCGGGAGCAACACTAAAGGGACATGGGCACTGTCCTGGGGTGCTGTCCCGTGTGCGTACATATCCAAGGCTGCTGCCTTGTCTGGTGTATCAGTCAAGGAGAGCTGCTAAGTCTTGTGGCTGAAGTGATTGGATTCTTTGACAATCTCTGCCTGTACAAACTGGCTCTACATAGGAAGGATGTCCTCATCATCCGATTCCTCACCCCCATCAGCTGTGTACATCATCGTCTTGAGAGGCTATTCATATGTCCCCTCTGTTGAGGTAAAGGTCCTCCTCGTGGAATTTGTAATTCAGGGGGGGGGGGGGGGCATCGTGTGTTAAACAAAGCCAGTTTTTGCAAGGGGCCCCAAATTGCCTATTTTGAACTCTCTGGACTGTCTGACATGCCTCCACCACTAGGGAGATTAAGGGGTACAGTATAAGCAAGGTGAACTACCTAAGAATTTACTACTAGTGTGATCAAAGCTGATATAAGTCACCCGTATACTCACCGGTAGGGTGGCCAATCCCGGGATCAGGATCGGCGGGATCCCTGGATTTGGCCCCCAAAACGCCGGGATTTCGGGATTAGACTGCGCACGCCCGCGCAGTTTAATGCCGGGCAGCGTCTGAGCACCCGCTCAGACACTGCCCGGCTTCTCCCGGTACCCAGCAGAGCAGTGCTGCGCAGCGTGACCTCTCAGCGTGACGAGATCAGAGGTCACGCTGCGAAGGCAGAGGTCACGCTGACAGTATGAAGCCACGTCGCCCACCCGCCCAACTAGCCAGCGCGCCAGCTGAGCCCACCCAGCGCGCCAGCAAAAAAGCAAGGAGCATGGACCACCCGTCCCCACACCCAGCAACCCGGCAATATGAAGCTGACCGCGCACCCGGCAACCCATCCACCCGCCCACCCCGGCAACCCATCCACCCGGCAACCCTGCTGCACCAGCAAATGTAAGTAAATGTGGGGCAGCCAAGGGCTTTTTTTATTAGGAAAGCCAATCCCAGGAATCCCGGGATTGAGCATTTTTCAATCCCGGGATTTAAAAAATGCCCCAGGATTGGCTTCCCTACTCACCGGTATGCTCACCTGTCTGGCGCCTTTGGTCCCTCCGCTGCTTCAGCGTGCGGCTGCAGCATTCTGGCAGGTGATGGGAATCGCTTCTCCTGCAGCTCACCCACCCAGCATCCTTGGTCTATGCTGCCTTCTGTGGAGGCTGAGGATCCCGGCGGGTATCTGGCAGCGACAGCTGTTCTCCAGCAGGTCCGATGGGTGCTCCCCGTCGGCTTCCATGGGCGCCACCGTCTTGCTTCTAGGGGACTACCAGGTTCAGGTCCCTTTGTGACCTCTCCGGAGTGCTGGTCCTATGACAGCAGCCCAGGGGGGTTTAAATTCCGGCACTGGGGATTTCCTGGTGCTGGTACAACTCTAAGTAGTCCCCAGGAGAGCTGTGTCTGCAGTTTGTTCCCAGTCTTCTCTGCTTAGGTTTCTGCCATGCTTCCAGATCTGTCATGCCACTAGATCGTCACCTGACAATCAGCTCCTCTGTATTGGACCTCCAGTTATACGCCAAGTGGGCCATCTTCAGTTTCAAGTGCCCACCCAGTGGGCTATTTTCAGTTAATCTATCAAGTGTGCCAACCTCAGCTGGCGCCAGGGCATTTCCTAGTTAATCTTCTGTCTTGCTCCAATCTCTCAGAGACTACGAGGTACTTCTTTGGAGGGCCGTGACCTGCGGAGCAGATGCTACAAGGCCCAAGTCTCGTTGCGGGGATCTCTGTTGAAAACCACTGCTCAGACAGCAAAGACAGTACATTCAACCCGCTAAATTCATTCCCAACCAACCAGTTTTAGAACAACCACCTTAAAGCGGATCCACAAAACTAGTCCCTGACAGACTGTTTTGAAGAGCGAGTGCAAATAGCACAAGTGATTATAAACTTCTAGGTTGAGGGGTTGTGTGAGCTTTGCATAGTTCAGTTAGGTAGTGAAACAGTTAACAGGCTAGACATGTAGGTAATTTAAATAAGGGGAGTGTCAGGGAGGGGTTAATCGGACATTTTGTATGATGCACTAGAAGATTCCATCTCTTTCTCTGGAATTTTTCCCGCCCTCCCTCCCCAAGTCACCTTTTTGTCCCCACCCGTTTTTTTCTTTTTCTTTGCCGGTTGGGGTTTGTCAACCTATATTTGTGGCGGGAAAGAACGGCAGTAACAGTGGCTATTGCGCTGCTGTTTTTAGGGTGCGCTCTTTGCCTAATACATTGTATACAGTGACTTTCCTACCCGGGGGGTCATTGGGGTTTGGCTGTCTGGCCGGCTCTATTACGATGTATTGGGGAGAGAGTTGGAGACCCGGCATTTGTTGGCATTGCCAATAAATTAAAGAATACCATGTCGTTGACATGAGTGTCGGTGTTAAGTCGTAGTGTCACTGTGGGACTGGCCGTTCCTTCTTATTGCCACCATATTTAGTTTAAAGATTTAAATAAATTCTGGTTGACCAATTTTTAAAGGCACTTCAGTTGTCCGTGTGTTATTTCTAGTTATAATAGTTAATTACTGATAAGATTATTATGCAATGATGTCACACATCTAACAATAGAAAGTTACCTCCAGGTACAATGATTATTTTGTAAAGACTTATGCATCAGATTTTGGCTTCACCTCTCTGATTGCAAGCTCACATGCACACGTTTGCCATAGTAATCCAATGACAATTCACTAATGCCCCTTTCCCACTGCAGGCTTTACACGGTAAAATGCCGTTTTTTTTGCCTATTTAAACGGGTACAGCTGCAGTGGGAAAGCTCCAGGTTGCTGTACCCGTTTAAAAATACAGTGTTTTTTTTAAACGGGTAAAAAGCAGTGTTTTACCCGCTTAAAAGCCGTTTTTTCGGCAGTGGGAAAGGGGTAGCCCTTTACCCGTTAAAAAAAAAAACGGCATCGCCCCCCCCCCCCCCCAGTCCAGGGAAGGGGCCTTTGCAAAATAACAAACCGACACGCGAAACCAAGCGAACAGCAGAGAGCCGCACTGTACTGTGTACATGTGCGGCTCCGCCCCCGAATGGCGCTATTGGCCGCCTTGCGAGGCGGCCAATAGCGGCATTCGGGAGGCAGAGCCGCACGATGTAAACAAACACCGTGCGGCTCTCTGCTGTTCGCTTGGTTTCGCGTGTCGGTTTGTTATTTTGCAAAGGCCCCTTCCCTGGACTACGTCGCCCTGGGACAGGTGAGTATGGTTTCCTTCCATAGGTTCCCACATGGATTTCGTTGGACTCCGGACCGCCGACGCCATCCCTGACAGTGATGCCGACATGGATACAGACGCCGACACAGACCAGGGCTACCTACGGGCTCAAGATAGGTAAGTATCAGTGTGTTTATGTAATGTATGTATTAAACTTTTATTTTTCACGTGTGTCAGTGTGTTTATTGTACTATTTCTTTTACTGTGGAACTACAAGTGCCAGCGGGCCCTTTAATGCCCCGCAGGCTGGGCCTTGTGGTTCTCCAAGTCCCAGCTTGCGGGGGAGGCTTGCTGGGACTCATAGTTCACCAGTAAAAGACAATAGTTTTTATTCTATTTTTTACACCATTCCATCAGCCCGATGCCCACCGCCCAGGGGCATCGGGGACAGCACCAGGCTTCAGCCTGGTCAGGTAAGTCCTGGAGGGGGGGGGGGCCTTCATTGGGGGGGTCCCCACTCCCCGAGGGCCCCTGGCCAGGCTGACTGGTCGGTAGGGTTAATGCTTTGGCCACGGGAACTTATATAATAAGTGTCCCCCGGCTGTGGCATTACCCTGCTGGCTGGTTTGGCCTGGGGCTGGTTCTTAAAATACGGGGGGACCCCTAGTCATTTTGTCCCCCGTATTTTGGGAACCAGCCCCGGACCTGGAGCCTGGGGCTGGTTTTAAAAAATCAGGGAACCCCTTTTTGCCGGGTTTCCTGATTTTTTTATTACCAGCCCCGGCTCTTTCAGCCTGGTGCTGGTTACAGCAGTGGGGGGGACCCCACGCCGTTTTTTTTTTTAAATCCCCCCCCCCCCATCTTTACACTGCTTAAACAGGTTTTTAAACGGGTAAGTGTGACAAAACAGCTTTTAAACGGTAATTTACCGTTTAAAAGCTGCAGTCGGAAAGGGTCTTTATGGCTCTTACCCGTTTAAAGACCCGTTTAAAAAAAATGGGTCATTACCCGTGTAGGCAGTGGGAAAGCAGCATAAGTTATAACTCTAAACACTGAGTCCGTACATTGGCGCATCACCGTAATATTACAGTGTAAGTAACAGAATAACAAAGGGGGTTATTCTAGTTCATTCTTTCTGACAAAATCCTTCTTAGATGGACAAAACCATGTGCACTGCGGGTGGGGCAGATGTAACTTGTGCACAGAGAGTTATGTTTGGGTGGGGTTTTTCTTCAAAGTGAGATCTATATTGCAGTGTAAAATAAAGCAGTCAGTATTTTCCCTGCACAGAACTCACCCAAATCTAATTCTATCTGCACATGTTACATCTGCCCCCCTGCAGTGCACATGGTTTTGTCCATCTAAGAAGGATTTTGTCAGAAAGAGTAAACTAGAATAAACCCCAAAGTGTTGCAGCCCAACTACTATGTATAGTTTAAAGAAGAAAGGGATCTTAATCACAGTCTTTCATCTTAGTGCTTGGGGGGCACCTACTTGCGTACGTTAAGTCTAACATAACAATGGCTTAGCCCATCAAAGGCCCTGGATACAAGAGATGGAGAGAGGATATTACTGTCCTTTATGTATAATTGCCTCAATACGTCTATATCTTATTGTATTATCTCACGCCTTTCCAGAACAGCTATGACTCTCCGAGATCAGATGCCGGCAATGAGACGAGATAAGTAACATTTTATTCAGAGAATTGTTTGTGAGTAATGTTATATTACACATACATATTAGCGCTATGTAATTTGTGCATTACCCATTAAATATGGTTTCAATAACCACGACCGGATGACCTCCTCTAGTGGGTTACAAACACTAAGGTTTAAGTTAGGGCGCGGGACCCCCAAGTCCAGCACAAGCCAACTGCCTAAGTTATCACACTAGTGAGAGGTTTAAGGGGGTATTAAGTCCAATATGGCTGTTTGTATTCGATCTTCCGACTGTCAAAAATGGCCACGGATTTGAAAATCTTGCTTTAGTTTTTGACAATGAAGATTTGACTTTTTAAAAAAAAATTATTAGTTACACACTGACAAAAGTTAGACATACATTAGTTCGACTGATATAAGTTAGACATGCCTTAGTTAGATATTGACATAAGTTAGACATGCATTAGTTAGACAGTGTTAAAAGACAGACATGCATTAGTTAGACATGCATTAGTATACTTTGAAATAAGTCAGAAATGCATTAGTTAGACAGTGACAAACGTTAGACATGCATTAGTTCTACAGTGACAAAAGCTAGACGTGCATTAGTTAGACAGTGATACAAGTTAGACATGCATTAGTTAGACAGTGTTAAAAGATAGACATGCCTAGGTTAAACATTGACAAAAGTTAGAGATGCATTAGTTAGACAGTGAGAAAAGTCAGACATACAGTACATTAGTCAGACATTGACAATAGTTAGACATGCATAAGTTACACATTGACAAGAGTTAGACATGCATTAGTTAGACATTGACAAAAGTTAGACATGCATTAGTTATACTGTGATAAAAGTTAGACATGCATTAGTTAGACTGTGATAAAAGTTAGACAAACATTAGTTATACAGTGATAAAAGTTAGACAGGCATAGTTAGACAGACATATATAGACAGTGATACAATTTAGACATGCATTAGTTCGAAAGTGACAAAAGTTAGACATGCATTAGTTAGACAGTGGCAAAAGTTAGACATGCATTAGTTAGACAGTGGCAAAAGTTAGACAGTGACAAAAGTTAGACATGCATTAGTTAGACAGTGGCAAAAGCTAGACATGCATTAGTTAGACAGTGGCAAACGTTAGACATGCATTAGTTAGACAGTGGCAAAAGTTAGACATGCATTAGTTAGACAGTGACAAAAGTTAGACATGCATTAGTTAGACAGTGACAAAAGTTAGACATGCATTAGTTAGACAGTGGCAAAAGTGAGACATGCATTAGCACCTATATTAATGGGGGGATCCATCACCCAAAATTATTACGCATTGAAGCATTCAAGAATCCTTATGAACGGTGCTAAACTCAGCATTGAGAGACCCTATTGTTTAGTAAATAGGAGCAGCCTTTAAGCATATGATTTGCTTGCACAGAGGTTACAGATGCAAATATCTGCACAGACTTTTCATTTCAGAGTAGACAGCCGGGCAGGGAACGCAGCGAGGGGGCCAGAGAGACGGGTATGTGAAGCCGGGTGGTGGGCGCACATAGAAGGAAGAGGGAGTCGGGTAGCATAGAGGAAGCCGAGCATCATATTCTGCTCCCTCCGCCTTCTACGTGTGCCCACCGCCCAGCTTCACATACCCAACTCTCTGGTCCCCTCACTGCGTTCAACGCCCACTGCCCCTGCCCATCTCCAGGCTGCACGTAAGATTTACCAAAACTTATGTGCTGCCCGTCCGACCTCCCGACTCCGACCCGATGCGCACGGGACCGCGCATCGGGTCAAAAGGGATGTCTGAACATGCGATTTGGGATGATTTCAAGGCCCGATCCATCCAAATTGCATAGTGTATGGGGGCCTTAAGAAATGACATTCTGCTAGGGATTGCTGTGGAAACTGTTGGTTTGGATTGTGTTACTGGTGTATGCTGAGCTGTTATCACCCATTCTGTTTAATAAACCACTGTTGGTTTTTATCTATCACTTTGCCTGAGTGATTTGGAACCCCGGATCTTCACAAGCCTATCAGGAAGTATGTGGGACGATTTCTTTGGGTAGGTATTTAAAGGTGATTTGAAGAACAGCACTTCCTCTTGAGGTTTTTGAAGATCACCCACCCTCCCGTACATTTTTTAATATTTATAATTTGGCTTATTGATTTGAATTCAACATACATTTAGTATATCAGGCGGAAATGCGCTGTTGACCAGCGGTTACATGGGGCATAAGTGATCTTTGTGTGGCACTTACTCTTTCAAGGACAGCTGGCGTTTCCTGTCTTTGTGGGGGGACAATGGCCACTTCTCTGTCCACGCCATGCCATAGTACAGGGTGCTGAGACCTTCCCAGGAGAGGTTATGCCTTTAGTCAGATGGTGCGTTTCAGCCGCCGCCATTTTATTACTTGGGGCGTTTCAGGCACCACCATGTTTCAGTTGGGACGCCATTTTATAACACCTGGTTGAATGGAGCTGGTTATTGTAGCGCCTTCCTTGCCATCCCTTTGCCAGCAGGGTCATTTCAATTAATACATATTAATGACCTTTAATCCTATAGATGTGTGTCTTTATTGTAGGTGATAAGCTAATTTAAAATGTTACGGTACACTTACAATAAATGAATAGACGCATTTTAAGTCTCATACGTCTCAGTCCTTAATTCAAAATTGCAAATGTGTCCTCACTTTCTATTCTTCTCCACAATCATCAGTTCCGGCGTGAAAATTAAAGTGGCAAAAATGTAACGGAATCTTTAGAGTCGCTGCAAATACCCACTGGCTCCACTGTAAAAGTGGCTTCTTCTAAAACGTTTTATTAGTATTTTCCCAGAAATTACCAGGGACACAGTGACATCTACAGGTCCCAGTGGTGTAAGGCACCCACAATTTTTATGCCTTTAGAAAATATTCCAAAAACACTCTATGGTGCTGTCATTTTTTTATTTATTATTATTATATTTCCTTGTTTAGATTTTATTGTACTGTATTTGCTATTTCTTTTAAGACCTATATTAAAGCATTGCTATATATCTAAACTTTATACTTTTTTTTTTACTATATTTAATACAATTAAATTGGGTGTGGTACAGGAGTCTGACAGTCGGGATCTCAACAGTCATTAGCCCGACGTCAGGATCCCGACTGGCCGGACCCAGACAGCATGGTGAGCCCAACTAAGCCCCTTGCGGGCACGGTGGCTCGCTACACAAGCCACCTATTCTATTCTCCCTCTATGGGGGTTGTGGACCCCCACGAGGGAAAATAGCCGACGGCCTTCGGGAACCCGGCTGTCGGTGTTTTGACAGTCGGGATCCCGACGTCTGGTAAATGCCTGTCGGGATCCCAAATGTTGGGACCCCTTCTGGCACCCATCAAATAATAATTATTATTATTATTATTATTATTATTATTATTCACAAGGAGAATTTGATACATGTAGAAGGAAACCAAGGTATTGGAAACACATTAAAATTTGTTTTGTGTTGTATTTAAAATTTTACTTAGTGTAATAATTATATTGTTAACGGCATAGTTATATTGTTAACGGCATAGATCACAGGGCATTCACTTACAATTGAATTTATATTTTCTGTTCCTCACACTACCATACTGGTAACCCCTCTTACCCTGTTTGTATCTACGGGTAGCGTATTAACCCTTTGAGTGACAAGTGAATTTGTCAAAATCGGTGTGAAAACATTGTTATTCATTCTGGGGGATATTCTCTAAGAATCTCTGCCCCCCTTCGCCGCCCATCGCATTTATAATTATCGCATATGTTCTAACATATGCGATAATTATAGCAAAGGACAGCTCTTGCGTTAAAAGCTGTCCTTTGCGGTGAGAGTTGCCGGGTCCCAGCAGGTCCCGGCGGCTCCCCCCTCCCTCACACACCCGGCGCTGCTGCTGCTGCGCCGGGCTCTCCTCCTCCCTGCACCCGGAAGAGGATCAGTGCAGGGAGGAGGTCACAGGTCCGGGCAGCACAGAGCTGTGCTGCCCGGACACAGGTGAGGGGGGAGGGGGCAATGCGGGGCGGCGGGGGGTCGGCGCGGGGATGCGGTAGAAGCCCATTGGCTTCTATGAGGCATCGCCAGATTATTCTGGCGATGCCCCCTGCCGCGTTAACCCGGCTTACAGCATCCCAAAATGCGGTAAAAACCCAGATAACGGGGTTTTTACCGCATTTCTTGCTTAGAGAATCTCCGGCTCTACCTGTAATTTTACCTTATATAGGCAACATAATCTTTTTTTTACACATTTTTTTATTTGAATTTATATAACCAATGTGAGCGACGCTGGCATTCATAGCGGATATTTTGCGCATCTCTCGACGTTGGCACTCAAAGGGTTAAACGGCAAACTGTTGTCAACCCTCTGAAACTAACCATTGCCTGTGGTGTTGCCTATGGAAACGCTATGGTCTTTTTCCTGCAGAATTGCGCAAGCACAATAGGGATCCCAAACCTGGAGAGTCCTCTTCACAAGGGGCAGGTTCTATTGGATAAATTTGCATAAAGGCGGGGCTATAATGAGCGTTGCATCATTAGGCCCAGTCCCGGATTACCCCAAAAATAGGGAATCTGCAGCAGGATCAATGTGTGGTTTCTGATCGTATTGTCAGAAGATTGTCAACACCAGAATGGCAACATGTTCTGGATGTCGATTGAAAAGTCGACATGGGTTTAGGTCAATCTGGTTGTAGGTTGACACAAGCATTAGGTCGGCATGGGCAAGGTTGACAGTCAAAAGGTCAACATGGGGCTTTACACAGTTTTTTTACCTGAATGTGGAGACTGAAACATGGGGGGGGGGGGGGTGTTTGTGTGATACCATATAAGTGTCGGAAGGTACCTTGATATGCACACGTGTAGAAGACAGGCGTGTGAGTCTCCTCTCGTGCAGTATAATTACTCATTCATCTCTTTCATCATCAGTAAGGGAACACACATGGCTTCTGCCAGAACCCCACATCCACGCCGCAGCTGTGATGTTACTCTGTGCTTTGCTTGTGTGTTAGACAGCAGCTGTTTGAAGGTTGAGCAGAGTTTATTGTAACCCACCATGGTGCAAAAATATATATATATTTTTTTTTTGCAAATATCTAGAATGTCCCAAACTTTTCTAATCTATCCGCCATTCCCCCACCAAACGTTGCTCTGTATCCAGCTATCAGCTGCTGCTAAAGATATTAGACGTTCAGGGTCGGCTACCGCAGGAGACCACCTACAAAGTTTATTTTTCAGATGATTTTTTTAGAGACTTCTGCAGATTCAGTAACAGAAGTTAGGATCCACTCACACCAGCGAGCACTAATAATAATAAACCTCCCAGTAATGCCTGGGAGACAGGGACTGCTCCAAAGCACCTACCGTGTCATCACTGGCCCATTGCTGGTACTCTCATTGGTTGGAGTTAGGAGCAATCGGATTGGCAGATGTAAGTGGTAGATGGCTTGCACTTATTTTATGCAACTAATATATGTTTCTTATTTTATCAGTTGCAGAATCTATGGGCCTAATTCAGACCGGGTGATTATCAATAGACATGCGTATGAGTACAGCCCGTAGTACCGGTTAGCCAGTTGATTGACAGGTAGACAGTGTTTGTGGGTGGTAACTGGACGTTTTCTGGGAGTGTCAGGGAAAATGCAGGCGTGGCCAGGCATTTTAGGGTTAGTCATGTGACATCAGCTCCGGTCTTAATCACCCTGTTTCTAGCGCAGCTGCCGAGTAAGTCCTGGGCTACGCACAGACTGCACAAAATCATTCGATGGCGAGCGGCTTGCGCAAGGATTTGCAGCTAATCTCAGGCCTGTGATATTTCCGCAAGCTGTGCTAAGCCACGTGCAGGATTGCATGTGGCTGGACTTCACTGTGGCAGGGCGGCATATACCTGATTGCAGGGTTTCAAAAATTAGCAGCCCAGTGATCCGGCCTGAATTAGACCCAGTGTGAAAGTTTATATTGGCTACCTGCATGCAGAGCCGCCAATAGGGGGGTGCTCTGAAAGTTCCCGGCCCGCTCATTTTGCCCACCGCAACTCCCCCCCAGACTGTCAGGAATTTTGGGACCCGGGACTCATTTCCAGTCCGGCCCCCCTCTCCCCTCCTCACTTGATTTACTGTAACCCAGCTCCTGCTCCCCCATCTCCTCTTCCGCTGAGCTGCAGCCCGGAGGTGCCGGAGCGCACCTTATTCAACCCAGGATGGCGGCGGCCAATAAAATGCTGCACCAGCTTTTGAGCCAATCAGAGCTTGCGTACCGGCAGCCAATCAAAGCAGCTGCCAGTATGCAAGCTCTGATTGGCTCACCAGCCGGTGCTGCATTTTAATTGGCCGTCAGCATCCTGTCCTGAGTTGAAGAAGGTGCGCTCCGGCACCTCCGGGCTGCAGCTCAGCGGAAGAGGAGATGGGGGAGCAGGAGCTGGGTTACAGTAAATCAAGTGAGGAGGGGAGAGGGGGGCCGGACTGGAAATGAGTCCCGGGTCCCAAAATTCCTGATTGCAGCAAGAATATAAAGCTACATAACAGTGAATACTTTTACTTATGTCTCAGATGCCACATACTGATAACCTAATACCATAAAGAATCCCGTCAGCCAATATATTTTATTTAAGGGTAAGTTCTAAAACTTAGAGGGGATTTAACGTCCCTGGCATTCATCCTCCAGTAATTCGTGGCTATAGTCTCACTGCACAGAAGAAATTGCTGTGTTCTTGGGCCCTCTTTTATCATCCCAAAATATGACAGGCCCCTCGGGATTACTCCGAAGGGTCCTTCTGTGGGGGTCATTATCTGTAACTCTTTCAAGAACATCAATGGAGTGTGTGCTTTGCATTAATACAGGAGGATATTTAGGATGAAAAATTGAGAAGTCTCAGCCAACAGTGTGTCCAGGGTAATTAAGCGAGATCGTTTCAACTCCTACAACTGCGAACATATGTTGAAAATTTATAATAAATTCAGGTTTTTTTTTTCCTTTCTAACCTTATGGCCACTTTGGCTGCAGCAAGAGTATCAGTTACTGACCCAATCTAGAGTCAACCATTTCCTCGAGCCTTGTAAACTTGTGTGTCCCGGGTCACCTTTTATCGTCAAGTGGGCTCCGCTTTTAGCTTCGATTAGTAAGTGAAACATTTGTGTAGTTTAAAGTTAAATATTTTTATACAACGTCTGCATTCTTCCCAGCCGGGGAATTTGGGTTTCAGGCCCCTCTTTGTTAGAAAGCATCTGAGGCTTTGGCGAGGTCTAATTTAAGTAGGATGCAGCGCAGCTGTGGCACCGATCACACTTCTGCGCAATATATATATATATATATATTACACTGTTACGTTATAGTTACCTCCCCTCCTGCATTCTGCAGGAGACTCCCTGACATAACAGCAATCTCCCTCTCTCCCTCATTAGTTTAGCAATCTCCCTCATGTCCCTTAGCCCACATTACACTGTTACATCATAGTTACCTCCCATCCTGCTTTCTGCAGGAGACTTCCTGACATAACAGCAATCTCCCTCTCTCCCTCATTAGTCTAGCAATCTCCCTCATTTCACCTAGCTCACATTACACTCTTACATCATAGTTACCTCACCTCCTGCATTCTGCAGGAGACTCCCTGAAATAACAGTAATCTCCGTCTCTCCCTCATTAGTCTAGTAATCTCCCTCATTTCACCTAGCCCACATTACACTGTAACATCATAGTTACATCCCCTCCTACATTCTGCAGGAGACTCCTTGACATGGCAGCAATCTCCCTCTCTCCCTCATTAGTCTAACAATCTCCCTCATGTCACCTAGCCCACATTACACAGTTACATCATAGTTATATCCCCTCCTGCATTCTGCAGGAGACTCCCTGACATAGCAGCAATCTCCCTCTCTCCCTCATTAGTCCAGCAATCTCCCTCATGTCACCTAGCCCACATTACACTGTTACATTTTTTGAGGAAAAAAGGAATGAGAGACAGATACCTTTGAATCATCAGCACCATTTCCCAGCACTTTACCAAGTATAGTAGCTCTTACTAACTGCTTTGGGGATCATCTACATTTGGATATAAGTAATTTTACAAGCTTCCTCTCAGATGTAGCAGTACACACCCACGCTTCTAGGTGCCACGTTCACAATCTCTTTTCACAATCTCTCCATATATGGATCTAGACACGCCCTTTGGGTGGAGCATGACACGCCCCCTCAATGGGGCGCTGTGCAAAATTCTGCTACCAACTATAATCTCCCTAAAACTATTTTTCAAAAGTAGGCAAGTATGTACTAGTGTATGGGGGCATATACACAGGGCGATTTTCACCCCATTCCTGGCTAAATCGCTTAGAAATGAATAGTCACAGGCGACGGCGATGTGTGGTCTCGCGTGTTGCTGCCTTTCCTGCAAGATCATGGGGATTTGCCTATAAATAATAGGCAAAGCCCCGCTCTGAGCTGATCGCGGGTACATCACAGGTGAGCCGCGATGTGTGCTGAGCGATTGTGCTGAAGCACGTGGCTCAGCGAGAGAGGCCGGGTCGCCCCATGTGTATGGGGCATTAGAAAAGGTGTGTGTGTGTATGGACCCTATGTTTTGTTTTTAGCTCGAATTTCCGGTATGGGTCATACAGTCAATGCAATTAAGGTCAATAGTCAATAGATTGACCACTTTTGGTCAAAAGGGAAAAGTCCGACACATGAAAAAGGTTGACACACATTAGAACGACATGGTTAAAAGGTCAACATGGATAAGGTCGAAATAAAAACCGTTGAAAAGTATACCGCGGTTCGCTGTGCACGGCACATTATATTCCCCCTCCACGTCCACCAGGTATGGGGTTTTTTTTTGAGGGGGGGATCGTGAAAACACGTGACCTTTTTCATTTTGACCTTTTTCGGACATAAAAACTCCACACAGACAGGACCTTGGTCAAGAATTGGGCTCCTGTCCGTGCGGCAGCAATGCTGACCACTGTGCTCATCAAATAGAGGAGAATAACAATGTCTCTGAATGATTTCGTTTTTTTTTTGCAAGAAATAAAATCTGACTTTATACATGGGGCATTTTAAGAATGAAATGTAGCAATATCCTGTTAAGTCAATGATATTAAGGCGTTTGTATCCTTGTGCAGATTACTAAGGGTGTGTCATGGGAGGGGGGGGGATCAGAAAAGGAGACGGGGTGGGGGGGAGCCAGACGTCTGTAGTGATTCATGCATGACCTTTATAAAATGGTAAATAATCTAATAGTGAGGTTTTTAGAATATTCCTGGGAATATCTGGATATGGTCTTGATAATTATTGTACAGACTTTTTAATTTTTTATTAATTCAAAAAAAAAACATTAGACATTACACATTAGACCGCACACCGTAATGCCCATTACACATTTTAGCAAACTCCGTAATACCCATTACAAATAAAGCCACACGCTATAATGCCAATTACACATAAGACCACACGCCATAATGACAGTTACTCATTGTGCCACACATCATGATGCCCATTACATACTATATAACAAACTGTAATGCCCATTACATATTTGACACATAAGTGCCGCTTACCTACGTGCTCATTGCTAGGGGGTTCTTGCTTGATGCCAGAGGATTCATGCTCAATGCCAAGGGGGCTGCATGCTCATTGCCAAGGGGAAATACATGCTTGTTGCCAAGAGGGAGTTGTTAAATGCTCATTGCAAAGGGGGGAGTGGGGATTGCTCGTTGCTAAGGGGGAATACATGCTTGTTGCCAAGAGGGAGTGGATTGTTCCTAGCCTAGGGAGAGTTAAATGCTCATTGCAAAAGGGGAGTGAATTTGCTCGTGGGGGGGGGGGATTGCTCGTTGCCAAGGGGGAGGGGGATTGCTCATTGCCAGAGGGGAGTGAAATTGCTCGTTACCAAGGAGGGGAGGGAATTGCTTGTTGCCAATTGCCAATTCTTGCTTGTTGCCAATTGCCAATTCTTTAAATTGTGTGTGCGGCGGCCAGCAGTCTAATGGGTGGTCCGGTGTACCCCCGGGCCACCCCTTAGATTCGCCTATGCTGGGAGGGTCCCGGAAAGCCATCCATCTCCAGCAACCAGTCTATCGGCAGGGGGTCCATGGGTCAAATGACTCAAATTGCATAATTTCAGACCATTCCATAGAGGGCAGCCTGTAAGTAGGCAAGCCTGGCCTGTGACTAGTTGTGAATGACGTAGCCTTACATAATGCAAATTCTAGGCGTTTAATGCTTATTGCCAGGGGTTAAATGCTTGATGCTGGGGGTTTTATGCTAGTTGCTAGGGGGTTTCATGCTCATTGCCAGGGGCTACCTGCTTGTAGCCAGGGATTTCCTATTCATTGCTAGTGTTTTTTCTGCTTTTAACAGTGGGTTACATGCTCTTTCCAGATGGTTGTTACCAGTGAGGAAAAACCAGTACAAATTCGGAAAGGGGGCGTATTCACGGGTAAAGGGGGCATGTCCACTGCCCATTTCCTATTCTTACAATGGAAAGTTGGAGACCCCCCAAAAAAGTGCAGGCCATAAAAAACGGTACTGTACCTGCCAAAAAAGTACAGTTGATGGGTATGTTACCTGCTCATTGCCAGGGGGTTACATGCTCATTGCCTAGCGGTATATGCAACCCAGTAGGACCTCTAGCATCAATCAATCTGTCCAGTAGAACCTCTAGCATTAAAGGTGGCAGCAATTTTAGGAGGGACATTTTCAGTAGATTCCATATGGAAGTCCATGCACCTCACAGCAGCGGCTCCCCCAAGCCACCGCTTGGGCAGCTGTGCCATTGTTACGCCACTGACATGAGTGTAGATACATGTGTCGTCTATGAAGCATGTTATACTGATACATGTTACATTGAAGACCAGGTCAGTGCACATTCAGCATGTTATATATACACAGGTTACATTTATTCTGCATGGCTGATAACATGGCAACAAGCACCACTTTATTCTGTTACTTGTAACTACTGACAGTGGCGGATCAATGGTGCGGCAGACCCCGCATTGACTTGCGGGTGCTCGAGTAAGGGACATTATGGTGTGTGGCGTAATGTGTAAGTGGCAGTACGGTGTGGCATAATGTATAAGTGGTTTTACAGTGTGTGTGGCGTATAGGGGGAAATTTACTAAAGGAAATTTGTAAAAAAAAATAGGTGTATTTGTATCCAGAAATACACTTATTTTTGGCATTTACTATCCCGAAAATATGGCAATTCGTATTCATATTGATGTGCTATCAGTACGAATACGAATTGCCATATTTTCGAGATAGTAAATGCCAAAAATAAGTGTATTTCTGGATACAAATACACCTATTTTTTACAAATTTCCTTTAGTAAATGGTAGCATTATGGTGTGTGGCATATAGTGTAAGTGGCATTACAATGTGTGGTGTAATGTGTAAGGGGCATTACGGTAGGTGTGTGTTTGGGGGGGGGAGAAACTATTTTGGCATGAGAGACCAAATTTTATAGTTACACCACTGACTACTGCAGATCCATTCATCATTGTTGGGGTGGAATATACAGCATATCCTGTATATATTGTGTTGTAGCATAATAGATCCTTATCTTTTATTTCATCCAACAGTGTAAATAGTTTATGTATATTTTAATAACTTTTGATCCTTTTATAGTCTACATTTATTATTTCATTCGTATGGTAAGGCATGTAGTCAAAAGGTTGGTGTATATATATTGCCAATACCAAAATTTGGGGGCAAATGGAACATGTGCAGAGAGAATTAGATTTCGGTGCGGTTTTACTTCATAGTGAGATCTATATTCCAGTGTAAAAATAAAGCAGTCAGTATTTTCCCTGCACAGAAACAAAATAAGTCACTCAAATTTCAATCTCGCTGCAAATGTTACAACTGCCACCCTGCAGTGCACATGGTTTTGTCCATTTGAGAAGGAATTTGCCTTTGCAAGTGAACCAGAATAAGGGCCCATGTGTGCTTGGATCATATCTATAGAAACTACCCCAATCGTACAACTCAATCAGAGTGGGTGGTCCAGACACACCCCTATCCCCTCCTTTATAGAGGGTCCTCATTAATGGGTGCCCAATTCCCTGTGTGGTTGCTGGCCACATTACCTGGGTGGGCTGCTGCCCTACAGCCCATAGGTAAAAATCACCACTGCTAATAACTAGCTCTGGGTGTGCCGAATGATATCGCCATCAAGCTGTTTAGTTCCCAGAGCCAGGGAGCGGCGTAACCCCTGCCGCAGCCCAGCGGACAGCCCGCTCCTCTCCACCATCTGATTTACAGGACAGGCAGCATGATAATTCTGCATAGATAATTATGTAGATGCTGCACTGCACTTCATCACATTACATTTCACTATTCCCCTGACAGGTCCAATTTCAGACTTCTCTTTGTTATGCTCAATTGAAGTTGGAAATTCCCAAGCTCCCGGCCATTTGGATAATTGTCGATAAAGCAATATTTGAAGCAGGATAAAAGGTCATTTGCTAAGAATCACTGTTGAGTTTTAGTGTCACACAAACACTGTAACTGCATCTCATCAAACGCAACGTTCGCAGAAAAACCGTAGACGGGGAAAGCGATACTAGACAGCAGCGGCCAAGTCGCTGTGACCCAACAGCACCAGATATAAAAGCAGAATTAAGAGACCTCTATTGGAAGGGAGATATATGGTTACTTTGTAACCAAGCCAAAAGCCGTTTCTAAACCCTCCTGTCCCAGCAATAACTCTGCTGAAAGCCTTTGTTATGACTCCACCATTGTAAATTGTTCTTTATTGCATTTTTCGGTCTACCACATTTACCTCACTGCTAATTAAGTTTACTTGCCTGCAGGATAAAACCAGATATTCAGTCCGGTTGTGTTCACATAACGGAATTTACCATTGCGATATTTATAACCCTACATAGATTTATTTTATTTGTTTCCATAAATGTTAAGTAAAAGCTTTGGGCTTCGGTCCCCCATCCCCCCCCCAATAATGGTTATTATATTAGTGGAGAGGTTATCGGGGAGACAGATCACAATGGCAACGGACACATTTATTAGGATAAATGGGCTTAAAATCAAATTCAGTCACATGACGTCAGCCGCCAACCCTGTTTTTGCGGCAGCTCTTCCTGGTACTGGCTGGTTCCACTCCACGCACCCACGCTACCTTCTTCCCCTGGCATGAACGGCTGTCCACCCAGCTAGTGCGTTCATAGCCGTATGTATTCCGAGAGGATCTGTTTTACGCACACAGGAAGGTACAGTGTTGTCACATTTCAGCCCCCTCAGACAGCTGGCTATGGCAGAAGCCCACATGCTGTAATGTGTGTGTTAATGGAATTAAAAACTAGAGAATCCTACCTATAGCAATTAGCAAATGGTATTGGGGACTAGGGGATCAGAGTTCAGGAGGCAGAGCAATCTGCCAACGAGGATATAAAACTACATACCAGGTGTGTGGAGCTGGAGCAGTAACCAGCTGCTCGAAGGCTGATATCTCTGGTTCTGGGAACAGTAGAGACAAGCTACTAGTGTCCATCAAAGGGGGAGAGTCCCAGCTTTTGGAATATACCCTCAGAAAAACACTAAGTCAGACAGAACCTGAAATATCTGACTGGGAAGAGCAATTAACAGGCTTGGATGGGGACCACTGTTTTGAAGTCAGATATCCCTGGTTCCCAAGGGCCGATTTTTAAAATTCTTGTACCAATGGAAATAAGGGACCCTCAGCTTTCAGCCTAGGGCCCTTAGACTCCTGGAGGGGGGGGGGGGGTTCTGGGTACTCAGCCATCAGCCAAATAGGCAGGTGGCGCTACAGAAGCTTTTTGTCTTACTTTGAAAGAAGCGACACAAGTAGCAGGGAACACTTCATGGCGTATGGAGGAAAGATCTCAGGAGACACTGCACTACTCTGGTGTATGGAAGAGTTGTGTGCGCAATGGTGGCATGGATGTGTACGATTCCCAGTGTACACATACTATATTAGTGTTCCCTTGGCATTATGTATGACTCAGGACAAGAACATAATGTTTCCAGTTTGTGCATTTAGTGCTGTGGTTACAGAACATATAGCAGCATGTTTTATGCAAACAAAAAACCAACAATACTGTACATATCACCAAGCCACGGAGATAAATGGAAATCAATTCCAGTCAGATGTATAGAAACATGTGCTAAGCATTAACAAACATAAGTCCCATCTGGTTCTCATAAACCCTGTGTAGCAAGCTGGTATCATATATATATATACAGTATACCCACCCAGTATATACAGCACTAGTGAGCGGCATGGGACAGTACAGACTGGTAGATATCTGTAACTGTGTGTTGTACAGGTATTGTGTCATATAGGTGATGTGTCCTACAGGTAATATGTGTTGCACAGGTAATGCATGGTGCTGTGCAGGTGATGCATGGTGCTGTGCAGGTAATGCATGGTGCAGGTGATGCATGCTGCTGTGCAGGTAATGCATAGTGCAGGTGATGCATGGTGCTGTGCAGGTAATGCATGGTGCATGTCAGGGCCGGATTAAAGCAGGGGCAAAAGGGGTCAGTAGCCCCTGGGCCTGGGCCTCCCTCTAGCTAGGGGCCCCCTGTGGTTGGCATATATTTAAAAACATTTTTTTTTTGCTTAGTGCAGGTGATGCCTCGTACAGATAATGTGTTGTATAGGTAATGTGTGGTACAGGTAATGTGTGGTACAGGTAATGTGTGGTACAGGTAAAGTGTAGTACAGGTGATGCATGATGCAGCGTGGTGCAGGTAATCCATGGTGCAGGTGAAGCGTGATGCATGGTGCTGTGCAGGTGATGCATGGTGCAGGTGATGCATGGTGCAGGTGAAGCTTGGTGCTGTGCAGGTGATGCATGGTGATGTGCAGGTGATGCTTAGTGCAGGTGATGCATGGTGCAGGTGATGCATGGTGCTGTGCAGGTGATGCTTAGTGCAGTTGATGCATGGTGCAGGTGATGTGTAGGTGATGCTTAGTGCAGGTGATGCATGGTGCAGGTGATGCATGGTGCAGGTGAAGCTTGGTGCTGTGCAGGTGATGCATGGTGATGTGCAGGTGATGCTTAGTGCAGGTGATGCATGGTGCAGGTGATGCATGGTGCTGTGCAGGTGATGCATGGTGCAGGTGATGCATGGTGATGTGCAGGTGATGCTTAGTGCAGGTGATGCATGGTGCAGGTGATGCATGGTGCTGTGCAGGTGATGCTTAGTGCAGGTGATGCATGGTGCAGGTGATGCATGGTGCTGTGTAGGTGATGCTTAGTGCAGGTGATGCATGGTGCAGGTGATGCATGGTGCTGTGCAGATGATGCTTAGTGCAGGTGATGCTTAGTGCAGGTGATGCATGGTGCTGTGTAGGTGATGCTTAGTGCAGGTGATGCATGGTGCAGGTGAAGCTTGGTGCTGTGCAGGTGATGCTTAGTGCAGGTGATGCATGGTGCTGTGCAGGTGATGCTTAGTGCAGGTGATGCGTGGTACAGGTAATGTGTAGTGCTGGACCCCTAGTCATTTTGTCTCCTGGCCCTTGAGCCTGGTGCTGGTTTTAGAAATCCTGGGGATCCCCTATGTTTTTGCTCCTCTGAATTTCTAATATCAGGACCGGTTCTTTGAGCCGGGGACTGGTTATGCTCAGGAGGTTTTTTTTACAAAGAACGCACATTACCATGTCTACAAAATTGCGAATGTCCACTAATTTGCATCTCATTAGAAGATTTTTATTTTTTTTATTCCCGATTTTTGGCAAATGCGATAAGGTGCGATAAGAACCTTACTAAAAATCGCAGCCGATTAAATGTCACCATTTCTGCGCTTCCCACAGTTTCTGTGCGTAATGTCCAGCGGTTCCCACTCAGCTCACATCCGGTAACCTCACACGTACATATAGACCCTACTTACATATACATCGTCTGCCTCTGACCTCACGTCTGTCCCTGACATTCAGAACTAAAAGAAAAACATGTTAAGAATCATTTAAACTGTTTGTATAACTGTTGTAACAGTAGAACCGCGATGTTGGTTTAATTTGCATCCAATTTGTGTGAAGTTCTAAAATGATTGCACTAATTAGTAATGGGTACATAATCATCACGTCATTACCACAGGTGTCATACTTATTAAGTAATCCAATAAGTCTGCAAATTAGTCCCTGAGTTCTTTGCGAACTTTCAAAGCATAAACATCAGTGGAGGAATTCCTTGGCCTGACCGCTAATTCTTAAGTCTCAGGAGGAGCAATATTCGGAGCCTCGGGCCAACACGCTGAACTGAGAGCGGTCAGTGACAGCTGGGATCTAGTTTGAGCCTAATGGGGGGATGAAAACCTGGCCTGCAGGATCAGCGTATAGGGCAGTGCCAGCACAGGGTGGGAAATCACCCAGTTGAGTACAGTGGCATAGCCTGCAGAGGTGCAACACCCCCTCCCTCCAGAAGAAATCTGGTAAATAAAGTCTATCTGAGAGTTGAACTGTAAATAAGGGAGTCCTGGAATGCCTGGACTGGCAGTTGCTGTGGCTCCTCTATTTAAAGTTTTGGCTGCACTGAAGCCCCACCTTGGGAGCCACCAATGGTAAGAAGGCAAGGTGGACCATGACTATGACCACTTCCCAGATGATGCACATGGCTGCTAGAAATTATGTTGGGACAGGTGACATCATCAGCACATATGGGTGGGGCAGAGTGGGAGGGGCAAGGAGATGAACCCAAAAAGTTTCAACAATGGTACGACCATGGTCTAGCAGGTGCCCCTGCTGCAGCTTCCAATATTTGATATAACAGAGAGATGAATAGCAATTGGAATGCAGAATGATAACTGGGGGCACTGTGGCATAATGTGAATCACTGTGACATTATGTGAACTGGGGGCACTGTGGCATACTGTGAATCACTGTAACATTATGTAAACTGTGGACACTGTGGCATAATGTGAATCACTGTGACATTATGTGAACTGGGGGCTCGGTGGCATAATGTGAATCACTGTGACATTATTTGAACTGGGGGCACTGTGGCATAATGTGAATCACTGTAACATTATGTAAACTGGGGACACTGTAGCATAATGTGAATCACTGTGACATTATGTGAACTGGGGGCTCTGTGGCATAATGTGAATCACTGTGACTTTATGTAAACTGGGGGCACTGTGGGATATTGTGAATCACTGTGACATTGGGGCAGATGTATTAAGCCTGGTGAAGAGATAAAGTGGAAGGAGACAACGCACCAGCCAGTCAACTCCCAAATGTCATTATTTAAACACAGCTGCTTGGCTGGTGAGTTATCTCCTTCCACTTTTTCTCTTCACTAGGCTTTATACATCTGCCCCATTATATGAATTGGGGGCAATGTGGCATAATGTAAATCACTGTGACATCATGTGAACTGGGGGCACTGTGGCATATTGTGAATCACTGACATTATGTGAACTGGGGGCACTGTGGCATAATGTGAATCCTGTGACATTATGTGAACTGTGGGCACTGTGGCATAATGTGAATCACTGACATCATGTGAACTGGGGGCACTGTGGCATATTGTGAATCTGTGACATTATTTGAACTGGGGGCACTGTGGCATAATGTGAATCCTGTGACATTATGTGAACTGGGGGCACTGTGGCATAATGTGAATCACTGACATCATGTGAACTGGGGGCACTGTGGCATATTGTGAATCTATGACATTATGTGAACTGGGGGTACTGTGGCATAATGTGAATCACTGTCACATGTGAACTGGGGGCACTGTGGCATAATGTGAATCACTGTCACATTATGTGAACTGGGGGCACTGTGGCATAATGTGAATCACTGTGACTTTATGTGAACTGGGGGCACTGTGGCATAATGTGAATCACTGTGACTTAACGCAAACAGAGGGCACTGTACGGTAGATTTGTGGTGCTGGGAGCATATATACTTTTTAATAAGACGGTCAATATATCATTTTGAACATCTTATTGGTAGGGGCCCCCACAAGTTAGCTTCCCAGGGGCCCCCACAAGCCTTAATCAAGCCCCAATTTAACCCATGGTCATGAGGCTGAATGCTGCGGTCTTAAACATATTTTCTACTTTTGGCTCCTAAATTAAAACTCCGCTTCAAAGGTTTTCTATAGAGAACGCTGTATGTATATATGGTGCGATCACCTCTCCGATAATCCCGCTGAGCAGTATGAGAAACATGGCCGTTGTTAGGTCTCAATCGCATAACGTATTTGTTTACCCAGTATCCAAGACGCTTTCTCATGGTTCCCCATTTAATCAGCATTAGATGACGGCGGCTGTACTTACTGGAATCAGCAAGCGATTGAAAACTTAAGTTTCCCTTCTTCAAAGTAGCTACGGGGGGAAAGCAGAAGTGGATGCAGGAACTGCAGACAATCAGGGCCTCCGACCTCGCAGGCAGCTACCACATGGCCTGGAAGAGTTCCAGGTGTTGGATGAAAGAACAAATGGGGTATTTAATTCCAGAAGGCTTCCCCTCTGCTTTTACAAACTTTCATATTTTTAATGAATCGAGTCCCCACTGGATAGGAAGAGGTGAATGGATGGATGGATGAATGGTTTCCAGTGCTGCCTTCTAATGGGATTACGCCGGCAATCCATTACTCTAAAGCAGAACAAGCAGGGCTGGTGCACGGGGTCGGGACAGCAATCATTTCTTCACAGACTATTTGGGAGGAAGAACGACACTAATCCGTAGTCCATTGCCCCCAAATTGTTCAGCTATGACTACCGCGGAGAAGAGGAGTAACACTGACGCGTAGCACAATTTGAATGGCTGAGCCGTTCATCAGGCCATAGGCTTTACTGTATCTTAACTCAAGCGGAAATTGTTAAAAAAACAATCGCTTCTGCTCAGCGCCAACAGTCTCCCCTCTTGCACTACAGGAAGTGTGGCTGCCGCTGCGCTGCTACAGAGATGTGGCACTGCGGTGGTGAGCAGAGGGGGGGGGGGGAGCTTTACAGGTGGGTGTGATCTCTAATTAGGGATGTGGTACAGTGGCGGCTCCAGAGGAGGGGCTGCAGCACAGTTCAAAATTCAAATATGGGAGACACACCCACTGTCAGTGAGTCAGTTTGGAATGGCAGTTGATGGCAGTGGCTTCCTGTTTTGATTTTTGCACTATGCCCAGCTCCGGAGCCGTCAATGTCGACACATAAGCACGTGCACCCCAATTAGTATACTGTGCCCCCCCATTATCTGGGCCAGGTGCATTGCTCCGCTAATGCTGTGCTTGGTGCTCTCTACTGTTCCCAGTAAGAGTCTACATTGAAGGTAAAGTATGAAAAATAAAGCAATCCTCAAAAAAATCATGTCGACCTTTTCATGTTTCGACCTTTCTCATGTCAACCTTGTCGACTTTTTTTTGTCATTGTAGAGCTTTTGGTGTCAGCCTACTGACTTTTGACCTAGACATGGTCAGTGAACCACCCAGACTACCTCCACTAGTGGTGTAACTAGAAATTTTGCACCCTCCGCCCAAAAACAATCCTAAATGCTCATTGCCAAGAGTTTCCTCTCATTACCAGGGGTTACATGCTCATTGCCAGGGGTTATATGCTTGTTGCCAGGGGTTACATGCTTTTTGCTAGGGGTTTCATGCTCATTGCCACCAGTGGGGGTTTTTTCATTGCCAGTGGGTTTTTACCGAAATCTGAGACTTCTGGGTAGCAATATACGCTACCCAGTAGGACCTTTAGAATCTTTCCATCTGTCCAGTAGGACCTCTAGCATCTGTCTTCCCAAGATGGCAGCCATTTTTTAAGGGACATTTTCAGCAGATTCCATACAGATGGCCAGACCCATTGGAATTTGCAGAGACCATGCGCCCCCCAGTGCTGACTCCCCCAAGCCACCGCTTGGACTGCAGTGCCATTGTTACACCATTGTGCTCCCCCCACTCTCCTCCCCACTCTCTGTGCCCCTGCTTATTTGGCATTTGCCCCCATATTGCAAGCCCCCAACAAAAAAAAGCCAAAATTTGTGTGCTGACAATGGAAAAAGCACGATCGGTGCCTGACGAAAACAGCCAATCACAAACAGCTTGCTAGTGCCAGACCCAATCATCGTCCACTATTTACACCTGCCTGTAACCACCCACAAATAATACCCCTTTTACACCAAGAACATTTCCCGGGTTATTGTTGGGTCGACACGGCTGGGGCTCGGTGCAAATGGGACCCCTTAAAAATAACGTGGGTGCGAAGACCTGCATTCAGCATTGGAAATGTTAGGGGTTGCAGGGGCAAACGCAGGATTTTCAGAAGGGGGTTTCCGGAGATGGACACTTAGGTTACCCAGTATATGCCAGGTCAGTCAAGTATTATAGATAGACCAAATGTATATAAATAATAATAATAATAATAATATATATATATATATATATACACATACAGGGGCGTCAACAGCAGTGTATTGGGGCCCCTACCGATCCTCCAGTGGTAGGGGTGGAGGAAGCATTGATGTCCCACGGGTGGTAGGGGGTATTATATCAACCGCTCAGCATGTAGGGCCTGGATCAGTCATTTCCACTAATTACCCCTTTACTGCACAGATGGTGGGAGATGGGGTGGGAGAAGGGGGCATTGGCTGAATGAAGGGGCCCTGATACATAACTTCCAGGGTGGTAGAGGATGTTTAATATGCAGAGGAGGGGTGTATAGTGGAGTGGGCTTATTATTCATAATTTTCTGGTGGGAGGACAGCTTGCTTGTCTGCAGATATCTCCAGTTCCCAGAAATAGATTTCTTAGATTTTAATTGGAATTAAAAAACTAGTTAATCCCACCTACCAAATGTTATTGGGCACTAGGGGATCAGAGTTCAGCAGGCAGAGCAATCTGCCCACGAGTATATAGAACTACATACCAGGTGTGTGGAGCTGGAAGGCTGATATCTCTGGTTGTGGGAACAGTAGAGACAAACTACTAGTGTCCATCAAAGGGGGAGAGTCACAGCTTTTGGAATATACCTTCAGAAAAACTGTAAGTCAGACACAACCTGAAATATCTGACTGGGAAGAGCAATTAACAGGCTTGGATGGGGACCACTGCTTTTAAGTCAGATATCTTCGGTTCCCAAGGGCCGATTTTTAAAATTCTTGTACCCATGGAAAGAGGGGACCCTCAGCATTCAGCCTAGGGTCCTTAGACTCCTAGGGGGGTTTCTGGGTACTCAGAAACCCCCCTGCATGCGCTACTGGGTTGGACACGAGTTAGACCAGTGTTCAGAGGCAGTGCAAATGGGTAACCCGGGTCATGCGACCCAGGACCCTTTTACACCAATGGGGGAGCCCATACCTCCCGACCGCAGAGTCCTGCCAGGTGGCACCCAGGTTTAAAACTTTGGGTGCGACCCAGGGTTTTGGTGTAAAAGGAGTATAATACAGATGTGTGCAATAATGTTAGAGCACCCTTTTCTACCCTCTTTCTTTCCCACAGGGGCAAGCCGGAACACTAGTATAGACATATTTATTATTATTCATTTATTACCAGTTTCTTATATAGCGCACACATATTCTGCAGCGCTGTACAGAGAATAGATGAACATGCACACCATTCCCTGCCCCAGTGGATCTTATAATATATATTCCCTACAGCATATACATGCGCACACAGACATTCTAAGCTTCATTTTTTTTTGTACCAGTATATTTTTGGATTGTGGGAGGAAACTCACGCAAGCATGGGGAGAGTTAGATTTTGGTAAATTATTTTGTTTCTGTGCAGGGTAAATACTGGGTGGTTTATTTTTACACTGCAATTTCGAATTAAGTTTGAACACCCCCCACCCAAATCTAACTCTCTTTGCCCATGCAGCATGTTTTTTTCCATGCATTTGCGATCATTGGCGGAATGTAATAGGACGCAAATTTTTAGACAGCTAAAAAAATCGCACCTTATCGCACATGTAATTTTCGGACTAAATTCTCAAATGTCGATTTTTTTTTTTTACATAAAGTCAGAATTCGCTTGGGAATTCTGGTGATTTTTTAGTAACAGAAATGTGCAGTTTTTCTTAGCAACATAAAAAGTGTTCCCTGGCTGTGGCATGACACCGCTGGCAGTTGAAACCAGCCTTTTTGTCCACCATATTTTTGAAACCAGGACCGGTCCAAGAGCCCAGTGCTGGGGGAGGGGGGGGGGGGGACGGGACTCTCTCCCCCCCATCATTGATCTATGCGTGGTTCTGTCAAACTCGTCAGCCCGGACCTGGTCTATTTTGTTTGCGATTTTTGGTAACGTTTACCAAAAATTGCATCCTATTACTTTTGTGATTTTGATGTTTACTATGAGAAAACATTTGGATGCAAATTGTAATGTGCAATTTTTTTTTTAGACATGTCAAAACATTGACGCTTCTTATCAAAAAATCGCACATGTGCAAAAATCGTACCCTATTACATTAATGAATCAGGCCCAGTATACTGTACCCTACCAAAACCTGAACTTTATCATCAGTGTGCTACATGCGCCTCCTAGTGGTTAGTAATATGCCAGGCAATGCATTCTTATACTGTACTTCATTCAGACTGAAAAGTCTGACCCTGGCTTTTACCAGGCTTTGTAAATGCTAAGTTATTTTGGCGGTTCTGTTACTTGGGGGGTAAATTTACTAAAGTGAGAATTTTCTAAAGTGACAGATGTTGCCCATAGAAACCAATCAGATTCTAGCTATTGGGCCTGATTCAGATTTTGCAGTCCAGGCATATGCGAGGCCATTCTGCGATAAACGTCTGATCATTTTTTGATCACTGGCCTTCGCGAGGTGATTGACAGGAAGATGGCGTTCGTGGTAACCACCCGTTTTCTGGGAGTGTCAGAAAAAACCACAGGTGTGCCCAGGCATTTGAGGGGAAGTCATGTGACGTCAGCTCCGCCCTCAGCTCCTCCAGCAGGGCCGGATTTAGGGGTCAGGCCAAACCTAGGCACAACATATTAAACACCCCCCACCCCCCCGCATGACATATCAAGTGCCCCTACTGCACGACATAATGGGGCAGATGTATTAAGCCTTAACAAGAGATAAATGCAAGTGTGATAAGGAGAGATAAACATCCAGCCAATCAGCTCCTTACTGACTTTTTTCAAACACAGCCTGTGACATGGCAGATAGCAGGTGATTGGCTGGACGTTTATCTCTCCTTATCACCCTTGGATTTATCTCTTGTTAAAGCTTAATACATCTGACCCATAAAGCCCTTCCACCTCGGCAGACAAGATTGCGCTACAGCCAGGGATGGGACAGCTTTCAGCGCCGGAAATGTTCTGGTCTCCCTGCTTGCCTGCTACAGTAGGAGTACAGGGGAGGAGAGAGCCACCGATGCCACTGCCCAGCCCGCACTCACATGCAACCTCATCCGGCAAGCGCAGACCGGCATTATCAGGCTGCACACAGCTCTGCTGTCCCCGCCGGTGGACCTGTCTAAATGAGGAGGAATCAGAGCTTCTTCTAGAGGGACGGCGATCGCCCCCTTCACCTCCCCATATCTGCCCCTGGTTAGACAGGCAGTGCAGCACAGGCACATTCAGTGCTGCTGGCTGATCACACTTCCTGCCGCACGGGAGGAACACAAATTCTGATAGGACGGTAGCAACCTGCTCCTGATTGGCTTTTTTGTAAGTCGATGCTGCCCGCTCAGCCAGGTCAAAGGCAGCCTGCCGCCCTGTGATAAGTGCCGCCCCTAGGCCCGTGCCTCCCACTTCAGTGTATGTACCCCTTCTCCTCACATTTCTTGATTGTATATGTGGTGAAACAAAATTTGGGTCTTCTCCATCTAACAAGCTGGAGAAAAAGCGTTTTTGATCCTTTTATAAACAGACCCCCTCAATCATCAAAGGGTGTCCCACCCCAGTCATTAATTACCATGTGCTTTATTTTGACCTTTGCAGACTTAGACCAATTTCTGACGGCATAAATCTTCCGAGTAGGAAAGGTTTCACCCAGAACACAAATAAAACATATAGAACAGGAGGGGTTTCTTCGTGTCTGTTTCAACTTAAGAGAGAGACAGAGAATTCCTATCACCAGCATCATGGTTGCCAAGGGAACGCCTAAAATTTGACAAGACATCTGCCACATAGGCATTCCCTTGTAACGCTCTTGAACATGCACACATGTGACGTAACACTTCCTCCAGCTATCATTGTGGCTGTATGCTGTATCTGAAGTCCATTTATCACATATTTTATATGTACATTCATTTCGGTATATTATCCGGGGTTATTCTGTTTGTAGAGTCGTTGCTAAGCAACGTGAGATTATTTGACATGGATTTGGCTGCTCGTCTTAATGTGTTTTTCTTTGAAATTTCCTGTAGGTTAGGTCCGGAGGTTAGACGAGGACTCGGGGTGTCTCTGGGAATGTCTCCGTGTACTATGTCATCGTTCCTATGTTTTTTTTTTTTGGGGGGGGGGGGGGAGACTTTGGGAAGAATTATGCCATTAGACAGTCAAAAAAAATATTTAATTGTTTTGTTAAAAAGCCATTAGATATAATGTGGATCGAAGCCAACTTTTTTTTCTTCCTGACCCCAAATCCACTATCAGAGTAGACAGGAGGGTGTAGAAAGTGAACTCTCCCACCCATCACTGACATGTAATGTAATGGACATGTTCAACCGCAAGTACGTTCACATATTTGCAACCCATTCATAGCAAATCTTGTGAGTCAAGATTTGCGTAGGCCACCATTGCCTCACTGCACCTTGTTTTGACGAGACTGGATTGCTCCTGGAGGCGTGGACTCGCATGCATTTGCAACATGTAAAAGATAACAGTACGCAATGTAAACACATACTGTAGTTGCAGGTGACAGGAGCGCAGATTGCTCTATCAATGGTCTGCTCACTATCACAGCCTTAAATAGGGAGCCTTATCCTCCGATAGGCTCCTTGGGTCAGCTGATCCTAGAGCAACTTTTGGTTGTGATAAGAAAGTCAGCACCACCAGAGACAGTGCCCATGCACCTATAGATTTGTCGACTAACCAGGTGATTGCAGGGCCGGTGGGGATATGGTCATTAGGTCTACAACAACTAGGTCGACAAGCATTGGGTCAACACCACTAGGTCAACATGCAGCAAGGTCGACATGGGTCAAAGTCGACATGGTTCAAGGTCAACATGGATCTATGTCGACATGGGTCTAGGTAGACATGCCATAAGGTCCACACAAGCATTAGGTCGACATGGGCTAGGTCGACAGTCAAAAGGTTGACATGGGGTTTTTCACTGTTTTTTTTTGAGCCGACATGTGCCGACAGGCGGTATTTCATGCCCTACCATCCAATAGGGCATGGTGGGAGAATAATATAGTGTGCCGAGCGTAGTGAGGCACTGTGCCCGAAGCATAGCGAGCAATGCGAGGGGATGCAGTGCACTTCAAACTGTGTCCATGTTGACTGTGTCGACATTGGGGCAAAAAAAACAGTGAAAAACCCCATGTTGACCTTTTGACTGTTGACCTAGTCCATGTCGACCTAATGCTTGTGTCGACTTAATGTCATGTCGACCTAGACCCATGTCGACCTTGATCCCTTGACCCATGTCAACCTTAACCCATGTTGACCTTGCTGCATGTCGACCTAGTGTTGTCGACCCAATGCTTGTTGACCTAGTTGTTGTAGACCCAACGATCCCAACCCGGTCAGTGTAAGGTTTTTCAGCACCCTAGGAAAACTTCAACCTTCAAGCAGCACTACTACTGTGGGCATTACGTGTATAAGCTGTAATGCTTTGGTTGGCATTCTGTGTGTGAGCGGCACTACTACTGTGGGTATTACGTGTGGTAGTGGCACTATTGCTGATGCATTATGTGTGAAAGTGTCACTACTACTGTGGGTAGTTTAAAATAATGCAGTGTAAAAAGAAAGCAGTCAGTATGTTCCCTGCACAGAAACAAAATTGCTCACCCAAATCTAACTCTCTCTGCACAAGTTACATCTGCCCCACCTGCAGTGCACATGGTTTTGTCCATTTGAGAAGGAATTTGCCTTTGTGAGTGAACCAGAATTAGGGACGTTTCCTCATTGACTGTTGCATGATATTTTTCAACTGTTTCTATGTATTTTTCAACAGTGATTTTAAATATGAAATCAGTTTCCATATACATGTTAAATTATCATGCAATGTGAAATTCAAATCTTGGGAAATTGAGATTTTTTTTTTAAAGGGGCAATCACAACGCATGGTTTTGCAGTGTAAGTACTGTAATTGCCTCTTTAATAAAATGTCTGAGTTTGGCCGGCATTCAGGGGCGGGCTGGGCCGGGGGGCAGAGTGCCATATGCCCCCCGGGCCGCTTACCCACCCACTGGCTGCGGGCCGTGCTGCGGCTGGATCAGCTTCTCCAGCCCTCCTGCACTGGCCGCGGCTTACAGAACACGGCCGCGGCTACAGGAAAATGGCCGCCGGCCCCCTGCACTGAGGACATGTTCTCAGTGCAGGAGGCCGGCGGCCATTTTCCTGTAGCCGCGGCCGTGTTCTGGAAGCCGCGGCCAGCGCAGGAGGGCTGGAGAAGCTGATCCAGCCGCAGCACGGCCCGCAGCTAGCGAGTGGGTAAGCGCTCTCCCCCCCCCCCCCTCCCTCACCCCAGCATATGTGTTTCTGTCACTGTGGGGGCATATCTGGCACTGTGTGGGGGCATATCTGGCACTGTGTGGGGGCATATCTGGCACTGTGTGGGGGCATATGTGTATCTGGCACTGTGGGGGGCATATCTGGCACTGTGGGGGCATATATGTATTTGGCACTGTGGGGACATATGTGTATCTGGCACAGTGGGGCATATGTGTATTTGGCACTGTGGGGTCATATGTGTATCTGGCACTGTGGGGGCATATGTGTATTTGGCACTGTGGGGGCATATGTGTATCTGGCACTGTGGGGCATATGTGTATTTGGCACTGTGGGGGCATATCTGGCACTGTGGGGGCATATGTGTATCTGGCACTGTGGGGGCATATGTGTATCTGGCACTGTGGGGACATATGTGTATCTGGCACTGTGGGGGCATATGTGTCTGGCACTGTGGGGGCATATGTGTATTTGGCACTGTGGGGGCATATGTGTCTCTGGCACTGTGGGGGCATATGTGTCTCTGGCACTGTGGGGGCATATCTGGCACTGTGGGGGCATATGTGTCTTTGGCACTGTGGGGGAATATGTGTCTCTGGCACTGAGGGGGCATATGTGTCTCTGGCACTGTGGGGGCATATGTGTCTCTGGCACTCTGGGGGCATATCTGGCACTGTGGAGGAATATGCGTATTTGGCACTGTGGCAGAATATCTGGCACTGTGGCGGCATTTGTGTCTGGCACTGTGGGGGCATATGTGTATTTGGTACTGTGGCGGAATATCTTGCACTGTGGGGGCATATCTGGCACTGTGGACATCACATTGTGCGGTGTAATGGGCATCATGGTATGGGGCGTAATGGACATTACGGTGTGGGGAGCATTGGGTAATTGCCATCACAGTATGGGGTGTAATGGGCATCAAGGTGTGCAGCATAATGTGTAATTAGCATCACAGTGTGCGGTGTATTGAGTAATTAGCATCGCAGTGTTGGGCGTAATGTGTAACTGGCATCATGGTGTTCAGCATAATGTGTAATTGGCATTACGGCATGTGGCTTTATGTGTAATGGGTATTACAAGGTTCGCTAAAATGTGCAATCTGCAGGTACACAATACAATCATGGTACAGGCAACGCCCCTTATGATAGGCCACGCCCCTAATTTTTCGGCGCGCCTACGGCGCGCAAAAGCATTCCTTCCGACGGTGACTGGGCTGATTATGGGTCAGTGCTCTGGACTTGCCCCCTAGGCTAAAAGTTGCCAGCCAGCCCCTGCCGGCATTCCACACAACCTTTAACTCGGGCGGCATTACACTTGGCCCATTATATGTGTTATACTGTTAGGGGGTTATTCAGGTTGATTCGCAAGGCTGCGAATTCACAGCCTTGCGAGTCTACCAAACCCCGCCCGGCGAACGCACGCCCCCCCGCCGCCCCAGCAAAGTGCGGCTTTGCCCGCACAGCAGCGAATGGATGTTTTGCAGAAACATCCATTTGCTTTGCTGGGGTGTCCGCCCACATCATTCGATGGTCACCGACCATCGAATGATGTTTAGCGTGCACGCTTATATAAGTGACTTTTGAGTTACTTACATTTGCGTGCACGCTGGCGTGATATGGGCGGGCAGCAGACATCCGGTGATGTCAGCCACCCGCCCCCCACACCCGCGTCACTGCCTCATTACCATGAGAACCCCCAGAGTTCTCATGGAAACGCCCATGGAACGCTGGGCGTTCCCATATGGTAATGGGGCAGCCCGGCACTCCCCGCCCATCTCCGCCCCCCCTCGCTGCCATGGGTGCGTGCACCCAGCGACCCGAAAGGTCGCCGTGGGTGCACGCACCATGCGCCTGCACATGTGCAGAAACACGCCTGCGCATGCGCAGATGCACAACATCGGTACTGCGTGCGAATGCGCGCAGTACCGATGCAATCTGAATAAGGCCCTATGTGTTTTTGTGTTATCTTATATGCGATTGTTATCAACATATCGGGGTAAAGTGCCATCAGAGTTGGCTGGTATGAACATGAAAGGGTCTGTTTTGAAAATAAATAAATATCCGGTAATATACTAAGCTCCCAAGGCGTGGACTCGCATGCATTTGCAACATGTAAAAGATAACAGTACGCAATGTAAACACATACTATAGTCGCAGCTGACAGGAGCGCAGATTGCTCTATCAATGGTCTGCTCACTATTACAGCCTTAAATAGGGAGCCTTATCCTCTGATAGGCTCCTTGGATCAGCTGATACATCTGGCCCTTTGACAATATAGTTATAAAAGTGGCAGACTAGGTGGTCCAAGTGGTTCTTATCTGCCGTTTAATTGCTTTGTTCAGAAATTAGGACCACTGAAAGCATTAAGGAGGATTTGTCAGAGAACAAAATAGGATCTCACCACCATGTTGAGCAGGCCTGGCCCTACCTTTAGGCAGCAGCCTAGGGCGATGGGATCTGGGGGGCGCCACTGAGTCTGCCTCAAAATTAGGGATTTCTATGATGAAGACATCCTTGTCTTACTTAATGCAAGTGTCAGCTGTGGGACTTCTAAGAGGGGCCCCACACAATAACTTGAGGGCTTCGAAAGTGGGTACTGTGGCAGTGTGGGGTTAGGAGGGCCCTAGGTTCAAGTCTTGCCTAGGTTACGGAGAAGCCTTACACCGCTCCTGATGTTGAGAATGTTATTTTACCACCACATTTTCAGAGGCATGGAATAGAAATAGAATATTCCAGATTATCTACAAATCTACAAGACATAATCCCCACACATATGAGCAGAAATCGGGGAGGAGGGAGCAGCACAGGAAGAATCCCAGTCCAGAACCTGCAGCTGGACCGCCAGTGGCCTACAGCAGGTGGCTTCTGAGTAACTGGGGAGGATGAGTCTCCCCGGGTGACACCATGGATTTCGCCAAGAGAATCAGCTGTAGCTTGTCTGTCCGATCCCGCTATTGCAGACCGCTCTGAATCTACACTGGACGATGCGTGACCCCAATGTAACCGGAACCAGCGTCTGGAGAGCCTGTTATCTGCTGGTCCCTTGTGGTAATGAATTATGTTCACACATCCACTGAGCCGTATTAGCGACGTAGGAGGTCTGCCGATCAAAGACATTAACGCTGCTCATAGACGTAGTGTAATAAATGTCATCCTGCCTTAATACACAACACATTTATTTGGTTTTATTGAGGTTACAGATGTGAATTTGCCCTGGCTGCTTACGTCACTCGAGCGATGTGTCGCAATAGGAAAACAGATGGGAGATGAGAGTCATTGCCCCCCGGGACCGCCCCTTCCCCACACACATCTTACCTGTTGGTAGCACCAGAACAGCAGCCTCCAGCCTATGGGGCCCACACGTTTTAGGGGCCCAGTGTCAACGGATGAAAATAATATTCATTTGATCTTGAAAGAAAATTACGGTACTCTTTACTTAGTTGGGCGCCCACTATCTCCATCGCGGGCGTCGTGGGTATAAAAATCGCGGGCATCGCGGCCAGTACATTAACGGCCGCGACGCGATGCCCGCGATCACCGCGATTTCCCATAGGGTTCAATGTTAAATTTAGTGCTGCCCGCGATTTTACATTCAATGCTTCAATGGCCGCGATTTGGCCATAGGAATCAATGTCAAATGGGCTACAGAGCCCAAATAGGCACAATTAAAACTTAAATGTCCCCCCAAATTTGTTACGCCACCCCACGATCCACGCCAACCCGAAGCGTGGCGAGCGCAGCGAGCCCGCGAGGGGCGGGGGTACGCGTCCTCCGACCTTTTCATACCCCCACTATCCACGTCGGCTTGGAGTTGAGAATAGAATAGTGTGGCGAGCGCAGCGAGCCACCGAGCCCGAAGCGTGGCGAGCGCACGCGGATACCTTCACAGGTAAACGTGGCCCTACGCGGGCTTCACAGGTATCCACGTCCCCTCGCCACGCTTCGGGCTCGGTGGCTCGCTGCGCTCGCCACACTATTCTATTCTCAACTCCACGCCGACGTGGATAGTGGGGGTATGAAAAGGTCGGAGGACGCGTCATGCCGCCCCTCGCGGGCTCGCTGCGCTCGCCACGCTTCGGGTTGGCGTGGATCGTGGGGTGGCGTTACAAATTTGGGGGGACATTTAAGTGTTAATTGTGCCTATTTGGGCTCTGTTGCCCATTTAACATTGATTCCTATGGCCAAATCGCGGCCATTGAAGCATTGAATGTAAAATCGCGGCCAGCACTAAATTTAACATTGAACCCTATGGGAAATAGCGGTGATCGCGGGCATCGCGTCGCGGCCGTTAATGTACTGCCCGCGATCACCGCGGTGGGCGCCCAACTAAGTAAAGAGTACCAAAATTACAAACAAGGGTCTGATTCAGGTTGACTCGCCATATACGCTGCCTAGCGAGGACCTTATCGCAGCCCAGCCGAGCGGCCGCCCCCACTGGTGCCCGAATCCCTTCGGTGCCACACATTCCCTGGCATGCGGTCGCTAGCAGGAGAAAACCATTCAATGGTCGCCGACCTTCAAATTATTTCTCGCGCCTTATTTCTTGTTTCCTCCGCAGATCGTGGAAGACGGGGCGGGCGCTGAGGTCATGTGACGTCAGCCGCCCACCCCGAACAGGCACCGGCCCGCTTGCATTCCCAGAGGAATACCTAGCATTGTCATGGGGACGCACATAAAACCCTGCTCCAGGCCGCTGTCCGCAACCCACGCCCCCTACCCGTACCTACCTGCGTGAACGCCTCGGCGAAGATGTTCATGTAGGGGGTCTGCACATTCACAAATATGCACATGCATAGAACCCCACCCATCGGAACGGGGCCAAATTCATCCCCTTCCTATCAAACCAGAATTAGGCCCAAGCTTTCTCAAATTGTTTCCAAATGATACAAAAAAAAAATAATCAACTCAGAGAAAAGATAACTTTACATTATGGTAAATGACCCAAGTTCTCCACTGCCTAATCCAGCACTGCCCAGGTGTTATCCTTCCAGGGTGTGACCCCAAAATGCTGGCACCCCTCCAGTGCTGAAGTATGACTTTATCAGCAGCAATCAGCTTCTGTCACTGAGCCCCCGGGGGCAGCCCAGCATCTGCACACTAGTTTTCCCTAACATAGACCACAGATTTTTCCTAGCATGCCATCTTATCCACCAGATTTCTCCTAACATGCCATCCTGTCCACCAGTTCTCATGCCCTCTTGCCCACCAGCTTTCCCCCTAGCATTCCCTCCTATCCACCAGCTTTCCCTTAACACAACATCCACTCTACCGGTTTTCCCCTAACATGCCCTCCTCCATTAGATGAGACAACGTCCTGCCCACCAACTTTACAATAACATGCCCTCCTGTCCAGTGGCGTAACTATGAAAAAATATCCCCCCAGCCACAAATCTTTTGCAAGCCCCTCCCCCCCAGCTCGACCCGAGCCCCCTCACCTCGACCCCCACAACCCCCTTACCCCTCCACATGGTGCCGCTGTGTCTGCCCCGGGACCTACCGCCGGCGAATCAGTCTGCGCTGCGCACCTTCCACAAATTACTGTTTTAAAACGGTAAAAAAACTGCAAAATAACGGGTAAAAAGTGCGGTCTGAAAGGGGCAGAACATGCCCTCCTACTCAGCAGCTTTCCCGTAACATGCCCTCTTGCCAAACAACTTTCCCCTAACATGCCCTCCTCCCCAGCAGCTTTCCCCTAACATGCCCTCCTGCCCAGCAG
The DNA here is from genome assembly GCF_055691185.1 of Crinia signifera. Lineage (NCBI taxonomy): Eukaryota > Metazoa > Chordata > Amphibia > Anura > Myobatrachidae > Crinia > Crinia signifera. The sequence goes on along the minus strand of NC_139221.1, from coordinate 21,176,266 downwards.
CTTTCCCCTAGCATGCCCTCCTGCCCAGCAGCTTTCCCCTAACATGCCCTCCTCCCCAGCAGCTTTCCCCTAACATGCCCTCCTCCCCAGCAGCTTTCCCCTAACATGCCCTCCTGCCCAGCAGCTTTCCCCTAACATGCCCTCCTGCCCAGCAGCTTTCCCCTAGCATGCCCTCCTGCCCAGCAGCTTTCCCCTAACATGCCCTCCTGCCCAGCAGCTTTCCCTAACATTTTAAGCCTATTGCTGTAGATATATTAAATAGCATCTGAATATTTACACTATGGTTACTTGATCCCTATATTATTACTACTCACGGTTGAGTACACTGTCTGCACCGTCTTCACTTTCTACTGTTGTGCTGTGTTTATGTGTGACTATACTGTATCCACTGGCAGCATTGCTTGCATCCCATCACTAGACACCACCTATATATTTATTTATTACACTGCGGAACACATATTTTCTCATTGGGAGGAATTTACTAAGGCAAATACGCCTAAAAAAAATCGTAACTTTTTAGGCGTATTCATATTTTTGCCATTTACTATGCCAAAAATACACCAATTCGTAATCGTATTCATGGCACATTCGTAATTGTAATTACAAATAGGAATGTATACACCATCGGAAAATACAAATAGGAATCACCATTCAAAAAAATGGTGATAACTAATGTACTAACTATTTATATGTAATTAGCAGGATACAACCGCTAATTGCTGGTAAAATACACCTGGAAAGTACACTTTATTTTCCAGGTGTATTTGGCAGAAGCCTGCACAGATCAGTCAGATCAGTGTAAAAAAAAAAGCAAAATAAAAAAATAATTGGTACTTGTTTCCTAGCACGGCGCCCATCGCATCCCATCGCATAACGTATTTAGTGGTATGCGATGCATGCAATGCGATCTTCCCATTAAATTAACAGGAGTGCTTGTACAATGAAATATCGCATAGCATCGCATGCCAGCAAATGGCATGTGATAGGTAAGTATCAGTATGTGTGGGCTATGTATGTAATAAAGTTTTATTATTCTGGTGTGTGTTTATTTTATTGCTGTGGAACAAGAAGTTCCAGAGGGCCCTTTAATGCCTCACATGCTGGGACTTGTGCTTCTCCAAGTTCCTGCATGCAGGGGAGGCTTGCTGGGACTCATAGTTCCACAGCAATAAACAATAGTTTTTTCGGTACTTGTGTACTAGCATGGCGCCCACGATAATTAGTCGCCCGATTTTTTATCGCATCGCATGCCATACACCCGATGGCATGCGATGCGATTTGGACCCATATACGATATTAAATTGTATAAGCACCCTAATGGGTGCTTTTAAGCACCCTAATGGGTGCTTACAATGCTTAAATGCACCCCCACACCACCCCCCAAGTAAAAACGTGAACCTGAAGCGTGGCGAGTGCAGCGAGCCTGCGAGGGGCGGCGGTACGCGTCCTCCGACCTTTTCATACCCCCACTATCCACGTCAGCGTGGAGTTGATTTTCTAAAGTGTGGCGAGCGCAGCGAGGGGACGCGGATACCTGTGAAGCACGCTTTGGGCTCGGTGGCTCGCTGCGCTCGCCACACTTTATAAAATCAACTCCACGCCGACGTGGATAGTGGGGGTATGAAAAGGTCGGAGGACGCGTACCGCCGCCCCACGCGGGCTCGCTGCACTCGCCACGCTTCGGGTTCACGTTTATACTTGGGGGGTGGCGTGGGGGTGCATTTAAGCATTGTAAGCACCCATTAGGGTGCTTATACAATTTATAATCGCATCCCATCGCATTGTATGGCATTGTATGCCATATACAATGGCATACAATTTTAAAATTGTATGCCATTGTAGAACATCGGCCGATATCACGTCGCATCGCATGCGATATGGTCTGCGATGCGATGGGCGCCGTGATAGTACACAAGTACCGTTTTTTCTATTTTTTACACATTTATCATCCCGATTCCCACAGCCCAGTGGTACCGGGGACAGCCCCAAGCTTCAGCCTGGGTAGCTAAATTCATTGGGGGGGTATAAAAAGTCTCCCCCCGGCTGTGGCATTACCATGCTGTCTAGTTGGGCCTGGTGCTGGATTTTAAATTATTGGGGACCCCTTCTCATTTGTCCCCTGTATTTTGAGAACCAGGACCGTCTCTTTGGCCTGGTGCTGGTTTTAAATAATACAGGGAATCCCAACTTGGTTTGAATCTTGATTTTTTAAAACCAGGACCGGCTTTGAGCCTGGGGCTGGTTATGCTGGGAGGGGGGACCCACGCCGTTTTTTTATTATTATTTATTTATTTTGCTAATATTTTTTACACTGCATCCTGCGCGGATGTATATGAATTTGTACAGAAAAATACGAATTTGTAATTAAAATACAAATTCGGATCCTAAAAAAACACGAATCCATACGCCATCGGAAAATACGACTGATTAGTAAAATTTTCTCTGGAATACGAATTCATAAATGCCATATGACGGCGATGCCAACCGTATTTATTCGTATTAAGAATACAAATTTCCGAATTCGGATTCTTAGTAAATTTCCCCCATTGTCTGTTGCAGGATGTTTTTCTACTGTTTCTATGTATTTTTTCAACGGTGATTTCAAATCTGAAATCTGTTTGGCTATACGTGTTATAGTTATCATGCAATGTGAAATTCAATCTTTCAATTCAATCGTTGTTCGGGATGCCAGCTGAACTCAGATGTTTATTTTTAAAGGGGAATCACAAGGCATGGTCTGGCCTTATACGTGATTGCCTCTTTAATAAAATGTCTGAGTTCGGCAGGCATCCCACACAACCATCTTACTCTGACGGCATTACATTTGGCCCTTAATACGTATTATATGTGTGTGTGTTATCTTATATGCGATTGTTTTGAAACGAAATGTCCGGTAATATACTAAGCTGCCATGTTCTTAGAACTCATGTTTTCCGATGGTGCAGTGATTCGTGTTTGACTGTCAGTTTCGCCAGCAGCCGAACACAGCAGAACATGAAGCAGGCACAGGTCAGTGAGATCCGTGCAGTGCTGCTTTATGTATAATGTAATAAGTTATATATCAGAAGAAACATCTTTGCATTAGCTGTTGTGTTATGATCAGGGACTGATTAAAGGTTCCAGGTGCCCTAGGCTAATACACATGTAGGCTAATACACAGACTAAAAAATGGGAGGGGAAGAAAAAAGGTCAGTTATTTGTGGATGCACTCCTGATCCTCACGGATCAATATTAGTTACAATAAATTGTTTCATTCAAATAAAACCGTGGGGGTTCCTGTTGTCTTTATTTAATTGGTTCATTGACAAGGAATTGACCCACAAGAGTTGCGAAAATTAGAGGTTAAAATATCCCAACATACAGACGTACATAAAGTGAGGAAGAATAAAGATTCGTGTTGGAAAGAGTTTAAAACGTGTAGGCAGAATCTAATAGGATGATATTAATTTCAATACTTTTTCGGGTGGTATTCCCTTATAACTTAGGTATTGTTTGGGTAGTATTCCCTTATACCTTGTGTGTTGGTTTGTGTTCCATATCACACCGCTTAAATAGATGGTGGCAGCTCAATTGTCTGCCCTAGGTTTAGATCAGAATATACGTGAATATTTCAATCTATTATTTTACATACAGCTTTCAGGTCTTTAAAATTCCTGTGTTTCTCGTGGCTTTAATTTATTTACTGTTATGGGTATATACTTTTTCTTTTTTGGTGTGATTTGGCCGAAGGTTCGGCTCTATGTCACACTTGTAATTAATTCCCCACGGGAGGCTTTTTGGCAATTTTATCTGTGATTTGGCCAGTACATTGGCTCTATGTCACAGTTGTTTGCCCCTGATAAATAGGTCTTATAGTGTATATTTTGTAAATTATTCCACTTGGATGGTTAGGTTTGTGATATGGCCTTAATTTTGGCTCTATTTCACATCCAGTTTTTATATCTTAGTGGTCATTTTTGGCCTTACGTATGGCCTTATGTTACACTTTTGTTGGCAATTTCATTTGTGATTTGGCCAGGAAATTGGCTCTATGTCACAATTATGTCACATCCACAAATAACTGACCTTTTTTCTTCCCCTCCCATTTTTTGATCACTGACCCTCAGTTGGTCAGGATAGCACCCCCGCTACACAACAAATTTAAATAGCGGTTAGAGCCCGATAATACAGGGCAGAAAGTGTAATAACTGAGTGCAGAACCCCCAAAACCTTTCTTGTCTAATACACAGACTAGGCTGCATCATTCCTTATCAGCTTATTGGTTAATCAGGCACTGATTATGCTGCCTACAGTTTATAGAGATAAAACATTTTGCACGAATGCAACTAGCAGTTACATAAACTGACATTAGAGGGCAGAATTGTTCAACAGATACCTATACATTTGGCTGCGAGAAAATTGGTTTATTTAAACTTAAATAACTTTGTTTACCATTATTTCATCTTTTTAATTTTTATTTTGTTTTGTATAATGAATTGTGCAAAATTACATTTTCATTATGAATGATAAAAAAAAAAGCCATTGAATCTGGCTGACATGTCTTCATGATTATACTTGTGCTAGAAAATTGGGTACTTGTTTAGTTTCACGGCGGCAGATATATCGCATGCGATTTGCATACGATTCGATGTGCGATGCGATTTAGTACCTGTTTATAACGGGTGCCGGACGGCTCCCCAACAGTCGGGATTCCGACAGTCATTACTCCGACGTCGGAATCCCTACTGCTCCCTCGTGGGGGTCCACGACCCCCATAGAGGGAGAATAAAATAGGTGGCGAGTGCAGCAGGCACGGTGTAATGACACGGTGTCTGAGTAATGACTGTCAGAATCCCGACAGCTTTGTCTCCCTGTATTGTTCCTTTGTACGGCACTGCGAAACACTTGTGGCGCCTTATAAATAAAATTATAATAATAATAATAATCCCGACTGTCGGAGTATTAGACCACACCCTTCATAACCCCACTATCCACTATGGCACGGAGTTTTTTGATTCTGGTGTGTCCTGACAACTGGTGTTCTGGATAATTGGCTTTTGGATAATAGTTACTCTACTGTATTTAAAATAACAATATAATACTGTGTTGCAGCCACATCACTACGAGAACCTCATGGACCCAGGAGTGTAACGAGGGTGGTTCCGGTGGAGCAGGATCTCTAGGTTCCCGAAAACTCTACAGGGCTCCTTGCAGGCCACTATTGGGACCTTTACCCCCAGCACAACTCCATTGTAGCCTGGTCAGCGCTGGTCTCTTTCCAGGTGCGGCAAAGGCTGACCGGCCACCTACAGTTGGTGGCACGGAGAAGTGATGCCACAGGATGCCTCGCCGCTTATTGTCACATCTGCGCTAAGGCAGGCTGTGATGGAAGGTGATAGTAGTAGTAGTAGTACGTTTATTTATAAGGCGCCGCAAAGTGTCCGCAGCGCCGTACATAGCAAACAAAAAAACAAATTACAAGGTAACGTACAGGGTGTGTTGAAAAATACATTATAAATAGGGGTATAGCTGGTAGAACTAAAATCAGCATCAGTTCAGAAGTAGGTGGGGGAATTGTCGAGGAGACTGAAGATGAAGTAGAGGAAGGGAAGAACAGGACAGGAGCACAGGTGAGGTAAAGAGGTAGGGTGAGTACGTGAGGCAGGAGGACCCTACTCATAAGAGTTAACATACTAAAAATAGGTGGGTGGACGAACGAAAAACAATAGGATAAGTAGGAACAGAGGGGAACGGAGGCAGGATAGGAGGATCAAAAGAGGTTAGGAGGAGGGATAGGCTAGTCGAAAAAAGTGGGTTTTGAGGGAGCGCATGAAGGAGGTAAGGGAATCAGATAGCCTGATGGGTGGCGGGAGGTTGTTTTAGTGCAGGGGGGCAGCGCGAGAGAAGTCTTGGACATGGGAGTGGGAGGAGGTGATTAGGTGAGAGGTCAGTCGGCGGTCAGCGATGGAGCGAAGAGGACTGGAGGGAGTGTGGATAGAGATCAGTGAAGAGAGGTAGGGAGCTGTGGAGGAGGAGAGAGCCTTGTAGGTGGTGGTGAGGAGTTTAAAGAGAACTCGGAAAGGAATGGGGAGCCAGTGAAGAGATAGACAGAGGGGGGAGGCGGAGGTAGAGCGGCGGGAGAGGAAGATGAGCCTAGCAGCAGCGTTAAGAATGGATTGGAGAGGTGCGAGGCGGGTGAGAGGTAGCCCAGAGAGAAGGATGTTGCAGTAGTCAAGGCGGGAGATGACAAGAGAGTGAATGAGAATTTTGGTTGCGTCAGTGGAGAGGAATGGTCTGATGCGTGAGATGTTGCGTAGGTGAAAGCGGCAAGACTGTGAGAGAGCACGAATGTGGGGGGTGAAAGAGAGGGTGGAGTCAATGATGACACCGAGGCAGCGCGTTTGGTCGGTGGACGTGATCTCGGTTTCACCAATGCTGATGGAGATAGTGGGAGAAGAGGGGATGTTCGGGGGATGGAAGATTAGAAGTTCAGTTTTAGCCATGTTTAGTTTCAGGAAGCGTTGGGTCAACCAGGCTGAGATGGCCGTGAGGCATTCGGAGACCTTGGACAGGAGTGATGGGGATAAGTCGGGGGAAGAGAGATAGATTAGGGTATCATCAGCATAAAGGTGGTAATGAAAACCATAGGAGCTGATGAGGGTGCCCAGAGAGGTGGTGTAGAGGGAGAAGAGGAGAGGGCCAAGGACTGACCCTTGGGGAACACCAACTGGCTGCGGGGTAGTAGGAGAGGAGGAGCTCGGAGTGGAGACGGAGAAGGAGCGATCGGAGAGGTATGAGGTGAACCAGGAGAAGACCGTGCCAGTGATGCCAAAGGAGCAGAGGGTGTTGAGCAGGAGAGGGTGGTCAACAGTGTCAAAGGCAGCTGACAGATAAAGCTGTATGAGGATAGAGAAGAGGCCTTTGGTGATAGGGCTGAGGAAGGTGATGTGGATGTGAAAGGTGAAAGGCTGAGGACAATAATTGGGCTGGGGATGGTGATGGGGCTGGTGGCTGTGGAAGATGAAGGGCAGGTGGCTGAAGATGGTGATGGGGCTGTGGCTGAGGAAGATAAGGGGTTGGTGGCTGAAGATGGTGATGGAGCTCAGAGCTGAGGATGGTGATGGGACATTAGTTGATGGGGCTGTGGCTGAGGAAGATGAGGGGTTGGTGGCTGAAGACGGTGATGGGGCTGTGGCTGAGGAAGATGAGGGGCTGGTGGCTGAAGATGGTGATGGGGCTGTGGCTGAGGAAGATAAGGGGTTGGTGGCTGAAGATTGTTATGGGGCTGTGGCTGAGGAAGATGAAGGGCAGGTGGCTGAAGATGGTGATGGGGCTGTGGCTGAGGAAGATGAGGAGTTGGTGGCTGAAGATTGTGATGGGGCTGTGGCTGAGGAAGATGAGGGAAATGTGGCTGAAGATGGTGACCTTGTCTGTCCCCATTAACCTGTAAAGTCTCACAAGCAGGGCCCTCTTTCCCCATGTGCTTCTCCTATCCTCACTACAATGGCACCTAACCCTTAGGTTCTGCCACCCTGCTGCCTATTTGAGTAATAAGATCTCACACCAGCCAATCAGCTCCTAACTGTTATTTTTCAAACCCAGCCTGTATGGTGTTAATAAATATGCCCCATAGTGCCTACAGCAAATCACCCTCCTTGCCCTGAAATTCCTTGGTGGCATCCTGGATGAAATGAAGAATCCAAAGAATCTGGAGATTTGTTTTATAATGCAGGGTAACGGGAGATAAGAGATCGCAGTGGGACTCTCCAGCAGTGGGACTCTCCAGCAGTGGGACTCTCCAGCAGTGGGACTCTCCAGCAGTGGGACTCTCCAGCAGGATCTGAGAGGGTAGGCAATTATGAAATAGGGCATCCCTCACTCTCCTACCTGTGGAGGTTATTCAGGCCTGATCACTGGGCTGCAAATTTGCAGGGCGGATGAATAGAGATTGACTGCACATGCTTATGGATTGTAGCGCTGTCTGTTTGCAAGTTGACAGGAAGGGGGTGGTAACTGTCCATTTTCTGGGAGTGTCAGGGAAGGCGTGTGATTTTAACTCCGCCCCCGATCAGCCTGATTCTATCGCACCAGCCTAGTGGGTCCTGGGCTACACACAATGGAAACATCATTCAATGTTAAATGAGTTGTAACAGGGTTTGCAGCTAATCGCTGATCGTCAGTATTTTCAAAGGCCTGTCGTAGCCTTGCACAGGGCGAGATTCACTCTGCTGGGGCAACGGCTATCTAATCGTGGGACTTTGCAATTTAGGAGAAAACAAATCAGGTCCAAATGTCCCTTGGCCTATATGCCATCCACATCCCCATCTGGCAATCCCTGGTTTACGGAAGGACCAGAATCAGGACCACATGGGCCTAGTGCTGAAAATAATCAATGACCTATTTGCAGGCCTGGCCAACCTGTGGCTCTCCAGATGTTGTGAAACTACAAATCCCATCATTCCTTGCCACAGTTTTGCTATAAGGGAGTGTTAAAACTGGCAAGGCATGCTGGGATTTGTAGTTTCACAATATCTGGAGAGCCACAGGTTGGCCTGTCCTGAGTCCTATTGCAAGAAGTGTGGCCAGTGTTGTGTGGGCGAGGTCAGTGCTGTGGGTGGGTGTGGTCAGTGTTGTGTGGGTGTGGTCAACACACACTATTACACTGTCTCCCTAAATATGTTAAATTAGAAAATGTAATCATTTTTTTTTCTGGTAAATAGAAATTTCTATTTTAAGTTATGATTTATATCCGATTGTGGGGTTTATTTACTAAAGGAGTTCTATTGAAAATGGGATGTTGCCCGTAGCAACCAATCAGCATCTACTTCTTATTTATTTAGTACCATCTAGAAGATAATAGGATCTGATTGGTTTCCTATAGCAACATCCTATTTTCAATAAAACTCCTCTCTTAGTAAATAAACCCATGTGGCCAGCTGGGTGGCTGTTCATAATCACGTTGTCATAATCATGGGCCTATTTTTAGGTTGAGGCCTGGAGCTGTAGTCCCAGTCCAATGTTAGTCTGGAACATCGGAACAGATGGAGTGGTGGAAGCGATGTCAGAAAAGGACGAATGCATACTTGCCTACCCTCCCGGAATGGCCGGGAGGGTCCCGCAAATCGGGTCCCCCTCCCGGCCTTCCAGGAAGGGGGGCAAGTCTCCCGCATTTTCCCCACAGACCTGGTTCCCCCCTTCCCGCGGTATAAACCCCCGAATTTTGCGGGTCCGTGGAGAGGGGACGGGGTTAAAATGACGTGATTCGCGTCATTTTACGTCATGTTAGCCCCTCCCACCATCCACGGACCCGCAAATTGTTGCAGCTGCCAGTCATGGGGGCGGGGCTTAGTGACGATAGCCTCGCCCCACCCTCAAAATGTAGCATCTTCCCGCCCCCCTCTCACTCCTCTCCAGGCTTCTCCCGGAGAGGAGTTTGAAGAAGTCGGCAAGTATGCGAATGAGAGAAGGCATATAGAGTCCCCCGTTCACTTTATACCCTCCTCTATTGTAGGACTCACTGATCTTTCCATGCTGCTGGTTGTATTCTCAGAGCGAGGACTCAGAGTAATTCTGGCTGGGACTGAGTCTTCCTGATGGATGTTTTTTTGTAAATTGATTTAGTACAAATATTAAACAATAGCAGCTCCCAGTACAGGCCAGTCCTGCCAAGCCGGCAGATGTCGTCCTGTTAGTGTGTTAACAGTTTAATCCTTCAGTGACAGAGTAGCAGAATAGTGACGGGCTGCACAAACACAGCCCTGTATCGGAGCAGTGTTCCAGCACGCAGGACGCCACTGGGCAGACTGGAGCAGGCACAGTATGTTTCCCTATCAGTCTGCGGCGCTGTGCATTGACATGTGTCACCAGTAAGCACAGCTCATCGCCTGGGCCTAGGTACTATGGGGGTTATTCTGGTTTAATCACTCGGATGCGAATTCGCATCCTTGCGACTGAACCAGATCCCACCAGGCAGCTGACATCCAGTGATTCTCATCAGCATGAGAATGCCCAGCGTTCTCATTGGAACGACCATGAAATGCTGTGTGTTCCCATATGGTAATGGGACGCCCTCTGCCCCACCACGCCTAAGATACATCTTTACATAGTAATAATTGTTACTGTAAAAAAAAAAAGTATATTATATTGCAAAAATAATAAAAAGTTTGCAACAGAAGACAACAAAAAGTTTGCAATTTCTTTAAGATAAAATGTCATGTAATTTTAGTATAAAGCACTCTCTCACTAGGGGTGAGATGTACTAAGCCTTGAAAGGTGATAAATGGAGAGTGATAAACCACCAACCAATCAGCTCCTACCTGTCATTTTTCAAACCCAGCCTGTGACATGGCAGTTGGGAGGTGATTGTGTGGCTGTTTATCTCACTAGCATGCACAGTAGTGTAGTGTGAAGCTGTGGGATTATGAATTACTACCTTTTATGCTAACGCAAGAATTTGTGGGAATAATGCAGGGGTTGGTGCATCTACAAGCGAATCGCAGACATTACCAGAAGAGGGTTCCTCCAGAACCCTCCCCAGAAATCGGCAGTTAGTTATAAAGCAAAATAAGTTTGACTTAAAGGGCGGGATACAGTAACACACCCGCTGCCCCACTTCGCCCCCATTGGCTGGCAACTGCAGCGACACTAATTCTCATATGCTCAAGCTCATGTGATTAGAATCGCAAAGGGCAGCTCTTGCGGTAAGAGCTGCCCTTTGCGAAGCAGCCGGCGGAGGGTGAGCGGGTTCCCTCTACTCATAATTGGGTGCCTGTTGCTGCTGCTGCGGGTGGGCTCCGCCTCCTCTTCCTGGCACCTGGAAGGGTATGTACAGTGCAGGGAGGAGGAGGTCACTGGTCCGGGCAGCACAGCAATGTGCTGCCCGGAAACAGGTAAGTGGGGGTCAGTGGAAGTCAGTGCGGGGCGGCGGGTCGCAGGAAGAAGCCCATAGGCTTCTATGAGGTACTGATACCCCCGTAGTGAAAACCCAGCATGCAGGTTATCCTGCATACCAAAATGTAGTAAAAACCCCAATACCAGGATCTTTACCACATTTTTCCTTTAGTGTATCCCGCCAAAAATGATTTAATCTAGCGGCTATATCGTGGAAATCTCAATGTGAATACAGATCACAGGCTATCAAATATAGGTCTGAATGTGTTCTATCAGTAAGCGTGTCTTGCTGGGCACCGTATTATGCTCCTAAAGTCATATCTAACACAAAGCGCTGCAAGCCGACATGACCCAGGGCTCCCCTTTACCCGTAGTGGTCTGACCACAGTATGCTGCCACTATACATCCCGCTCAGTATGTATGCGAGTCCCACTTTCCCAGGACCTTGCTGTGTTTCCCATGGAATATCTGCACTTTGTCATGTTTGTATTCAGTGTTATGTTACAGGGAGAGTAACCGAAATAGCAAAAGGACTGAAAGACTTTCACAAATATAAATACAACGGACTTAGGTGATACTATAATATTTTATTACAGTCTAAATCATTGCAGTCTATTACAATTCTACAGAAGACAAAACAAATCATCTACAGAGGACATGTGGAAAAGTTGCCCCATAGATACCAATCAGATTCCACCTACCCTTGTAGAGCATGTACTCGATAACTAACAGCTTGTATCTCATTGTATCTCATCTCTGCATGCTTCCAAACTCCTCTCTCTAACCTCCTTTCTCGGCCTCTCCCAGTGGTCCGACGCCTCTACTCATAAGGAAGGCCACTGCCTTGACCTTGTTTACACCAGGATGTGCTCAGTCTCTGATTTTAGTAGCACTCCCTTCCCTCTCTCTGATCACAATCTCATTACCCTCTCGCTCTCCACAATCTCATTACCCTCTCGCTCTCCTCCATTACCCCAAGCTCACTGACACTGAAATCATGCATGCCTACCCTAACCCGCAGAAATACTAATGCTATTAATTTTCCACAACTTTTCACCTCCCTGCAACAACAGCTCTCACTAATTTCTACATTTACCTATCTGCGACCCCCCCCCTCCTGCGATTCGTGGGACCCCCGCGACCCCCCCTTCCCGTGATTCGCGGGACCCCCGCAACACCACCCCCTCCTGCGATTCGCGGGACCCCCACGACCTCCCGTGATTCGCGGGACCCCCCTCCCGCGATTCGCTGGACCCCCGTGACCCCCACCTCCCGCAATTCGCGGGACCCCCGCAACCCCCCCTCCCGCGATTTGCGGGGCCAACTCGACCACCCCACTCCCGCGATTCGCGGGACTCCCACGATTCGCGGGACTCCCACGACCCCCCCTCCCGCGATTCGCGGAACACCCGCGACCCCCCCTCCTGCGATTCGCAGGACCCCCACGACCCCCCCTCCCACCACCCCCCCCTGCCGCGATTCACGGCGCCCCCCTCCCGTGATTTGCGGACCCCCTCGGCACCTACCGCGCCCCCCCTCCCGTGATTTGCGGACCCCCCTGTGATTCACATCCCCCTCCAGCGCCCCCTCCCGCAATTCGCGGACCCCCCTCCCGGGATTCACGCCCCCCTCACGCAATTCACGGCACCCCCCGCACCCCCCCTCCTGCGATTCGCAGCCCCCCATGACCCCCCCCTCCCGCGATTCATGGACGCCCACGCCACCCCCCACTGCGCCCACCCCCCCTCCCTTGATTCACGGTTCCTCCCGCAATTTACTGACCCCAACAACCCCCCTCCCGCAATTTGCGGACCCCCTTCCTGCGATTCAAGCCCCCCCCCGCGCCCCCTCCCAGGATTTGCTGGCCCCCACCCCCTCCCGCTAATCGCGGATCCCCGCACCCCCCTCCTGCAATTTGCAGACCCCCTTCTGGCAAATCCACCCCCCCAGCGGACCCCCGCGACCCAGCTCCCGCATTTCACGTACCCCCGTGACAATGGGGGATCCTGTACCGCCACAAACAGGTGCCGTCCGTAGGTGGGAAATCCGGCCCTGGCTGGCGCGCTGCAGGTTCCCGCACTGCCAGAAGTGACCCCACGGTCCCCTGCACCAGCACCACAACTTTTATCAATGTCTTGCCCACATACCACTATTATACAGCCTCCTGCTCTCATGCACACTCACTCCCTCCCAATGGGAGGAGACGCTCACCCACTGCCGGGAGCTGCATACTGTACACCACCCTCCTCCAGTTCTAGGGATGCCCATCGACCATCAATGATTTCAAATAATCGATGGTTTATGGCCGATGTTGAATACTTTTGCCATCGATGTGGGAGGACCAGATGGTTTCCCTACATCGATGGCAAAGGAGAACCGATCAAGTTTCAAATTTTTTTAAGGTACCGGGACACGGAGCATAGCTCCGCCCCCCACACCCGGAAGTCCCGCCACCAAGTTCTGATTGACCCTCGGCCTATTCAGTCAGATATAATGGATGATCATCGATAGCTACAACAATCAATGTTTATCCAAGTAATATGTTACTACTATCGATGGCAGGGTGCAAAATCGCCATCAATGCCAACCATCGATGGCGTCTGCACCAATGCCTATCCCTACTCAGCAACAGCCAAAAACCTTTACTACCCCTCATGCCCACACACCTCTATCACTGCCCTGCCTCCTGCCCCATAACTTCTGCCAGTGGGAACCCGCTCACCCTGTGTTGCCCACATTCCCCTATCATGCTTTACCACCCAGCCTCCTGCTCTCATGCACCCTAACTCCCACCCAGTAGGAGGAGACACTGACTCAGGGCCACCGTCCTGTACTCCTGTGCTGCCACGCTGGACCCTTACCCACTGGCAGAAGCTGCACAGTGTCCCCCACCCTCCTCTTTAGTCCCACACCCACAAATGTCACTGTACCCTCCACACTATCAATGTACATCTTACTCTGTAACCGCTTTTTAATTAAACAAAACAATACACACCCCCTTCCACATCATATGCTCTCTATTTAACACATTTCACCTATAAGTCACGTTGCAACACAGGCCATCTTCCATACAATTCTAACCATATTTCTCATATACAAACGTTCACAAATTAAGGGGGCGCAGCCCCTTACGCCGGTGTGAAGAGCGCCCGTAGGGCGCGATGAATCACCTAGTAGAATATAATCATGTTGCCTCTGAGAACAGCCCCTTAGCGATGGGGGGCCCCTAGGCGGAAGCCTTTTCAGCCTACCCCTGAATCCATCCCTTCTGCTCATGGTTGCCAAAAAACATCTGCTGTGCCGGGTTAACAAGTGTTAGCCAATGAGAAGGGGTCAATTATCCCTTGGCAATGGGTGACTTTTTAAAAAAACTTTTTCAAAAACTTCACAATTACCTTTTTTATCCCAACTTCAACATTAAAAAAAGTATTAAAAGTTACTTTTACTAATCTAGTTCTTAGTATTAATGCAGATTTATCTCTGTTTAAGGCTCTGTCAGTATATTATGTTTTCGGAACACTCTCCTTGTTTGCAGTTTCCTGTTTATCATCTTTGGATTTTCCTTTCAGGTTAAATTGGAAACGTATTAAACGCAGCGGACGCTAATTGGTGAGATAACAGCTATTGGGAGAGCAGCAAATGAAATCTGTAGTAAGATAAATATTCTCCAGCCTCGTAAGTTATGTATATTGATTTTTAAGTAGTCTAAAGCAAAACCTGGAGCCGGTATTGTATAGAAAAGCATTTCTAAAGGTGCCAATTTCATCCGATTCCGACGGATCTGTCCGATATATCGGATGAAATCGAGCCCAATTGGAAGTGTTTGGCATCGGGTCTGAGGCAATGCGCGTTCCGGCGCGTATTGGATCGGAGCCTGGAGAACTTCTGTGCAGCGCATACGGTGAATCACAATTGGACCAGTCATCGACACATTGCTGGTGCTTTTTAGCGCCCGCGATGTATCACATCTGATCAGGGCTGTAACGAGGCGTGTGCCAGCGGTGGAGGAGGCGTCTGTCATGTCAGTCTGACAGGCAGCAGCGACAGCAGCACCATGCGTCATTAAGACCCCCCCCCCCCAAATCCTCCCCCCGCCGCTGATAGCCGGAGAGAGAGGGCGACAGGGAACAGGCTGAAATGTCTAGTGTCCATTTGTGTGTCTCAGAAACTCTGCCATCTGTTGTCAGTGAGTCAAACTACATCTCTTTCTCTCTCACACAAACAAACACATAGGCAATCACTAGGTAGCAGACTAGCTTTCGAAGCATTTGCTTCATGCATGTTACTAGTTACAATATAATATTATTACATCCCTTTTGCATCATTTGATGAACAAATCTCTGAATCAAATCCTCAGACTTCCAATGATGGAATTCCACAACAGGGCCGCCATCAGAGGGCCAGGACAGGATTTTCGGGCCTAGACAGAGAGGCTTTACGTCCCTGGCTTCTACAGCTGATACCCGCTGTAACCAGTGCCGGCAGTGTCAGACCCCACCATCGACTGTGCCGGAAAGCCCTCTGTCGTTTTTGCCACTGCTGTGATGGACTGCCAGGGAGTTGCGGCTTCGGGAGGCTGGGATCCGTGTACACGTGGGAATCTATGTGCTGTGCCTGTGTGTTCCTCCTGCCCCCTCCATGTTCTTAAGCGTGTACACTGCATGTGAAGCTTCCTCCGAAAATGCCTCCATGGGTATCTTAACCAATGGGGTGGCGCGACTCCCAAAAAGTTAAACTTTTTTGGAGTTTGGTATAGGGGGTCAGACTAGTCCCTATTAAGACAAATGGGTCTGGAGCACTAATTAGCCTTCTGAAGGAGAATTTGGTGATCTACGGCATCTGTATTAGGGATGCCATCATTGCCATCGATGGTTGCCATCGATGGCAATTCTGCAACTGGCCATCGATAGTGCTAAACTATGCAATGGCTGACCATCGATATTTTTACATATCGATGGTCATCCATTGTGTTTTATTGATTGGCCTGTGGGCCAATCAAAACACTGGGCGGGGTTTCGTGGGTGTCAGGGGCTGTTCCATCGATGTAGGGAAACCATCTGGCACAATGTACATAAAGTAATGGTTCCATCAGTGTGTTACATTGGTACATTCACCTTTAGAACTTTACTCCCCCAGAGTACCCCAGGAGTACACCAGTCCTGGTGCCCTAGCCTGCAGCCTATTGGTTAATCAGGCGCTGAATAAAGGGCTTGGTCTATGCCAGCTATAGAAGAGAATAAGGAAGCACTGGATACTGTGTTACGGTTGGGGAAGGTCCAGCTATTACAGGGGGATTATGTCAGTAAGTCGTCAGTAAAACCCTGACTCTGGCCATATTGCTGCCCCCAATACTTTCTGAACACGCCAACTTGAAATAAGCCACAGAAATGAGTTTTGCGGTCACCGTATATTACATTCTTTATTGAGGAACTGTTGCCAACATATTTGATATGTAAAAAATGGAATTTAGATGCTTCCAGCCCATCGGATGACGTCGCTCTCTGCGGATAATATCCAATCTCGCTATGAAAAGTTATTTTAAAAATGCAATTACTTCCAGTCAGCAGGAAAGCCGGGTTATCATGTGCGTCTGCTGCGGAACGCGTCAGATATCCGGAACGCCTGCCAGGAAGAACAATACAGACAGAACAATGGACAGTGTATTCCGAGATTCTGTACTTCAATACACTTATATGTATATCTTCATTTATATGGAATATATGTTTCTTAAAGGGACAGAAAACTGTACATAGTGTATTACAGTGTTATCACTTGTACGTGACTTGCATGGAGAAAGTGTAGGGAAGCTATAGAAGGTGCAAGGGGAACCATTGCTATGGGGCCCAGTAGCGTAGGGGGCCTGGTTAAACAGATGAAAACCAAATTTCCAGATTTGCCTGCTAAGCAATTGTGTCTGATCCACGGCAGAGCCTGAGTTGTGTGATATTACAGTGTCAGTGAGAGGTGGATGTAGTGGAGGTTATAATAGGAAGGGTGCACTGTAACGAGCTGGAGGGCACTGTAATGTATCAGAACCTGACCTGCTCATTGTAATGTGGAGGGCACTATAATGGGTTCTTGTTTCCTAGCACGGCGCCCATCGCATACCGTACTTAGTGGTGTGCGATGCGTGCGATGCGATACGATATTAAATTAACAGGAGTGCTTGTACAATGAAATATCGCATAGCATTGCATGCCAGCAAATGGCATGCAATGCGATTTTTAATTGTACAAGCACTCTGATGTGATGGGTGCTAACAATGTTAAATGCACCCCCATTGTCAACGCCACCCCCACTATCAACGCCAACCTGAAGCGTGGCGAGCGGTACGCGTCCTCCAACCTTTTCATACCCCACTATCCACGTCGGCGTGGAGTTGATTTTAGATAGTGTGGCAAGCGCAGCGAGCCACCGAGCCCGAGCCGTGGGGAGCGCAGCAAGCCCCGCAAGGGGACGTGGAATACATGTAAAGTAATCCGTGTCCGCTCGCCACGCTTCAGGCTCGGTGGCTCGCTGTGCTCGCCACACTATCTAAAGTCAACTCCACGCTGATGTGGATAGTGGTGGTATGAAATGGTCGGAGGACGCGTATAAGATTGTATAAGATGCACTACGATGAAAATCGGGGGCGCCGTGCTAGGAAACAAGTACACTATAATGTTACATAATAAGAACTGGGTCACTATAATCTGGCACAATATCAAATGGAGGCACTACAGTGTAGCATAATATGAACTTGTGGCATAAAGTAGCAATGACCCTTATAAACATATTGCCACATAGTAGTAGTGCACCTTATACACCTTATGACACAGAGTAATTGCTCTTACACTATACATTATGCCACACATCAGTAGTGCCCTTATACACATTATGCCACACATCAGTAGTGCCCTTATACACATTATGCCACACATCAGTAGTGCCCTTATACACATTATGCCACACATCAGTAGTGCCCTTATACACATTATGCCACACATCAGTAGTGTCCTTATACACATTATGCCACACATCAGTAGTGTCCTTATACACATTATGCCACACATCAGTAGTGTCCTTATACACATTATGCCACACATCAGTAGTGCCCTTTACACATTATGCCACACATCAGTAGTGTCCTTATACACATTATGCCACACATCAGTAGTGCCCTTATACACATTATGCCACCCATCAGTAGTGCCCTTATACACATTATGCCACACATCAGTAGTGTCCTTATACACATTATTCCACACATCAGTAGTGTCCTTATACACATTATGCCACACATCAGTAGTGTCCTTATACACATTATGCCACACATCAGTAGTGTCCTTATACACATTATGCCACACATCAGTAGTGTCCTTATACACATTATGCCACACATTATTAGTGTCCTTATACACATTCTGCAGGAGACTCCCTGAAATAGCAGCAATCTCCCTCTCTCCCTCATTAGTCTAGCAATCTCCCTCATGTCATCTAGCCCACATTACACTGTTACATCATAGTTACCTCCCCTCCTGCAGGAGACTCCCTGACATAGCAGCAATCTCCCTCTCTCCCTCATTAGTCTAGCAATCTCCCTCATGTCACCTAGCCCACATTACACTGTTACATCATAGTTACCTCCCCTCCTGCATTCTGCAGGAGACTCCCTGACATGACATAGCAGCAATCTCCCTCTCTCCCTCATTAGTCTAGCAATCTCCCTCATTTCACCTAGCCCACATTACACTGTTACATTTTTTGGGGGAAAAGGAATGAGAGACAGATACATTTACATTGAATCATCAGCACCATTTCCCAGCACATTACCAGGTATAGTATCTCTTACTAACTGCTTTGGGGTTCATCTACATTTGGATACAATTCATTTTAAATTACACACCCACGCTTCTAGGTGCCACGTTCACAATCTCTTTTCACAATCTCTCCATATATGGAACTAGACACGCCCTTTGGGTGGAGCATGACATGCCCCCTCAATGGGGCGCTGTGCAAAATTCTACTACCAAATATAATCTCCCTGAAACTAGTTTTCAAAAGTAGGCAAGTATGACACACGCTCACACACACACACACACACGAATGCATCTTTACTCTGATACAGCTACAAGCCAACAGGGAATCACGGCGTCCTCTGTAGAACGTTATGTTATAAACACAAGTGGGCAGGGCCGGTGCTAGTGACCACAACGCCCCAGGCGGGGGGGGGGAGCGCTCCGACACTAACCCGCCCCCCACCCGCCGCTCACCGGCTGGGGGGGGGGGGGGGTGATGCGTGCACCGCCGCTGCCGGGTCACTCCAGGGGGGGAGATTCTCCTGGGCGGCAATTGACAGCGGGGGCTCAGGAAGCGCTGCTCTGCTATGATGGTGCTTGTGCTGATAGTGAGACTGCGCAAGTTCAGTGTCCCCACGCGCTGTGTGTCCGATGGCACCATCATAGCACAGCAGCGCTTCCTGAGCCCCCGCTGTCAATCACCGCCAGGGAGAGTTCCTGCACAAAGCCGCCGGTCATAACCACCGCTCACCTGCTGTACGGTAGGGGTGGGGTAGTGCTGAGGGTGCGGGCGCTACTGCAGCTCACCTCACCTGGGTCCAGGGTGGGAAGGGGGGTGCACTGTGACCTGCTCCGTCCCAAGTGCCGCCCTCCAGTTGCCGGCGCCCTAGGCAAATGCCTAGAGCTGCCTAGTGGTGGCGCCGGCCCTGCAAGTGGGTCCTGTAACAACTGAGGCAGTGCCCGACCCTAACTCCCAGTGATCACTTGGAAATAGGGATGTTGGAAAATCTTATTGCGCTATTTATTCTTAATGTACGCAGACGAGAATGCTCTTCCGAAGAAGTACGGCGTAGTGTTCGGTCAGGAATCGGGTCCCTCTGTCTAGCTGCTATCTGTGTACTGTCTCCGGGGTTCCCTCTGAGGCTAACGTCTGTAGGATTAATGCCCCATGTCAGCGAGAGGCAGCTAAATGCTGATGTGGGTGAGGGCAGTGCGGGTTTATCCATCTGACTGAGGGCAGTGCGGGTTAATCCATCTCACTGAGGGCAGCGCAGGTACCTGGCCAGGCACGAGGAGACGCTGATGAGACACTGCAGACGGAACAAAAAATGGGGCAATGTGGTTCTTCCCACAGCAATGGGAGACGTCTTCTTTTTCCGTTATTATTTTTCATGCACTCATGACCAGTCAACAGTGTAGTCACACGTATCGACAATAAAGTTCTGCCATAGCTGCCCTATGGTCCCTGCTTCTGGCATCCGATACTGCTGCGGCAATACCACCCATAGTGTCCTTTGGGTTAACATCTCAATATTTCCTCATTGTCTACATGATGAATGCCAGCATTATCAATATTGAAATTTGACAGTGTTGACATGATGAATGACGACATTATGTTAATATGGTCATTTAGTATCCAAGGCAGGAGATGGGTTTTCCCACCCCTAGCCACGCCCCTGCTCTGCAGTAACCAATGAGCGATAATGAATCAATCAATCCATGTTGACATTTGGGTAAATAAAACGTGAAAAACTCATGTCGATCTTTTGCCTGTCGACCTTCTCATTCTGACCTAATGCTTGTATCGACATTCCGACGCTGTTGACCTGTAGCCATGTCAACATATTTCAGGTGTCGGCCTAAGCCCTGTCAACTTTCACTGGTTGACCCAATGCATGTAGACCTAAATTGGGTCGACCCAATGACCCACACACACACAATTTTTTAGGAAATAAAATAGTGTTTGAAAGATATTTGAAGAAAAAAAAAAAAAAAACTAAAACTTTTTTTTCCTGTTGACAGATCATTGAATCTGTTACAAAGCTACATTCTCAAAAATGACCACAAGATGTCGCTGTCCCGACGCAGTCCGTACGCCACCGGGGCAGCAGAAGCAGCAAAAGCACGTCCCCCGGGCACCCTGCACCCCCCGCACCGGGCTGCATTGTATGACTGCCCCCCGCACACCCCCTGCCCCCGCACTCAGGTTACTATGTACCCCTCCTGCTCTCCCCGGGTCTCCCAGCCCCACCCCGCGGGGGATCAGGAGGGAGAGAGCGAATAGTTGGCACTGAGGCTATTTCCGAGTTGCACGGAGTCCCCGGGTGCAGTCCTGGCTGGCTGGCTGCGGGCATGCCCCAGGGATGGCGGTAGCGGCGGGCGCCCGGGCGCAGAGGGCCGGCTGGCTGGAGGTGCTGGTGCGGGAGCGCTGGCACAAAGTTTCCGCCAACTTATGGGAGGACTCCCTGGTGCTGAGCGGGGAGGAGGGCGCCGGCAGCGGCATGACCAACGGCTCCTACCGGGGTCCCACCGAGCTGGAGCCCGGCAGCCCCAAGGGGGTCCGGTCTGCCCTCACCGAGCTGCCGGAGCAGGTGCCCGAAGCCATCGGCAGTAAGAAGAGGGCGGTGCGGGTGGTGAAGCAGGAGCTGGGGGGGCTGGGCATCAGCATCAAGGGGGGCAAGGAGAACAAGATGCCCATCCTGATCAGCAAGATCTTCAAGGGGCTGGCGGCGGACCAGACCCAGAGCCTGTATGTGGGGGATGCCATCCTGTCTGTCAATGGCATGGACCTGAGGGATGCCACCCATGATGAGGCGGTGCAGGCGCTGAAGAGGGCTGGCAAGGAGGTGACACTGGAGGGTGAGTGCAGCATGCTGGGGGTGCTGTGGGCAAGTCCTGGGGGTCACCTGTACGGCGGGGTCACCTGTACTGCAGAGTTACCTGTACTGCGGGGTCACCTGTACGGTGGGGTCACCTGTACTGTAGAGTTACCTGTACTGCGGGGTTACCTGTACTGCAGAGTTACCTGTAATGTAGAGTTACCTGTACTGCGGGGTCACGTGTACTGTAGAGTTACCTGTACTGCGGGGTCACTTGTACTGTAGAGTTACCTGTACTGCGGGGTCACCTGTACTGTAGAGTTACCGGTACTGCAGAGTTACCTGTACTGCGGGGTCACCTGTACTGTAGAGTTACCTGTACTGCGGGGTCACCTGTACTGTAGAGTTACCGGTACTGCAGAGTTACCTGTACTGCGGGGTCACCTGTACTGTAGAGTTACCGGTACTGCAGAGTTACCTGTAATGTAGAGGTACCTGTACTGCGGGGTCACCTGTACTGTAGGGTTACCGGTACTGCAGAGTTACCTGTACTGCAGAGTTACCTGTACTGTAGAGTTACCGGTACTGCAGAGTTACCTGTAATGTAGAGGTACCTGTACTGCGGGGTCACCTGTACTGTAGAGTTACCGGTACTGCAGAGTTACCTGTACTGTAGAGTTACCGGTACTGTAGAGTTACCTGTAATGTAGAGGTACCTGTACTGCGGGGTCACCTCTACTGTAGAATTATTTGTACTGTGGGGTAACCTGTACTGTAGAGTTACTGGTACTACGGGGTTACCTGTAATGTAGAGGTACCTGTACTGCGGGGCACGTGTACTGTAGAGTTATTTGTACTGTGGTGTCTCCTGTACTGCGGGGTAACCTGTACTGAAGAGTTACATGTACTGCGGGGTCACCTATACAGCACAGTTACCTGTACAGTGGGGTCACCTGTACTGTGGGGTAACCTGTACTGTAGAGTTACCTGTATTGCGGCATCTACTGTACTGTAGAGTTATTTGTACTGTGGTGTCTCCTGTACTGCGGGGTAACCTGAACTGAAGAGTTACATGTACTGTGGTGTCTCCTGTACTGCGGGGTAACCTGTACTGAAGAGTTACATGTACTGCGGGGTCACCTATACAGCACAGTTACCTGTACAGCGGGGTCACCTGTACTGTGGGGTAACCTGTACTGTAGAGTTACCTGTATTGCGGCATCTCCTGTACTGTAGAGTTACTCGTTCTGTTGGGTAACCTGTACTACAGGATCTCCTATTCTGGGTTCTTCCTGTACTGTGGGGTCTCCTGTATTGCAGTTACTTGTGTGGTGAAGTGTACTGCAGGGTCTCTTGTGCTGTAGAGTTACCTGTACTGCAGGGTCTCCTGTGCTGTAGAGTTACCTGTACTGCGGGGTCTCCTGTACTGCGGGGTCTCTTGTATTGTAGAGTTACTGTACCTGTACTGTGGGATCTCCTGTGCTGTAGAGTTACTGTACCTGTACTGTGGGATCTCCTGTGCTGTAGAGTTACCTGTACTGTGTGATCTCCTGTGCTGTAGAATTACTTGTTCTGTGAGGTCTCCTGTGCTGTAGAGTTACCTGTACTGCGGGGTCTCCTGTGCTGTACAGTTACCTGTACTGTACTGCAGAGTCACCTATAATGCTACATCTTCTGTAGGACATGGGTCTCCTGTATTGGGGTGTCCCCTGTACTGCAGGATCTCCTGTATTGGGGTGTCCCCTGTACTGCACTCTCCTATAATATATAGTTTCATGTACTAAGGTCTCCATTACTCTTGAGCCTCCTGAGTTGGGGGTCCCCTGTACTGCATAGTCTCCTGTATTGGGGTGTCACACCTGTACCTGGGACCGCTTATGCTACAAAGTCTCCCATAACTCAGACTCCTGTACGGTGGAATCTTATTTATTGGGGTCTTCCATTGTGCAGGGTCCCCAATATTGCAGATGCTACTGTACTAGTGTCACTTATAAGCCTTTCAGACATACACGAAAATCCCGGGTGTTTTCACATGAATGCGCCCAAACCCGGGACTAGCGTATGTCTGAAAGGGTATACCCGGGATTTCACTCCCGTATACTCTCCACCTGCAATTGACCAGGGTTTTTCCCGGTATTTAACTCCCGGGTATAATACCCGGCTTATGTCTGAATGGGTTTACCCGGGTTTTTCAGTTTTAAACATGTGATGTTGCTTTTTTTTTTTGCTGCTGGGTCGTGTCCCATTTGAATGATGAAACACTGAAATGCTTGAAAATCCTAGCTTATGTTTGAAAGGGGTATACCCGGGTTTTCCTGGATTTGAGGTGTAGTGTGAAAGGGGGTCTGTTACTAAAATCCCGGGAGTGACCTGGGTTGAAAATCCCGGGTAAACCTGGCCAAAATCCCGGGTAGTATGTCTAAAAGGGGTATTAGTATTTACTGTTTGTCCGCAGAATGACACTTCTACATTAAAGATGTTCCGCAGCAGCTGCTCCTGCAGGCGGTCACATTATCAGTACACGCTGCTGTCACATCTGCTTCCTCTTCCACCATCAGGAAACAGCAATTCCGTGGTGTGTCCCCCTGTAGGGTGCTGTGCGGTATGATACAGGACACAGTAATGGAGATCCTGACACTATCGTCCTATGACATGTGTGTACATTGTGGTAATTATACTGGTGACAGAGCAGATTGTGGGGACATTGTACATCGGATCAGTCTGTTAGGGGGGTAATCACTGACGGGTAACTGTCCTGCACCCATCTATGGGTGTGAGGAAGCATTTGGGAAGTTATTGGAGTAGTCACCTCCTTGTTTGCCGATCAACATTGGAAATAAAGATTTACAGTGTAGCAAATGTATAATTACAATTGGTATTTGTTGCTGTAATTGCCTTGTCCATTATCACTTCAGGTTCCTAACTCCACCAAATACTGTACCTGTATTCTGTGCGCTGAGGTTATATCACTTCACAGAGCTTTATTGTCATTAACAAAACAAGACCATAATGTATACAACACCGTGGGCGGGATGCACTAACGCAAAAATGCAGTAAAAACCCCATTATTGGGGTTTTACCGCATCTTGGTATGATCTAAAACCCAATTGCAAGGTTACCGCAACACTGGCGATATCCCATAGAAGCCTATGGGCTTCTTATCGCGACCTCTGCTGCCCCGCACTGACCCCTGCGGCTCCCCACCTCACTTGTGTCCAGGCAGCCTCCTGCTGTACTGCCCGGACCAGTGACCTCCGCCTCCCTAGCCCCGTACTTCCACTTCCGGGTGCAGGGAGGAGGAGGCGGAGCCGGCAAGATGAATTGCCAGGTTGCTCGGCCAGAGTTATCATTTTTGGTGCTTCCACACTGCACCTCGGCCCGGGTTGGTACGTCATCAACCCGGCAATAACCCGGGGCCGAGGTGCAGTGTGAATGATGTATGAGTATGGAAGGATTGTGTGTGAGCGAGAGAGACATTATTTTTTGACACTCTTACCTGCAGTCCAGGTGCCCCAGAAATCTGTGTGGTAGGACGTAGCTGTAATTAGTTTGATTGTGTCTAGGTGGATTCCAAAAGGGCTTCAGGCACAAGGTCGACACTGGGAAAAATGTCCACATGAGTTTTCACGTTTTTTGTTGTAAATGTCAACCCCTGCGCACGCGGCCCTCTTATAAGTATGCCGCTTCTTCTCGCCATGCTTCCGCTCAGGTGCCTCAGTCCACTATCCCTATGCTCGGCTCATCTTATCATTCCATATTAGGGTCTGCATGGATTGTAAAGTATTCAAAAGTCCCAAAAAATAGTGAAAAACTCATGTCGACACTTTCATGTGTTGACCACAGGCATGTCATCCTTATGTTTATGCTCACCTTTTGTCTATGTCGATATTGTGCATGTTGAACATGTGTACTGAGCAATATACACGGTCCTGATGGGTTATTAATACCTTGGCAGTGCCAGGCTGGCACAGATGCTCCGTTACCCATCACTGTGTGTTTGGTCCGCAGATGGCTGCCATCTCTCTTTAAGTAAAATATTAAAATACGACTGTACTCTCACCATGATACCCATGCCCGCCATCTTGGCTCTTAGTTTCTTGTGTCTGCAGCTTGACAAGATCCTGACATAACGAAAAGTCTCACAACCAGTTGGTCCTAAAAATCAGAAGTCATAATACGTTTGTATTAAACATATAATTATAAATGCGAGGGTGATAATGTCCAGCTAATCAGCCCCTAGCTGCCATTTTTCAAACACAACCTATAGCGGGACAGTTAGGAGCTAATTGTCTGGACGTTTATCGCCCTCGCATTCTCGCTTTTTCAGGCTTAATACATCTGCCCCATTGTGGGGAGCCGTTAGCAGCATTGAGAGCTCGTTTCTGTGGGATTTAGGTTCCCAAGGTTTTGACTTTATCAGTCCAGAGGTACTACCAGGTACAATTACTAAAGCTTTTAAAAATGAAGGTGTTTTTTCCCATAGCAACCAATCTATCGTATGTTTTCTAGGAAATGATAGACATACTCTGTTTGGTTGCTATGGGAAACATCACTTCTTTTCATTTGTAGAAGCTTTATTAAATTACCTCTAAGAGGAAGATTCCATTCCATTAGCCACAGGATTTATTCAATTAAGTGCCAGAGGTCGTACTTAGGGCCCACATACACTGGGTCGATTTGTCCTAAGGGCAAGTCTGACCAGTTTGCCCAGAGCCCCCCAGCAGCTCCCCGGGAGGCTCACATGCCATCTGGCACTTGATTTGCCATTTGCCAATCAAGTCCGGCTAGTCCTTTCAAAATATTTAGCAGCCGCATCCCGCCGCCCGGCAACATGCCGCTATAAGCTCCAGCCGCTGCTCGGACGGACCCCTCTGCCCACCCCCTGCCATCACCACCACCAGCTGGCCGGACCCTGCTGCCCGCTGCATGGGGAAGGAGGTCCCAAGTCGGATGGTCGGACGGCCACTAGGTCCAACCACCGGTTCTCGTCTGATGCGCACGGGACTGTGCATCGGATCTGAGGGGACATCAAACGAAGCCGATTTGGGCTGACTTCACGGGCCAATTCGTCAGAATCAGCTCAGTGTATGGACACCTTTATGGTAACGTGGACCTTTCCTGGCAGCCTCAGCAGCTGGTAGGATGAATCTGCCCCCTTTGGGGCTTACCGCTTGGGGACACCCATAGATTGTGATCACTTAACCCAGAATGTCTGGGTTAGTGTGCGTTGGCCGCAGGTTTACAGCAGGGGGACATTGCCTAATAATTGAATTCAACATTTCCCTGTAAATACCACATCTAATTGAATCTGCCCCTAAGTAGGAGATTACATTAGGTGTGACATTTGTGCTGAGACTTGTACTTAGTACATTACTTTTATACAGATCCTGGCGGAGATGTCCTAAGCTTTGGAGAATAATGAAGTAGCAGACAAGCAGCTCCTAACTGCCATGTTACAGGCTGTGTTTAAAATATGACAGCTGATTGGTTTGTACTTTATCTCTCCACTTCAACTCCGAAAATCAGGACCTCTTCTGCATCTGGATGTCTGAGGGCGGTGTTAGATCCATTGGTGGAAGCACTTGAGTGAAAGGGATCCCGTTCACAACACCGTCTGCAGCTGTGGACATAGGAAGCGTATCCCAGGCTGCTGGCTCTGTGTTGGTGTGTGTGCCCGGGCACCTGTTATTAATTATGTGTTATTTATAACCAGCATTTGTTCTGCTGGAAACAAACCGCATTAGTATTTGTGTGCTGCTTATAGGGGCGGTGAGCGGGGATAAAGAAACCATTTCGATAAGAACTTTATTTCACTAACTCCGGAGATCTGTGGAAAAAGTATATAAAAAGCGTTCTGTGTTCTTACCGTGTTTTATTCTCACATATTTTGAAATTAATTTTTTATTTTTTTAAAGTGTGGGATTTTGACCCTGGTAAAATAAATACCCCCCCTCACCTTCCCAAACCTGTACGAGTAATCAGTTTTCATTCGATCACCCTGCACCTTTCAAAATCTATGCAGTTCACCTTTCCTGTATGGGGCGTCGCGCTCTGCTGTGGTGTTCTAGCACAGTTTGGTCTCTATCCCTCTGCTGAAATACAGCCTGTGGTCATTGACATGGAGCGTTTTTGTGTTTTTGTTTTTTTAATTCAGTGGGGTAAATTTGATTATCTGCGCTTTTAATAGCACCGGGAGTTCTCGCTGCTAACGCCTCCTAGTGGCTTTCTGCTCACACCGGTCCTGAGGTGCGAGCAGAGATCTGACAAAACAGGGCGATAATGCTGTTTCCAGCCCTAGTGTGATGCAAACAGCATCGCCGCGGGGCACTTAAGTCGGAAATTACGGTACTCGCGACTAAACACCCGCGAGTGCCGGCATTCACCAGCTTAGCTTAGCGCTGCTTAGCTATTAACAGCATGGAGAATAGAATTGACGCCAATGTTTCACCCCCAGTCAGAACCTAAAATAAGGTAGGGTGTAACTGTTACTTCCCTGCTGTTGTAATCCAGGGGTAAGTAAAAAGTGGCTGCTACCATACTCTGCTATCTGAGAAACCTGCATCTCTCTCCAGCTGTTGTGGAACTACAAATCCCAGCATGCCCTGCCAGCCTCGGACGTGTATTTGGATTTGTAGTACAGCCAACAGCCAGAACTTCCTTTAACGTAGCCAGTGTCTAATACATATGACCTAAAGGCTTAACAGTATGATCATGCTGGGAGTTGTAGTTAACCAACCTTTGCCAGGTATTATATCATATTTATAAGGTGACTCACCGACTAGGCAATTGGAGCATGCTGGGAGTTGTAGTTCAGTCATTACTTCTAGACAATACTAATATCATACTCATTAGGTTACCCAGGATTCAGCAATCTGAGCATTCTGGGGGTTATAGTGCTCTAATAAATGTTTCCTAGACAGCGCCCATATAATTTTCATAAGCTGGTCTAAGGACAGGAGTCGGCATGCTGGGAGTTGTAGTTCAGTAATAGCTTTCCAGAATATTGTACTCAATAGGCGAGCCAGGAATCTGCCTACAGGAGTTATACAGTAGTTCTCTAATAACTATCATTCTTATAAGCTGACCCGAGGACAGAACTCTGCATGCTGGGAGTTGTAGTTCAGCAATAGCAGTTTGGCAGATAATAAACATCAGGTATACGGGTGTGTTCCGCAGGGATTTCCGTTCCGTGGTCCCGAGTGCTTTGACCGTTGTCCCATAGAATGCAGCATCGCTGGTGTACAGTTTGTGCATTATTTGATGCTTTATAGTGTTACAGTATTTGCCTTATTAGGAAGAATTTGTCCCATTGAGTCAGATGTATCTGTAATAGTTACACCGAGGGGAACTCCATTTGTCACGGGACAGCTGTTGGTGGTTCTACCAGTGGTGTAGTAAGGAACCACCCGGAGCCCCCGCTGCACATACTTCTCATGTCTGATCACCCACTGAAATACCAGCCTTACTAGGATGCGCTGGCGTCTTCATCAGAGCACATGGTAATAGAAGATACACAGGAAGCCTCCAATGCCAAGCATTGTGTAATATACATCATCGCTGCACATATATAGCGAGCACTGCTGGTACATGTATATAAAGTACTGGAGGCAGTGGGGGTACAGGGAGCAGAGACGCAGGCAGTGGGCACCTCAGGGCAGAATCACACCCAAGCCTGCAATAGATTGGGGCATTGCTGGTACTTTCAGGGGGTGATCTTTCTTTGTGGGTGGAATGAAAGGAAGTCACGGCTGGTAAAGGAAGGTGACAGCGGCTTCATGTCAGGGCAAGGAGAAGGATGAATTGGAATTATACACTTGGTATTGGGAAACCAGTGAATGAGCCGGCCAGGTAGGAAGGGTTATAGGGAAATTATTCACACCCGTGTCTGGAGATTGCAATAGAAGATGAGAGGAGTGTGGGAGGTGAGGGAAAGCACCAGGGGTGGGGATGATGTAACTGTGGGGGAGATGTATCAAACCTACTAGAGGGGACAAGTGGAGATGTTGTCCATTTCTTATAGAGTGATAAAGTGGAGAGAAACAATGTCCCAGCCAACCAGCCCCTAACTGTCATGTTACAGGCAGTGTTTGAAAAGTCACAGTTAGGAGATGGCTGGCTGTATTCTTTCTCCAAGCTTCGATACATCTCCCCATTGTTACTGACAAACTTCCACAGCAGTACAGAGTGTTTGTGCAAATGCATTCTATGTGCCTGCGTTCCCACGGTTCAGCGCCGTTCGCGGCCCTCCATCCCCGCAATGAACGTTCCGAGTCCCGTCCGATCATTTGAGAATTAGTCCCTATGTACATAGTCCAAGGGGTGCATCATACTAATATGTAAGGCTCATACTGACAAACTTAAAGGGCCATACACACTGGGCAACTTTGAGCTGTAAGCCCCTCAGTTTACTGGTCTGTGCTGCTTTCAGCTGGAAAGTCGCCCAGCATGTACTGGGCAGCGGTGAGAGCAGATCCCGCATCATCGCTGGTCTGGCCGCTCATCTGCTGGTATTACCAGCAGATGAGCGGCGGAGTGGACAGCTTTCCATAGCGGTTCGCTTTGGACAGCCATCCACCCCAGGGAAAATCGCTAAAATGGACAAATAACCGCTCAGTGTGTAATGACCAAAGTTTCTTCCAATTCAGAACTTATTGTTACCCTGGAAGTTTTTGTTATGCTTTTTGATATTAGATTGAGTCCCTCCACCCAATGCATTAATAACGGGTCTCGCTCCTTTGTCAGCGACAGATCCCCCCCCTTACATTGCTCCTAACTGTTATTCTTTTTAAACAGTCAGTATCATGGCAGTTAGGGGGTGGCATGCATCAAGCATCGCAGTTTCAGTGCGACACGTCCCTCCACTGATGGCATGCAAAGCAGCAGCATTTATTAACCCCATATTCATGAAGATTTGCAATCGAAACCTTAAAGGACTTCCAGGGGGACCCCTGGGAGGGATCCTACTGGTCCCTCTCCTTGAAGTCTGTGGTAAGAAGCCATAGGCGGGAACAGTGCATACGGGGAAGGCAGTCAAGTCTACGAAGCAGCATTTCCTGAAGTTTGGCCGCATTTGTGAGGACAGTGCATCTCGTACCCCATGTCTGGATAGTGTTAATAGTAAAGTCACATTAAATACAGACACGAATGAAATCAAATATAATAATGATGTCATACATTCCACTAACTGATTTCTTGGTGCACTTGCACCAGGAGACGACGCAATGCAGCTTTCATCGATAAAATCAAGGGATTGCATGTGATATTGCGTGTTTATGCAGTACGGAGTACAGCGTGTGCGGTGCAGGTCTCAGGCACGCCGGCGTGTCCCTGCTTGCACGGTGCCGTTTATAAGCTGTGGAGCCGGCCGGTGATGAATAGGAATGCTGAGCATCCTCTTCCCTCGGCATTGTGAATGGGACTTTGTACGCCGTCGCCCTGTCTCTTTATATCATGTCATAGCCTGCCAGGCCGTCCCGGCTCTCCATCCACCGACTCCTCATTGTGCTGCCAGTGAGGGGCTCAGCGGAGCAGAAACGGAGCTCTTTCTGACAGGATTATTCTTTAGCCCTTATTCTGGTTCACTCGCAAAGGCAAATTCCTTGTCAAATGGACAAAACCATGTGCACTGCAGGTGGGGCAGATGTAACATGTGCAGAGAGAGTTAGATTTGGGTGAGTTATTTTGTTTCTGTGCAGGGTAAATACTGGCTGTTGTATTTTACACTGCAATATAGATCTCACTTTGAAGTAAAACCCCACCCAAATCTAACTCTCTGTGCACAAGTTACATCTGCCCCACCTGCAGTGCACATGATTTTGTCCATTTGAGAAGGAATTTGCCTTTGCGAGTGAACCAGAATAAGGGCCTTTGTTCTGCCTCGCGGACCAGCCCTGTTCCATAACATGATGTAAAAGTGACGTACCGCTGATACCTTGCACCTGATGTAGATCTCCGCTGCATAACCTGTAACCCTTTATATATTGGTGACACTGCTGACTGGTGGTGAGACGTATCAGACATTGGAGAGAGAGAGATAAAGTACTGACCAATCAAATCCTAACTGTCATTTTTCAAACATAGGAGGCAGATGTACTAAACCGTGGAGAGATATAAAGTGAGTGGAGATAAAGTGCCAGCCTATCTGCTCCTTAGGGCCACGTCACAGGTTGTGTTTGAAAAATTACAGTTGGGGGATGATACTTTTGTCCCCCCCAGGGCTTAGTACCACTGCCCCACTGTGTGTACAATGACAGTTAGAAGCTGATTGGCTGGCACTTTGTCTCTCTCCACTTTATCATTCCTCAAGGCTTAGTACATATCCTCCTGAAAGTCTTTTAGGAGAGTCGATGTGAACTTTTGTGTACAGTCCGGCTTGCCGCCTCTGCGGCGGTTGGCTTGGTGGTGGCAGCAGGAAGTAGCTGGCCCATCCGCGTGTGCCAGGATTGGATGGAAGACAATGACTTGGTTCTCATGTCTAGACCTTGGATCTTCAGTCGCGTATGCTGCTGATCCTCCCGGCCAATCTCCATCAATCTTACAATGGAGCGTTCCTCATTAAAATGTGTTAAAAAGAAAGCTCACGATTTGAGTAGAGGCGGTGGATATGGATCATACGGTTGAAGGTGAATAGTAAGCTACAAAAGGTCAGCAGTGGATAAATGTCAACACTAGCAAGATGTTGACACTTCACAGCCACCCACTTGCAGCACCTTGTAACCGTGCGTTTTCGTGCGTCTTAAAATACAACAACGGTCGCACCATCTAAACTCGCACCAGTCTGACAGCAGGTGCCGCCCTCCATCCCTGTTCCTATGGAAGCCGCTGTAAGTCTTTGCGAGCAGCCACTTACCTCCCTGGAACGCTCACCGAAAGCCACAGACCCTGCACCAAAACCTGCTCCGCATCTCCGCGTGTTAACAACCGGGACTCATGCGCCGTTTGCGTCAGTAGCACAATGTATGGTGACACTGCAGTACTGTAATTTATCAAACGCCGGTCTGCGTAGTGTAACACTCTCTCTCAAGGCGGCGCTTCCCCCGCTAATTTCTAGCCCAGCCGGAGAGGGATCTCACAATCCCTTCCCAGCTAGCTGTAGCTGGACCTGATGTCCATGGGTATGGTCATTGAGTCTACCCTACTTAGGCCCGGCCTTCGGACCCGCTGGGCTTTAGGCGACTGTCCCGGTCGCCGAGCGTTAAATCTGGCCCTGATTGATAGGTTGCTATCTCTCTGTTATATACCACATCCGCACTGTGTGATATAATTCCTTTGCACGGCTGACATAGATGAATATTTCCTATGCAGCACTAGTGTGCTGTCTCCTTGCTGCGTGTGCGCCCGGGGCAACAAGCCGTTTGTTTGCAGTATAACCTGAATATCTACTCTGCTTATTACAGTCGTCACACAGATAATGACTTGTGTGTTTAGTAAGTATTATTCTGTTTCCAGTATACACATCTATCCTCTGCACTGACGTACGGCGGCCATCGCTACAAAAGCCACGACGTCACGTGACCTGCAGTCTGCAGGGGACCGAACCTCCGCACAATGAAGGGAGCCTCTAAAATATCAATTCAGCATGTTTGTAGTACTGTATATCCCGTTATGGATCTCTATTCGGACGGGGCTCCCATTTGCCATTTGTTCTTCTAGTTGGAGGTTTGCAAAGTTTTCCATCGACATTAAAAGAATCTGCTTTTGAATAATTATTTAATACTATTTTTAACAATTTCAAATAAATGATTAAAAAGTCACATGACAACAGCGCCCGCCCCTGATTCGGCCATCATCTTTGTACCTTCAGCGATGTACCCCTTATCACAAGCGTAGGCAGAGCAATCAGTGGTCTCCCTGCTATATTTGCCCTCCTCCCCCCAACTGTTATTGTCCAGCTGGCACAGGAGTCTGGCGGGCATGCAGATACCCCCCCTCCGCCCGCAGCTGTGATACACACCTCTGATCCCCACCGGTGATGTAAATGTGTCAGTAGGTTCCCAGGAATATGAAGAAGCAGTTAGCGTCTTGAGTTATCCTGCTCCCCCCTGCCACTGGCTGTAACTGGTAGCAACCTGTGAGATGGCAGCTAGAATCTGATTAATCGTATACATTGACCATTGCGGCTCATTTGTGGTTCGACTTAGCCGCGTGCGCACTCTACCAAAACTCAATTAACTACGAAACCGTTGGGTTTGGGTCCATCACAGATGTATCAAACTCCGAAAAGTGATAAAGTGGATAGTGATAAACAACCAGCCAATCAGCTCCTGACTGTCATTTTTCAAACCCACCTTTTAAATGGCAGTTAGGGGCTGGTTGTTCATCATTCTACACTTTCTCACTTTTTAAAGCTTGATACGTCTGGTCCAGTGTGTTATAAAATATACAATAAGCATAGACGAGGATTTGTATTTGAGTCCTCATATGAGTATTGTGTAAGATGCCAGTGGGAGGGTGGCGCGTGGAGAGGCCTTGATTTGTGCACCCAATAAAGATAAATTATACAGCTCACAGGTGAATGAACAGATACTACTGGTGTCCCAGCCTCCAGTTCATTAGCACCTGTGAGTCACAGTCCCTGGCAGTGCGGCTCTCCCCGGGCACTCACATAGCGTTTTCATTTTGACTATTATTTTTACATTCCTGACCTCATTCATGAAATCACTAGTTGTTCACAATATTATTAATTGCCCCCAATACTTTTCTGGGGCACATTATTATTAGTTACCGCCAATCCCCCTGTGTGACACTTGTCACATTATTAGTTACCACTGATACCCCTTAGGGCATATAGGGCCTTATTCTTTTTCACTCTTTCTGACCAATTCCTTCTTAGATGGACAAAACCATGTGCACTGCAGGGGGGCAGATGTAACAGGTGCAGATAGAATTAGATTTGGTGAGTTATTTTGTTTCTGTGCAGGGAAAATACTGGCTGCTTTATTTTTACACTGCAATATAGCTCATACTTTGAAGTAAAACCCCACGCAAATCTAATTCTCTCTGCACAAGTAACATCTGCCCCACCTACAGTGCACATGGTTTTGTCCATCTAAGAAGGAATTTGTCAGAAAGAGTGAACTAGAATAAGGCCCATAATAACTCGCATAATAAGATTCCTAGATATTATCTGAGCACATCCATTCATCCATGTTTGAAGAATTGAAATTCCAACGTGTGGTTTTCAAGTTTGTTTTGGCTGCCCTTAGAAGTGTATGTCATTGCAAACACGCACACGCACACACACACACACACACACACACATCCTGATTCTGATTTAAGGTGCGGTTGAAGTTGCTATTTACAAGTAGACTCCGCCTGCTGCAGCCATGATCCGATCCTAGGACACCGCATCGTATCTCTCTCCCACCATCGGGTAGCTCACAGCACTCATGGGGATGTGCAAGTCGCAAGTCCCCATGTTAATACTGGCTGCTTTTGCATGTGGCCGGCAAATGTTGGGCAGTTTTATTTTTACGCTGCCTTTAGATTTCAGTTGTACAACCCCTTACCCTAATCTGACTCTCTCTGCATGTGACATCTGCCCCACCTGCAGTGCACCAGGTGCACAGTTACTGGCGCCTTGTACCAGGGTTGTTTTTGTGCATGTGGAGAGGAGGGTTAGAAAAGTAAGTGTAGGGGTCCGCCATACCTGTTACTAGTCATTGGTACATTATATTGTTTGTATACAATAGTAATATTGCTGAACCGCATCTTCCATACATATTACTGAGCGATATATAATGATATTACTATAGTGTTCATTCTAGCACCCGCTATCTTTGAAAATGCTTGCAGTTCCACTTCCCTGCCTGGGGTGTCGCTGTCTGCTATGGTGGTTCTAGCACAGGTCTGGTAGGCATATCAGTGCTGATATACAGACCACACTGTGCTAGAAGCACTACAGCAGACAGCGACACCCCAGGCAGGGAAGAGGTACTGCATGGGTTTTCAAAGATAGCAGGTGCTAGAATGAACACTATTACTAGGCGAGCATGGGACAGAACCATTGTGGTTAAAAAAAAAAACCCTTAAAAATAATGTGTGCACCTCCCAATAACGAATGTATTACTAACCGCCCCTCAGCCGACACGTAATGCTTCTAGAATAGTCTGTGCAGGCTGTAGTGTGACTAGACGACTGACGTACAGTATACAAGTGTTTAAGGGAATCTACTCTGGATTACACACCTCCGACATTGTGTAATTATCTAGTGTTGTAAAGGGTTCTCATCATATCTGTGACTGGGAACACACCCCGTTCCTGTCCTCGGGCCTAACTACTAAGAACTCCCATCTCAGCTGAGAATACAGGCGGAAAATACTGACAGAACTATTATATAGACCACCCCGATGCACCCGCGAAGCAACGCAATTTAGCATTGTGTGTTTCCTTACATGCTGCTCATTGTGGCACCTGGTGGATTGACATCGGGCCTATGTTCTCCCATATTGTATTGTCAGGTAGTTTCCTTGCATATGAGTCACTGTTATGTGGGGTAGTTCACTTGTGCTACAGCAACATACAAGGACCGCAGCTCACGTACAAACAAAATTACAAAGTCCCATCACCATAGCCGCCAACATATTAGGAATAAGATCACGTAGCCAAATAATAGAATAATGAAGGTTAATGAGACTTTTTTCCCTCTCTTCAGAGTAATAAAATGGCCGCTGCAAATTCTCTCAGTCACACCACAATTTTGAAGAACGACTGTCGCCCACTTTGAGGTCTTTCTAGAATGCAATAGAGAAATGAGAGACAGAATCTGATTGGTTGTTATGGGCAACATCACCTAAAGGCCCCTATACAGTAGTACGATATGGCCCTTTTTCACCCGATTTCGCCCCATTGGCCCGATATATCGTGTGATTAGTGTCATATCGGATCAGGAGATCGCCATGGCTGCCACAAGGATCTGTCGTATCCTGAGGCAGTGATTGGCGCTGCGTGCGATACATCGTATGCAAGAGGACGGCAAACAATGGGGTAAATTTACTGAGATGGGTGTTCTTTTGAAGTTGGGATGTTGCCCGTAGCAACCAATCAGATGCTATCTATTATCTTCTAGAAGGTGCTAAATAAATAAGTAGAATCTGATTGGTTGCTATGGGCAACATTACATTTTCAGTAGAACACCCATCATGGTAAATTGAACCCTATGTATCGTATGCAAAATGGCCGCATAATAATTATTTCAGCATCAGGTTAGGTTGCTGTGCAGCTGTATACTAGGCCTCAGGTGAGCTCTGTGTCTGATGGCAGATTCTCTAACAAACAGGCCATTGTGCCCCAGATCACATACCAGTCATACCACGCTGGATCAGAAATATCTGCCAGCCTTACGACCCTGTGAATCAGGTCAATTGTTTTGGGTTATATCAGTGACCACATAGGTAGACGGAGGGAATTTCTGCTCCATAGCGGTGCAATTCTGGCCTGTGAAGGGTGCGACATCGGGTTAAATTGGGTGCTGTTTGCTGGCATTTAAACGCGTTGGAACGGCACCCGAGCGGCACCCTTCGCAAATAATAGGATTGACCCCATAGTATGTTACTGGTTGCCTATAGCAACATCCCATCTGAAATACAACTCCCATCTTAGTAAATTTCCACCATTAGATCCTAATTTACCCAGGCTGGGTTTGAAAGAGGACAGGAGCTGTTTGGTTGGTACTTTATCTCTCCACTTTATCTCTCTCCATACTGTGATAAATCTACCCTTATATGCTCATGATAAATGCATAAAGAATAGCTCTGTTCTTATGATCTGAATTCCGCATGATTTTGTATAATACAGATGTCCGCCCACTCAGAATAGATATCTATGCAGGTAGACATCCCTCAAAGCAATTAAGCCCTTTCAATTCTTAAGAATGAAATCTTGGAAATGGGGAACCGCTCTCTGAGAGACGGCGGTGACGGTGTGAATTCACTGGGAATAATCAGGCGCTTTGACAATGAGCTGATCCTTCAATATAAGCAGCTGCCTAGGTGTGAGGGCAGTCACTCCCCACTAGTAGAAAAGACAAAGGTACTCGCACAAGGCGGGTTTAGGCTGCGCTTGTGTCAATGAATATGACAAAATGTGTATGAAAAGTACAAATTTTACTGTTTAAAATGCATATAAATACAATTTTACATACGTAATAATAAAATGTAACCGCTCTCTGAGAGCCGCCGGTAATGGTGTAACCGCTCTCTTAGAGCCGCCGGTGACGGTGTAACCGCTCTCTGAGAGCCGCCGGTGACGGTGTAACCGCTCTCTGAGAGGTGACGGTGTAACCGCTCTCTGAGAGGTGACGGTGTAACCGCTCTCTGAGAGCGGTTACACGTCATCAACTTGTGTGTGTGTGTGTGGGGGGGGGGGGGTAGTGAAGGCAGCAGTGCTGGGCAATCCCCTCCAATATGGCCGCCAGACACACGATGGAAACAGGCAGGGACCAGGAGACAGGTCAAAGGGAGCCCACAGAGTGATCGGGGTCTTCAGCCACTCAGGGGTCTCACCCACCAGACACCCTCCCTCACCTGTGCCAACCCCGCACCTGCAACACCCTAATGCACCCACGCCATCTCCCTGCCCCCGGACCTCCTCAACCCGTACACCTACACACAGCCGCGGCAACACCACACCCGTCCATCCCCCACTCACAGTGCATCCATCCCTCCTCAACCCATAATCACATCCGCTCCAACACTCACTGCACCCACGTGACTGCCCCTCACTGAAATGGTGCACCCCCACACCACACCAACCCACATGAGCCACCCCCGCACCTGCAAATCCACCCACAGTATCCCCACACACGCCACTTCCCCACCCACATCACCCCCAAGCACCTTCCCCCACCCATGGCACCCTTGCACCCCCATCCTCACCCACCGCACCTTCACCTTCGACACCACGGCGCCCACCCCTCCACCACCCGCAGTTCCCCCGCATCCACCTGCATAAACACTGCACCTGCCCCTCTCCATCCCGCAGTATACCCATATATATATATATATATATCGGAGTCCCTTACGATGGTGTGAAGAGCGCCCTTAGGGCGAAATGAATCACCTAATGCTATATAGCAGGGGTAGGTAACATGGGGCTGCCCAGCTGCTGTGGAACTAAACATTCCAGCATGCCCTAACAACAAAACATTGAATCTGAAGTGACAGGTCTGCCAGAATCTGGTGAAATTGGGTCCAAATCGCCATGAAAGTAGATCCTGGGCAGAATCATATGGTATACTAGTTGAAAGACAGTCAAAATGGCACCTACAGGCTTCTAAAGGGTATCGCCATCTTTTTCTGGTGATATCCCCCGCAGCGGTACCCCGGCATGCGAGTTTTAGTGCATCCAAAAATGCGGTAAAAACTCGATAATGGGAGTTTATTACGCATTTTCGCGTTAGTGCATCCCGCACACAGCCTATAAAATGGAATTTAGGAGCTGATTGGCTAGTACTTTATTAGTACTGGTGCTTTATTAGTACATAGACCCCATAGTACTAGCCAACTGGACCCCAACTGCCATTTTTCAAACAGACTGTAATATGGCAGTTAGGTTCATTTCTAAGCACATTACGCCTGAATGTCCTTTATTATAGAGGCATCCCAAATGGATTAGAAGTTATTATTATGATTTAAATAGTGCCACCCATTTACGCAACACTGTACAGAAAATATTTGCCACGCCTTCCCATTGAAGTTTAGTGTAGAATGAAATTCCTAATATACCAATACCTGCGCTAATGTTGTCATAATCCAGCTCACCTATCCGTATGTCTCTGGTGTGTGGGAGGAAAGACATGTCTAAGCCTCACTCGGCTGGAAGTGTACTCAGTGCTGGGAGGCAGTAATGCTAACCACTGTGCCAGAAGTTCTTGAGGACACTAAATTGATTGTTATAGAACCATTCCTGCTTCCATTCTGATGTTATAGTAATAGATATATTATTCTTTCACAGGGCCGGCACCACCACTAGGCAAATCTAGGCATTTGCCTAGGGCGCCGGCCACTGGAGGGCGGCATTTCGCCCCCACCGTGCCGCGGGTGTACCTGTCCTGCGGCTGTGTATATAAAGCTTGCAGCGGGGGGTCCCTGCAGTCAAAAAATAACGAGCGCTATCCGCCTGGCTACGCGAAAGCGCTTCTGTTGTGGAAACACTGAGATTCAGCCAATCAGCGTGCGCCGTGCGGCCAGTGTTTTCACAACAGAAGCGCTTCCGCGTAGCCAGGCGGATAGCGCTCGTCATTTTTTGACTGCAGGGACCCCCCCCCCCCCCGCTGCCGCCGCCGCAAGCTTTATATACACAGCGCCGCTCGACAGGTACACCCCCCCCCGGCACCGGGGCGCCCCCACCCCGACTCGCCTGGGGCGCTTACAATGGGGCACATTCAGAAGTTTAGCCAATGTTAGGCTGTTTTTTTCGTAAGGGCTCCCAACTTTCTATTTTCCCAAAACGGGACCTACTGCGCCGAAGGTCCGAACAAGGGGCGGAGCTTTGATGCGGGTGGACGTGGCCTAGCGACGCCACCACCATATTAAGCAATTTTGGGGCGTGCCCAGGGCTCCCCTAGTGACTGGGCAGCCCTCGTCCCCTGTAATCGGGACAGTTGGGAAATATTGGCTTGCTTACTTTGAGCAACACCCTGCAGCCAGTGGCACTACTATATAGATATAAATCTAAAGATATTTTGGTGCATCGTTTTGTGTGTACGAGTGATCTGCCGGGAGCCGCTGTCGATTTACAGCTCAGTGGGCGGGTGCATGCAAATGCATGCACCCGACCACTTGTGATGTCAGTCCCAACGGATCGGGCAGCTTAACACAGATCGGCCTATGTTAATTATCATATTATTTGTAAAAGGTGATTTTTTTTTCATGACTCTCCCTTCATACTTAACCAAAATCGATAAATGAGGTACCATTTGAAAGATTACAATCTTCCCTTCTGACGAATTGTTAATTTACAATTGCACATTGTCTTGTTGTTTTCAAATCAACGTTCAATACAGTGTTGGGGCGTCACATACCAACCCACTGGAATTATGCATGTCCCGATGCATTGCATATCAGGTACTTGTTTCCTATATGGGCGCCCACGATTTTGATCGTGGGCATCGCAAGCAAAAAAATCGCGTCCGTCGCGTGCTGACAAAAAAACGCATACGATGCGACCGACGCGATTACCGCGATTTTACATAGGGAACAATGTTAAATGTCCCAATTGACCCGATTTCACATAGGGAACAATGTTAAATTGCCCCCCCCCCCCCATTGTTAACGCCACTCCACGATCAACGTCAACCCGAAGCGTGGCGAGCGCAGCGAGCCCGCGAGGGGCGGCGGTACGCGTCCTCCGACCTTTTCATACCCCTACTTTCCACTAGGGCGTGGAGTGAGAATAGAATAGTGTGGCGAGCGCAGCGAGCCACCGATCCCGAAGCGTGGCGAGCGGACGCGGACACCTGTGAAGCCCGCAAGGGGATGTGGATACCTGTGAAGGTATACGCGGGGCTCGCTGCGCTCGCCACGCTTCGGGCTCGGTGGCTCGCTGCGCTCGCCACACTATTCTATTCTCACTCCACGCCCTAGTGGATAGTAGGGGTATGAAAAGGTCGGAGGACGCGTACCGCCGCCCCTCGCGGGCTCGCTGCGCTCGCCACGCTTCGGGTTGACGTTGACCGTGGAGTGGCGTTAACAATTGGGGGGGGGGGGCATTTAACATTGTTCCCTATGTGAAATCGGGTCAATTGGGACATTTAACATTGTTACCTATGTGAAATCGGGTCAATTGGGACATTTAACATTGTTCCCTATGTAAAATCGCGGTAATCGCGTCGGTCGCATCGCATGTCATTATAATGGCATACGATGTACACGCGATACAAGAAACAAAGAGATGACAGATGGTACGTGGCGCAATGCTGCCTTAGGTTGCCAATCCCTGAAGATACACCTTTACTTCAAAGTACAGAAATTTCAAAAAGATGGAATATCAAACCAGTGGCGCAATGAGTAATACTTAAAGTTTATGTGTCCAGACTCTTCCCGGTGTGACAAACGATGATGCTCCGGTAGGTCGGGTTTATCCAAGTGAAGGTGATGGACGTGAAAAAATATATAATAAACAACAATTAGAATCCTATGTGTGTGACTATTTATTATAAACGCTCAATGGCGTGGTATTATTTATATATATATGGAGAGCGTTTAGATGCCCCTTAGGCGTACCAAAACTCACGTGGGTTCAAGATGGTAATCCTCTTATAAAGGTTTCTTTACTTGGTTGGCCGAAGGGGGATGTAACTTCTCCAAAGCAATATGTTGCATAAATCGTGAAGATTCCGTGATAACTCGGAAAAATAGAAAAGTGTCTGAGATCTAGGGTCTCAAGTACATATAGGTGCAGTAAATGGTGTGAGGGCTGTGTAAGTACAAAACCTAGACAGCGTACCTCACTTACTTTGAAGCAAAGAGGAGATACACATATAAAGGTATCTTTATATATTGGGGGAAAGCGTACCCCTACTCACGATGTTTCGCGGGATTTTCAAACCTATAAAGGTTTCTTTTCCTGTGCAGTATCTCACTGGATGAATATTATCAATAGACGACTGGATCTTGGTGTTTTCACAGTTTGCTCAGGGAAAAAGAAAATTTATCTGAGAACTATGGTCTCATCATAGATGTATATAATAAATGATGTGAGGGCTGTATAAGTACGGCAGAGCTTAAACAGCGTACCTCACTTACTTCAGAAGGAAGGAAGGGTACACATATAAAGGTATCTTTTGTAGGCTAAAAATTGAAGGCGTACCCCTACTCACGAGTTTTAAGGGGTTTTCAAACCTATAAAGGTTTCTTTTCTAGCACGGTGTCTCACTGGTTTGGTATCATTGATGAGATGTGGGACTCACAGGTTTTCAATTTCAGTGTTCCCAGGTGCATAGAATGTAAAGAGATTTTACCAATATGAGGAAATATCCTTTTAGGTTTACTATAGATGTTTTCCACGCTATAGTATAATATAGTAGCGTACCTTACTCACCCCTTTTGGTAGGGGGCAGAAAGCCCATAAAGGTTTCTTTTATCCCAAATATCAGAAGGCCAATTCAAGGTTAAAAATTCCACAAAATTTAATAGATAAAATGGTACAGAAGTCCCATGGGCAGTTCATGAGGACATACAAAAGAACAAAGGTTCACAGGAGATGATCCAAAAAACAATTTCCATAAAAAGATTATTTAAAAAAACAACAAAAGACTTTAAAAAGGTTCAATATACATACATCCGGAAGTGTGGCTGCTCACTTATCTCTGGCACGATCAACGCGTTTCGGTCTTGATGACCTTTATCAAGATATCTTGATAAAGGTCATCAAGACCGAAACGCGTTGATCGTGCCAGAGATAAGTGAGCAGCCACACTTCCGGATGTATGTATATTGAACCTTTTTAAAGTCTTTTGTTGTTTTTGTTTTTTTAAATAATTTTTTTATGGAAATTGTTTTTTGGATCATCTCCTGTGAACCTTTGTTCTTTTGTATGTCCTCATGAACTGCCCATGGGACTTCTGTACCATTTTATCTATTAAATTTTGTGGAATTTTTTACCTTGAATTGGCCTTCTGATATTTGGGATAAAAGAAACCTTTATGGGCTTTCTGCCCCCTACCAAAAGGGGTGAGTAAGGTACGCTACTATATTATACTATAGCGTGGAAAACATCTATAGTAAACCTAAAAGGATATTTCCTCATATTGGTAAAATCTCTTTACATTCTATGCACCTGGGAACACTGAAATTGAAAACCTGTGAGTCCTACATCTCATCAATGATACCAAACCAGTGAGACACCGTGCTAGAAAAGAAACCTTTATAGGTTTGAAAACCCCTTAAAACTCGTGAGTAGGGGTACGCCTTCAATTTTTAGCCTACAAAAGATACCTTTATATGTGTACCCTTCCTTCCTTCTGAAGTAAGTGAGGTACGCTGTTTAAGCTCTGCCGTACTTATACAGCCCTCACATCATTTATTATATACATCTATGATGAGACCATAGTTCTCAGATAAATTTTCTTTTTCCCTGAGCAAACTGTGAAAACACCAAGATCCAGTCGTCTATTGATAATATTCATCCAGTGAGATACTGCACAGGAAAAGAAACCTTTATAGGTTTGAAAATCCCGCGAAACATCGTGAGTAGGGGTACGCTTTCCCCCAATATATAAAGATACCTTTATATGTGTATCTCCTCTTTGCTTCAAAGTAAGTGAGGTACGCTGTCTAGGTTTTGTACTTACACAGCCCTCACACCATTTACTGCACCTATATGTACTTGAGACCCTAGATCTCAGACACTTTTCTATTTTTCCGAGTTATCACGGAATCTTCACGATTTATGCAACATATTGCTTTGGAGAAGTTACATCCCCCTTCGGCCAACCAAGTAAAGAAACCTTTATAAGAGGATTACCATCTTGAACCCACGTGAGTTCTGGTACGCCTAAGGGGCATCTAAACGCTCTCCATATATATAAATAATACCACGCCATTGAGCGTTTATAATAAATAGTCACACACATAGGATTCTAATTGTTGTTTATTATATATTTTTTCACGTCCATCACCTTCACTTGGATAAACCCGACCTACCGGAGCATCATCGTTTGTCACACCGGGAAGAGTCTGGACACATAAACTTTAAGTATTACTCATTGCGCCACTGGTTTGATATTCCATCTTTTTTAAATTGATGTACACGCGATGGGCGCCCAGATAGGAAACAAGTACCGCATATCATGAGGAAACAATAGAACCATAATAA
Organism: Crinia signifera; assembly: GCF_055691185.1. NCBI lineage: Eukaryota > Metazoa > Chordata > Amphibia > Anura > Myobatrachidae > Crinia > Crinia signifera. The sequence goes on along the minus strand of NC_139221.1, from coordinate 21,131,985 downwards.
TAATCATATTATTTTTAGAAGGTGATTTTTGTCGAGAATCCCTTTTTTCCCCTTCACACTTATTCTTTAAAATGGTACCTCATTCATTGATTTTGGTTAAGTTCTCCGCTTCTGACGAACTGTTCATTTATTGTATTGTTTGTTTAAAAATCGAAGTTAAAAATTGACCTTTCCGCAGTAAGCTCCATCACCCCACTTTCCCGCTGCCCTGGATACGCTCAGTGGAAACGCTCAGCGTATATGGTCAGTGTATATGCTCAGTGTATGAAAAACATGGTTTTCACACACTAATAACACTACCAGCACTGGTACACATGTCCCCCCCCCCCCCCCCCACACACACACACACACACACCTGACACCTAAAACAGAGAGCCTGCAGGACACGCCCATGCGACACATGGCCCCAATAGGCACCCGGCTTCGGGCAGCCCCGGAACTCTGTGCAGCTGCAGCAGCACGAGTGCACATGGACCTCAATACAATACATAAACGGGGCTGGGTACTAAGAGTTGGGGCATACAAAGGCAGTGGGAAGAAAGGCTGCTTACCTTCCGGACCTCAGGTGCAGCCAGCAGTAGGGATCGTAGCAGAATCCTCTATACACAGGCCCTAATACGTCCTTCCCTGTTTCTGCAGACAGGTCGCCCAGAGACCTGTCTCTCCGGACCCATCTTCTCTAATAAGAGGGGAAGGGCTCCTCCCGAGGTATTCCTAAAATGTAAGGAAAAAGAAATACAACGTACTTGGTGGCCTGTGCGAATATTACGATCCCTTTTTCTCCATTCTTAACCAAAATCCATAAATGAGGTACCATTATAAAGATTTCGTCCTCTGCTTCTGATGAACTGTTAACTTACAATTCATTTTGTATTTTATGTTTAAAAATCCTGGTTAAAATTGACGCTTGGCCCTAGTGTTCTTTCCCTGAATGCGTCGACACGGCACGGCTAATTGAGCCCACACACGTAGAGATTTTGGGGCATTTTCTAAGCAATCTCACTAAATCACATAGAAAATGCCCCTACATCGATCCATGTGTATGGGCCATAGAGATGCGTTGCCCCGAGTGTAACTTTAGCCGGCGATTAATATCCAGCATGCTGGATATTATTCGGTCAGGACCAGTGTTCTCACCGGATAACACTGGCACTGACACATCACTGTGTGCTAAGCAATCTTGCTGAAGCATTCTGAGTGGTCTAGCATTGCTCAGAACGCTTAAGGACCCTTAAGATGATCAGTTTTTCTCGGCTACTCGAAATGGCTACAAATAACCGGTTCTTCTTTCATCCTGCTACAAACCACCAACCTCGCTATAAAAGGAGTCGTCTTTTGTTCACGTGAAATTTCCGTATGGGCCACCTAGTTATTAATATTGTTTGTGATACTAGGGTATGTTGTGTGATGCTGCTGTTTGATGGGACTTTTGTTAATTGTGTCTTCTGAGGATTATTTGTGGGATGATTTTATTGGATGGTGCACTCTGGGGTTAATGCCCTGTGCGTTTTCGTTTGGTTTGTGTGTTTGATTCTTGGCTTTTGATGATGTTTGATGTTTTCATTTAAATCCATGTTCCTTTCCAATTAAAAGTCCAGCCATTTAATAATGTCAGTGCATCACCTCCAGAGAAGCAGGATACAGTGTTATAATGTTCCGGCATGCTGATCTTTGTTATATAATCTTTGTTATACATTGTACAACGTTACTTATTTGCTGCTGGCTTGTGTGCGAACGTGGTTTTTTCTCAGCATAAATTGGGAACTGCTATAGGTGACATAGGAACAGGCCTGTGTTACTGGCAAACTACATACAGTACATAGTACGACAGAGCGCTATGTTCTGCCTTAACGCACCAGGAAACTGCGAGCATTTGTGTTGCTGACAGTGACTGTCTCAGCACGTGTCAGGTATGACAGGAATGTACAACCTGTGCAGGTGAGGTAGCATCTGTCCTACGCGAAGTGAACTTTGTTACCTGTAATATACTACTCGCTGATTAGCCATTTACTGGCTGTTTGTTATTGCGTACCTCATGGGGAAGGGAGGTTTTACTGAGGGGGAACGGGATCAAAGCTTGGAGAAGAGATACCAATCAATCAGCTTCTGTATTTTTGCAGGCTGGGGGGCCTGATGTATTAATCCTTAAAAAAAGATAAATGATGCCCCTTTCAGACCGCACTTAAAAAACTGTATTTTGCTAATTTTAACAGTTTTAAAACAGTAATCTGTGCGGTCTGAAAGGTGCAGAGTGATTTTACCGTTTCCCCCCCAAAAAAACGGTTTTTGGAAACGGTAAAAAAGCAGGGTCCTACCCGTTTCAGACCCGTTTTTTTTTTTGCGGTCTGCACGGGTCTGAAACGGTATTTAGGACCCCACACTGGTCCCCCCTCCCCTGGTACCTGGGCAGCTCGGTCCAAGGCAGCCCCCCCGGTACCTGGACAGCCAGCCGGTAAGCCAGGTAACATGTGTCCATGCCTCGCTGTGAACAGGGGAGCCGGGATCAGATGCTGCATTGTGCGGAGTGCCTGCCCCCTGCAGCCCGTATCATCAGTCCCGGACCGGGGCCTCGTCTCTCCTGCTGCAGCGAGGCATGGACATATGTTGCCTGGATTACCGGCTGGCTGTCCAGGTACGGGAGGCGGGCTGCCTAAGACCGCACTGGCTTTGACCCTGTATTTGAAAAGTTTAAAAAAACGGGTCTGCCAGGTACACTGAAACGGGATTATGTAAAAAAAACGGCATTTATACGGTACTATAGCGTTTAAGAGATGCGGTGTGAAAGGGGTTTTACCTGGCAGACCTGTTTTTGGAAACGTTTTCAAATACAGGGTCAAAGCCAGTTATGCGGTCTGAAAGCAGCATGAGAGGGTTATAAAGGGTTACAAATGCCCAGCCAATCGGCCCATAAATGTCATTTTTAAAACACTGCATGTACTGTGGCAGTTGGGAGCTGATTGTCTGGGTGTTTATCACTCATTATCACCCTCGTGTGTATCTCTTTTTAAGGCTTTAAAATGGCGAAAGCTGATTGGCCATTACGTTATCTCTCTCTACTTTATAGCTCTCCGAGGTAAATCTGCCTCTACATATTTATCAAAATATAGAAAATCACAAATTGCCATCATATATTACTATAGTACTGATTATTACCAGCTATATTTATTTATTTATTTATTTATTGACCGTTTTGTATATACGGCAGCAGATTCCGTGACTGTCTTATATAGTGCAGCAGATTCCGTTACAGTGTCTTATATAGCGCAGCAGATTCGGTTACAGTGTGTTATATAGCGCAGCAGATTCCGTTAGTTTCTTATATACTGTAGCGCAGCAGATTCCGTTACAGTGTCTTATATAGTGCAGCAGATTCTGTTACTGTGTCTTATATAGCGCAGCAGATTCCATTACAGTGTCTTATATAGCGCAGCAGATTCCGTTACAGTGTCTTATATAGCGCAGCAGATTCTGTTACAGTGTCTTATATAGTGCAGCAGATTCCGGTACAGTGTCTTATATAGGGCAGCAGATTCCGTTACAGTGTCATATATAGCGCAGCAGATTCTGTTACAGTGTCTTATATAGCGCAGCAGATTCTGTTACAGTGTCTTATATAGCGCAGCAGATTCAGTTACAGCGTCTTATATAGCGCAGCAGATTCAGTTACAGTGTCTTATATAGCGCAACAGATTCCATTACAGCGCCTTATATAGCGCAGCAGATTCCGTTACAGCGTCTTATATAGCGCAGCAGATTCCGTTAGTGTCTTATATAGCGCAGCAGATTCCGTTACAGCGTCTTATATAGCGCAGCAGATTCCGTTTCAGTGTCTTATATAGCGCAGCATATTCGGTTACAGTGTCTTATATAGCGCAGCAGATTCAGTTACAGTGTCTTATATAGCGCAGCAGATTCAGTTACAGTGTCTTATATAGCGCAGCAGATTCCGTTACAGTGTCTTATATAGCGCAGCAGATTCCGTTGCGCTTTACAATAGTAGACAGTGATAAAACAAACTGGGTAACAACAGACAGACCTGGAGGTAGGAGGGCCCTGCTGCAAGCTTACATACTATAGGAACATAGGGAAACACAAGGAAAGGCATCCGTAATAGCATAGCAGTCCCACCAAGTTACAAGTCCAGAATGGAAGCTATATAATACATAAGTGCCTCAGAGGGTTATGCGTGTGGTATATAAATATGATAGGCTTGCCTGAAGAGGTGAGTTTTCAGGGAACGCTTGAAAGTTTGGAGGCTAGCGGAGAGTCTTATTGTGCGTGGAAGGGCATTTCATAGGGTGGGAGCAGCCCGATGGAAGTCCTGTAATAGTGAATAGGAGCTAGTGATCCGTGCAGAAGAGAGACGCAGATCACGTGCAGATATTTTGAGATAAGTAAAGAGATATATGCAACTCATCAGTAACTGGTAACTTAGCACTTTGCCAGGCCAAACTCAGAGGATATACACACGTAGGGTTTTACATTTTATTATTTATTTTTAGATTTGTGCCAATAAAATAATATTTTGTAATTGTTGCCAAATGTAAGCGTAGCATCAATCATTGCTTTTCTTTTATTGTAACCAACTAGAGATGGCATTAATGGAATAAGGATTTAGTGTTCCCCCTAGGAATTTTTGGGGGCAGGGGGCGCCGTTGTACGGGATGGGGGCAGACCGGGCCAGCCGCCGTCATCGTTGTAGGCGGTCCCAGGCCGCCGCGTCACCAAAGGAGGCGTGCCCGGGCCGCCGCGTCACCAGAGGAGGCGTGCCCGGGCCGCCGCGTCACCAGAGGAGGCGTGCCCCGGCTTCCTCCGTCTGGCCCCGCCGAAGTCCTTGAGCTGCCGGGGAAGCCTAGCGCCGCCGAGATTGCGGTGCCTGGAGCTTCCCCGGGCACAACATTAGTCAGGCAGCAGGCTCTTTTAGCGGGGCGCTGCTGGAGGGGCAGGGCGCATTTTGGCCTTTAGAAATCGGGCAGGGCGCAGCGCACCGCTAAAACAGCCTAGCGGGAACACGAAGGATTACTTGCCCAATCCTCCCCTTGATGTACTATGTAATGCCCCATACACACGGAGTGAAGGAGCGATACTGCTTAGCACAGACTGATCAGCACAGATCGCTCAGCACACAGCGATGCACCAGCAATGTGTGCTGAGCGATCTGGTGCGGCTAGTGTTCTTTGGTCGGTGTTGGCGACGATGGGGGGCCTACACAGTGAACTAAATTACTAAGCAATCTGCTCAGATCGCTTAGCAAATGGGCTACAATCACCCCGTGTGTGTGCCGCATAAGATTACAATGCTATTCCTTTAAACTGGGGCACTGATGAATTACACAGTTTCTGTGGCTGATTAAAATGAGGTGAAATGTATGGTTGAAGTCAGCTAACCACAGAACCTGTATAATTTAGAGGCTCTCAAACTTGGTTCATCAAGGGGTCCTAATGGTCAAAATATTGGGGTGAACCATGCTTGGCCACAGGTGACTAAATTAGTACGTCAGTCAGTTTGATTTAATCATCTGTGCTCAGCCATAGATACCTGTAAAACCTGGAGTGTCAGGGTGCCTTGAGGCCTGCTCTGGGGTGTAATTCATGAGTGTCCTGGTTTAAGGGGATAGTAGTGTAAAGGTGCATACATACTAGGCGATATATCGGTAATGATATACATGATAACTACAGATATAACCGTGCTCATTGTTACCGCTTGTGCCTGTATGACGCATGAGCATGGCGCCGGGATTGTGCCACTCACCATGTATGTTGCACGTGGCGATTGACGAGCCAGTGCTGAGCGTGGCCATAGGCAAATTCCCCACACCCCTCAGTGCCCCCCGCCCAGACTTTTGTGTGCGAGCACTGTGGTCGGTCTCACATAGGTCACAGGTACTCAAACTCGGTCCTCAGGACCCCACACAGTGCATGTGGATCTTTTAAAATGTGTCTGTCGGGTGGCCTGGAAACCGTGAACTGTGTGGGGTCATGAGGACCGAGTTTTAGAACCCCTGCCATAGGTGCATGCAGCTCGCAGAGCGTACGTGTCGACTGACTATGTCTCTCGTATGAGGCCCTGTGGGCTTTATTCCGTTGTGTCAAGATTCTGGGGCGTCAGATTTCTCTTTATTCCAACCTTTAGATTTAGCGTTCTATATATAGAATAACCTCTGAGGCATTTTCGGGCTTTTCTGTATTTCTTAGAATTCTGGAATGGCGGTGATTTCTAGAAAGCATACCTGTACTTGACGAGTGAGTGAAGAAAAAAATCCCCTTATTTGACAGGCACACGCGTGCACAGAATATACATGCTAAGTCCGTGTGCGTTTTCCTCACCTGGAGCTGGAGTTTCTGAACGCACTGGTAGTCGAGTGAAGTGAGCGGCCTGAAGCTTGGCGAGGAAAGTGCGACATACGATGAGACGCGGTACACTCATTTGGAGTCCACGTAATTGAAGCTACAAATTGACACCAAAAAACATTAAAAAAGCATGTTGACCTTTACATGTGTCTACCACTTCCACGTCCGTTGACTGTTTGCCTTTGTCGACCATGTACATGTTGACCTTTTGGTGTCGACATATTGGCTGTTGACCTTTATACAATAACCTTTCCTAAGCATCAAATCAAAGAATTGTTTTTGAAACAAGAACCCGTTTACTGGCTGACTTACTGTATGGGATCTTGTGTTACATTGGGGGTAATTCAGTCCTGATCGCACGGCTGCGAATTCACATGGTGGCCAATAATCAATACACTGCACACGTATGGTTCGCAGTACATAGACGTGAGGCCGCCCGGCTATGAAATCCTGCTACTTTTTCTGTTCTCAAGGTGATTGACAGGAAGAAGGCTTCTGGGGGTGGTATCCAGGGTGTCTCTTTCCTTGGGGTATTTTACCATGATGGGAGTTCTTTTGCAGATGGGATGTTGCCCACAGCAACCAATCGGATTCTATCGATTATATTCTAAAAGGTGCTAAATAAATAATCAGATTCTGTCTCTCATTTCTCTATTGCATCTTAGAAAATGATGGACAAAATCTTATTGGTTGCTATGGGAAACCTCATCCCTTGCAATCCCATATGTCTGTCCCTTACCTTTCCAATATCATCAGAACGTTTCTGATCCACCGTCTATTAGAACATCTGCTATATTATTATATTGTAATAATCTTCAGCGTTGTCATATTCTGGTGCAGATTCTCATACTGTAGCTGCAATAGGGAGAAGCACGACTGCCCGGTGTATAGTATATGTATATATTGTATATAGTAACGCTTCCTTCTTGTATTGTATGTTTGCTACTTCCCGTCTTCTCCTTTCTCTTCTTGTTACCGATCCTGTTTCTGTGTATCACTTCTCTTGTTCTCCCCTCCTCTGTCTGCCCTATTACTGCTATTATTCCTTCTTCCCCCTTTTCTCAGAAGGAACTAACAATCATTACCTAAACAAGTAATAGTATATTTCAGAACCTGAGGTCTTGGGTTCAATTCCCACTAGTGCCGCTTTCACATAGCAAAATGCTGATGTTTAAATCCCCTCATCGGCGCTTCATTGGGGGGGGGGGGGGGGGGGGGGCGCTGCTCCAAGCACTGCCTCCTCCATAGTATGAACGGAAATGGTTCGCTCGACCCGTTTAACCCGTTCACACTGCACAGCAACACTGCAACAAACCGGTAAAAACCCTGCTTTTTTATCGGTTCCAATTGCGGTGTTGCTACCCGTTTGCGGGACCCGGTAACCGCTTTCACATCGCACTAACTACCTGGTCAAACAGGCAAGAAACAGCATCTGCTTGCAGTTTGTATGTTCTCATTTGCCTAAATGGGTTTCCTCCGGTGACTCCATTTTCTTCCCACAATCCCAGCTTCTGACAAAGATAACAGTAATGTGAATATATGCCTGTGTGATAGTGAGTTTTAGCTATTTAAAACCCCTTATGTGTGGTACAGAAAATAGTGCTTAAAGCTGGGTACACATCTATACAATCCCTGTTTTCATGTGACCGTTTGACCGACCGTAGACACGTCGGACCGTCCACAAACAATAGCCAATCAGCCCCTAACAGTCATTTTTCAAACACATGGAAGGATCTGATTGGCTATTTATTATATGCTATAAGTTTAAAATAGCTAAAATGTGTTGATAAATGAGCCAGATAGATTGTATGTGATTCGGTATGAAATCCCGACGGTTAAAATCCCGACAGGGTCGAAATCCCGAATGGGTCATAATACCGACAAGGACAAAATCCCGACATTTAAAATCCCGACAGGGTCAAAATACCGACATATAGAATGTACAGGTGAAACAGTCAACATGACTTTCCGTTGACAGGTCGCGAGGTCGACATGGGTTTTTTCACTGTTGTTTGACCCGAATGTCGACATGGACACAGTTGGAGGTGAACCGCAGCCCCTCGCTTCGCTCGCGATGCTTCGGGCACGGTGCCACGCAGCGCTCGGCAAACTATTTTTTTCTCCCACCACGCCCTAGTGGATGGTAGGGCATGAAACAACCTGTCGGGTCAAAAAACTGTGAATAAACCCATGTCGACCTTGCAACCTGTCGACAGAAAGTCATGTTGACTGTTTCATCTGTACATTCTATATGTCTGTATTTTGACCCTGTTGGGATTTTAAATGTCGGGATTTTAAATGTCGGGATTTTGTCCTTGTCGGTATTATGACCCATTCGGGATTTTGACCGTCGGGATTTTGACTGCATCCCGATTGTATGCACCACTGAGGCAGGAACTGTTGTAAATGGCCAAATAATCTCTGTGAAATCTGCAACAAATGCACCAGGATATGTGCACTGTAATTTGCCCGTACATAGCTCTTCAGTGCTGCGTTTGGTGCTGCCTCCAACATTCTTTACGAAGTCGTTCTTTAAACAGGGAATTGATACTGAGACCAACTTTTATTTTTGAAAGGTTTTTTTTTTGGCTTCCTTCTTCCTAGAAACAATACTTTCGTGTACAGACTACTGTAGATTAAATGATGGATCTTGTTTTCGGTACTTTGTTCTGGCAGAACACGGATATTAATGGGAAACGCTAAGGTACTTTGTTTTAATCTTCTACATAATTGCACGTTGAATCATTGCTTGATATTGAAATTTCTTGTGTTTAAAGCTTGAATTAAACTCTCAGTGCAGAACTAAAGTAACTACGTGGGCCGCGGTTAGCTAAAATTGTCTTGTGTGCGCCATAATGACTTCTATAATTTGCGTGGGTTATATAATTATTGTTGTGTCCTCTACTACAGTCAGACGTCGGCATAGAGCAACTGGCTACCGGCAGCAGAAAGTAAACTTGTGTCCACACATAAGAAGTATTCACTAATTAGACACGTAGGGCCTTATTCTAGTTCACTCTTTCTGACAAAATCCTTCTTAGATGGACAAAACCATGTGCACTGCAGGTGGGGCAGATGTAACTTGTGCAGAGAGAGTTAGATTTGGGTGGGGTTTTACTTCAAAGTGAGATCTATATTGAAGTGTAAAAATAAAGCAGCCAGTATTTACCTTGCACAGAAACAAAATAACTCGCCCAAATCCAATTCTCTCTGCACATTTTACATCTGCCCCCCTGCAGTGCACATGGTTTTGTCCATCTAAGAAGGATTTTGTCAGAGTGAACTAGAATAAGGCCCATAGTGCCATCAACCTGATAAGACGCAGCTTCTTGCATGATCACTTCTTGTTGGAGAATAGCTGACCCTCTTGACCGCACTTCTATAATCGGCGATGTATGGCCTATTCTCACAATTACTTTTTTTACGTTCGCGTTTCACCCGATAAATTTCACTCACGCAGGCACATTGCGAATGAGGTGCCTGTGTAGATGAACGATATTATCTCGATTCACAAATTCTCTAATTAGCGATCCATCTTGAATTAGGCCCATTGTACTGAGAAGTCACCCCACAGCCACCCACCCCCAGCCCCGTTCATGATCCCTTTTTGTTTTTCACAACTCACAGATACACCTCATTTTCTTGGCAAGCGGACTAGTGACCCCCGAATCTTCACCATCCAATGATTCGTATAAATAGCAAGATTGCTTCTGGTGGTCACCGGAATCAGAACCGTCATGGTGACTGAGGCACTTCAGTGTCTCGCCAGAGTGTCCTGCAATGATCCTGCGGTCGCTTGCTTTATTAATGGCACCAAAACCAGGAAACAGTTAACCGGTATCAGTCCTATGACCTTGGCTATGTCAGGGGGTCACGCTGCTGGCAGGGTGTGTGCCGCTCCTGATTACTGACATAAGCAAAGGTACAATTATGACAGCTCAACACCCGCAAACACAAGCCAGGAATTCAATGGTGAAAGCGATCCCAAGGATGACGCCATAGAACGCTCAGTGGTTTAGCTGCAGTGCTTTTGACTCTTTCATGGGCGGCTGGAAAGTTTTTTTTCTTCTCCCTCTAGCAGGGCAGAGCTGCTGAGTCACCTCTGGCCACTCTGCCAGGACCTCTGTACAGGCACCGGACTGCACACCCCATGTAAACTGTGGATTTCCCAGAACACACCGCACACCCAGATTAGCTGGCAGATTATTATGGGGTTGTGGGTATGCACTGACCCAGGCAAACTTGTGAAAGCGAAACTGGACCTAATTTGTTGATTTCTTGCCCGTCCGCAAGAAAGCTACGAAATGTTTTTGTTGTTTTTTTTATTAAAAAAAATTTTCATTTTGGGATAATTATCGCGTTATTTAACTGTGGGGGCTAATTATTATGAGGGCACCGCAGCAGGTGCTGGAGAAATTTGCCAAGCTTTTCAAAGCTTGGTTTCAATAGTGAATGCCATTCTAACCTAGTGAATGCATTATTGTGGACAGGGATACTGTGAATCCCTCTCCAGTAGCCTGTGCGTGATTATGCACAGTAGGCAATCCAGGACTGAACCCAGCAGTATAAGTAAGTGATAGAGTAAGATATAGTTTTACTATTTACTTCTCACAGGGATTGGCTCTTATGTAGCCATTGCCTTGGCCATGAGGACACTCCATCTGAAATCCATGAGTCTCCAGGAAATTCCAGGACAGTAGACCAAACTTTCTTATCTTTTGGAGCTTCTCTGTGGGAGATCCCGGCGGGGACCTCCAAGTGGCCTTCAAGTTCACTTTGCTCTCATGGATATTTCTATACAACAGTATACCCCCTACACGGACACATCACTAAGCAACTGTGGGACTCTTAGCGATGCCACCGCACCCTTTATGCACCTAATATCGGGTACAGGTGAATAAATATGAAGATGAATACTATGGAAAGGATTAACATGGTACAGCATTGTATAGAAGTACAATGATGTCCATAGAGGACAGAAAGATGATAAAACAGAAAAATAGCAGCGCTGAAGGTCAGCTAGGGTGAAATATAACACGAGGTGACCCCGCACCACAAAAACACAATGTAACAAAGAAATGTGCACTGGACACATATAATTCGCTATATTTCCTCCTGCGAGCCAAGAGATTAAAAAAGGACAGGGACGTTCCTATCTCACTGGGAGCGGTCCTCTTCTCCGTTGTATATATTATTATACCAGGTAGGTAGTGGGTGTAGACACTCTCCCTTCACCAGATAATTCTTAAACATGAAAAAGAGGTACCATACGCCCCTTCAGGGTAGTGGCGTCTCCTCTTCTCCGATTTGTAAAATTTCTTAAACACACCAGAACGACCCAGATAACCTTCACATGGGCACTATCCACAAAGTCCTGGCAAAAGGGGCTTCTCTCAGGTGGGCGTCTGCAGTAGGTCCAGATCCAACGCGTTTCGACCGTTCGCTACGGTCTTTTTCAAGGATCCTTGAAAAAGACCGTAGCGAACGGTCGAAACGCGTTGGATCTGGACCTACTGCAGACGCCCACCTGAGAGAAGCCCCTTTTGCCAGGACTTTGTGGATAGTGCCCATGTGAAGGTTCCCGGGACTCTTTACACATAGCGCATTTGAGAACTTGGTCCACCTTGTTCTCCACCTGTTCCGAGACCTCTGAGAATACACAAGATATCTGGGTCGTTCTGGTGTGTTTAAGAAATTTTACAAATCGGAGAAGAGGAGACGCCACTACCCTGAAGGGGCGTATGGTACCTCTTTTTCATGTTTAAGAATTATCTGGTGAAGGGAGAGTGTCTACACCCACTACCTACCTGGTATAATAATATATACAACGGAGAAGAGGACCGCTCCCAGTGAGATAGGAACGTCCCTGTCCTTTTTTAATCTCTTGGCTCGCAGGAGGAAATATAGCGAATTATATGTGTCCAGTGCACATTTCTTTGTTACATAATGATGTCCATAGAGTTCAACTTTTCATGCCCAAAAAACGGGATTTATTTATATGAAGGGGATATCTCCTAGAAAGTACTGAGGCATATTTATCATGTGGTGAAAAGCCCTTTTCTGGTGAAAACTGCTGTTTTCACCGGTGATCGTGTCTTATATATTAAAGGTTGCTTTTGGAAGTGTCTTTCACAAAATATCACCAGCATTTACTGTCTGGAGATGTACCAATTCCATCTAAGGTGATAACAGCACCATGGCACACGCAGAATGTTTTATCAGTTAATATTTTAAAATTACATGTATATAAATTTTTTTTCAAACCATACCAAAAGGGGTGTAGTTCCAAATTCAGAGAAGGCAGCTCTGCATTTAGAATTACCTTTATTATATCTTTTTGTGTTTTATATATTGTATGTTTTATTGTATAGACATTCTCTGGTTACAGGCGCTACCTACTTAATACCTCTATCACTAGTCATTTCGCCGGAGGGATTAAGGGGATTCATTGTTACAGTGTTTTCGTACCGCTCTTATCAGGGAGCCTTACGCACATTATACCTGTCATATTTCGCAGTCAAAGACATATAAGCTGGATGCAATGTGAAATTGTTTCAACATAAGTACGACAGCGACTTTTGACATTGCCTAATCCTCTGTTCTGTCCTGCCGCTGTCTGACACTCTTTATTTATTTCGTTCTTTTGACACAAACTCTTTTTTGTTTTGTCCTGCTGTGCATTGTGTGGTTCCGGGATAAGACAGTAACATTAATCTCCGCTCTGTAATTCTGGTGGAGAGCGGGTTGTATAAAAATCAAGATACCAGTGATAAACAATATGCAATGGTGGCCCAGGAGAGCGTGGTGGTTGGTCTTCGAGAAAGATTAATATATTTTGCTGCTCTTGACCGAGTTGGAACTGAACAGTTTGAGGAAGTAAATGTGGTTTTATTGCACTTAGAGACTCCGTTCACAATGTATCGTAAGGTCAGCGGTGATACAACTTTACACTATACATTTTATTATGCTGGCTTAATAAATAAAATAAAATGGAATGATAAAGTGGTTCTGTCACATACATGTTATACTATATGTGCTGGTGGGCAGTCCTCATCCTGGCGGTCAGGGTACTGGTGTCCGCTATACCGACCCTGGCATCCCAACTGCCATCTAAACATTAGTGCTGGATCTTTGAAGGATCAGGGCGGCAACGCCGGAATACAGTCAGCCGGTTATTAACCGGGGCTGGCTAGCGTGGGGAAGGGGGGTGGGGGTTGTGTTTGGGTTTAGGCACCAATGGGGGACGATATCTCAGGGTTAGGCTGCAAGGGGGGGGGAGGCTTAGGCTGCGGGGAAGGGTATTCGGTACCTATAAGGGAGGTTTTGGTTAGGCTGCGGTCTGGAGGGTACAGGGGTTAGGGTTAGGCACGGACTGGAGGGTACAAGAGGGAGGGTTAGGCTCAGGCTGCGAGGGGGGGGTGGAGATGCAAAAAAGGTGAACAGCGCAATAGTGTTGAGAATCGATGTAACAATTTATTTAATAACAATGAGGATATAAGAAATTCATAAAATACATATGTTAAAAACTGATTAATATATTGCACAATTGATAATAGGTGGGTATGAAATTTGGGGGTCCCCCTGCAAATGGGATAAAGCTGGAGAGTCCGTTCCTATGTTTCCCCTGGACAGAGTTGGTATAAGATATAGTTACCACCCTTGATGGGTATAGGATGTCCTCCTCCGAGTGTCCACTAATCGGCCCAAGTTGGCACAAATTACCGATGGTGGAATGTGCTCGGATGCTCCAAGGATGGAAATGATAGGTATATTACCAGATGCTGGTCCTTTTAATAGAGACACGAGAAAACAATGTCCTGCGGTGGTATTTGTAAATCCAGGGGATGGTTCGGGCTACAATCCAAAATTGTGTGGGTAAATGCAAGGCGGATGGGTTCCCCAGTAGCTCTCTGACGCGTTTCGCCACTCCTGGTGGCTTTATCAAAGGTGGGGGTGGAGAGTTAGGCTGATAGAGCAGATGGCTAGGGGGGCAGTGGGGAGGGTTAGTATACTTACATGACCCCTGTTGGGATTCCCTCTTTTGGAAAGCTGACGTTGGTATTAAAGATTAAATTATAGAAACTAGCCAATCGGAGTCTGGGGGCTGGCTTAGAAAGAGTCTAATGCCTTATGTTGAGTCCCGGGTACCTGATGCACACAGTGCTGCCTATCCCTGGGGGAACCTGTCAGAACATGTACAGTGAGGATCGAAAGTTTGGGCACCCCAGGCAAAAAATTAGACATTCTTAGAACATGTCAAAAAAAGTTTGATTTTATTTCCGTCATTTACACTTTCAAAATAACGGACAACAAAAAAAATGGCATCTGCAAAAGTTTGGGCACCCTGCAGAGTTTATAGCATGCACCCGCCCCCTTTGGACAGCTGAGACCTGGCCGTGTCATGGATTGTTCTCAACCATCGTCTGACATCACCTGGTCTTTCCAGTCTTAAAGGTTTTAAAAGCCCAGACTCATCTGACCTTGCCCCAACAATCCGCACCATTGGTTCCTCTAAGCCAGGCATGTCCAACTTTGGCCCTCCAGATGTTGTGAAACTACACATCCCAGCATGCTTTGCAATAGTTTTAGCATTCTCTGATAGCAAAACTGTGGCAAAGCATGCTGGGATGTGTAGTTTAACAACATCTGGAGGGCCAACGTTGGTCATGCCTGCTCTAAGCAGTTGTGTAGAACACTGAAACTGAGAATAGTTGATGCTCACAAAGCAGGAGAAGGCTATAAGAAGATAGAAAAGCGTTATCAGATGCCCAAGTCAAAATCCACGTTTGACTGCACGATCCCTCCAGGAAGAACTGGCAGACACTGGAGTTGTGGAACATTATTCCACTATAAAGAGATACTTGTACAAATATGGTCTTCATGGAAAAGTCATCAGAAGAAAACCTCTTCTATGTCCTCACCACAAAAATCAGCGTTTGAAGTTTGGAAATGAACATATAGACGAGTCCTGATGCATTTTGGAATCAAGTTCTGTGGACCATTGAGGTTAAAATAGAACTTTTTCGCCGGAATGGGCAAAGGTACGTTTGAAGAAGTAAGGGCACAGAATTTAAAGAACCTCTGTCTAACTGTTAAGCGTGGGGTTGGATCAATCATGCTTTGGGGTTGTATTGCAGCCAGTGGCACTGGGAACATTTCACAAGTAGAAGGGAAAATGGATATAATAAGATTCCAGCAAATTTTGGACGCTAACTTGATGCCATCTGTAAAAAAGCTGAAGTTAAAGAGAGGCTGGCTTCTACAAATGGATAACGATCCTGAACACACCTCAAAACCCACGGTGGAACACATCAAGAGGAGTAAAATGAAGGTTTTGCCATGGCCTTCACAATCTCCTGACCTTAACATAATTGAAAATTTATGGATAGACCTTAAAAGAGCAGTGCGTCACAGACAGCCCAGGAATCTCACAGAACTGGAAGACTTTTGTAAGGAAGAATGGGTGAAGATACGTCAAACAAGAATTGAAAGACTCTTGGCTGGCTACAAAAAGCGTTTACAAGCTGTGATACTTGCCAAACGGGGCAGTACAAGGTATTAACTCTGCAGGGTGCACAAACTTTTGCAGACAGCGGTTTTTTTTTGTTTTCTGTTATTTTGAAAGTGTAAATGATGGAAATAAAATCAAACTTTTTTTGACATGTTGTTATAAGAATGAATAATCTGTAATTTGATGCCTTTTGGAGGTTTTTCCATCTTTCCTTGTCTTTTTTTTGCACATTAAAATAATTTTTTGCCTGGGGTGCCCAAACTTTCGATCTCCACTGTAGGTTTATATGTGCTGAGCGGTTCCCACTGCTGCAGCTGCCACTGTTGCTGATCATAAGTAGACGCGTCCAGTTTTGGTCTTGAACACGATGCCGAATCAGACCCTGTATGCTTAGATGTAGATAGATGTTCTATCTGCTAAATTTTGCAGTTCATAAATGTTTTAATAGCGAACCTATCATTTAAAGTCTTCTGTATGTGTTTATTTTGCCTCCGGGAGTCGGATAAATGACGGTTGCTATAAATCCCGCGACTGCTGCACATCGCAGAGAGACATTATTTAAACATTTGTCCGTGCGTCACCACGAAAGGCTCGGCGACAGGGTCTCAGCAGGAAGGGAAGGTTCCTATTGATGAACTGAAATGTGTTTCGCTGGTCCTCAGCAGTCTTACCGTGCCCTCATCCTGCCGCCTCGTTCCCGTTTTACCTTCGCTGGCACGGATTCCCTGCGCAGTGTTGTGACAGATCTGTGTGATGTGAGCGAAGATGTGCAGCTTCTCTGCTGGAGATATGAATGATTAGCATCTCTGTGGTACAGTCACAAGCCAAGCCCCGTCTGCTGATTTACTGTGTAGAATTTACTAAGTTGCATGTTTCACAGGACGCTTTACAGCAGATTTTGTTCCCCCAATCCTTTTACACGTTTCATGCAACACAGCGACGTGTCATTCTTGCACATTAAAGAGCCGCGATTGGACGAGCTTCTTCCTGAACGGACTGCTTGGGAATTTTACGCCCTGGCTAAATAGTTCCGAATGTTCACTACAGCAGTCAACCTTCAAGTTTTCTCAACAGGCCATGTTTTCAGGATTTCCTTCTGTTGGAGCAGGTGGAATAATTGATAACCCGGCAAAATAGAATAACTGACCTGTGCATGAGTAAAGAATTCCATAAAAGCTGACCCGTTGGAGGACTGGAGGACTGGCTTTCAGCACCCCTACATGTAACCAGGATCCACATGTAACCAGGATCAGAATAACAATGGGGCAGTGGGGAATACTGACTACTATTGGTTGACACATGGAAAAGGTTGACTTGGTCAAAAGATTGAGACGGGAAAAAGCAGATGTGGGCAAAAGGTTGACATGCCTTTTTCACATTTTGGGTGTCTGCCGACACAGGTGGACATGGAAACTGTATAAGTGTACAGCGTCCCCACGCATGGCTCGCTGCGCTCAGCGCACTGTTATATCCACCCTCTGTTTAAAGAAAAACTCACGTCGACCTTTTCCCATGTCAGTTTTTTGATTGTGTCGACTTTTTGACCATGTCAACGTAAGGCAGTGTCGATCCTTTTCATTTATCGACTTTTTGACAGTCGACCAATAGTGGTCGACCTTTTGAGTGTTGTCCTAGACACGAATGGCCCCAGACCCCTCACATAAAAGTAGACCCATCATCGTGGTAGGTTGATGATGATGACCAGTCACCTAGCAGTCAGACATGAAGAAAACTACTTCATCAATTCCAGCTCCTGGTCCATGTGGCCCTTACCCTGTCCTGCCTGTACCAATGGCCCCTCCCTCTCGGTACCGCAAACTGACAGCCAATCAGGTTGGAAGCTTTCAGAAGCAGCACCAGGAGATGGAGTTCATGTGTGCCAGGAATTAGAGTAGATGGAAGTAAATGGAATAGACACCTCAATTTGTCAATGCCCTCTAGGAGGTAATGTGCGCCCTCCAGTGGCAGGAAGCCAACACTGCATAACTCCGTCTACCCACCTACCACAACCAGGTGACCTGATCATTAGGAATGTTATGGATCAGTGGCGGCTCCAGAGGAGGGGACTGCAGCACAGTTCAAAATTCAGATAGGGGAGCCACACCCACTGCCATTGAGCCAGTTTGGAGCGGCAGTTGGTGTGGCTTCCCTATGTGAATTTTGAACTGCACTGTTAATTCAAAGTGTTGCACTACCAGTGGTTGTATATTAGATCACCACGCTGGGCTCGCTTTCCATGGCCCTGATCGCCATAGTAACAGGATGCTGATTCATGCTTTGTGGCTGGATGACGCAATGTGGTTCCGATGTCACGTTGGAATGCGCATAAAGTCCTGCAGTACACAATAAGCTCTCACAGACTTAACACCTGTAGAAACCAATATAGAGCTGCCGCTTGGAAATGGGAATAGTGATTGTTGCAAAACAGACTAAATCGCATGCGGCCTGTTGCAGGTTCAATCAGCAGCAGATCACGGGTTGCTTTTTAGCACCCACGATGTGTTGGGTCCGATCAGTAGGTGTGTGCCAGTGGTGAAGCACTGCTGGCACACACCTATGTGAAGGGGTGTGCAGTGTGGGGTCCGAGCTGCACCTAAGCGCCCGGGGGAGGGGGGTGCAGCATTGCGGCAGGGCGGGCAGTCCGCAGTCACTGCGTTTTTTTACGGCACGCCCAGCATTTTTCTTGCCACTCCCCCCCAAAAAAATTGGTTCTTACCCCCACAGGCCCACTTCCTGCCAATCAACTTGCAAACGGCCAGCGAACAAAACTAGTTGCAGGAGTTCATCACAGGATGGCCTCTCGCCTGCTGTTCGAATTCACAGCAATCAGGTCTGAATCGGGCCCAAAGCCTGTAACATGGCAATTAGGAGCTGATTGGCTGGTACTTTATCTCTCTCTCGCTCACTCTCTAAGCTTTGATAATTCCCCCCCATAATCGCAAACAAACTGTAAACCTGACATATGGTATCAGACATTCAGAGGAACCTGTCATATCACTAACCGGCATTGTACTAAGTCGTGTTAACACACTGCCCTTTGGTAATATAAAGGACGCTGATAAGAATTTTCTCCTGGTAATTACGCTTTGTTTATTCTTCTCAAAACTTTATAATGTCATGCCAGTTCCCTTCCATTTATAACTGGCTGACACCAAGAGAATACACTTATTGTGCTTATGTACATTCAGTCCGGGCCAAAAAGCGTTATGTATTGTGTCTCTGTGACCCGCTGCTGAAGTCCGCACAATCGCACAAAGTTTACTTTTTTAAGCTGGAAGGATCCTCTTATATCCCTTCTTGCTTTGATTATCTCCCTATACAGAATGAAAGCTTTCCAGCACAGGAGCCGGAACGAGTACATGGAGCTGGCTGGTTAGCAAGAAGACCGTTTTACTTAGTTCGGATTTTTATTTTTTTGCGGCTGTTTAAGGCATAAATGAGCTTTCTTTAATATAGTCACCCTGGAACGTGGGTGACTTTGTACCTCAATCACAGGGTTTCGCGGGTTCGTGTTGCGTAGAACAGTGTAAATGACCACAGCTAGCCCAAAACTCAAAAAGGGGGGGGGGGAGGGACTGGCCACTTTTAAGTAGCAAAAAATATCCTACAGTATAGTACAAACTGCCCGCGTCGCTAAATCTTAAGAAGGGAATAATTAGAATAAAAAGATGTGATGGGAAATACAACATGCAAATGAATAGTTACTTCTATTAACCTGTGAAGCCCGCGAGGGGACGCGGATAGCTGTGAAGGTATAGGCGTGCGCTCGCCACGCTTCGGGCTCGGTGGCTCCCCACACTTTATATTCTCAACTCCATGCCGACGTGGATAGTGGGGGTATGAAAAGGTCGGAGGACGCGTACCGCCGCCCCGCGCGGGCTCGCTGCGCTCGCCACGCTTCGGGTTGGCGTCATTAGTGGGGTGGTATTTCGCTTTTTTCGGGGTTTTGGGTCCTTCTCTCGTCGCATCGCATGCCATTTGGTTAACACGCGATGCGACACGATTTTTCGGACCCGATTATTTTGATCGGGCACCCGGATAATTCACAAGTACCAAAAAAACCCTTAATTTCCAATTCAATTAATCTAAAACTGTTAGTGCAGCTAATTCCATCTGTCCGGCAGTGAGAGCTGGAGAGAGATCCCTTCCCCTTCCAGCTCTCACTGGCTGACCGACATACACAGTTTCTCTTCTTCCACCCAGCGTTGGCAGGATACACATGGCTGTGACAGTATATGAGTATTGTCAGCAGCTAGGGTGGGTGACCCCACCATGTTTGCCCCTTTGCTTGCAATCCAGACTCCCCAGACAGAGGGATGTGAATGAGGACAGATAGAGAGAGACACGGGAAGTAGCAAAAGAAAGGGCAGACAATTGTAGCACATGAACTTAAATGTTCTGAATTTTTCACTGTATACATTGCAGTAGTCTCGGCACACATTCTTGGATGGACATGTAGTAACTTTGCTCTGACTGTGTCTGGTTATTTTTTCTGTGTTTGTTTCCTTCATTACAGCTAGGAAGTCCAATTCATGCATCAAGTTCTGCAACATCGCTGTAGCAATCTCTTTATCATCTTTTTGCACTCCAACAGACAATAGTTATTTAGTTAATGTAGTCACTCATACTGCTGCATTCACATAACTTGAACAATGCATGGCTTAAATGTATTCTTCTCATCAGGCCTCCAACCTGGTATCCTGCCTGTAATACTGTCCACATGTCTTTAGATGATGTTTTCCCATGTAATATAGAGTACATATGTTTCTCTACACACAAGCAGAATGCACCCATGGCGCTCTTTACATCACCGGAGCTTGGACTGTTACCAAGATCTACTGTCACTTTCCCCCATCTTTCATGCTGTAATTGCATTTCCAGAGCAATCTTCCATGTTTTATAATTCTCTGCAGCTTTTAACTTCTTACAGACATAAATGTGCAGCTTCTGTGCGCTAATGCTGCTGTGCTTCTACGCTGTGCAATGGACACTTTATGCTGTTTTCACTCTTGTCTATGGCAGGTCTGTGCTGTCTGTGTGATTCTGAGGGCATTCTAGTAGCTTGAGGCTTGTGTGTATAAACGTGTGTGTCTGGAAGCCTGTGTCCATAACCTGTTGTACAGATTTGAGGATGGAGCAGTTTCAGTACACACCAGCAAATGCCTTACAACTAACCACAGCCCAGTTACTAACGAGTGGAGCATTTTATTGAAGATAAAGCACGGACAACTGTACTCACTGTTATATACACTGGTGTATGGGAACGGACCAGGGTGCAGGATGTTAGAATAGCGTTTCAACCAGCAGGAATCCGCAGGTCTCACTGGAACTAGGTGGAAGACTACTGTGGCACTGTAACACCCAAAATGGCTCCACACATGCTAAGTAGTAGCCTCTGCGGCCATCTTGGTACAGGTAAAGAAGCCTCCATTAATTGTGGCAACATGGAGTCTGTACAATAGCACACTTCACTTTCAAAAGCTATGACTTGACTAGAATGCCCCTGGTGGTTTAACGTACCTGGTATGGCCAGGGATAGCGGTTCTAGCTATTTCCTCCGTATCTGTCAGTCACCTGATGTTGACTCCAGAAATGCTACCAGTGATGAGTATGTCTAACACTAGCCTTCCCTCCCAACACCTAACCCTCCCCTGGTGCCTAACCCTAGCCTTCCCTCCCATGGTGCCTAACCCTCCCATGGTGCCTAACCCTAGCCTTCCCTCCCACCACCTAACCCTCCCCTGGTGCCTAACCCTAGCCTTCCCTCCCATGGTGCCTAACCCTAGCCTCCCCCCCACCACCTAACCCTCCCCTGGTGCCTAACCCTAGCCTTCCCTCCCATGGTGCCTAACCCTCCCATGGTGCCTAACCCTAGCCTTCCCTCCCACCACCTAACCCTCCCATGGTGCCTAACCCTAGCCTTCCCTCCCACCACCTAACCCTGCCATGGTGCCTAACCCTAGCCTCCCCCACCACCACCTAACCCTCCCCTGGTGCCTAACCCTAGCCTTCCCTCGCACCATCTAACCCTCCCCTGGTGCCTAACCGTAGCCCTCCCTCCCACCACCTAAACCTCCCATGGTACCTAACCCTAGCCTTCCCTCCCACCACCTAACCCTCCCATGGTACCTAACCCTAGCCTTCCCTCGCACCATCTAACCCTCCCCTGGTGCCTAACCCTAGCCTTCCCTCCCACCACCTAACCCTCCCCTGGTGCCTAACCGTAGCCTTCCCACCACCTAAACCTCCCATGGTGCCTAACCCTAGCCTCCCTCTCACCGCCTAACCCTCCCCTGATGCCTAACCCTAGCCTTCCCCCCCACCACCTAACCCTCACCTGATGCCTAACCCTAGCCTTCCCTCCCACCACCTAACCCTCCCCTGGTGCCTAACCCTAGCCTCCCCCCCCCCCCACCACCTAACCCTCCCCTGGTGCCTAACCCTAGCCTTCCCTCCCACCACCTAACCCTACCCTGGTGCCTAACCGTAGCCTTCCCTCCCACCACCTAACCCTCCCCTGGTGCCTAACCGTAGCCTTCCCTCCCACCACCTAACCCTCCCCTGGTGCCTAACCCTAGCCTTCCCTCCCGCCGCCTAACCCTTCCCTAGTGCCTAACCCTAGCCTTCCCTCCCCCCACCTAACCCTCCCCTGGTGCCTAACCCTAGCCTTCCCTCCCACCACCTAACCCTTCCCTAGTGCCTAACCCTAGCCTCCCCCCCCCCCCCCATAACCACCTAACCCTCCCCTGGTGCCTAACCCTAGCCTTCCCTCCCACCACCTAACCCTTCCCTAGTGCCTAACCCTAGCCTCCCCCCCCCCCCACCTAACCCTCCCCTGGTGCCTAACCCTAGCCTTCCCTCCCACCATCTAACCCTCCCCTGGTGCCTAACCCTAGCCTACCCCCCCCCCCACCACCTAACCCTCCCCTGGTGCCTAACCCTAGCCTTCCCTCCCATCACCTAACCCTCCCCTGGTGCCTAACCCTAGCCTTCCCTCCCACCCACCACCTAACCCTCCCCTGGTGCCTAACCCTAGCCTTCCCTCCCACCACCTAACCCTGCCCTGGTGCCTAACCCTAGCCTACCCCCCCCCCCACCACCTAACCCTCCCCTGGTGCCTAACCCTAGCCTTCCCTCCCATCACCTAACCCTCCCCTGGTGCCTAACCCTAGCCTTCCCTCCCACCCACCACCTAACCCTCCCATGGTGCCTAACCCTAGCCTTCCCTCCCTCCCACCACCTAACCCTCCCATGGTGCCTAACCCTAGCCTTCCCTCCCACCACCTAACCCTCCCCTGGTGCCTAACCCTAGCCTTCCCTCCCACCACCTAACCCTCCCCTGGTGCCTAACCCTAGCCTTCCCTCCCAACCACCACCTAACCCTCCCCTGGTGCCTAACTCTAGCCTTCCCTCCCACCCACCACCTAACCCTGCCCTTCTCTCGCACCGCCTAAACCTAACCCTCTGCTGGCAGTCCATGCAGAATCTTGCCATTTCACATGTCAAAATTTGACATGTTGACATTGTGAACATGGCGACATTTTAACATAATCGACATCGTAACTGTCAACATTGTGATGCCAAAGTTACGATTGTCGATATTTTCACTATGATGTGTTTGCAACTTCTGTAGTTCTTCCTTCAGGGGGTTACACAATAATGTATCGTGGACACAAAACCATCGCCTGTTAAGCTCCAACTAAACAAATTGGTCTTTGCATAACAGTGACTGGGCCCGGTGCCCAACTCACAAAACAGACCCTTTCTGAATGGGTTATTTTTAACCGTTTTTACGTGATTCTCCTGGTCCTTTCCTGCAGGCTGACGGCCCCTCCCCTTTATAAGTGTCTCACAGATGCAGCAAATGTATTACCTTGCTAGGCCAAGATTTAGAATTGACTTCTTAATGACTATCCCACCCTACACACAGCCGCTCCGTCCAGGGCTTCCATCCAGCAGTTTTGTTTGCTGAAAGCAGACGTCCCAGATCTTTGCAAACAAGGTAGGCTCGTCCCTATCCGTGGGCCACTGCTACATTTGCACATGTTTTTAACCCTTTAAGTGCCAACATATGTGTGAGAGATGCGCACAATATCCATTAAAAAATGCCAGCGTCGCTCATCTCTTATATATTTAGCCAGATCTGTCACTCAACCCCTGTGGAGAACGTTCCTGTGTAGAACAGTTTCACTTTCATGTGTCTGACGTTCCACCCCCTTGACATCACCTCCCCCCGCCCAGCCAGGGCTACAGTACACGCCCACCATCCACCATTACTCCACAGCCACCATCCACCATTACTCCTGCACATCCCTACCCTCTGCCAGGACCCCCGCGACCCCCCCCCCTCCCGCGATTTGCGGGACCCCCCCCCGCGACCCCCCCTCCCGCGATTCGTGGGACCCCCCGCGAATCGCGGGACCCCCGCGCCCCCCCCTCCCGCGAATCGCGGGACCCCCGCGACCCCCCTCCCGCGATTCGCGGGACCCCCGCGACCACCCCGGTATCCGGACTATTGTTAGACAGCACTTACATCGACAGCCATTACATCGACACCATTAGTTCGACAGCTCAATAGGTCGACATGGTTTTAGGTCGACATACCATTAGGTCGACATGTCATTATGTCGACAGCTCATTAGGTCGACAGCTCATTAGGTCGACATGTTTTAGGTCGACACTGCCATTAGGTCGGCAGTGTCTATGTCGACAGTCAAAAGGTCGACATGGGTTTTTTCACTGTTTATTGAGCCGGCATGTGCCGACAGGCGGTATTTCATGCCCTACTATCCACTAGGGCGTGGTGGGAGAATAAAATAGTGTGCCGAGCGCAGCGAGGCACCGTGCCCGAAGCATAGCGAGCGGCTGCGGTACACTTCAAACTGTATCCATGTCGACTGTGTCGACATTTCGGCCTAAAAAACAGTGAAAAACCCATGTCGACCTTTTGACTGTCGACATAGACTCTGTCGACCTAATGGCAGTGTCGACCTAAAAACATGTCGACCTAATGAACTGTCGACCTAATGAGCTGTCGACCTAATGAGCTGTCGACATAATGACATGTCGACCTAATGGTATGTCGACCTAAAACCATGTCGACCTATTGAGCTGTCGAACTAATGGTGTCGATGTAATGGCTGTCGATGTAAGTGCTGTCTAATATCCGTCCCAGACCCGACCACCCCCTCCCGCGATTCGCTGGACCTCCGCGACCACCCCCTTCCTGCGAAACGCGGGACCCCCGCGACCCTCCCGCAAATCGCGGGACCCCAGCGACCCCTCCCGCGATTCACGGCACCCCCCCCCTACTGTGATTTGCGACCCCCCTCCCGCAATTCGCGCCGCCCCCTCCCGCGATTCACGGAACCCCCCGTAGCGCCCCCCTCCCGCGATTTGCGGGCCCTCTCGGCACTTCTCGCGATTTGCGACCGCCCCCTAATTCACACATTCGGGGACCCCACCTACCGCGATTCATGCCCCCCTCACGCAATTCACGGCACCCCCCACACCCCCCTTCCTGCGATTCGCAACCCCCCACGACCCCCCCTCCCGCGATTCACGAAACCCCCCGTAGCGCCCCCCTCCCGCGATTTGCGGGCTCCCTCGGCACCTCTCGCGATTTGCCACCGCCCCGTAATTCACACATTCGGGGACCCCCCCTCCCGCGATTCATGCCCCCCCCTCACGCAATTCACGGCACACCCCATACCCCCCTTCCTGCGATTCGGAACCCCCCACGAACCCCCCTTCCGCGATTCATGCCCCCTCCCGCGATTCACGGACCCCCGCACCACCCCCCTGCGCCCACCCTCCCTTGATTAACGCCCCCCTCATGCAATTCACGGCAACCCCCCACACCCCCCCTCCTGCGATTCGCAGCCCCCCCACAACCCCCCCTCCTGCGATTCATGACCCCTCCCGTGATTCACGGACCCCCGCACCACCCCCCCTTGACTCACGGCACCCCACGCGCCCCTCCCGCAATTCACGGACCTCCGCAACCCCCCCTCCCGCAATTCACTAACCCGACAACCCCCCTCCCGCAATTTGCGGACCACCCTTCCCACGATTCAAGCCCCCCCGCGCCCCTGCCCACGATTTGCGGACCCCCGCCCCCTCCCTCTAACCGCGGATCCCCACACACCACCCCCCCTCCCGCAATTTGCAGAGCCCCCAGACCCCCTTCCGGCAATTCCACCCCCCAGCGGACCACCGCGGCCCCCGCTTCCGCATTTTACGTACCCCCGTGACAATGGGGGATCCTGTACCACCACAAGCAGGTACCGCCCCTAGGTGGGAAATCCGGCCCTGGCTGCCGCACTGCAGGTTTCCCAACTGCCCTCTGCACCAGCGCCACAACTTTTATCAATGTCTTGCCCACATACCACTATTATACAGCCTCCTGCTCTCATGCACGCTCACTCCCTCCCAGTGGGAGGAGACGCTCACCCACTGCCGGGAGCTGCATACTGTCCCCCACCCTCCTCCAGTTCTAGGGATGCCCATCGACCATCAATGATTTTCAAATAATCGATGGTTTATGGCCGATGTTGAATACTTTTGCCATCAATGTGGGAGGACACTGCCCTGCCTCCTGTTCTCCTGCCCCGTAACTTCCGCCAGTGGAGACCCGCTCACCCTGTGTTGCCCACATTCCCCTATCATGCTTTACCGCCCAGCCTCCTGCTCTCATGCACCCTAACTCCCACCCAGTCGGAGGAGACACTGACTCCTGTATTTCTGTGCTGCCACGCTGGACCCTCACCCACTGGCAGAAGCTGCACAGTGTCCACCACCCTCTTTAGTCCCCCGTATGCCCACACACCCCTATCACTACCCAGCTTCCTGCTCTCCTGAACCGTAACTTCCACCACTGGGTAATCGCTGACGCTGTGTTGCCCACATACCCCTATCATGCCTCATATCCCAGCCTCCTTCTCTCATGCACCCTAACTCCCACCCAGTAGGAGGAGACACTGACTCAGGGCCACCGTCCGGTACTCCTGTGCTGCCACGCTGGACCCTCACCCACTGCCAGAAGCTGCAATACAGGGCATCTTTCATACAATTCTAACCATATTTCTCACAATACAAATGTTCACAAATTAAGGGGCGTAGCCCCTTACGCCGGTGTGAAGAGCGCCCGTAGGGCGCGATGAATCACCTAGTATTTGTTATATAAATTCAAATAAAAACGGTTGTGGAACAAAGCTTATATTTCCTGTATACTGTAAACCTATCGTATACAGGAAATATAAGGTCATTGGGATGAATAAAAAAAATTTCTTGGCAATTTTTTTACCTATTTTGACAAATTCACTTGGCACTCAAAGGGTTAAACAACTTTGAAGAAATCAGAAACCGCATTGTATGCTATGCCCTCTAGTGGTTACTGTATTCCAAGATTCAACTCCAAATCACCCGCAAAGATCCGCAAATTTGGTTCTGTGTACGGGCTGCTGGCTTATATTCGCTAGAACCATCGACATACGGATCTGTGGGCGTCTCTGCATCACAACCGATCTTCCTGTATGCCAGCTAATTGCTAATCCCAGTGCACCAAAACCCCCGGTACACCCTAATCAGCAATGATACTTTCCAACTAACCTGGATGCTAACGCCAAGGTGGCCTTAATGTCAAATTCCACTTAAACGATCTTAATACAGTGAGAAGACCACACTTCCATCCCAAACCCACAGCTTAATTGGGCCAGAAGCACTAAGCTTCAAAAGTGATAAAATGGAGAGTGATAAACAGCCAGCCAATCAGCTCCTACCTGACATTTTTCAAACACAGTCTGTGACATGGCAGGTAGGAGCTGATTGGCTGGCTGTTTATCACTCTCCATTTTATCACTTTTGAAGCTTAGTGCATCTGAGCCATTCTCCAGCCTCCGTATTATACAGTATTTCAATCAGAATATCAAAGACAAGAAAACTTAAAATCTGTATCCAGAAGTTCTGAGTCTTGTGTTTACAGCTTGGAGGGTGTGTGGAATGTGGGTGGATGTGTAGAGGACAAGAGAAGCGGCCGCTTGTGTTTAGAAGTTCACAAGTGACAATTGTGTTAAAAGTATAGTCAAAGTGTGATATTTACTGAGTGCCTCTGCCTCTTGTAGAGGAACTAAGGTTACCGGCTAATGTGTATTAAATTGGCAGCAAAAATTTTAATAGTAACTCAGTTTTTATAATTAAACAGATATCACGACAATTATTTTTAAATTTATAGTTACAGAATATGGATGGATTCAGAATCCGCTGTATTGGCCAGGTAAATAAAAATGTGTTTCCGGTTTGCTTGCAGTTCTACTGTGAAAACAATGTTAAAAAAAGAGACACATAAACAGGTATATATAACTTTAATACCCACACAAATACACAGTACACACTAACTTACTGTATCCATGTCACCCTCCAATAGGGTAAGTATTATTTATTTATTAACAGTTTCTTATATACCGCAGCATATTCCGTTGCACTTTACAAAGGAGACAGTGATACAACAAACAGGGTATTTACAGACAGTCAATATGTAGAAGGGTCCTGCTCGCAAGCTTACAATCTATAGGGAAATAGGCATTGATACGTAAGGATAGATACTGTATTCTTTATTGCATCAATTCCACCAGAATGCAAGGTTCTGTGACTGGTTCTGGAATTTGATAAGCTTGCCTGAAGAGATGAGTCTTCAGGGAACGCTTATAGGTTTGGAGACTGGAGGAGAGTCTCTTTGTGCTTGGGAGGGCATTCCACAGAGTGGGTGCAGCCCGGAGAAAGTCCTGCAGTCGGGAATGGGAGCGAGTAATGAGTGTAGATGAGAGACGCAGATCTTGGGAGGAGCGTAGAGGTCGTGTTGGATGATATTTTGAGATAAGAGAAGTATGTATGTTGGTGTAGTTTGGTTTATGGCTTTGTGTGTAAGTAAAATAATTTTGTATTGAATACGGTAGAATACAGGTAACCAATGAAGTGACTGACAGAGTAGCTGTCAGTAAGTAAGTGTGTGTGTGTTTATATAAAAGTTATACGGTACTTGTGAGTTATCTGGACGCCCGATTTTTTGATTGTATGCCTTAAGTTAAGGCATACAATCAGATACGATGCGATGCGATATCGCATCGCATCGCATCGCATGCGACCATCGGATGCGATGACCCGATTTTTCCATAGGAATCAATGTTAAAATGATTCCTATGGAAAAAGGGGTCCTTTTCATACCCCTACTATCCAAGTGGGCATGGAGTTGGATATAAACCTGTGGCGAGCGTAGCGAGCCACCGAGCCCGAAGCGTGGCGAGCGAAGCGAGCCCCGCGAGGGGACGGTATTCCGTGTCCCCTCGCGGGGCTCGCTACGCTCGCCACGCTTCGGGCTCGGTGGCTCGCTACGCTCGCCACAGGTTTATATCCAACTCCATGCCCACTTGGATAGTAGGGGTATGAAAAGGACCCCTTTTTCCCATTGAATTCCATGTTAAAATGGACTCAGTCCATTTTAACATTGATTCCTATGGAAAAATCGGGTCATCGCATCGCATCGCATCGCATCCGATGGTCGCATGCGATGCGATGCGATGTGCCCGATCCGACCCGATTTTGAAATCGGGCGTCCGGATAACTCACAAGTACCAGTTATACTTTTCTGTGTCTTTTTTTTTTTTACATTGTTTTCACCATAGAACTACAGGTCTAAGCAGGCCCTTTAGATCCCCACATGCTGGGACTTGTCGTTCTCAAAGTCCCAGCATGCGGGGAGGCTTTCTGTGACTTGTAGTTCTATTGTGAATACCAATTTTTTTATTTTTTTTTATTCTTTTTTTTATTCTTTTTTTAATTCTTTTTTTTACACCAAAACAATCAGTAAACCATCCAAAGCCCAGGGGTGCTGGGGACAACCCCGGGTTTCAGCCTTGGACAGGGTACCTAGGGGAGTGGGGATCCCCCCAATAAAGGGGTCCCCCCCAAGGTTTCACCCGTCCAGGTCTAAAACCCTGCGCTGTCCCCAGCACCCCTGGGCTGTGGATGGTGGGCTGATTGTTTGTAATCAGCCACGGTAGTCATGGTTCGACCTTGTATAAAAACACTGCTGGCTGTTGGGGCCCGGGGCTAGTTCCAAAATATGGTATGGTTGTGTCCCCCCATATTTTTTAAACCTGGATCGGTCCAAGAACCCAGCGCTAGTTTCTTAAGTACAGGGGCTCCCCACTATTTCCCCCCCATATTTGGGGCTGGTTATGCTTGGGGGGGGAGGGGGCACTCCATTTTTAATTTTAACTTTAACACACTTTTTTTGATAGAACCCTGCACAGATCTCACTGATCTGTGCATGATGTCACATGACGTCACATGATGTCAGTGCCTGCCTCGTATTCGTCGGGAAGCATATGCTTGAAAAAGCCCGGTCGCATGCGTTATACGGTCTGGAGGAGCCCTTAGTAGCTTAACCCCTTATTATGTTCCGATGCAGTGCGTTACAGTTGTACTGTGTATCAGGAATAGAGCGAAGGGAATGTTGCGCACTTCATCATATCCGCGTTGTGCTTTGTCCTGTTGCGCTCTTGTTTTCCCATACAGCTGTCTCGGGTCATTAGTCTGACGATGTACCCAACCGTGCACTTTCTGCGAGCAGCCTCAATTATGCCATTCTTTCTGCGCACAAAGTCCATATTTAACCAATTAATTTACTGCTGACATCATTGTACTGAAGCAGATGAATCCGGGTTATTTTCTCTGCAGAGTTCTGGGACGAGCACAGAAATATCTCCTGTACAACACAACGTCTTTTGTCCCATGTTTGGTGACATTTATAGAGAAGCAGAAAACACTGGAGAAAATCCCTCCTGATTGATTTGATAAAAGTCTGCTCCAAATAACTCAACTTATTGCAATTGCAGCTATTACTACAGAAAATATCAATATTTTTTTCTAACCTTATTGAATTTAACCCGTAACCAACGCAAATGTCTTTTTTTTTCTGGTTACTTAATCTGTAGTTATGGGGGTTGGACTAGGAATCGCTGTAATTTAAATCGCCAGCCAATCGTGTCAAGTTGTTCATCATATGTGTTTATTAACATTTAGTTAATCCGCACCATCAGTATTGAAAAGTCTGGATGTAGGCCGAAAAAAGTCCTGCACGGTAACTTGGGAGCAGGCACTGAGGCCCTTATTGTGATCTGAATTCAGTACAGATTTGTTTGGAAAATGGGCAAAACCATGTGCACTGCAGCTGGGGCAGATGTAACCAGTGCAGATAGAGTTAAATTTGGCTGGGGTGTGTTGAAACTGAAATCTAAATTGCAGTGTAAAAATAATGCAGCCAGTATTTACCCTGCACAGAAACAAAATAACGCACACAAATCTAACTCTCTCTGCACGTGTTACATCTGCCCCACCTGCAGTGCACATGGTTTTGCCCATTTTCCAAACAAATTTGTACTGCAATCAGATCAGAATAAGGGCCTGAGTGTGGATAAGAGACTCAGATCTCCTATAACTGGGAGTGGGAGCAGGCACTGAGTGTGGATGAGAGAGACTGATCTCCTATAACTGGGAGTGGGAGCAGGCACTGAGTGTAAACGAAAGACTCAGATCTCCTATAACTGCGAGTGGGAGCAGGCATTGAGTCTGGATGAGAGACTCAGATCTCCTATAACTGATAGTGGGAGCAGGCACTGAGTGTGGATGAGAGACTCAGATCTCCTATAACTGATAGTGGGAGCAGGCACTGAGTGTGGATGAGAGACTCAGATCTCCTATAACTAGGAGTGGGAGCAGGCACTGAGTGTGGATGAGAGACTCCGATCTCCTATAACTTGTAGTGGGAGCGGGCACTGAGTGTGGATGAGAGACTCCGATCTCCTATAACTTGTAGTGGGAGCGGGCACTGAGTGTGGATGAGAGACTCCGATCTCCTACAACTGGTAGTGGGAGCGGGCACTGAGTGTGGATGAGAGACTCCGATCTCCTATAACTTGTAGTGGGAGCGGGCACTGAGTGTGGATGAGAGACTCTGATCTCCTATAACTTGTAGTGGGAGCGGCCACTGAGTGTGGATGAGAGACTCTGATCTCCCATAACTTGTAGTGGGAGCGGGCACTGAGTGTGGATGAGAGACTCCGATCTCCTATAACTTGTAGTGGGAGCGGGCACTGAGTGTGGATGAGAGACTCCGATCTCCTATAACTTGTAGTGGGAGCGGGCACTGAGTTTGGATGAGAGACTCCGATCTCCTATAACTTGTAGTGGGAGCAGGCACTGAGTGCGGATGAGAGACTCTGATCTCCTATAACTTGTAGTGGGAGCAGGCACTGAGTGTGGATGAGAGACTCTGATCTCCTATAACTGGGAGTGGGAGCAGGCACTGAGTGTGGATGAGAGACTCTGATCTCCTATAACTTGTAGTGGGAGCGGGCACTGAGTGTGGATGAGAGACTCTGATCTCCTATAACTTGTAGTGGGAGCGGGCACTGAGTTTGGATGAGAGACTCCGATCTCCTACAACTGGTAGTGGGAGCAGGCACTGAGTGTGGATGAGAGACTCAGATCTCCTATAACTGGGAGTGGGAGCGGGCACTGAGTGTGGATGAGAGACTCAGATCTCCTATAACTTGTAGTGGGAGCAGGCACTGAGTGTGGATGAGAGACTCCGATCTCCTATAACTTGTAGTGGGAGCGGGCACTGCGTGTGGATGAGAGACTCCGATCTCCTATAACTTGTAGTGGGAGCGGGCACTGAGTGTGGATGAGAGACTCTGATCTCCTATAACTTGTAGTGGGAGCGGGCACTGAGTTTGGATGAGAGACTCCGATCTCCTACAACTGGTAGTGGGAGCAGGCACTGAGTGTGGATGAGAGACTCAGATCTCCTATAACTGGGAGTGGGAGCGGGCACTGAGTGTGGATGAGAGACTCAGATCTCCTATAACTTGTAGTGGGAGCAGGCACTGCGTGTGGATGAGAGACTCCGATCTCCTATAACTGGGAGTGGGAGCGGGCACTGAGTGTAGATGAGAGACTCAGATCTGGATCCATGTTGCACCTCATAATGTCCTGATACAGTTTGGGCATTAATGACCCATTTCGCAGCCGAGTGGATCATTGCGACCCTTCCCCGGCCACTTCATTGTGAAAGTGGATTGGTGTCTGGAAGGGAGGGTTGCTGTCACAAAATCCTTGGAGAACTCCTCAAAGTATGGCAGCCTTACAGACTGTCCAGGAGAGTAGGCAAATATTATGTTAGTAGAATGCATTAGATTGGTGTCAGTAATACCCCTTTCACACCAGCCTAAATTCCCGGGTTGGGTCACGGAACAACCCGCGACTAGCGCTGGTGTGAAAGGTTCCAGGGACAAATTACCGGGCTAATTTGCCGGCCATCCAACCCTGCTACGGAGCAGGTCCCGGGTCCTTCCCGGACTACTGGCTGGTGTGAATGGGGTAGGGTATATTTACCCAGGTTGCCGGTCCTCGGTGTCCTGTTTGGCCAGGGATCCACACAGGCGGCGGGTGAAAATGATGGTACAGGTGGCAGATGAAGATGACGCAGCTCTCCGGTGGTGGTGAGAGCTGCGTCATCTTCATCCACCGGCTGTCCCATCATTTGCGCCACCACCTGTGTGGATCCCCGGCCTGCACAGAGGACAAGCAACCGGGGCGAGTATTCTCACCACCTTCTGCCCACCTCCGCCGACTGCCCACCTCCTCCCCACCTCCTACGGGCCTCCTTTCCGCCTCCTTCCTGCCCCCTTCACACACCAGAAAATGCAGGGACTGGTGTGAAAGGGGCCAACCCGGGAATGGCCCGGCATGATTCCTTGGCCATATTCCCGGGTGGGTCCCTGCATTTTCTAGTTTGAAAGGTTAATTAAGTAATCAATATAAGGGAAGACCAGATAGAGGTGTTGCAGTGGTGAATGTAGGCGATTCTGCGTGAGTTA
This sequence comes from Crinia signifera, assembly GCF_055691185.1. NCBI lineage: Eukaryota > Metazoa > Chordata > Amphibia > Anura > Myobatrachidae > Crinia > Crinia signifera. The sequence continues at coordinate 21,098,185 of NC_139221.1, read as the reverse complement.
AGGTCTAGCAAACGGCTAGTTTTGTAAGTGGACAGGGTGGCGAAGACCCTCAGGTGTGCGCAGGAGAAGAGTAGAGGCTGTGGGAACAAATGGACGTTGCGGGACAGGACCTAAGCAGGCTTCTGATTGGCCAAGAGAGTACCGTTTATCATTGAAGCTTTTCAGTCTCATCCATGATGTTTGAAGGGGATACGGTCATTGGGTCCCCAGCATGCTGCTCGACATAAGTCTAGGTCGACAGTCAAAAGGTCGACATCCGACATGTGCCGACAGGCGGTAATTCATGCCCTACCATCCACTAGCGCGTGGTGGGAGAATAAAATAGTGTGCCGAGCACAGCGAGCTATGCGAGGGGACGCAGTGCTACGTTTTAGTGTCCATGTCGACCTTTTGACTGTTGACCGAACCCATGTCGACCTTCCTGCATGTCTACCTAAATGGTGTTGACCTAATGACTGTGAACCAACATTGTGGTGACCTAATGATCCATACCCGTGGGAAGAAAGATCTTGGCCTGTGACTGTGTTCAAAACTGAATAAAGTTCATTGTAAACTTCATTATTCCACAGAACTAAGCAAGAGAGTTAGTCATTACCTCTATGATGGTCGCTATTATCTATTCATATTAACATTTTACAGTAATACATTACCCAGAGACCTCCTGGACTCCCCGGATGGCAGACATGTATCCTGGGTGGGGACATGCAGCAATAACGCGAAGCATCTGATGACACAGGCACTCTGAGCGCACTGCAGCATCCAGTCACTGTGTGTCGGCAGTAACTGATTAATATCATTTCCGGGTTACTTCATACAGTTGGAATTTTAAATCAAGATTTAGACTCTGTCTTTGACCATTTATAAGGCCAGATTCTCTAAGCTTCAAAAGTGATAATGGAGAGTGATAAACAGCCAGCCAATCAGCTCCTACCTGCCATGTCACAGACTGTGTTTGAAAAATGTCAGGCAGGAGCTGATTGGCTGGCTGTTTATCACTCTCCATTTTATCACTTTTGAAGCTTAGAGAATCTGGCCCATAGTCTGTTAGTGTAACACTGAAGTACAACCTCCCTATAATTACATGGCGCTTAACGCCTGTATACCATTTGCTGGTTTTGTCCTATAAAAACTTGCTTTTTTTATATATATATATTTATTGTATTCAGCTAGCACATTGTATGCAGGGTCAGACTGACTCACTGGGTACAGGGGAAATTCCTGGTAGGCCCCGAAACTCCCTCTTCTAGACAACACGTTCAGGACTGTGTCCTTGTGGGATACGGTCATAGGGTAACCGGTATGTTGGTCAACAGTAATTAGGTCGACACTATTAACGCCGACATGCATTTTGGTTGACGGGGTCATTAGGTCAACAGGATCATTAGGTCAAAAGGTCGAAATAGGGTTTTTCACGTTTTTCTTTTGAGCCGACATGTGTATTTCATACACTACCATCCACTAGGGCATGGTGGGAGAATAAAATAGTGTGCCGAGCGTAGCGAGCAGACGCGGTGCTACGTTTCAGTGTCCATGTCAACTGTGTCGACATTTGGGACAAAAAAATGGGAAAAACCCATTTTGACTGTCGACCTAAACCATGTCGTCCTAAATGCATGTCAACCTAATGGTATTGACTGTCGACCAACATGCTGTTGACTGTATATACTGTTATAACATTGTTCCTCTATTAGAAGGTCAGTTACTGTACCTGGTGGATCAGACTACCCATGAGCATAGGTGTTTTGTTTGCTCCCGTAGAAAATGCACCAAGATTGGCCCTCCTGTCAATCACACCCATGTCCTCTCCTCTTATTGGCTGTGGGCGTTAACATAAGAGGGGAATTGAATTGTTTATCACCCCCCACTCCAGTGGCAAACGCAGGATTTTTAGAGGGTGGTTTTCCAAATGTAACCCATAATCTCCCACTCTGCGTGGCATTGGAGCAAGTACGCAAGTCTGGGGAAGCGGTAACAGCCCCGAAAATTGGTCTTTTTATACACTGGATACTGTATGGAGTACAGTATTAATATGTAACAGTACAGATGGTCTATAGTATCGGCTGTTTCAAATATTTAAATGAGATAAGTGGTCAGGAAAAAGGTTAAACATATATAATAAATAAATACACAAACATAATAGAACCAGTGCTGCACTTTCTAAGCTCACAATCTCCCACCTCTTGGTAAGGCTCCTGTCTCTTCTTCCTGGCAGCTGCTCTCTGGTCCATTGCGATGTTTGAGGGCTCAGATCCACACACACAGTAAATGTGGTAGAAGAAGCTGGTACACTCGGCATGTGCAGCAGCTCCGCTCTGTCCCTTACACTGCATGATGTGGTGGCAGCTCTATTGATCAGATTATATACCAATGCTATTGTCACAATTTAAGGCACTTGCCAAGAGGAGGGGGTTTCTGGGCAACCAGAAACCCCCCCTTGCGTTTGCCTATGCACTCCCCCAATCTAAAGAAACAGGAGATTGCAGGGAAATATTCAATTGTTGCTTCCTTATTACACACATCTCACTCGTTATGGTCAGGTTTAGCCCTGATTGCTCAAATGGGTCACTATTTACTCACTTCAGCTTGCCAGCCCCTGGCAGCCTCCCTCCCTGCAGTCATACCCTAACCTTTGCCCCCTCGTGCAGCCTAACCTTAAGGGGTGTATTAAATCCTGGATTCTGAGTGTCAGAACGTTCCAAAAGTCAGAATCCTGCCCCGTTTTTGCCCAGCTCGACAGTTTATCGACAAGCGGGATTCAATATTCTGTCTTTTGAGTGGCAAAAAGGGCCGTGGATTGTCCAGATCCGAACGTGAATTCAACAACTCATGGCCATTTTCGACAAAACGGATCTGACTGGTTTTAAAGTTGGACAAGTTTTGTCGAATTCTACATACAATGCTGCCGGAAATGGCAGCAGTGAATAGGCAGCCGCCGCTATAGCTATATCCCCTGTCGGAAATAGTGGCGGGGATTCAATACCGCACTAAGACTCCCCACCCTTAGGCAAACACTAACGCAACCCACATACTTAATATCACGGTGCCAACATCAGGATTCTGACGGTGGCATCCTCATCAATGTCATAATTGGTATTCCGCTACCGATTTTTGATGCTGTTCGGGAAGCAAGCGCCTGTATTGTGAGTCCCGGTATCCCGTCCACCAGGATGCTGACCGCATCCCTCTGTGGCATTGCATGGACAAATGTTCCTTTTTAAATCTTTCCAAAGCTTGATACATTTCCCCTCAGTGCACATTAATACACGATTCAGGATATAAATATTGATCACATTCTGTAAAGCTGGGACAGGCGGTGACGTGACATTAGGAACCTTTTCATAGAATAAAATCCTCTCGCGCTCCCATTCCCCGTCTCGCCACCCTTGCCACTAGTTCCATGTTTCTTTTGATCATATTGCAGAAGCTATTTCCTAATAAATGAAGAATTCATAACATGCAGCAGATAAAAAGAGCCCTTTGAAGTCGTTCACCCCAGGAACAAACAAGGACTTGCGTATTAAGCCACCGATTTTCCAACCCCGGCCAGATACGGCTTGTAGACCCGTAATTTCAATTCCCTAAGCGAGAGAACTCTATAGAGGATGTTTGATGGTGAATATATTTGTACAGTATATGGATATAAATATATATTAATTTCCTTTTCTTTCCTTTGCAGTGAAGTACATGCGGGAGGCCACTCCTTATGTCAAGAAGGGATCACCTGTCTCAGAAATAGGCTGGGAGACTCCGCCTCCTGAGTCGCCGCGGTTGGGGAATCCATCAGCTTGTCCGCCGTCGCCGATCTCCCTGCCCGTCCACGGAGACACGAAGAGCATCCCACTCAGGATGTGCTTCGTCACAAAGAGCCTGACTGTTCCTGATCCAGAAAACAGGTAAATATACCCCTAACGGTATCTCGTTGATAGGTCTACTGTGTCTAGGTCAACGTGCAAAAGGTTGACATGAAAAAAGGTAAATGAATGAAAAGGACCACATGCCTACATCATGGAGATCAGTAGATCCTTATTACAAAGCTGTATTTACTTGTTTACTGACATCATGGAATTCAATTCCCGTGCTTTCTCTGAATTAGTAGCTTGCGGTCTTCTAGGTAACAGCCTTGTGCGTCCTGTATCTGTCCATCATGCTATTTATCTTCACCTTCAGGCATTTGCAGTACTGCTTAAGAGTGTGGTTCTTCTCTATCTCACATTCAGTCTGAGGCTGTGCATAAATCACTTGCTGAATGATTCCTTGCAGTCTTCTAGGTAACACATATGCTTTGTGCAGATACCAAGCTTTTTTGTTCATTGAAAGGTTCATTACGATGGCAATGGGAAGCTAAATGCAACTACATTTTATTTATTTACAGGGCTACAGTGGAAAGTACGGGTAATACAGAGTATTTTTTTCTGCATTCATAGACATTGACAGAATCTAGTTGCTATGGGAAACATCACCTCGTTTCATTTTTAGAAGCTTTAGTAAATTTCCCCCAACATCTCTAATTATATCTGCGTATCTATAGTATGTGGATTGCGGCTTCAGGTTCCTTCTGGATCCACATCCAGTAAATTCAAGTATTTAAGAATATACATAATAAATAAACATGCACCAGCCTGGGATTGGAACTTCTAAATGCTAATAACCCTCCTTATAACAATTCATTAAGCTGAACGCCGCGTGGATTTAGGAACCATAGAGGAACCAGTAATAGTAAATCACTGCAGACATGAGAAGGTGGCTATTTGCATTCCGAGGTCAGACCTTGTGCTGGTACAGACATCAGTGCGGCGCGGATTATAAATCATTACATGCTAAGGCATCAGCGACTAGTACAGAAGGACATTATTATAGGGAAGATGGTTCAGTGGGTTTTTTAATTCCGTTTTTCTGCATCTTTGAGCCTTGGTTTATGTCCTAATTATGGATGTTGTCATATTATATTTCTGGCAAAGGTATAACAGACGATTCCAACAGAACAGTGTTTTTTTCTATTTTTTTTTTTTATATATATATATATATATATATATATATATGTGTATATATAGTGTGACAGGGACAGCATACTTTCACCATGAAGTGAATGTGGAAGATCCAGTCCAGGATTTAGAGCAGGAACGTCTAATGAGATCCTGTCCAGGATTTAGAGCAACAAGGTCTAATGTGATCCAGTCCAGGATTTAGAGCAGCAAGGTCTAATGCGATCCAGTCCAGGATTTAGAGTAGTATCAGCAGCAGGGCTAAAGAGATCCAGTCCGGGTTTTCCTAAAATCTATGGGGAATCACTGTCTGCTAATTAACAACACCTGTTAGTTCCTGTTATATGGTTGTCCAGAGCAGAGGGTCAGAGTTTCCAATGCCTTTTAGTGGCTGGGCAGTAGGCAGGGGAAGGTGGGGATTACATTAGCATTGTCTGGAGTGTAACCTTATTGTGAAGCCTGTTTGTCGCTTGCTGGAAAACATGCCAAGCATCATTTAGCTCCATCCCCTCCATTCGGCAATAAGATTACCTGTGTACTCTCTTAATCCTTCCCACTTTACTAGGGTGCGGGTGGGGTGCAGGAGATGCAGCTATTATTCCGTGTGTGTGTGTGTGTGTGTGTGTGTGGCGGGTGGGACTACCCAAAATTCTGGGGTCTCCCTCAACTTCCAGGAGAGTAGGATAAACTTCAGCAATACCATCCTTAGTGGGAGCGATGGGACCTCACACCGCGCCGCTGGTCACCAACTGCCGCCAGATGCTGGGACACCTTCACACTGCTGCCCAGAGATGTGTAACTAAGTTGCGTCAGCAAGCCACACCCCTTTTGGGGCTCATAACCTCCAGACAGTAGCGACGAATGAGCCCCTCTGTGTCGTGTTGGGCTTTTATTTTTGTATACATTGTTTTGTTCATTTATATCCTTTAAATTGTTTCATTTTTCAATCTTGATGTTTAAACACTAAGCCGGGCGAAAGCATGGAAGCGGCCATCCTGGCACATGGCAGACGCTCCCTTGCCATGCTACCTAATACCTTACCTTCCAGGGACTGGTCTTGTCTCCAATCCCCGGCATATGACACTTTTATTATAAAACAGAGGTAAACACTGCTGCACTGGTAATTACCTTGACCTACTTAATAATACCCAGAGACTCCTGAGAGTAAACCAGCATGAGTTAGATTAACATTGCTAAAATATTCTGTTCTCTCTATGCGGCCAATTCTCTTTTTTTTTTTTTTATTAAAATGGTCCCCGGCCCCACACACACGCCAGTGTGATTTACTTAGCATTCTTCTGCAGGAGCTATTTTAATCTGAGTGTCTGGAATGAGCATAAATCATACAAAGAAGATGTTTAACGTGCACAGGACCTCAAGGAAAATGTAAAAGATTTCTCTTTTCTTTTCAAAGTATATTCTGTCATTGGATGGAAGGTGCAGCTGTGGTCCCCTGTGCGTTCCTCTGTTCATCATTCTGTTAGTTATACCGCTGTTCCGCTGCCGCAATAACCCGGGTTATTGCCATGTTAACCCAGGTGATGGCTCAGTGTAAATGGATCTCTGAAAAATAACTATGGTCCAGTGACCCAAACTTAGGATGAGATTTAATAGGATGAGAGATTCAGAAAGTGAGAGATTTGAGAAGAAATCTCCAGTTTTTTTAAAGCGGCAATCATTTACACTTCAGAATCAAACTGGTTTTGCAGTGTGAATGATTGCCACTTTAAAAAAACAGGAGATTTCTTCCCAAATCTCTCACTTTCTGAATCTCTCATCCTAATAAATCTCACCTTTAGGGGGGTATTCAATGTTGGTCGTGCTCCCGCAGCCATCTCCCGACGGGGGAGATGGCTGCGGGGCCCTATTCCATGCTGTCTTCCCCGACAGCGCTGAACAGGGATTCTCGGCAGAATGAGCCCAACATCACAAGCTGCCGGGCTCGTTCTGCCGAGAAAAGCCGGAAATAGGCGAGCTCCCTGCCGGAGATAGTCTATTTCCGTCCTCAACTCGCGGCCACGCCCCCCTTCTCGACGCTCAGCAGCCGGGACATTGAATCCCGACCGCCGAGCTCAAGTCGAGCAAAGCGAGAATGGGACAGGGGCTCGGCTGCATGCCCCTGACATTGAATACCCCCCTTAGTGTCTATAAGTCACCATATTTGTCTTAGTCCCCGTGACACCTCTTCCTGCTGGTGGGGGGACCTGTATCTCCTCCCTGCAGCTTGAAAAAGGTGCCAAGCCACATGGATGCTCCTGTTCCGGATAACATGATGTCACATGTTGTGAGGGGCCATGACCATTCAAATAGTGTCATCACGAATCAGGGGTGTGGCCTTCATGACACAAATTGCATCTTCACAGTCCACTCCGCCCACTTCACTTGGGAGGTAGCTGCCTCTCCTGGGAGTCCAGAAGACTTCCTCTGTGTTTCTAATTGTAATACACTGGCAGCTGCTCACATGGAGGAAGGGCAGCTGGCAGCATCCTACATTAGACAGGATACTGGCTTCTGATGCTCCATGTCTGTGTTGGAAGGAGAGTGTGGCGCTTGGCTATGATGTCACAGAGATGAGGATTCTGTCCCTGACTCGCTCCTGCTATTGTAAGAAGCAGTTTCCGAGTGTTAAGAGTGGAGAGTGCTACTGTTTAAATTCCATGTTGCTACTTCTTCAGGGGGACTTCATTCCCTGTACCAAGATGGCCGCCAAGACTGAGCATGTGCAAAGCCATTTTGGAGCTGTGAGAGTGTGTCACGGTGGTAGACAGTAGTCTACTTAGCTCCAGTGAGACCTGCAAATTCCTTCTGTTTTGATGCTGATCAAGCATCCTGCTTAGCGGTACCCGGTACCTATAATACACTAACCGTCTGGTGTATGACACCTCCCTCAAGTTTCGCTCCATCTACCAGTGTGTGTAACAGTGAGTACAGTTGTAACTTTCTTTATCTTCAATAAAACCACTCCACAGGTTAAGTAAATAGGCTGATTGTAGTTGCAAAGCATCCACTGATGTGGCCACAAACTCTGCTACAGCCCGTACACAAATATTTCCAACACATTAAAGCACTGCTTCCGAAAATGGGAAGGGTAGCATCAGGGGGCAAGTATTGGTTTTCAGTTTCAAGCGGTCATGGTTGAGAAGGTTAACATGCAACGCACTGGAAAATAGGCCTGTACCGCTTCTGTAGAGACTGCTGGGTACCGCTTGGGTGCCTTGCCAAGATTTCATTGATAAATTCCGGTGATAACAGATTTTTCATTGCTGCAATAGGCTATGATATACAAACATCAATGTGATCACCGCTTGGTAATCAAAAAGCCCCTGTGAGACCCAGATACATCGATTGAATCCTGCCCCCCCCCCCCCCCCCCCTAAAAAAAAAAGGTTAAGAACCCGCAACCAGGAACGTGCACCCGCACTAGGTCACCCAGTAACCTGGTAGGAGTATTTCACGTGGGCCGTCCATGTAAATCACTGCACTGCATTGTAGTAGGTTGTGAAAACGTTCTCCGGCTGGGAAGTGACAGCCGAACTGTATATAATCTTCTCCTATATTTAGCATCAGGCTGCCTGTTGCGGCAGCTGTGATGTAGACATGTACCTGGCAGTTTCCTTACATGCAGCTGGTCCCCAGATGTTCCAAACAAGGCTCACTGACCTCGCTGCCGATAAACAGAACAAGCATTGTGTGTTTGCAGAGCATTTAAGGAAATCCAGGAGGACATAAATAGCTCAGATGTCTGGCTGCTGCGCCAAATACGGTTTTGCCAAATGCATTAAATGTACTGGAGCTAAAGTGCAATGTACTACCTATAATCAGGCCGGCACCGGCAGACGACTGAGAACAAGGGTCTATGTCAGAGAAAGACTGGTACTGTTCTCTCAATAATACTATTGTTACTGGGGATGTGCTTCTTTTTTAGGGGTGCATTTATTAAAGTAATTTTTCTGGGAAACCCTTGGCACCCCCCAGGATGTATGAAAGGGACTCTACAGCATATCCAGGATCTCTGGGGGAAGTTCAGAGAGTTGGGGGAGGGGGGGCAGTGACCGGACTGTGACATCAATAGGCTCCTCCCCAAAAATTTCAAAATGCCTGCGATTCGTGACATTTAAACCCACCCCCTTCACACCATCACTGCGATTCTACAGTTGGTAGCTCTTGGCGCTGAAGGACCCAATACATCCGTACGTTTTGCCTTCCCTTCGCAAACTGAGTAGGGAACATAATTTAAGGGAGATGCCTTGGCGAGAGACGAAGTGGAGTCTTTTCCAGCAGCAACCGATAATCCTCTGTCATTTCATATACTGTGATACTGCAAACGATTCGGGATTGAAACGCAAAGCAATCTCACCATGTGTACACACATTAAGGCTTGGAGCATCTTTCCATTTTGAAATGCACAAACTCCTTTCCCGGTGGGGCTCCGCTGGGCGGGTTACGTCCGCTCTAGCCTATTGGCTATGTGAGGGGTCTGACATGGATCCCTCCCAGCATGCCCCGCTGCCTCCAGCTTCTCTGCGCATGTGCAGTTAGACCTCCCTGTCGGAAATGAGGAAGTCCAGGCTGCTGCGGGGATTGCATTAGTACATGTGAGCGTCGGAGCAATGGGCGGTGGGTTGTACTGCCGCTGCTTAGTACATCCCGCCCTTAGTCTTTACTGTTACTTTTCAGATAAACTCACTTGTCTCCTTCTTCAGCGCTAATTACCATCCCATCTATCCAGCTGCAAAGAGTGATAAACAACCAGCCAATCAGCTCCAACCTGTCATTTTTCAAACCCAGCCTGTAGAAGGGCAGTTAGGGGCTTATTATCTGGCTGTGTATCACTCTGCATTTTATTACTTTTTGAAGCTTGATACATCTGTCCCCAAGTCTCTTCTCTCTTTTGCCATCAAGGAAAATGGAAGGCGAGAGAAAACGGGGATGAGGGGGAGAGAGAATGGGACAGGGTCAGGGAAGAGAGAGAACGGGGAACATAGAGGGAATCGGGAAAAAGGACAGAGAGTGGTAGGGAAGAAGAGGGAAGAGAGAGAAAGTGGACAGGGAGAGTGAATGGGGGTGGGAGAAGGATGGGGGGAGATGGACAGAATTAGGGGAGAAGGATTGAAAGAGAGAGAGAGAATGGGATGGAGGAAGAAGGGAGCGTGAGAGTGGTTAGAGGAGAGAATGGGGGAAATGGTAGGAAGAGAAAATGCGAGGAGAGGGGAAAAGAACAGGGTGGGAATACGGAGAGATAGTGTAGAAGGAGAGAGAATGGGGGAGAAGTGGGAAGGAGAGAAAATGGGGGTGGGGAGGGAACTGGAAGAGATAGAAGGGGGTAGAAAGAGAGAGAACGGGGGGGGGGGTGTGAGAGAAACTGAAAGAGGGGGAGAGATAGAAGGGGGTAAAAAAAAAGAAGAAAATGGAGGGAAAACAGGGTAGGAAGTGGGAGAGTAGAAGGGGCTAGAAGGGGAAAGAACGGGTTTGAGGAGATGATGGAGAGCGAGAAGGGGGAGGATGAGAATGGTGGGAAAGAGAGAGAATAGCTAGTACAGGTTGGGGTGTGGTATAACACACCGACAGTCGGGATTCCGACAGTCATTACTCAGACGTCGGAATCCCGGCTGCACAGTGGGAGGAGCGCAATTAAGCCCCTTGCGGGCTTGCTGCACTCGCCATGCTGCGCTCGCCACCTATTTTATTCTCCCTCTATGGGGGTCGTGGACCTCCACGAGGGAGCAGTGAGGATTCCGACGTCAGAGTAATGACTGTCGGAAACCCGACTGTCGGGGAGCCGTCCGGCACCCACAGGTTGAGTATCCCTTATCCAAATATCCGTTATCCAAATTATTCCGAGAACCATACATTCCAGAAAGTGAAAAAAAAAAATTCTTGTTAAAAGCACTACTAGGGTCATCTATAACAGCACTACTGAGGACATGATATGTAACTGGCACTACTGGGGACATGATATGTAACTGGCACTACTGAGGACATGATATGTAACTGGCAATACTGGGGACATGATATGTAACTGGCACTACTGGGGACATGATATGTAACTGGCACTACTGGGGACATGATATGTAACTGGCACTACTGAGGACATAATATGTAACTGGCACTACTAGGGTCATCTGTAACAGCACTACTGAGGACATGATATGTAACTGGCACTACTGGGGACATGATATGTAACTGGCACTACTGAGGACATGATATGTAACTGGCACTACTGGTGACATGATATGTAACTGGCACTACTGGGGACATGATATGTAACTGGCACTACTGGGGACATGATATGTAACTGGCACTACTGAGGACATAATATGTAACTGGCACTACTAGGGTCATCTGTAACAGCACTACTGAGGACATGATATGTAACTGGCACTACTGGGGACATGATATGTAACTGGCACTACTGAGGACATGATATGTAACTGGCACTACTGGGGACATGATATGTAACTGGCACTACTGAGGACATGATATGTAACTGGCACTACTGGGGACATGATATGTAACTGGCACTACTGAGGACATGATATGTAACTGCACTACTGAGGACATGATATGTAACTGGCACTACTGAGGACATGATATGTAACTGGCACTACTGAGGACATGATATGTAACTGGCACTACTGAGGACATGATATGTAACTGGCACTACTGGGGACATGATATGTAACTGGCACTACTGAGGACATGATATGTAACTGGCACTACTGAGGACATGATATGTAACTGGCACTACTGAGGACATGATATGTAACTGGCACTACTGAGGACATGATATGTAACTGGCACTACTGAGGACATGATATGTAACTGGCACTGCTGAGGACATGATATGTAACTGGCACTACTGAGGACATGATATGTAACTGGCACTACTGGGGACATGATATGTAACTGGCACTACTGAGGACATGATATGTAACTGCACTACTGAGGACATGATATGTAACTGGCACTACTGAGGACATGATATGTAACTGGCACTACTGAGGACATGATATGTAACTGGCACTACTGAGGACATGATATGTAACTGGCACTACTGGGGACATGATATGTAACTGGCACTACTGAGGACATGATATGTAACTGGCACTACTGAGGACATGATATGTAACTGGCACTACTGAGGACATGATATGTAACTGGCACTACTGAGGACATGATATGTAACTGGCACTACTGAGGACATGATATGTAACTGGCACTGCTGAGGACATGATATGTAACTGGCACTGCTGAGGACATGATATGTAACTGGCACTGCTGAGGACATGATATGTAACTGGCACTACTGGGGGACATGATATGTAACTGGCACTACTGAGGACATGATATGTAACTGGCACTACTGAGGACATGATATGTAACTGGCACTGCTGAGGACATGATATGTAACTGGCACTACTGAGGACATGATATGTAACTGGCACTACTGGGGACATGATATGTAACTGGCACTACTAAGGACATGATATGTAACTGGCACTACTGAGGACATGATATGTAACTGGCACTACTGGGGGACATGATATGTAACGGCACTACTGGGGGACATGATATGTAACAGCACTACTGAGGACATGATATGTAACGGCACTACTGAGGACATGATATGTAACTGGCACTACTGAGGACATGATATGTAACTGGCACTACTGGGGACATGATATGTAACTGGCACTACTGGGGACATGATATGTAACTGGCACTACTGGGGACATGATATGTAACTGGCACTACTGGGGACATGATATGTAACTGGCACTAGTGGGGACATGATGTGTAACTGGCACTAATGGGGACATGATGTGTAACTGGCACTACTGAGGACATGATGTGTAACTGGCACTACTAGGTACATCTGTAACTGGCACTACTGAGGACATGATATGTAACTGGCACTACTATGTACAGTTGTAACTGGCACTACTGGGGACATGATATGTAACTGGCACTACTGGGGACATGATATGTATCTGGCACTACTGGGGACATGATATGTAAATGGTACTACTGGGGACATGATATGTAACTGGCACTACTAGGTACATCTGTAACTGGCACTACTGAGGACATGATATGTAACTGGCACTAAATATGGGCAAGAAAATGATTGCTTGGCATTCATATTCAGTACTTGAGATAGAACATATACTTTTGTTTCATGTTTTGAAACCTTGTTTTATGCACAAATGAAATATATTTGTGTGTATTTCATGTGGTTGATATGTTTATATAACATAAATGCAAGATACCTCGAGATACATCATTGAAATGTACAAATATTCTGAAATATGGAATAATCCGTTATGCTAAATTCTTCTGGTCCCGAGCATTTAGGATAAGGGAGACTCCACCTGTATCCTAGCAAATGACGCATCTATAATACTACACAGTTATATGGAACCTTTAGAACCCCTCTTTGTTTGCACTGCAGAGACTGGCACCATCGCTCGGACTGCTGGGCTTCATACAGGCATCGGCGGTAGCTGGAGGGAAATACAAATTAATGAATTACAGACATGTAAATCCTCTCTGAGCGGAAAGTGAATGGGAGCAATAGAATATCTAGAACGGCTTATTCCATCACGCTATAATAATTCTGTTGCGCTAAATGGAGATAGTGATATAGAAAACTGGGTATTTACAGTCAAAAGGTATGAGGGCCCTGCTCGCAAGCCTACAATCTATAGGGAAACAGGCATTGATACACAAAGATAGGTGTTATAGAGTGTGGATATGTGTGGACTGTGGGGATGTTATTGGATAGGAAAGGTTTATGAAGGATATGTGGGCAGTTCTGGAATTTGATAAGCTTGCCTGAAGAGGTGAGTTTTCAGGGAACGCTTGTAGGTTTGGAGACTGGAGGAGAATCTTATTGTGCATGGAACAGAATTCCACAGAGTGGATGCAGCCCAAAGAAAGTCCTGTAATTGGGAATGGGAGCTACATCATCTTGCAGGGTTTTAGTGAAAGCCAAGTCCCACTAACAAATTCATACTGTACTTGACTTAATGGCGGCCATCTTGCTCCCTAGAAGTGCATATAGAATGGACATGCACTAAATAAACGGTAGAAGTGCATCCATAACTAGCTGCAACTCACATCTACCTCCAACTCTGAATGCGGTCTTATATGTGCACCAGGAAATACACAGGATTTACTGCTGTCTTATATACGCCCAGCATCACAAGATGGCCACCTTTTGCGTAGGTCACCGCTATATTATTACCACAGATTTATCGGCGTAATTATGTTTGGGAAATACAGCTTAGCCTGCAGATTTGCTTGGGAAATTAGGTTAGTAGCAGTCTCCTAGTGTGTGCATAGGGGAAACACCTGTCAGCGCTGCAGGAGGACATCACTCACTACACAGTACATTTAGGGAAAATGGATTTTGTTTGTGTGGGGCAAGCAGCCGTTAGTACAGCCATTCCTCATTTAGGGCCAGATGCGGTAAGCCTTGTAAAGTGATAAAATGGAGCTCCTATCTGTCATTTTTCAAACCCAGTCTGTAACATAACAGGAGCTGATTGGCTGGTGGTTTATCACTCTCCCTTTTATCACTTTTCAAGCTTAGTACATCTGGCCCTTACTGTAATAGTGTTCATTCTAGTACCCGCCATATTTGAAAACCCATGCAGTTCCTCCTCCATGCCTGGGGTGTCGCTGTCTGCTGTAGTGCTTCTAGCACAGTGTGGTCTGTATATCAGCACTGATATTGCAAACCACACCTGTGCTAGAAACACCACAGCAGACAGCGACACCCCAAGCAGGGAAGAGGAACTGCACGGGTTTTCAAATATGGCGGGTGCTAGAATGAACACTGTGTAAGAGCTTTGTGGCCCAAAGGTACTGGCCTATTGGCCCCGGAGGTCTTTACTCTTTGTTTCTGGACTTTCAGTTCCAAGTGAGAAGGCCGGAAGGAAAGTCCTGCACTACACATGATCCGAAAGCAGAACAAGCCCATGGGAGCTGATACACAGATAGCCCCTTCTACCCAACGGTTTGCCTGTCCCTACCATAGCCATTGGAGTGGACTCCAGTAACCGCGGGGACTGTGTGGGAGGTGTCGGTGACACTGGCTGTTAGCATTACCATAAAAGCAGGTCTGTGACCTATCTTCCCTGCAGCAGCATACCCTCCAACATGACCCATTCCATTAGGTACAAAATGCTCTGTTCCTGGACTTCCCTGCCGGTGGCAGTTACAGAGTTGGGGCTGCAGCACAGTCAAATATTTAAAAGGGGGAGCCACACCTAATGCCACTCCAAACATCACTGTCCTGGACTCACTGACAGTTGATGTGACCCCCCTCTTTGAATGTTGGACTGTGCTGGAGCCCCAGCTCGGTAACTGCCACTGGCAGGAAGTCCAGGAACAGAGCATTTTGTACCTAATGGAATGGGTCATGTTGGAGGGTATGCAGCAGTCGCATAGCAACAGACCCCATGGTGGCTTGGGGGCGCTGGGGGTACTGTGGGGAGAACTGTCCCAGGCAGTCATGCTGCTGTCAGTGCAGCAGGAGCAGCGCTGTGGGAGAGATGTCTCTCCCAAAATGGCCACTGCCTCAGGGGAGACCGTTATTAATGATGCTAGATGAGGTAGCGGCCATTTTGGTAGGGCTGTTTTCAATAGTATGAAGTAGGGAAGGTGCAAACAGCGGCCACCTCCAGCACCGTAGCCCGGCGGTAGGGCATCCGCTGAAGACGAGCAGAACCCCTGACAACTAGCAGATACTACAGGGACCCAGAGCAGACATTTTTGGGGGGTGAGGGGGGTTCAGCAACAGGACACTGGAAAGCGTTTACTTAGGAAGGAATGAGAAGGAGAAGTTTCATTGTTCGTTTACTTAATATTCTGAGCAGGATTACTGATGTTCCAAAGCAGTTTAGTTCTGCTAACCCATGGTCTGAACCTGAACCGCGGGCATTTGTATATCTGTCTCTGCTGTGTATATATGAATGGGTTCCTCACTTGGATTCTTCAATGACATAACAGGGAGGGGAGAAAGAATGTCTTTCCAGAAAGAGGAATGTAAAGTAGTCGTCTATGGCATTTTGTGCTACGGGCACAATCTACGTGACTAAGGGGACACCAGCTGCGTCCAATTGTAAAGTGCAATGGAATCTGCTGTGCTATATCGGAAACTGTAAATAAATAAATACACATATTGCACGAGTTACACCCTAATCCTTATCGCATGCATAGAGGCATTTATTACTGCTGTGCGCATGAATCAATGCGACTGAACGCGCAAAGGATAGGATCGGTCATGTTCATTGTGAGGACTACCTGGTTTATGACCTGGTAGTCCTACTGCACATGTGAGCCCACAGGCCTGCGGATATGCAGGGGTTGGCTGAGCTCGTCACTGTCTGTCTGGTACATACTGGCACATCGCAGCAGCCCAATAGTATACGGGTTTGACCGCATTTTTGAGGTTCGTGTATCCCATCCCAAGACCGGATACATCTCCCTGTGTTTTCACTGCGATTTTTAAATAATTAGGATGTTTGGGACTTTATATAGATGAACTACAATAAAGTGTAGCTAGCCAAATCTACCAATTGTCCCCTCAGGTGATTATTATTGTCTGCAGGTGGAACCACCAAATAGTGCAGTACAGGGCAAAATGCCAGTGTGACACCACCAGTCCAGTATTAAGGAGTACAAACGGACCATACACAGTTTCCCCCTGGCCTGCGAATGGATGTTTATGTAAAACATCCATTAGCAAGCCGGGCGAACGAGCACGGCATGCGAATGGGGGCTGCCGCCCTGGCATTCGCAGGGCAGCGTTTGGTGGACTTGCAAGGCAGCGTAGACGCAGTCTTGCGAGTCAACTAGAATAAGGTCCATTGTGAGGGTAATAGTGATATCACAATGCTCAGTGCCCTGGGGTACAGAAAGGATCACAGACCCTACACACTGCAATAGTGCTGGGAGAGAGGAATAAGGACGAGGGCCCTGCCTGTTAGATCTTACAGACCAGTGGAGACTAGTGGAGGGAGATCACTGCAGAGAAACACGTTAGAAGGGTGTGAGGGAACCTGATTTGTTATGTTATGTTACGTTATGTTACGCCAGCTGCCCCCCCAGAAGCAGGCATCGACACTCCAGCGTTTGTAGGGGCACGTCCAGCATTTCTTAGGGCATGCCCAACATTTTTGTGGGCAGCCCATGAAACGCTGGGTGGTCCCGTGTGTGCGCCCCCTTCCCACCCCCTGAAGTGAATGAAACTCATCCAAGACGTTCCCTTCGGAGATCTGTACATGCTCATATTCACGCTACCACATCAGACGTGGTAGCGAATTCGACTCACACTGAGCGGGTCTGAACCGTCCCCATAGAGCCAAGGCAATAGCCAGGGGAAGAGTGAAGAGAGTGAGGAGTGACAGGAAGTCAAGGATATAGGAAGGAATTAAGGGGCAGATGTATTAAGCCTGAAGAAGAGATAAACTGGAGATAAAGTGGAAGGAGATAACGCACCAGCCAATCAAATCCCAACTGTCATATTTCAAACACAGTTGATTGGCTGGTGCTTTATCTTCTATGTTATCTCCAGTTTATCTCCAGGCTTGATACATCTGCCCCTAAGTGCCGTAAATGGCCAAAGAGCGAGTAATGGTATAGGACGCTCTGCAGCACTGAGGACGTAAGGTTGACCAAAGAATTAGAAGTTGCAATAGTCCTGGTGGGACGTGACAGGGCAAGAATTTGGGATGTGGTAGCCTGACCGGTAAGGAAGGGTCAGGTGCTGCATGGATGGAAGCGATTGGACTGAGTGATAAGATTAGTGTGGGGGGGAATGATCGAGAGGAGCCAAGGACTACTCCTGGGCAGCGGACCTGGGGACAGAAGAAAGGGCCGTGCTGGTAAGAGAGGAAAATGGGGCCTGCAGTAAGACAGACAGTTTAAATACGAATAGTCAGATCTGAGTATCATCATAATATCATTTAAATAAGTTGATTAGACAAAATGTGTTAGTGTAGCGCGTGCACCTCATTTGTACACTGACGCCAGTACGGAGACGCCACAGTTCTTTTGGAACAATAACAATGAATGTGTGTCTGACCAGCTGTCATCCAACCCGCCATCCTTATGCGGCTGACACCATACTTGTGTGACACATGGTGACAATGACACCGCAGTAATACGTGTTGTTTGAGGTCCGCTCCCGTCCTCCGGCGTTGGTCTGTATGATATAAGACTGGTTAGGTGGTGATGGGGATAGGGGCTCATTCTGCATCACACGCACTGATCCGAATTCGGCCCCTGCCCTGATGGCCGGGTTTTGCGCATGCAAATTTGTAATCCCCGACAGACGCTGGGCCGTTCGCAGCGCAGAGGGAGGGTCCGCGGCATGGACTGGGGTCGCCCATAGGAATACCCAGCGTCTTATGGGCCTCCCCTTTTGAAAATGCTGGCCGTTCCCATGGGTACGCGGGTGGACCGATGCCTGCTGGGGGGGCAGGCAGCTGACGTAACAGAACTTCAGCCAGCAGCCCCGCGCAAATAAAACTCAGTTCAGGCTGACCTTTTATTTGCGAAAGGCAAAATAAATCATTCGATAGTCAGCGCCAATCGAGCGATTTCTCCTGCAGCAGCGGTATGCGAGGGGGTGTGTCTTTGTTATACATCCAATAGCATGGTTGTGAGGGAAACGGCAGCATGGGAGGGACGGGGGACGGGGGTTTATGCCGCATGGCGGGCTCTCCAACCAGAATCCGGACAGTACTGCAGCTACATCCATATGGGGACACCGTAACAGAAGAGCCAAACCATAGACCGCAAAAAAACATGAAAAACCTTTCATGCGGCAATGTTTTTCACGTTGCCCTTTTGCTTGTTTGGACTTTTCCAGTATAAACGTGGGCGTGTCGACCTATTGGGCTTGACTTAGACATTGCCAACCTAATATACAGTTCCACCCCCTTATGAGTGCAGCGACAATTACTGGACAGTTGGGTGCCTTTGCATAGGTAGAAGTGCCCAGAGAATACCCCAATGTTTTTGTATGTGCATGCGCTGGGTGCGTGCACTCATAGAAAAAAACTGTTTGCTTAGTGCACCCACCTGTCTTTGTGGGTAGAGGATGGGGGGGGGGGGTGTTCCCATGCTAGGCGGGATCTGGTTCACTCGCAAGGATGCACATTCGCAAATGAACTAGAATAACCCCCATGTGTAATTACGTAACACTTACCGGCTCAAACCCAAGGATTTCTCACACACCGGAAAGTTCTTGTTTGAAAATAAACCTTCATTACCCAAACATATCGCTAATTACATTTATAGTTTTTACGGATTAACACAGATAAGAGGTCTATCAGCGTGACATATCCTGCGCCCGGTACATCTTTATCACCGCAGGGTCAGTTGCTGATGATGTCAGCCAGCTTTCATTTATACAGGAGTACAGAAAATGCAACACATTAGGGAGTTAATGGCTAATTAGCTAATATCATGTCTTCTCTTCTCACTGTACAGGAGATGTAGTAAGTCTTGGAGAGATAAAGTGGAAAATGCTTCTGTCTTTTATCTAGCACAGTCCTTGAATTGACGGAAGCTTTGGGACAACTTCTTTATATTATACTGATTTTTAAATGTGATATAATGTAGGTTAGACAAGGCGTAAACCTGCGTTTTGGGAGATTTTTTTTTTTATTGACATTTAGTGGGATGCAATTTTTAGTAAGGTTCTGAAATCACACATTATCAGATTTTCTGAAATCGGGATTTTTTTTTAAAAGATCGACTATTTAATGGGATACGAATTTGCGGGTGAAAAGTGCAATATGTCGAATTTTTTTTGTGTTTTCATAGTAATGATAATTTGCGATTGTTTAGGCATATGCGATTTTCTTAAATATGAAAGTGTGCAGTATTTAGTAAAAAATAAGTGCGGGGTCCCCCTCCTGAGCATAACCAGCCCCGGAATCTTTGACCGCTCCTGGTTCCAAAAATGCGGGGGACAAAAAAACTGGGGAACCAGCACCGGACTCCAACAGCCAGCAGTATCATGCCACAGCCGGGGGACACTCTTTATGTATGGTCCCATGGCCGTACCATGCTCACACCGTGGTTGGTCAGCCTTGGACGGGGTACCTGGGGGAGTGGGGACCCCCTCAATAAAGGTGTCTGTCCTCAGGCTTTACCCACCCAGGGCTGAAGCCCGGGGCTGTCCCCGGCATCCCTAGGCAGTGTTTGCTGGGCTGTAAAATTAAATGAAAACAAAATTTGCTTTTTTACAGTCGAACTACAAGTCCCAGGAGGTGACTTGGTGAACCACAAGTCCCAGCATGCGGGGCATTAATGGGCCTCCTTGGACTTGTATTTCACCTGTAAAAAGAATGTCCAAATAAAAATACACACAGAAAAGTATAACTTTAATACATACACTAATTTTACACTACTATACATGCCATTCCAGGCTCCAGCGGAGACTCACTGCTGCAGCCTCACCCCACACTGAGGAAGTTATTCTGGTTCACTCGCAAAACCAAATTCCTTCTCAAATGGACAAAACATTTGCACTGCAGGTGGGGCAGATGTAACTTGTGCAGATATTTGGGTGAGTAATTTTTTTTCTGCACAGAGAAAATACTGACTGCTTTATTTTTACACTGCAATATAGGTCTCACTTTGAAGTAAAAACCCACCCAAATCTAATTCTGCACAAGTTACATCTGCCCCACCTGCAGTGCACATGGTTTGGTTCATCAAGGAAGTTGCCTTTGCGAGTGAACCAGAATAACCCCCTGATGTGCATTGGGGGTGTGCCACCTGACTCCTGACTAGGTAGATGTGTCATACCCTAGTCTAGCAGGGCAGGAGGAGGATCCACCAGGAACATAGTGTGGGGGCACGATGGAACTATAAGAGGCAGGACTGAGCAGAAGACAGAGCGGGGGCAGGGCTGAGCAGCAGACAAAGCAGGGGCAGGACTGAGCAGGGGTGGAGCAACAGATTGAGGGGCGGAGCAGTAAGCAGGGGACGAGACAAGCCTAGTCAGCATGCAGAGTCACATTACTGGTAAATATAATAATATAGGGGGTTATTCTAGTTCATTCTTTCTGACAAAATCCTTCTTAGATGGACAAAACCATGTGCACTGCGGGTGGGGCAGATGTAACTTGTGCAGAGAGAATTAGATTTGGGTGGGGGTTTTCTTCAAAGTGAGATCTATATTGCAGTGTAAAATCATGCAGTCAGTATTTTCCCTGCACAGAAACAAAAAAACTCACCCAAATCTAATTCTCTCTGCACATGTTACATCTGCCCCCCTGAAGTGCACATGGTTTTGTCCATCTAAGAAGGATTTTGTCAGAAAGAATGAACTAGAATAAACCCCATAGAACTCATTTGTTAATAACAGTGCCTTAATTAATTAGCAGATGTAGGACCGCAAACGCCATTTGCATGTAAAATTGTATCCTTGGGATAAAGTCCTGATTTTTCATCTACAAGATGCTTATTTTTGTACCCAAGCACATCAATCTCATGAATGCTTAATGGCTGGAATGTTAAGGGCTCTTTAATTTGTACTTTAAAGTCTGTTTATATCGCTGTACAACAACGGGAATGTCCGGGAGTCCCGGATCTCCACAACTTTCCATCTTTAGTAATGTTTACTCAATAGTCTAAGTGATGTATGAACTGTAAAAGGCTAATGCAAAATTATTCTTTCTCCAAATACGACTGAGAAATGTTATTTTAATCTTCTCAACACCGAAAATAATTACTTGCAAGGAGGTGTTGGAGGACAAGACGATACAGCATGCTTGCAAATGGCTTGCAAGAGATAAGTGTGCTGGAGATGTGCCTAACACTACAAAGGACGCTTTGACTTAATATAATATAATATATCCTGTCCTGATGAATCGTTGCCAACAGGATATTTTAGGAACAACTCAATTAAAGCAAGTGGACCTTGTCTATGAACATTTCGGATTCCAAATCCGGATATACTAAAGCAGTCCCTGATCCACCCTGACATGTCCACCGTCTACCGGGACCAAATATATAATAGGAATGATTGCCGCTTAAAATTATGTCATCATTTGGAATGTAGTGACAGTTGGCCTGAACTTTGAACCCACCCAATAGTGTCAGAGACGCACAGGAGAGAGGGAGGGGGGGACACGGACTGAGACAATGGGGGGGATGCCGTGATAAGTCCTGGTGGGTTATTTAAAAATATACCCTGGAAGCCATATACTGAAATGATGATTTGGACAGGGCACTGATGTGATCTCCATTAGACATGTGGGTTAAACTTGACATCCAGCCCAGAACCAAGTGTCCGTTAAAATCAAACTGTGGGAGTCCACGCGCATCTCTTGTCTTGTCGCATGCGATTTATCACATGTAAGCCCGGGAAGCTGCAGGCGAGGGGCAGCAGAATTGAAAAATCCTTTTTAAAAGACTGGGTGGTTGCTGATTGGCTGAGAGGGTTCTGCAGCCAATAGGCGGCCTCCTATTGGGTTGGCTGCTGATTGGCTAAAAAAGAGCTCTCTCAGCCAATCAGCGTCTTCCCAGTCTTTTGAATATGATTTTTGAATGCTCCTGCTGCCCGCCAGACCCCGAACACCGGACCCCGCCTGCTGCACTCTGCTCCCCGCCCACCGCGCGGTATCGAATGGATGTCATACACTGATCGGATGCCATACACTTGTGATTTGGGTCACCCGATTTTTCATCCCGAACCACTGGAATCAATTGAAATCGGGCCCAAATCCCATAGTGCATGGGGGCCTTAACTGTCTTATAAACTGCTCAAAGCTGATTCGTCGCTACACGAAAACTCTACTTTGTCTCTCTCCAAATATTGGTTCATCTCCCCTCTTGTGCGCAAACTTTGAATGCTCAAGGCAGCGTACAGGGACATCTCCAACCCTTGCATTCGAGTCCTTCAAGAATGAGTGTGTTTCCCTGCACGAAGGGCCTGTCCTCAGATGCACTGACATAACCAATCAGGGGCTGCCACAAGTCCGCAGCACAGAAATCAGAAATAATGATAGATGCCGGGTCTCCAGCAATCAATATGAAAATGTCATATGATTTACTGGAAGCGACGCCGAGCTAGAAGGTTACCCTCAAATTGGTAGCTCTCTGGCTTCACCGCTAACCTAAAATGAGTTTGCATGGGAGTTTTCTATACGAAGGTCTGGCCAGAGTAATTACATAATCCCATTGAGGTCTGGGGAAACGCACGGCGCTCTAGAATTGCCTTCTATATCTCTGTTTACTGGGGAGGACCAGGAAATGTTATCGCTGAAATTGAGAGGGAAAATCATTGCCTGGATGCTACGAGTCCCGGAGACGGGAGGAGGAGTAATTGATCTGCCTGTTATGTAAAATAATTCATAAAGAGCATAGACAAAATATAAATGAAACGCTCGAAAAAAAAAAAAAAAAAAAAAAAAAATATATATATATATATATATATATATATATATATATATATATATATATATATATATACACCCTTTACCTTCTTAAAGGAAAACTATTGTCAGTACAAATATTTAGATCAGTGGAAATGAATTACACAAATGCATTGTTTGTATTTAATGGCATTAGGCATCCTGCAGCCAATCAGAGCACTGGAATTCTCCTAACACACCATCTAGAAGAGGTAACTGCAATAGGAACATCAAATATAATCAAGGGGTTACCACTGACAATATCAGTGCAAGGCAAGGCCATTGCATCCTATGATGGTGTTAATATTAGAAAATCAATAAAAATTATGATTTAATGTTTTTTTTCTTTGGTGCATATTATTTTTTATTATAGTCACTAAATGGAACTGAGTTTTTATCTCCACTACGTGTTAATTGCTGTTGCCATACCTACACCCCCCCCCCACACACACACACAAACACACACATTATCTTTGTACCCAAAAAGGGGGCATGGCCTTGCAGGACGACACGCCTATGAGCCACACCTCTTGTTTGCCATCTATGTGGGAGCAGCATGTCCCCAGGGCCCCTGTCTCCAATGAATAGGTTCTGTGTGAGTACCAGTAGGACTCCCAACTGCCCCCCAGTACCACAACAGGACACTACTACCTTTTACCTGCTCCCCACAAAATGTGACTGTCCCGCGAAAATCAGGACAGTTGGTAGGTATGCGTTGCTTGGCCTCCCTTACTGGCCTCAGGCTCCCCCAAATAGGTTAAGTCCCTGGTCATTTGTACCCACACCACCTCCGTCATGACACCCTGGATCTATTCTCAAAATATTTATTTATTATCAATTTCTTATATAGCGCATACATATTCCGCAGCGCTTTACAGAGAATATTTGAACATTCACATCAGTCCCTGCCCCAGTGGAGCTTACAATCTATATTCCCTACCACATGTACACGCACACACAGACATTCTAGGGTGAATTTTAAGCCAATTAGCCTACCAATATATTTTTGGATTGTGGGAGGAAACCGGAGTACCCAGAGGAAACCCACGCAAGTACAGGGAGAATATACAAACTCCACACAGTTAGAGCCATGGTGGGAATCGAACCCATGACCTCAGCGCTGTGAGGCAGTAATGCTAACCATTACACCATCCGTACTGCCCCATAGACTAGAAGCTCCAAAATTCTAGAGGCTGCTGGACATTACGGGATAGTAGGCAATTATTGACATAGCTGCTGGGAGTCGCCATGAAACTGTGAAAGATGCAGAGCACCGCGGCACAGACTTCATATTTTTTTTTTTCCAGGGAGGCTTCATTTACTTACCAAAATGGCCGCCAAACCTAGTACTGCCCATTTGCTGCGCCATCTTGTCTTTTCTTGTGCTAGAGCGTCACAGTGGTTGGCAAAAAATGTCTTAGCCTTTTCCTATGTTCTTGTTTTCCAGAAATCTGGAGCTGCATTCACCTGATGCCAAGCACACAGTGGTGCTGAGGAGCAAAGACCCAGCAACAGCTCAGGCCTGGTTCAGTGCCATACACGGGGTGGTGACGGAACTTGTTTCCAAGGTGATCACAGAGGTCAAGGAACAGCTGGGAAAAAGCGGGATCTCCGGAAGCCAAGAAATCCGGCACATGGGCTGGCTGGCAGAGAAGGTATTTATAATACTATTATTGTAGTGTGTTACCTAATCTAAGCCATACACACGCATGTAATGTTGTCAAGCACACCTGCTATAAAATAGTTAATGGGCCCAGATTATGCCTGGTTACCTTAGCCACACCATCCCGTTCATGTTCCTCCCCTGTCTTTTTACTGTGGCCTCCTCGTGGTGTGCCCGTTTACATCAGGCTTGCCTACCCTCCCGGAATTCCCGGGAGGCTCCCAAAAAATCGGGTCCCCCTCCCGCCCCCCCCCCCCCCCCCCCCCCCCCCGGGAAGGTTGGCAATCCTCCCGCATTTGTCAGACAGCTCCCAGCCCCCCTGCCGTGCCGCACTAATTACCGGTTTTCGCGGATCCGCGGCAAGGGGCGGGATTAAAATGATGCAAATCACATCATTTTAGCCCCGCCCCGCCCCCTACTCACGGACCTGCGAATCGCAGCTGCACAGCTTTATTAAATTAAATTCTGTACATATGCTCTCTAGAGTTATATTACTCTTTTTATGTTGAGATATTACCATTGCCCAACTTAACCACGACAGTCATTCATGGAAGGCAAAAACTGCCCATAGAGACCTTTAGTATACCGTAGTATACAAATACCGCTTTTAAATTTGACTAACTCATCCGTAAGGTTGGTGTTGATGTTGAAAACATAGTGCGCTACGGTTTAAACTCTACAATGGTATTCCTCGAGGAAGCTTCATTCCCTGTACCAAGATGGCCACCAATTTTACTACTGAGCATGTGAGGCGCTATCTTGAGACTGTGTAAGAGTGCCACAGTGGGGAGACAGTACCACTACCTGGTGCCTACTTACACTCACTGAATGGGGAGCTGTTTGACACCCGCCCCAATTACTGCGGGTAATTGTATTGTACACTATTGTCCCCGAAAAGCCAGCATGAGCTGCAGTTTATCATGGATTATGTTTCACCTGCCTCAGACAGGCAAAATAAAATCCCCAATAAATGCAGGCTATTTGTGCACACGAAAACACACTAAACCAGTTTTTTCTGGGGGTCTGATTGAATTTTTCACCCAAACATCAGGAAAAATCTTGAAAAATTTCAGTTTTTCTTGCGCAATGAGTTTTTGACAATAGTTGGATACCGGCATTGGTGTAATCCAAATCGGATCCTTAAGCTCTTCGTATCCCTATAGATTGTAAGCTTGCGAGCAGGGCCCTCCTACCTCCTATGTCGGTTTGTTTCTACCCAGTTTGTTTAATCACTGTTGTTTCCAATTGTAAAGCGCAACGGGATATGCTGCGCTATATAAGTAACCGTACATAAATAAATATTAGGAAAGGAATGTGTTATCATTCTACTAAGCAAACTTTAATTCTGTATGATAAGACCACAAACAATGGTTTATTAGAAAGCCCCAGCTTACCTAGACCTGGGGCCGTGTGAGCGAACAGAAAAATTAGGCAAAGCGTGGGACATAACATTATAAAACATCAGTCATCTTTTTAAGCCGCTCCAACTGTGTAAATGCCGGTAATTGTGCAAATTATGCAGTTTTATTCTCCGTTTCATGATAGTTGTCCTTAACAATATGAAATTTCTCTTTTTGTCTTCCACCTACTGAAAATGCATTATGTATATTTTCTATAAAAGGTCACTGATTAAAGAAGTGAATGTTTGCGCAATTTTCAGTGCGAATCACCATTTATAGCAAGCGAAGCAGAGAGTACATGAAATCTGCCAAATGCTCATGGGAAATATAATGAGTAGTTTCCTTTTGAAGTTTTGGCTTTGCTATAAAACACCTATTTCCAAAGTTACAAGATGTCAAAGAATGGCTGCTGATCTCATGCTTGTGTTACGGTCTTTCCGCTGAGTATTGGGCTGAACACCTCCAGTAGAAATGTTTTACGCAGTCTTTAGGGTGGTCCTTTTAGCGCCATTTTGCAGTGCTGAAGAGGCGCGTGCCGATCCTCCACCGCCATCAGAGGAAATAAAGTTCTACTGTTGCAATCACCGCCATCTTGCTGCAATTGGAATGTGACACAATGCATCAGCTTAAATTGTGGCATGTGACTCGTCAAAGGTGTAAGAACAGCTTCTACGCTATGGCGCCACGTATTCTATGCTGTGCAAATAAGCCCCAGAGAGCGCTGTACTAAAACGCTGCAGAAATTATTTTCGGTAGAAACAGGCAAATGGGGTGTCCAGATAGCTGACACACAATGGCCTGTATCCAATGCGGCCAGCGAGGGGGTTAAGCTGCGGGGATCGCAGAAAAAAAAATGATCCTCGCTGTTTAACCCCCTCGCCGGGGGTTGGGATCATGGGATGTACAGCAAGTTGGTCGACAAGCAATAGGTCGACATGAGTCTAGGTCGACAGTCAAAAAGTCGAGATGGGGTTTTTCACTGTTCTTGTACCCGAATGTCGACACAGTCGACATGGGCACAGTTTCCAATGCACCGCATCGCTCGCTGCGCTCACCATGATTCGGGCACGGTGCCTCTCTGCACACTGTTTTATTCTCCCAATACGCCCTAGTGGATGGTAGGGCATGAAATACCGCCTGTCGGCTCAAAAACCAGTGAGAAACCCCATGTCGACCTTTTGACTGTCGACTTAGACTTGCTGTAGACCCAATGACCGCGTATCCCCTCACGGGCCGCTCACTCTATTGAATGTTCCGGGGGTATCGTCACGGTCACAGGACAGCGAGGAATCCCCTAAACAGCGTGGCTCGCGGCTAATGCAGGGATCCCACTACATTTAGCCGCGAGTCTCACTGTTTCGCCCCCCCCCCCCCCCCCCTCCAAAAAGCAGCTTGTGCAGGGGGTCAGTTGAATACTGACCGCAGCACTGCTCGCTGTCACCGCTCGTTCCTGGCATTGAATACACCCCAATGTCTAGATCAACACAAAAAGGTCAATATGCACAAGGTTGAAATTGACAGTCGACAAATGCAAATGATCAACATATGGAAAGGTCGACATGGCTCTTTCGCAAATTTTTTCCCTCTTTTGGACTTAACCATCCACGTGAGGGGACTCCTTACACTAATTGGGGATCCACGTGCCCAGGTGTCTGCATTCACACAAATGTATTTATTTTATTTTTTGGGAAAACTAATGTGGACCTTTTCCTGTGTTGACCTTTTTCACCTCAACCTTTGAATTGTGTCGACATTTCGGCAATGCCGACCTTTAGCTGTCCTATTGACTGTCGACCTAGACACTGGGTCTAATTCAGATCTTATCGCAGGCCTGCGGTTATCAATAGACAGCGCATGTGTGTAGCCTGTAGTACGCACGCACGAGGCCGTATGCAAGATGACTGGCCAGCAGCCGGCATTTGGGGGTGGTAACCAGAGGTTTTCCGGGCAACGCTGGAACGCTGTTTTAGGGGAAGGTGTAGCTCTGGCCCCGACCATCCCGTATACTTGATTGTTCCATAAATTAGTTGCGATCAGCTCCGTGAGCTGTCCCACGCCCGGCAAATGGCCACTTTTATGAAATGAGCAGCTGTAACGGCTTATTGAGGTGGTGACACACCCAGTTATTGCCGTACAGCAGTGATAAGAGCCATGTGCACTGCAGTGACCCCACAGCCCAGTTCCTATGAATGGGTGCGTTCGTATAAATGTTTGATGAGTGGCTGTTTACCGATCCAAGCACAGGAGAAGTCACGTGAGGACTTGGTGCTCTAGTGTCTGTATCATTGTCCCTGCAACCTTTATTCTCACCAGAGTTCAACAAAACGTTACTCGGTACTTGTGTCGTTTCACGGCGCCCGGCTACGCTACGTTTTTAAGTGTAGTCCAACGTAGTGACTCCGCGGCAGCCCAGCGTAGTGTCCCCGTCACATTCACACCTGTCATGTCAGGCAGATTAAAATGGTCAATGGTTCCCACACAATGTAATAAGCGCCGACTGACTACGCTAACTGCGTAACGCTGACTGACTACGCTAACTGCGTAACGCTGACTGACTACGCTAACTGCGTAACGCTGACTGACTACGCTAACTGCGTAACGCTGACTGACTACGCTAACTGCAGGGATGCCTGACTGACTACGATAACTACGTAAGCTCCGGCTAGCCGCGAATGGGCGGGAACACTACGCTGATACTGACAGGGATGCTACGCTGACTCTTGTCTCTCTCCAAGATTTGATAAATCTCCCCCATGATCACCCGGCCAGTGACTGATGTAATGTGCTGTGTACATAAATGTTAGGATGTTGTATACAGTGCACTACAGAGGTAACACAGAGCCCTCAAAGTAATTATTGTACAATTATTATATAATATTGTATAATAATTACTATATTTACTATAATTACTATAAACTGTGATGAATTACATGTTGGGTTACATAATAGTTAATACTTAAAAAAAAATTCTTTCTCTTCCTAGTAAAACATTTCTAAGATAGATAACCAGATAAATCATTTGCATATACATTCAGGAATCTGTTTTTAACCCTTTGGTGGCCTGTGCCTTTAGGGGGTCACACCATTTGTCATAGGGCCAAACATTCTAATCGTGGCTGCTGCAGTTGCTATAATGACAGAGCTGACAAAAAAACTTTGTTCTGTCAGATGGTGTTCCCGGGTACTCAGAACGTACCCCTCCCCCGGGCCTTTTTTGTAAAATGAGAAAAAAAGTTAAACTTTCAAGATTAGGTTTTTCAGTTTATTTATTAATAGGTCAACAGTGTCTAGGTTCGAGATTGGATAGGTCGACAAGCACAAGCAAAATATCGACATGGCTATGGTCAACATGTTTAGGTGTCGACGTTGACGCCCAAAGGTCAGCCTTTTTCGTGTTGACCTTTGGCTAGTGGCAGTGAGCAGGGGAGATGCTGCCAGTCTGCTCTGCCGTCGTCAAAAAGTGCTTCCTCTGGGCACGTTCCTAGTGGGAAATGTGCCACCTGCACCGGTAACCACTAGACGGCGCACTTCACAGCGATCCAAGGGTTGCTCCGTTCAGACAAGCATAGTTCTGTTGCTGTCATGGTGTTTCGCCATATTGGTGGGCTGGTAACTGATCTCCGATCTATTCCCATTTAGAGCTGTCTGTGTAAGCGCACCCTCTACGCCTGGGGTAGCCAACTCCAATCCTCGAGAGCTACCAACAGTGCATGTTTTGCAGGTCTCCTCACAGAATCACAAGTGAGCTAATTAGCTCCATCTGTGTATCTTTTAAAATGTGTCAGTGATTAATGAGTGCAGCTGTGCAGCAGCTAGGTTGTCTGGAAAATGTAAACTGTTGGTAGCGCTCGAGGGCTAGGGTTGGCTACCACTGGTCTAAACCAACTCCAGTCCGAGAGCTACCAACAGGTTTTCTAGGATCACCTCGCAGGTGCACTCATTACTGACTGAAACATTATAGATGATCCACAGGTGGAGCTAATTACTTCACTTATGATTCTGTGAGGAGACCTGGAAAACCTTAACTGATGGTAGCTCTCGAGAACTGGTGTTGGCTATCCCTGTTCTACGCCATGGACAGACCCGAGGTGTATAAATACATATTATCTCAGTTTATGGAATGTGTTCCGGTCTCTCATGTTATGATGGGATTTGTTGTTTGTTCACATCATTTGTGCAGATCAATGAAAAGGAGGCGGATGGGCAGCAGTAACTCTGACCTCATCGTGCTAAATATTACCTGGACCTTGCTGAACTTCCTGTACCCCCCCCCCCCCCCCCCCCCCCCTTCATCCAGCGAGGCTCAGAGACCAAACAACAGGAAGGATTTCACAGTGTAGGAAATATTGTCTGGATATGGGACATGTCTGTCACTCTATATACAGCAGCACGTATACGTCTACCAGCCGCAGCTACAGTGCCTTACTGTAAGCCCAACCACTTTCTAGCAGCGTCCTTCCAGCCTAATCATATGTTTCTGGTGCCAGTTACAGGACAGATTCAGTAAAGCTAGTAAGTTTGTATCTGGAACACTCCAAGTTGCAAGGGGGGGGAACAATTATATTTACTGTATATTGTTTCTGTGCAGGGTAAATACTGACTGCTTTGGCATGTAGCCCACAGATGTTAGACAGCTTTACTTTTACACTGCAATTTAGATTTCCATTCGAACACAACCCAACCAAACCTAAAGGCCCCCATATACAAGTCCGACTTCAAGTCAGACCTGATTTCCATTGAAGTCCATCGGCATGCTCCCCAGGAGGGCTACGTATGATTTGGCACCTGATCTGCCTGGGGAGCTGCCAGTGGGGAACAGTCTGCAGTGATTTTAAAACTCCTATTCAAATGAATGGGCGGCCACTGATTGGCTGAGAGAGCTCTTAGCCAATCAGTGGCCGCCCATTCATTTGAATAGGAGTTTTGAAATCACTGCAGCCTTTTTTCCCACGCGCCCCCCTACCCTGCCACTACCACACCCTCTCCCTCCAGCTGCCAGTGCTGTGGGGGGGGGGCACCTCTCCTGCCTGGCACATACCTACGGCCCTGATCAGATACAATACATCACGAGTGCCGATGATGGCTCCAATCCGAATTATCATACGTGCTGCACATTCGGTCTACAGGATGCAATGTCCACTGGAACTCACAGTGATCCGACCTGCTGTCAAACTCCTCCGCGTTTGGCCAGTTTTCCTTTGATATATCAGGGCCGATCCATCCGAATCGGATGAAAACAGGCCAAATCGGACCTGTAAATGGGCACCTGAATTTCTCTCTCTGCACTTTTTACATCTGCCCCACCTGCAGTGCAACCTGGTTTTGCACTTTTGCGTGCTTTTTTTGCTTTGCAATTAAAATGAATCCGGTGCATATTTAGATGGGAGCAGCTGGGCAGAAGAAGGACCCTTGTAAATAACTGGGTAACATGAGTTATGTGCAGGAAATACAGGGCTTACTCTTTCCTAAGCCAGCTCCTTCCCTGCGCCTCCCTGCTCCTTCCCTGCGCCTTCCCTGCGCCTTCCCTCCGCCTTCCCTGCTCCTTCCCTGCTCCTTCCCTGCGCCTTCCCTGCGCCTTCCCTGCGCCTTCCCTGCGCCTTCCCTGCTCCTTCCCTGCGCCTTCCCTGCGCCTTCCCTCCGCCTTCCCTGCTCCTTCCCTCCGCCTTCCCTGCGCCTTCCCTGCGCCTTCCCTGCTCCTTCCCTGCGCCTTCCCTGCGCCTTCCCTGCGCCTTCCCTGCTCCTTCCCTGCGCCTTCCCTGCGCCTTCCCTGCGCCTTCCCTGCGCCTTCCCTGCGCCTTCCCTGCGCCTTCCCTGCTCATTCCCTCCGCCTTCCCTGCTCCTTCCAGCGCATCACACGCCATGTGCAATAAGAACACTTCCTAGATTAATTAGGACATAAATGATGTAAAACAAGCCGCGGTTTAAGGGGAATAGAAATCTTTATTAGCGCTATTATAGGCTCTGAGCTGAGAGTTTCCATAGTAAACATTTATCCCAGCATTAAACAGGATCCCGCATCTGGCAGACTGTGATATGTAAATGTTTAGTAAGTAAGATAACAATTGTAACAAGGCCTTAAACATAAAACTTCTTAAGCCCTGGGCAACGGGGGAGCAAAGCCCTGCGATTTTGCACTGTCTATCTCTGCGAGCAAACCGATATTGGTATATCAATTTTTGTGGTACACTCATACCAATCAGTATACAGATTTTCGCAGACCGGTCCTGTCTTTTTGGGACTGTCCCATGACCCACCTGAGGCCGGCATTGTCCCACAATGGGATGGCAGTTGGGAGTCCCTACTGCTTGCTGCTTCTCTGCTGAACAGAGAAGCGGTGTATAGACGACGTACACACGCGCACAGCGTCTATTAAGGGAGACAGAGCGAAAAAAAGGGTGTGGACTTGTGGCAGTGACACATTTGTAGACCACACCCCATGACAACTAGGTCACACCACCAGCGCACTACAAAGGCGCGCTCAGGGGCCCCACATTGATCTTTCATACAGTTGGGAGCTATGCATATACTGTGTGTGGCGGCTCTGCCTGTGCTGGGTGTGGCAGCTCTGCCTGTGCTGGGTGTGGCGGCTCTGCCTGTGCAGAGGGTGGCGGCTCTGCCTGTGCAGCGGGTGGCGGCTCTGCCTGTGCAGCGGGTGGCGGCTCTGCCTGTGCAGCGGGCGGCGGCTCTGCCTGTGCAGCGGGTGGCGGCTCTGCCTGTGCAGCGGGTGGCGGCTCTACCTGTGCAGCGGGTGGCGGCTCTGCCTGTGCAGCGGGTGGCGGCTCTGCCTGTGCAGTGGGCGGCGGCTCTGCCTGTGCAGCGGGTGGCGGCTCTGCCTGTGCAGTCAACAAACACTACCCCAGATATATTTCACCACTTATTAATGTATCACACTCACATTTATCACACATTCTCACCATTGCGGAATGATCCCTGTGGCCACAATCAGGCCGAGGAGCGTACCCGCACAGTTACCCTCCATAGCTGGAATATCGAGCTTCACACAGTCCCGGACACTAGGTGGTTGGTCAGTCCAAAGGTGGATTCCAGCAGTGTAAGTACGGCCTCAAATGTGAGTGGCCATGCATAGTGACACTGGTAATATCCGTATCTCTATGTACAGCTGGAGGCTGAGAGTTTCTGCAGACACACAGCAATGTTAACGCTCATATAAAGCACAATTACAGGAGAATATTTAGATGATGCCTCAGGCTCCCATCGGCATTTGCCTAATGTGCCCGTTAGGAAATGCGATCTTGTTAGTGCAGCTCACAATCAGCGGTTTTGTGTCGCCTGCGTATGTACATCAGTGATCACAACGGAGATCTCAGCTCCAGAGAGTTGGAGAGATACATTGGGGTGTCAGGGATCTCCTGCCTCCGCAGCACTCCTCTCCTCAGCATTGTGCACCTGTATAGCCCACGGGAACCATCACCAGAATATCTCTCCTGGGCTCGGTCTGTCCTCAGAGACACCTAGGGATGATCATTTATCTGCTATGTAATTATGCATTAGAATCGTCTTTATTGTCTTGGTTGCCGGATTCAGCGATTCTCACTGATTATACTGTATATATCCACATGGGTATTTCAGTTACATTAGTACCATGTCCGGTGGTCAGGTCATGTTGGGGTGTAGCGTCCTATGTCTGTATAGGGTGTAATAGATGTATTATGGCCGGCGGTCAGGACATGTTGGGGTGTAGTGTCCTATGTCTGTATAGGGTGTAATAGATGTATTATGGCCGGCGGTCAGGTCATGTTGGGGTGTAGTGTCCTATGTCTGTATAGGGTGTAATAGATGTATTATGGCCGGCGGTCAGGGCATGTTGTGGTGTAGTGTCCTATGTCTGTATAGGGTGTAATAGATGTATTATGGCCGGAGGTCAGGACATGTTGGGGTGTAGTGTCCTCTGTCTGTATAGGGTGTAATAGATGTATTATGGCCAGTGGTCAGGACATGTTGGGGTGTAGTGTCCTATGTCTGTATAGGTGTAATAGATGTATTATGGCCAGCGGTCAGGACATGTTGGGGTGTAGTGTCCTATGTCTGTATAGGGTGTAATAGATGTATTATGGCCAGTGGTCAGGACATGTTGGGGTGTAGTGTCCTATGTCTGTATAGGGTGTAATAGATGTATTATGGCCAGTGGTCAGGACATGTTGGGGTGTAGTGTCCTATGTCTGTATAGGGTGTAATAGATGTATTATGGCCAGAGGTCAGGACATGTTGGGGTGTAGTGTCCTATGTCTGTATAGGGTGTAATAGATGTATTATGGCCAGTGGTCAGGACATGTTGGGGTGTAGTGTTCTGTGTCTGTATAGGGTGTAATAGATGTATTATGGCCGGTGGTCAGGACATGTTGGGGTGTAGTGTCCTATGTCTGTATAGGGTGTAATAGATGTATTATGGCCGGTGGTGAGGACATGTTGGGGTGTAGTGTCCTTTGTCTGTATAGGGTGTAATAGATGTATTATGGCCGGTGGTCAGGACATGTTGGGGTGTAGTGTTCTATGTCTGTATAGGGTGTAATAGATGTATTATGGCCAGCGGTCAGGACATGTTGGGGGTGTAGTGTCCTATGTCTGTATAGGGTGTAATAGATGTATTATGGCCGGCGGTCAGGACATGTTGGGGGTGTAGTGTCCTATGTCTGTATAGGGTGTAATAGATGTATTATGGCCGGCGGTCAGGACATGTTGGGGGTGTAGTGTCCTATGTCTGTATAGGGTGTAATAGATGTATTATGGTCAGCGGTCAGGACATGTTGGGGGTGTAGTGTCCTATGTCTGTATAAGGTGTAATAGATGTATTATGGCCAGTGGTCAGGACATGTTGGGGTATAGTGTCCTATGTCTGTATAGGGTGTAATAGATGTATTATGGCCGGCGGTCAGGACATGTTGGGGGTGTAGTGTCCTATGTCTGTATAGGGTGTAATAGATGTATTATGGCCGGCGGACAGGTCATGTTGGGGTGTAGTGTCCTATGTCTGTATAGGGTGTAATAGATGTATTATGGCCGGCGGTCAGGGCATGTTGGGGGTGTAGTGTCCTTTGTCTGAATAGGGTGTGATAGATGTATTATGGCCACTGGTCAGGACATGTTGGGGGTGTAGTGTCCTATGTCTGTATAGGGTGTAATTGATGTATTATGGGCAGTGGTCAGGACATGTTGGGGTGTAGTGTCCTATGTCTGTATAGGGTGTGATAGATGTATTATGGCCAGCGGTCAGGACATGTTGGGGGTGTAGTGTCCTATGTCTGTATAAGGTGTAATAGATTTATTATGGGCAGTGGTCAGGACATGTTCGGGGTGTGGTGTCCTATGTCTGTATAGGGTGTAATAGATGTATTATGGCCGGCGGTCAGGACATGTTGGGGTGTAGTGTCCTATGTCTGTATAGGGTGTAATAGATGTATTATGGGCAGCGGTCAGGACATGTTGGGGTGTAGTGTCCTATGTCTGTATAGGGTGTAATAGATGTATTATGGGCAGTGGTCAGGACATGTTGGGGGTGTGGTGTCCTATGTCTGTATAAGGTGTAATAGATGTATTATGGCCAGCGGTCAGGACATGTTGGGGGTGTAGTGTCCTTTGTCTGAATAGGGTGTGATAGATGTATTATGGCCACTGGTCAGGACATGTTGGGGGTGTAGTGTCCTATGTCTGTATAGGGTGTAATAGATGTATTATGGCCAGCGGTCAGGACATGTTGGGGGTGTAGTGTCCTTTGTCTGAATAGGGTGTGATAGATGTATTATGGCCAGTGGTCAGGACATGTTGGGGTGTAGTGTCCTGTGTCTGTATAGGGTGTAATAGATGTATTATGGCCAGCGGTCAGGACATGTTGGGGTGTAGTGTCCTATGTCTGTATAGGGTGTAATAGATGTATTATGGCCGGCAGTCAGGACATGTTGGGGTGTAGTGTCCTATGTCTGTATATGGTGTAATAGATGTATTATGGCCACTGGTCAGGACATGTTGGGGGTGTAGTGTCCTATGTCTGTATAGGGTGTAATAGATGTATTCTGGGCAGTGGTCAGGACATGTTGGGGGTGCAGTGTCCTATGTCTGTATAGGGTGTAATAGATGTATTATGGCCAGCGGTCAGGACATGTTGTGGTGTAGTGTCCTATGTCTGTATAGGGTGTAATAGATGTATTATGGGCAGCGGTCAGGACATGTTGGGGTGTAGTGTCCTATGTCTGTATAAGGTGTAATAGATGTATTATGGCCAGCGGTCAGGACATGTTGGGGTATAGTGTCCTATGTCTGTATATGGTGTAATAGATGTATTATGGCCGGTAGTCAGGACATGTTGGGCTGTAGTGTGTAATAGAATGTAATTATATGCAATATCCATACTGTATATATTATAGTTCAGTCATCCATAAAATGTACAGGACACAGGGATTGTATTGCCCATTAGTGTTGGCACATCACTTACTTCTGAATTCTGTACATGCGGTTTAGTGTTCTGCATCGTACAGGTCTTGGGTGCCAGCTATGGAGACAATCATACACCGCCCAGATGCCACAGGTGAATGGCGTCTGCTGAATTCCACCTTAATTACAGACAAAGGGGTAAATGAGCACAACCTGCTGTAGACGTTCTCCTAGTTGTGTATGCCAGCCCTGGCACTGCCGATAGCTTCTCCCAGACGCACAGAGCTGTCACCTCCGCTGAGCCTGCAGCCAGGCTGTATTGTTGCTGATCACATGCTCTACACACTGGCTGTGGTACATGAATAATGTTCTATAGCACCGGCCCACCTGGCTTCTCACAGGGCGGCATTCTGCCAGCCAGTCCCGGTGGTGACTGGTAGCTGGGTCTATCTCACGTGGCACGGTCACGTGTTTGATGTATTGTTGGGAAATGGGGAAATTGTATCAGTCAGTGTTATTCTCAGTAACAGAATGCAATTGGTTGACTCAAATGTAAAATGTCCTGAGGCTGTACGTAGTCCCGGTTTGGTGCCTGATTCTGAATCGCA
Organism: Crinia signifera; assembly: GCF_055691185.1. Taxonomy (NCBI): domain Eukaryota; kingdom Metazoa; phylum Chordata; class Amphibia; order Anura; family Myobatrachidae; genus Crinia; species Crinia signifera. The sequence continues at coordinate 21,060,703 of NC_139221.1, read as the reverse complement.
TGCAATGATAAACGCGGCAAATCGACCATCAAGTGATTTCCCCAGCCCTGTATCCCTGCCAGCGTTTTGTTCCCTCCCCTGCCCGTGCGAACGGGTATCACATTCACCGAAGGCGTTTGCACAGAGCGACTGCACGTGTTCATATTTGGCCATGCGCCGACCTGCATAATCGCCTACGGGGCCAATCGAACCCGAATCACCCCCATTGCTCTTTCCAGGCAGTCTACAGGTCATACCAAGTCTTCCCCCATCAGGCCGTCACTTGGAGAACTACAAGTGCCAGCATGCCCAGATATTAAGGGTCTGCTGGCATCTGTAGTCCCACTGTAAAGAAAATATTACAGGGCACGCAGATATTACAACAGAATAACTTTATTAAAAAACACACTGCCACTTTCCATCTCTGTGGCTATGGGGGTTATTCAGACCTGATCGCTGCTGTGCGAATCCGCACTGCGACTGATTATCAAAAGACTGCGCATTCTTACGTATTGTAGCACGCATCGGCCCAAACAGCGACAAAATTAAGTGATCTATTCACAAGCCCGTCACAAGTTCATTGACAGAAAACTGCCATTTGTGGGCGTTACCCGCAGGAAACACGCAGGGCGGGTCTGTGACGACAGCCCCTATCAGCCTGATTCTATCGCACAGTTGTGGAAGGGTCAGGGTTACCGTACAGACCACGAGTCCGATGCAGGAATATTGTTGGGTGGCAAGGTCTCACCAAAAGGGGTGTGGCTTAGCGTGGATGCGCATTCACAAGCCAGGCCCCGTTTTCATCACTGCCGGGGCATGCCCCCAGTCCCTCTGTCTTCAGTGAATAATTATTCCTGATAATCGATGACTCCCGTATTATAATGACTAATTTTGAGGTATATATTGCCCAGTACAGCTATTATTTACATTAGCTTACACACAGTCACGTCGCTTATTATAGAGAAGATCTTGCTGCAGACTGACCGAGATCACCCGTATACGAAGTATTCCTGCATCTGTTTATGCCGCTCTGAATTCCGCTCAGGAAGTCTTATCGTGCGTTAATGAGCGAAACACAATCCTCGGGCCGGTTATTACCGCATCATAACTCTCCTCACACGGCCAGTAACTCCCCATCGGCCTGACAGTAATATCGCACTTTAATAAAGAGCTGCAAAATAAAATGATGGTCGAGACTTTCAAAGGGGTTTAACTCGTTTCTGATTTTTAATGAGGCCCTTATTATTTCCCTGATGAATGGCGGATCTCCGGCCAAGCTGCTGACCCGCGCTTCCAAATCACCTCATTTACTGCTCGGAATTAACTCTGTGCCTCCCACATCGTGTGCTACTTAATGTGGCTCAAACATCAACGTAACTACAATTAAGAGTTCTAGGGCCTGATTCAGAGTAGATCACTGAGAATTCACAGATCGAGCAATTATCGAATTTGCTGCACATGCGTACAGATGGTAGCGCACATGCTCGAGACTGAATAGCGACAATGCGTGCGGATCATTAACGCAGTGTGGCCGGAGGTTGATTGACAGGAAGCCGGTGTTTAGGGGCCGTAACCGGACGTTTTCTGGGAGTGTCAGAAAATCTGCAGGCGTTTTAAGGGAGAGTCTGTGACCTCAGCATCGGCTTCGATCTGCCTGATTCTGTTGAAACACAAAAAGGCGGAGATGCCGGCGCTGGACCTGTCTGTAATGGAACTTTCAATGTGATGTGGGTATATGTGAAAAAAGGGGAAATAATTGTGTAAATAACACTATACATATGAATAAAAAAAATATATAGGTGATTCTCCTGTAACTCGTACCGAGCTCACAGTATGTGAATGTGATAGGTGTATAAAGGTTTCTTTAAAGCTTGAAAGAAACCTTTATACACCTATTCACGTTCACATACTGTCAGAATCAGAATCTACTTCTTAATTTATTTAGCACCTTCTAGAAGATATTCGATGAATAGTATCTGATTGGTTGCCCATGGCAACATCCCATCTGAAATAAAACACCCATCTTAGTAACCCCCCACCCCAGAGTCCTAACTGCAGCCTAACCCTAAACCTAACTCTAGCAGTCATATGCACTGTCGACATTCACACTGTTGACATTACTTTTATGTCGAGATTGAGAATTTTTTTTTTACTTATCCTAAAAATATCGTTATAGAGGTAGAATAATGCCCTGTACATCCCTGATCCCGCTGTAATATATTACATCCTATACCAGTACTAGTGACAGAGGAGGGAATGGTGACATGACGTGTAAGCTGTGGTGCTGAAGGGGTTAATGACTCTGAGTGGAACGGTTTGTCCCCGCCTGTGCAGCTCTGGTACAGGAATTACAGGATAATTACTTACAGAAGTCTCCATATTACTGGTAAAAGTGACTTGTTTCAGTGTTCCTAAAAGCAGCGCTGTGGCCTTATCGGGGGGGGGGGGGGGGGAACCAGTCTGCGGTAAAGGAAGTGTCTCGTGCAGCAGTGCCGGATGACCGTCAGGATTCTGATAGTCAGTACACCGACATCGGAATCCCGACTGTTCAAGTGCCCGACAGTCAGGATCCCAACTGACAATGGCTATTCTCCCTTGCGGGGGTCTGTGGCCCCCCCATAGAGGGAGAATAGAACCTTTGGCGAGTTTGGCGTGCACACATTACGTAGCACTCTGTGAATTTTAATCCTTGGAGGTAAGTCCTGTTATTTATACAGGAGATGATGGGGGTCTCCCCTACTGTGACCTTCGGAGGTCATACAAAAAACACCTTTAAAAGGAATGAGCGTGATTATATTCAGGGCTGCAACTAATCACGTAGGGTGCAGGGCGCTGAACCATGCCACCCGCAGTAGTGGGGTTGGTCCAGCATGCATGCTGCAGAATCCTGGGGTGCCGGTTTACGGAATCCTGACAGCTGGCATCTGGAACATAAGTATGCCAAGGTGGGTTAGGGTTGGGGGAGGGGGGGTTAAGATGTAGGCACTAGGTTGGGGGGGGTACAGGGGATAGGATGAGGCACTACAGGGGAGGGTTAGGCTGCGAGGGAAGGGGTTTGGGGGTAAGGTGCAAGCAGGGAGGGTAGGGGTAGAGGGTTTGGGCACTTACTGAGCCTTTGCCTGGATGTCGTTGTCAGTCTTTAGACCGCCAGGATCCCTTATGTATCCCGGTTATATGTAACATCATGGCCATAATGTGAAATTTTGGGGATCCCTGGCATTTCTTTTCCCTAAACAGTTCTTTGTACCTGCAACTGTCACGTTTTTTTTGTGCAACCCGATTCGTAAACCTAGAAAGGGGCGGAGTTTCATACATGGGTGTGTCTGTACGGATGGCAGCGGGATTCACGTGGATGAGAAGGAGCTTACCTTATCCCACTTTCATACGTCTAAATGTTGGGAGAAGCGTCTCTACGTAGAGTTTGTTCTGTGCCCGGTCTTGCACATTTATTGTGTACATTCTTCTTAAATTTAGAAAGATTTTCACTTTCGGCAGCTGAAAGCCCAATTCGTAGCAGCGACAATAATCCGATGATTGGAAACACAACTTCTTTCTTCAATGCTCCGCTTCAGTGCAAGTTAATATAACCTGAAAGGACAATTCGGCAGAATAGGACGCACACCTTCAAGCTTGACTTCAATTAAAACTGACACTGTGAAATGGAAATCTTTTTGTTTTAAGAAATGTTTTCCCAACCCGTAAACACCAACAATCCGGAGGTCTTCTGGCGCCCACGGGGGACCCCACTGCCCAATCAGAATAAAAAAAGCAATTTGGAGACGTAGATTATATGTTATGTTTCCAAAACGTGCGTATGTATTTCTAAGTTACCCTAAGCAATTGATGTATGGGATATTTAGGGGGGGCGATATTAAAGGGTGCCTTTTTCCTATTAGATTACCAACGCCTGGCTTGGGAGAAGACGGGAAAACTATTTAACTGAAATGAAAGTAGAAAGCGGCGACAATACGGTGTAGAAACATCATTTAGAAAGCATGAAATAGCCTGTGTGATAGGCCTGGAAATGGAAAGGTCATTACATATCATAAACGGGGAACTAATGCTGAGCAAATACATTTTGCATTATTATCTTTTAATAAAGTTCTGTTCCCCTTTGCTTGGTTCTTTATGGTGTGAAGAGACGCACTCTTCTAGTACGTATCGGATCATGTGAACGTGACGGCGGCCATTTTCTCCATCTTGCCTCATTGATGACAGAATTTACTAGCAGATAGGGGCTAATCTACTTGAAAGGTGGTGGACCTAGATATTGTTGGCACACTGTACCATAACCGTCACAGCGTAGATACATTGTCGGCCAGCCGGACAGTTCCCGCTCTGATATGAGGGAACACGCCAGCCACAGGCATGCAGCCCACATTGTGGCCCTGCATGGTGGTTGGCAGAGCGTTTGTATAATCCCAGCATATGTCTGTGGTTAACGGGAAAAAGCGAAGTTTGTGCAGCTTTCTATATTTGGAGATCTCTCCTGTAAATGTTATTTGGGGTTTTTTTTTTTTTTTTTTGGTAACATAAACTGAGAGGGAGACGAAAATCTCTGTAAAAGCAAAAACGTGTTCTTGATCATGTGAAATAAATGCGTGGCCAGTGAGAATGCTGGTCTCTGAAGTGGGGGTAGACGGCCCAAAGACGAAGCTTTTCTCTCGATTACCAACTGGTGAACAGCAAATGAGAAGGAATAGTAAAACCGCAGGGAGAGGAGATCTGGCGCGCACGCGGGGAAGACAATCCTCCTGCTCCCATAGGAGAACGCTCGTTCATTATTGTGTAACCAGAAATGCAGCGATGGTTGGGACTAATTGTCCCCCTTGTTAGCCGCCGGTCCACAAACAGCATAGTTACAATCCACCCATTTCTGGGGTGATGATGCAATATTAGATGAAAAATGTCCTCACCCACCAAACATCTGGCCCCCCACTCTTCTGTGGCACAAGACACCTTTTGGAGGAACACAACCTTTTTCATGTAAATTTTTTCCACATCGACTTGCTGTATGTGTCGACCTTTTGACTGTCGCCTAAGTTGTGTCATGTGTTGACCTATGGCCTGTCAACCAATAGTGGTTGACCTATTTAATGTCGACATACTGACCCTTACAAATCTATGTAACCCCCCTTCCTTCCTCTTGCTACTTCCACATTAAAAAAATGTCTGCTCTCTTTCTATAATTGCTCCTACAACAGTAGGACAGAACCACTGGGGGTTATTCTTACAGTAGGACAGAACCACTGGGGGTTATTCTTACAGTAGGACAGAATCATTGGGGGTTATTCTTACAGTAGGACAGAACCACTGGGGGTTATTCTTACAGTAGGACAGAACCACTGGGGGTTATTCTTACAGTAGGACAGAATCATTGGGGGTTATTCTTACAGTAGAACAGAATCATTGGGGGTTATTCTTACAGTAGGACAGAATCATCGGGGGTTATTCTTACAGTAGGACAGAATCATTGGGGGTTATTCTTACTGTAGGACATAATCATTGGGGGTTAGTCTAACAGTAGGACAGAATCATTGGGGGTTATTCTTACAGTAGGACAGAATCATCGGGGGTTATTCTTACAGTAGGACCGAATCATTAGGGGTTATTCTTACTGTAGGACATAATCATTGGGGGTTATTCTAACAGTAGGACAGAATAATTGGGGGTTATTCTTACAGTAGGACAGAATCATTGGGGGTTATTCTTTGTAAGACGGGAGTTTTATAGAAGAAGGGATGTCGCCCATAGCAACTAATCAGATTCTAATCGATCCATTATTTTCTAGAAGGTGCTAAATAAATATCCCCCATTTAGGGTGTGGCGGGAGAATAAAATGGTGTACGAGAGCTGCATGGCACCGTGCCTGAAGCATGCAAGGGGATGCAGTGCACCAGTGATGTCCGCTGACCGCCCCCGCCTGGTAGAATGTGCACTAACAAAACATTGGTCCCCGTGTGAACGCAGGCAAAACTGTGAACGAACCTGAATAAGGCCCTTTCCCCAGAAAATGTGACGCCACGTATCTGCAAGAGTATTGTGTATTTGTAATAACCAGCGTCAGCTGAGACACTATGATCCCACGGATGCGGAGGGTGGACCACAGCATGTTTCTGACGCGGGGGCCTGCAGTTTAGGAGATGCCTAGTTGCTAAGGGACCTTTAAATATTTAGAGGCCTTGGGCAGCAGCCAGAACCATTTTTAGAAGCCATATTGAGAGCTGGTATAAATAATGGGGAATACGCGATACTTATACTGCAGACTAATGTTTATTCCACCGTACCTGCCACTGTTGCTCAGGAAATTGTTTGCAGCTCCATTTGTGTCGCGGTTGTTATGGGTGACGTAGATTTCCCACAACCCTCTTTGTTGCAAGAGACTCATTAGGGAATGCCGCTGAACTGCGCGTTTGCCAGCAAAGTGTTTTCAGAGTTTAAAGGCCGCAGAAACAGACACATACATACATACATCCCCCCTCGTAATTCTTTGTTTTATCATTTTGCCTTTATACGTTGCATGATAATATCTTATCCTATGGACACAAAGATGGCCTCCCCACTGCGCTTCGGAGAGACCAGAGCCGTATTAATGGCGGGGGACACTCCTCTATATATATATACTTGGACGTTCCAACATGACAATGATCCAAAACACAAGGCCAAGCCGACCTGTCATTGGCTACAGCAGAATGAAGTGAAGGTTCTGGAGTGGCCATCTCAGTCTCCTGACCTCAATATCATTGAGCCACTCTGGGGAGATCTCAAACGGGCAGTACATGCAAGACAGCCCAAGAATTTACAGGAACTGGAGGCTTTGTGCCAAGAAGAATAGGCAGCTTTACCATCTGAGAAAATAAAGAGCCTCATCCACAACTACCACAAAAGACTTCAAGCTGTCATTGATGTTAAAGGGGGCAATACACGGTATTAAGAACTGGGGTATGTAAACTTTTGATCAGGGTCATTTGGGCAGTTTCTGTTGTCATTAGGATTTAAAAAGAGTAAACACAATTGTTTGACAATAAATGGCTTCACCCAACCACTAACTATGAGTGACAGAAAAGTTTGTGAGTTATATTCTCTGACATAGCGAAACGTGTTGGGGGCTTATGACCTCCTGACTGTTGCCTAAGAATAGAACGTAAGCCTGTGGTTGTAAAGCCCCTGTATGTACTACGGGGGTGCGTTCAAAGAATGGGTTGGAAAGCCTGACCTGAACGCTCATCTGCAAATTTGCTGCCGCCCAGGCAAAGTGAAATCCCGAGAGTGAATTGCAAAAATCTCGCTATTCACTGCAAATCCAAACAGAATTCACCCATCATCCAATGATTTCTGCAGTCGGTGCAAATGTGAGTAAGGCTGGCTGATCATCTGCAACAGGACCATTGCCGGCGCTGATGTCACAGGCCCTCCATGTCTGGTCACGCCTACGTTTTTGGTTACCACCCACAAACACCGGCTTCCTGTCAGTTAAACTGGGGGGGGGGGGGGGTGTGTTACGATCCACATGCTCGCACATTCGATCAATGATCAACTCCTGCATCTGCACTTAAGTCACATGTGCCCAAGCATGGTTATCCTTAAAGGCCAGTAAGGTGCTTTAACCCCTTCAGTGGCAATCCCTAAAATTCTCGGGATTGCCACGGTTTAGAGCCGGGCATCGCTGCAGAGTTCACTCACTGATCGCAGGCAGCTTCGGCTCCCTCCCTTCTGCGACACCTCCTCCTCCCCCCTCCCCTTCGGGATTTGTGACTGCCGGGGACGAGGTGAGGGGGGGGGGCAGGTCTGGGCAGCGGCTGATTGACAGTTCAGCGGCGCTGCCCGGACCCAGGGAGGCAGTGGTGGTTTTTTTCTAAGGGAGCCCTCCCCATAAAAAACTCACCCAGTGGGGAGCGCTCCCCCCCCCCCCAAAAAAAACCCCCACCACTGAAGGGGTTAAGTCAGCGTTTGGGAATCCCTGTATGTTTGGATACCACTTGGATACCAGCCTGTTACCACCATCTCAGGATGGTGATAACATGAACACAAGGGGCAGATTTAACAACGAGTGATATTCTTGTTATCACTCATTCCAAATGATAAATGGCGCTCCAGCCAATCAGCTCCTAGCTCATTTCCCACATCGATATAGGACACACAGACGGCAGAACTGGATTTCAGTATTCCACTGTCCTATTTCCATGGCTACAAGTCCTGTCCCAGCCTTGTGATCTGTGATTAATATGAAATCACGGCACAACTTCTAATCGCAGCAAATGCATGATAACATGTCAGGGTTACCTGAAAACCCCAAACCAAGGTAAAGACTTGTACGTGACTATGGGAATCCGTGGTGCGCACTTTCCTCCATGCCCCAGACTCTGTGCTGCTGCTGCAGATCTGATGCCCCCTTCCCAGTCACTGTTTTCCTGCAGTATGTAATTACCATCACCCCCCTGTGTAATACTACAGATATAATGGTACTTCTTTACTTTCACGGCGCCACTAGAAATCGCGGTCATCGCGGGCATTGAATGCACTAAAAAATCGGGTGCGACGCGATGCCCGCGATTTCCCATAGGGACCAATGTTAAATTTCTCAATGGACACGATTTTCTGTTCAATGCCTCAATTGACACGATTTTTCCATAGGAAACAATGTTAAATGGCCCACAGAGGCCAAATAGGCACCCTCAAGTGTGAAATGGCCCCCACAATTGTTAACGCCACCCCACGATCAACGTCAACCCGAAGCGTGGCGAGCGCAGCGGTACGCGTCCTCCGACCTTTTCATGCCCTACTATACACTAGGGCGTGGAGTGAGAATAGAATAGTGTGGCGAGCGCAGCGAGCCACCGAGCCCGAAGCATGGCGAGCGCAGCGAGCCCCGCGAGGGGACGCGGATACCTTCACAGGTAAACGCGTCCCTTCGCGGGCTTCACAGGTATCCGCGTCCCCTCGCGGGGCTCGCCACGCTTCGGGCTCGGTGGCTCGCTGCGCTCGCCACACTATTCTATTCTCACTCCACGCCCTAGTGGATAGTAGGGCATGAAAAGGTCGGAGGACGCGTACCGCCGCCCCTCGCGGGCACGCTGCGCTCGCCACGCTTCGGGTTGACGTTGATCGTGGGGTGGCGTTAACAACTTGAGGGTGCCTATTTGGCCTGTGTGGGCCATTTAACATTGTTTCCTATGGAAAAATCGTGTCAATTGAGGCATTGAACAGAAAATCGTGTCCATTGAGAAATTTAACATTGGTCCCTATGGGAAATCGCGGGCATCGCGTCGCACCCGATTTTTTAGTGCATTCAATGCCCGCGATGACCGCGATATCCTATCTGTCCTAATCTAGTGGCACCGTGAAAGTAAAGAAGTACCGATATAATTAGTACCTGCCTGTTGGTTACAGCTGTTAAATTGGTTCACGTGAAGTAACGACGCCACAGCTATTGTTCGGGAAACGTACGGTTCCTGACACCTTGCTTTGAAAAGTCAGGGACCTGCAGGAGGAAGACGGGAACGCTGGAGACAGAACAGGACACATTCAGCTATAAGAAAATAGGAGTGTGCTTAAACAACAACGCAGTCCAATCACGCCATCGCCCTATAGCCTAAACAATGATGTACTAAGTCTTCGCTATTGAATATAAAGTGTGCTGTACTTGTCGCTTAAAGTGGAGGAAGCCATTGGGTGAACTGGACTGTAAAATGGGGGTCATATTTGTCCCACCATATCTGAACCTATCTTAAAATGTCAGAGACCATCCCTGTGCAGAGGGACTTGGGTTTACGTGTGACGCGTTTTGCAATGTTCCGATCCAGTATTCATCAGAGAAGTGGGCGGGATCTGTCAGGGAGACTAATTCTCAGGAGAATGGGAAAACTACCTACATGAACTTCTTAATAGTCCAGGAGAATAAGCAAGCATGAATATCACAGTACCATGTGCCTCTAGTCAGGGTGTAGCACAGTGTCTGCATTCCCACCAACAGCTACCATTTTTATTCCTTTACATGTTAAATGCTTCCCGCAACTCTTTAATTACTGCCAGCTATTTATATCGCATGCATATTCCATTTTATTTGATATTTAGCCACAAGTGGTTTGTAGCGCCGTACATAGGGCACACATTAGTACAATACAGGGTACACAGGACTATATATTACAGTAACTGAAATGCTAAATCATCGCACAGGTGACAATTAGCAGCACAATTCTCAGTACATTACAGCAGAGATGTGGGGAAGCAGAGCAGCTGGCTGCGTACTACCAGGGGTGGCTGTCTCAGGAACAGATGAAGGATTATGAGTGAGGGGAGATGCCGGTATAGACGGACGCTGAGTAAGAGACAGCTGTAATTGAGGTGCGAGAGAAGAGGAGGACAGAACAAGAGGGAAGAGGGTCCTGCTCCAAGGAGCTTACAGTCTATAGAGAGGAGGAGACAGACAGGCGACATGATATGCAGGAAATTAGCATGGCAGGGATGGCCAGGGCACGGGGCGGCAGGTAGAGGGAGCGGCCTTGGCACTAGATTATTCGGAAGGTCACGCTTTGAACAGGTGGGTTCTCAGTGCCTGTTTGAAGCATTGTATGTTATGTTGTTATATGTTTGTATCACGTTCCCTCAGTGCTAAGGGGTCATTCAGACCTGCTCAATAGGCTGCATATATTCGCTGGCTAGCGAGCAGGTAAAGGCCCCCTCCACCGAATCCCCACACTTCACATCCGCTCGCATGTGGACGCATAGAGGAAAAACCATTCGATGGTCGCTCACCATCGAATTATGAACTCTTTTTGCCGAATTGACCCCCAATATCAGCGATGGGGTCGATTTCGGACCTGTGCAAACAGGACTGATTCGGCCCCTGAATAAGGGCCGAATTAAGGTAGGCTCAGGGGGTCAGTACCCCTCGGCCACCCTCTAGCTAGGGCCGCCTGTGGTCAGCATGTATTTTTTTTTAAAAATGGTGCTGAGCATCGGGAGCCAAGGCACACTGACTGCACAAGTGTGCAGTGCATTACTGGGAGTTGACCCATGGGACTGCACAAGGGGTCAGAGGCTGTGAAGCTTGTGCTGAGCTCTGATTGGTGGAGCTCATCACATGCTTCTCAGGCCCATGGAAGACAGCAGCAGCAGCTACCTTGTCATAGGAGGGTTTTTAATCAGAGGCAGCACTGAGCCTGTAAGGATTTCCTACAGATTAAGATACCGAGGGACAAACACAGGCTTTTCATGTGGTATATATATTTAAATTAATCTCCCACCCTGCAGTTACCCATTGAGCAAGTTTATACTGCCTATTCTCTGTGTTTTGCCAGTGTAATATTCTCCCGCGCAGTTTGCAGCCAGTAATGTCAAGTGTGAGGGAGCCCCCCTGTCTAAAGTGCCCCGGGCCCCCGAAGGCTTAATCTGCCCCTGCCCTAAGTATGATGTTGGCATTATATAAATATAAAAATATAATCACTTGAATCTGTCTTTGTTATTTGTCAGGTTATTCACAAGGTTTGTACTTTCTGTGTACAGTATAAGAGCCCAGTTACAGGCAGCAGACCTGGGCCAGGCAAGGTGACGTGCACCGTCGGGTGGTCATACTTCTGTGTGGGGCAGGTTGGGGCGCGTTCTCTCTGTGGGTAATTACGGTGGGAACCCATGCTGGATATTACCTGTGACACCAGGGCCCGAGGTCTGCTCTACATTACAAAGAGCCACCAGGATGTGTCTGGGAGCGGCATTCAGCCTCAGAACACTTATACAAGTCAGCCTTTGAGCGGGACTATGGAGATCTGAATATACTCTGATTGTAGGACCGCGTCACACTGAGATCACTGGTTGTTATTGAGGATTAGACCAATGGGAGCCGCTCGGCTCAGCAAATGTTCATTTTGAGGACATTGTATGGGATTTCTGAGAGATTTCATTGTAGTGTTTTTAAATAAATGCACCTTTTGAAATGGACTAAGATGACTTATGGGCAGAATTAATGGTGAAAACTTTTTTGCTGGTACTAACACACTGCGCTTTGCAAAGCTTTTATTTATTTGGGGGAGGGGTTGGGATTAGAGGGGATAGTTATTGTGGATTACTAATTGAGGTTTATTCTGTCTGAATATTAAATTGTAAAATATTGTGAGGTTTGGCGATAAATGAAGCTGGGGCTAAACTATTGATTCAGTAGCTGAAATTTGCACCAAGGCTGTACATAAAGCTGCACTGCCAGCTGATTGGTCAAATATTTCAGTTTGTCACTTTGAGACAGTTAAGGAGCAAGGGAGTGGGCTGTTGGACCAATCAGAGAACTGCAGTCTTCGATTGGTCCTCCTGTTCAAGCCCCATCCCATCAGGGCAAAAACAAGCAGTGCCCTGGAGGACCAGCACCATCGCTGCCCATTGGCATTTGCTTCTGTCTAGCAGGTTGCCTGGAGCAGCACCCTGCAGCCGGTATTGATGCTACAGTGATGCCCTGGAGCATCCTGTGGTAGGCACCCTGCATTTACAGCCATTCAGGGCATCCTCAGTGCTGGGCAGTACTGCACTCCCCAGTGCTGATTGACACACCCCCTCTGCATGATATCATGCCCTCAGGGGGTGGGGCCAACACAGGGCGCATGGCTTGACTGACGCTAACCAGGGAAAATGGCTGCACAGAGAACCCCTGGAGAGGAAGATGTACTCAAATTGGTGACCGGCGTATTGACAACACTGACATACATTAAAGCTGGATTCTAACTGGATAACTGGGCAGTGATGTCATCAGCCAGCACTCACCAATAAGCAGTCACCTGGTAATTAGGTCACACTGGGTTCAGATTTTAGATTACATTGCACGGAGCGCGCCCAGAAACACTCTACAGCTCTGATCAATGTGCAAAAAGGACCTTTTAAGATGTATCAAATCTTCGTGAGAGGTAAAGTAGAGAGAGATAAAATACTACCAAACCAGCTCCTGGCTGTCACCACTCCAAGGTTGATACGTCTCCTCGAGACTGTTATCCAGTGCTCAATGTATGTCCATTTGCAAGTGATATACGTTTGCTTTGTGTAGGCTTTAATTGGAATGGTTCATCCCTTCCGCCGACTATATTTACCGCTGTCCTTTCTTTCCCAGGTACCCGGAGAAAATGACAAACACTGGAAGCCTGTGCTGATTGTTGTCACAGAGAAGGACCTACTGATGTACGAGAGTATGCCACGCAGGAAGGAAGCGTGGTTCAGCCCTGTGCACACGTACCCCCTCATAGCTACCAGGTACGTGTCCAGCGTCTATCTCCTGCTGCATAATGATATATATAGATATATACTGTATATCCTTATGTAGTATAAGGGTCTGTCTGTCTGAACGCGCTAACCCCTGGGCACATTTTTGTACTGTTTTCACTATTATGTAGCGCAGGTCCCCATGGAAGGTGACGTATATTCACCATCGCCCCTGTGTGGGGGCCGATGTGATTATCATAACCAACCAACCAATCAGCATGCACTATGTAAATGGAGTGGCTGGAAACATCACAGCTGGGCTGCACAACCATTCACACAGCAAGTGGCAGCAAACACAGGGCCACAAAGATGCCCACAGCAGCGAGTGCTCTCCCCACCAGCCGCTGCACAGGGGCAACAGCCAGGCGGCTGCAACAATGACAGCAATTAAGGACACCGCACAGACGGCCACATGCCCCATGCACACATCAGTACTTGACATTGACACCAATTTTTTTTTTAAACTCATGTCGACCTTGTATGTGTCTACATTTTTAATCTCAACATTTTCATCCTGACCCTGTCGACCTATTGCATGTCAACCTTTTGGTGTAGACCTATTGGCTGTCTTATCTAGACACTGTCGATCTAATAATCTACACCCATGTAGACACATGAAAAGGTCAAAATTAATTTTTTACATGTTTTTGGTGTCCGTGTCCACATCTCAACATGTGGACAAGCAATTAGCGCACTGCTTCACCTGTCGCGCCGTTCCCAAACAGGGTCCACATGGAGAGCAACATATAAAAGTTTTAAATAAATATATTAAGACAAATCCCCCAAAACTCAACGTCGACCTTTTCACATGTTGACCGTATTCATGTCGACTACAGGGCATTTATCTATTGACTGTCGACCCAGACATCGCCGGCCTACCATACGATCTTCTGAACGTCAGTTCCTTCCTTTTGTATCATTTTCTACCCCTCCTGATGTCATAATCGAGTTCAATTGTTTTTTTGTAACATTTTAAACAATTTTTAGTAATATTCATTAGAAAATCATTTACATTTATTTGTTAAATCCTCCCCCAAACACCACAATGCTCGCGGTTCATTGTTTGACGTTCGCACAGTTAAACATAGCGAGTATACACTTTTATATTTATATGGGCTCCGACCTGCCGAGAACCGGTCGCGGCTTAGCGAATCCACCCGCCGCAGTTTGTGCGTTGAGTGCTCCAGTCCTGTATGGCAGTGTCGGCAGCATGCACTGCATGTGGGTATGGGTCATAGGGTTGACAGTAAGAAGGTCGACACAAGCATTAGGTCGACATGATTTTTTCTTGTCTGTGTCGACGTAAGACCTAACGACCGTGTCCCCTGTATGTTAGAATCCAGTGCACCTATAAATAACTTTGCCTGCGTCGGATTTCTCAGAATAAGGAACTTACCTCCTGCATGGGACGGGGTAACATTACTGTACTTTCCGTGATAGGGTAACAATAGGCCAGGGCATCCCCCAATGCATCTGACCTTCCCCCTACAGGGTGTTCCATTTCCCCAAACTCAGACTCCACGTGGGTCATGTGTTCCAGACAATCTGTGTATCGCCAACTGTCACATTTTAAAAATCCCCAGGTGACCGGGAAAACATGCACTGTGTGGGGTCCTGAGGACCGGTGCGTTAGAGACATGGCACTGGGCATCTCATGAGGAACAGCGCAGTGTGGGGCAGATTTATTAAGCTCGGTGAAGTGATAAAGTATTTGGTTTTTATCACCCTCCAATCAGCTCCTAACTATGAAGTTACAGGCTGCGTTTGAAAAATGACAGGTAGGAGCTGATTGGCCGGTGATAAAAAACAGACACTTTATCACTTCACCGAGCTTAATAAATCTGCCCCTGAGTTTGATCTGAGCTATGATGTATTCAGGTACCGCGCACATCATCGCGGGCAGTCTGGTGATATATCACTAGGCATATACACAAAGTATAATGGCCAGAGGCTGTTATTTCATGTCCTCGCCCGGTAACTGTAAGATGTGTGCGGGAAGCTGAGAGATTTATTGCAACTATTCACATTTTAAGCCTTTTTTAAACAATGAGGATTCCTTGCAGTATGAATGTTCAATCTCATTTGCCATTTCCTGTTCTCGCGCTTCTATTTCTGCATCTCCTTGGGCCCCGGGCAGTAGAGAACAAGGCTGGGCCCCGGGTACTTTTCAGGGGGTGTGGTCTAATTGCAGTGAAAAAAAACAGCACTTTAAGCCCCTCCCTAGTCACACTGCAGCCCAGCAGCATGTGTTGGGTTAAGAAAAGCTGCTGCTGACAGGTAACGGGGGTCACACTGGGCCCTTTCAGCAGACCTGGCCCCAGGTAATTGGTACCTCCTCACCCATCTCTCGGAGCCATCTGCCAGCCAATCACCAACAACCAGCGTCGGTTGTGGTGCCGACCATGAAGTGCAGGGGAGGATTGCTAAGCACATATATTACAGACCTGATAACATGTACAGTATCTGCTGGATCAGTCCCCTGGGGATCCCCAGTGCTGAGTTCATGGTAAATGAAGCAAATGGGCTGCTGTCCCTTATACAATGGGCGCTCCGTGTATATTGTTTTATTAAATGTTTTATATTTTCACTTGCTCTAGTTTCGTAAGGTTTTCTTTTTATGAAAGCCATGCTTTATCTGTTACAGGCTGGTCCATTCTGGACCGGGCAAAGGTTCCTCGCTGACGGGCACCGAGTTCTCCTTCGCCACGCGCACGGGCTCCCGGCAGGGGATCGAGACTCACCTCTTCAGAGTGGAAACCAACAGAGACCTCTCACTGTGGACCAGACAGATCGTGCAGGGCAGCCACAACTCGGCGGAGCTCATTAAAGAGATCATCACGCGTAAGTTCCCAGCCAGTGCCTGTGTTACACAACTTATACATGGTGCACTGCTCCAGCCAATCACCTCCGTGTTTGAAAAATGACTGGAGCTGATTGGCTGGAGCACCATTTCTCATTCGTAACGAGTGATCACAAGAGTATCGCTCATTTTTAAATCTGCCCCTTAATCCCCAACACGGTGCCACCATGAACACGCATGTCCTAAGCTAATGCTTGTTACATTGGGAAATAAGGTGCTTGTCAGAGTCCTACAAGAAAGTAATATTTCATTATTGCTTTCACGCCTAATCCCTCTGCTAAGGTTTGGTTATTAAGCCGTGCGCTAATTAATTGCATCTCTGTCAGAAACAATGAATAGAGATGAAATATTCTAGTCAGGCGGCTTCAGGATTCTGCTAACCGGTAATTCCAAGTGTCAGAGTCCTCACGGCTGTAACCGTCCATGATTATACAGGCGAATGACTCCATCAGAGGGGCTCGTGTAATACCATGGTATGAAGAGTTGTCACCTGTGGTAACCAATCAGGAAGTGTCTAGTCTATCAAAGGGAGGGGGGGCCTGGACCGAACACCCCAGCTACACATAATCGGATGTGCTCCCTAGCTGAGACTCAGTACTAGAACACAGAAACAGAATAGCAGGTGCACCAGACATAATTAATATTGATATATGTTAATATATAACTTGACACAACGCTTCATCTTTATAAAACCAACTTCAAGTCATTGACCAACATTGGATCAGGAACATTACATGTCCTGGATTAATTATCATGGTGTTATACCTTTTGTAGATCATCCCTAGATGAGGTTTAACTGCCAGTCCATCACCAAACTCCAGGCCTAGATGGGTGCAGATTACCAGACCGTCACCAAACTCCAGGCCTAGATGGGTGCAGATTACCAGTCCGTCACCAAACTCAAGGCCTAGATGGGTGCAGATTAACAGTCCGTCACCAAACTCAAGGCCTAGATGGGTGTTGATTACCAGACCGTCACAAAACTCCAGGCCTAGAAGGGTGCAGATTACCAGTCCATCACCAAACTCCAGGCCTAGATGGGTGCAGATCACCAGTCCATCACCAAACTTCAGGCCTAGATGGGTGCAGATTACCAGTCCGTCACCAAACTCCAGGCCTAGATGGGTGCAGATTACCAGACCGTCACCAAACTCCAGGCCTAGATGGGTGCAGATTACCAGTCTGTCATCAAACTCCAGGCCTAGATGGGTGCAGATTACCAGTCTGTCACCAAACTCCAGGCCTAGATGGGTGCAGATTACCAGTGGTCACCAAACTCAAGGCCTAGATGGGTGCAGATTACCAGTCTGTCATCAAACTCCAGGCCTAGATGGGTGCAGATTACCAGTCTGTCACCAAACTCCAGGCCTAGATGGGTGCAGATTACCAGTGGTCACCAAACTCAAGGCCTAGATGGGTGCTGATTACCAGTCTGTCACCAAACTCAAGGCCTAGATGGGTGCGGATTACCAGTCTGTCCCCAAACTCCAAGCCTAGATGGGTGCCATTTGCCAGTCCATCACCAAACCCGACTGTATAAAAAAAATAAAAATAAACAACAACAATTAAGTATTGGTGTTAAACCAATTACACAGAACACTGGGTTAGGGAAGCAGAAAGGGTAGAACGAGATGTGGTCTCTGATATAAGACTATAGTCAGACACCAGCTAACGTAAGGCAAGGACACTAACCTGCGCCTTTCTTCCTGCCTACCTCC
The DNA here is from genome assembly GCF_055691185.1 of Crinia signifera. Classification (NCBI taxonomy): domain Eukaryota; kingdom Metazoa; phylum Chordata; class Amphibia; order Anura; family Myobatrachidae; genus Crinia; species Crinia signifera. Next base: position 21,042,910 of record NC_139221.1, on the reverse strand, counting down.
AGCTTGTACCTACAAGAGCCAAGTGTGTCGCCTGGTGATCAACTACGAGCACGGATTCTCCATCACAACTCAGGCCCCGGACGGTACTTTTACCAAAACATTAGCACAACAACCGTACGAAAAACTAAAAATGTCCTCCGACGATGGAATTAAAATGCTACTGTTAGATTTCGGAGGTGAAGAAGGAGAAATTGTAAGTATTGATTTAGGCAACAGAAATCCATGACATCATAATCCTGTAATTTACTGTGAGGAAGATGTATCAAACCTCGGAAAGAGATTACGTGGAGAGAAATAAAGTACCGTCACTAGGTCAACCCTATGAAGGCCGAAATCGGTAGACGTGGCTAAGGTCAACAGGGTCGGAAGGTCAACAATGGAAATGGTCCATAGTCAAAAGGTTGAGATGAGTTTTTCGCAATTTTTTGAGAAGGGTTGGGTACGATATCCCGGCGGTTGGGATCCACACAGTCAGAATACCAATGGATTGTGGTAAGGATTCATTCCTGCAGCCTATCCGTTACTTACCATCTAGATCCGTTGGGATTCAGGCCTCCTGGAACCCACTGTCAGGATTCCAACTGCCGGGATCCTGACCACATCCCCTTTAAGAGATAAAGTAAAAGGTTGCTCATAGCGTCTCTTCTCTTTCATCCCTCAATCACTAAAACACCTTGAACATACTGTATTACAGAAGCCCTAAGTAGAATAGTTTTTGCTCATTTATGTATTGCTCGTCACGGTGGAACCTTTGTGCCACCTTATAAATAAAAAAAAATAATAGGTTGCATGATGATAAAAAGATAAATAAAAAAACACAGCACATAACAGTCTCTCATTTCCCACAGCAATTAGATCTTCAGTGCTGCCCGAAGCCCATCGTCTTCATCATCCATTCCTTCCTCTCAGCCAAGATTACACGACTGGGACTGGTGGCGTGAGACCACATGCTGTATGAGAGTTCCGTGTGGGAAAGTCCATTCCCGGGGATTCTCCATAAGGAAATGGCTGCACAAGAGAATCCCTGGAAGCAAAAACGAAGAGGGTACGAGAGAAAAGACGCACAGAACTATAATGGCAATAATCACTTGGGATGAGAATACCCCAATTCTCGGACTCCCGGTCCGAGCTCTAATCTTCAGTTTACGCCTTCAGTTTTAGAATAAAGTGATTTCAAAGTTGGATCAAAGAAAGAAAACCATCTGTATCGAGCTGCGTTAAAGTGTATCCATCACCTATACACAATGGGAACGGCCATTTTATGTGCTTGCGTATGCAATAGGAACTGGTCACATGACCAAAGCCCGAGAGATAATGAGTCACTGCTGCATTCTTTTGCCCACAAAATGGCTGCCTGTCGTATGTTCAAGAGATAATGGTGATCTATCACTGAGTGCTTCCTGGCTACGGCTGGGCCTTTTTTTTTTTTAAGAAAGTAAAGGGACAATATATCAATTTAATCAGAATTGTTTTCTTTACCTACGAATGCGATTCCTGAATTTGCCACATGAGCCATTTAGGTTTTCACCCAATGGCTTATTCAATGACAGAGCCGATTTAGCTTATTATTTCCAAATGGCTTCCCTGGGCACTGCCCCAGTATAAAAGAGCTGAAGACACAGTGAGGCAGCCATTTTGTCAGCTGAACCAGTTTTCATTCAGTGGGAACCAGAACTGAGGTAGATTCATATATTGACAAACATTCAATATATTAATGGTCAGGACTATTCTCTCAAGCTGGATATATATCTTCACTTTGTGTAGGTGGCAATCGATACCCGATGGGGACCAATGGTCCCAGGGAGCCATTGATGACCCTGACACAAGATGGAAAAAAAAAACTACAGTATATATAATATGTTATAGAAAGGACCAAGCTTATGATAATCTTATGGTGATTTTTTTAGATTTTCTGACAGGAAAAATGTAAACGAAAAAATAAAGTGCTTGTTTTTGTCTTTTTTGCTCCTAAAGCAAAAAAGATTGACCTAGAAATTCACAGGAAAATGGTGACATCACTGATGGCTGGCTGACGTCACAAAATGGCTGCCTCCACCACAAATCAGCAGGGAAGGCAATCTAAGGATTTATTTCTGTCCCTTGCAGTCTTAACACTACCAGCACAGTTGAAAATGAACAATCTAATATTTTTTATTTTTTCCACAATAATTCTTTCATTACTCTGACATTAGAATTATTAGACAACTTGATGTTGGTCTAACAGGAAAAACAGCCAACATTTGTTTGATTTTTGTAATTAACACTTGATTCCCGTCAGACCACGTCTACATAAAATATCGGTACTTTAATTCATTGAGAAAGGAGAGTAATAATTATTTTAGTATATTTTAATCCTTTAAATAAAATCTTTTTATTGGATTATGAAATTTTCAATTTTATTGTTGAAACTTTTTCTTCCTGACAATTATTGTAAATAAGAATAATAAAAATATGAAATATTGAAATCCTAGTGTCTTTTCTGTACATGGAAAGACTACGGTCCAAATGCACTTTATGTAAGCATGCTGGTGTTGTTGTCAAGGGCAACTCCATGGGGTAAACTTACAAAAGGTAGGAGGCGCCAACCAATAAAATTCTAGACATCACTATCTAGTGTACCAGATAAAAGATGGCAACATCTGATTGGGTGCTGTGTTCAACACCTCTACTCATGCACAGAAATTCCGCCCCACAACCCACTTTGTCCCTCACTAGTGGACCATACCAAATCCCTGACCTCAGCTGTCTCCCTTAAAATTCTGGCACCTCTAACCCATAAACTAGAAGTTACTCTCATGCCTCAATAACTGGTAAATCCTATGAGTACCAGTGTAGCCAAAAGTAAGTGTTAAAGTCTAAAATACTTCCATATTCTAACTAAGTACTGCATATCTTTTATTTTGTTGATCACATCCTGGAAATGTTAACAAAAGCAGCTGCATGAAACCTATTCCAAATATATCCTCATGGTATAAATAAAACATATTTCACATCTAATAAATAATCAAGATGAACTGTAAATTGAGAAGTGCAAACTTATTATCCTTCTAGTACCCTGATAAAAAAACTCCTGTAATTCCTCTAGTAGCCACTAGGGTGTGCCGACAACTCCCACCCACAATAGCTTCTGCATGACAGTCAAGTTGCGGATTGGCGGCACAGCCACTGATTTCCCAGACATCGATGCTAGGGATGTGTGCATATCTGAGATGTATGTAAGCCAGGGGAGGGGAGGGGGGTGTCCGCACACAACTATGAATTCGCTTCTCTGGCCCAACTTACTCCACCGGTAAGCATACAGCAGGATAGGACACCATGAAATGTAGCGCAGTATATTGTATTCTGTTATAGTCAGCATGTTCCGCTCCTTCAGGTTTGTACATGGTAGCAGCCGACACCTTAGAAGTCCGTTCTCCCTCACATCAGAAGGACCTTTGTGCAGCACGGAATAGATCTAAAGTCACCTTGGAGTAAAGTACAAGAGGATACGGGGGAAGGATAAAGAGACGCTCGCATTCCGCCAAAGCAAACGGATGATATTGTGTGTGGAAACAAAGGGCTCAGCGAGAAGCAGGAGCGGAACACAATGCAGGGAGTGCGGAGGTCAGAACAGGTATAGGGAGAGCCATTACCAGCTGCGGGAGCAGTGATCAGCAGGAAGCTGTAGTCAAACGCTTTATTAAGGGCGAACAAATAATACAAAACTGTGTACACAAAAAAAAGAACAAAAACACACAATTTACAATCTGTTTAGTTTAAACATTATTTTAAATTATCCATCATTCAAGTTTTCTTCATCTTGTCAAGTTCCCATTGTATCACCTGGGGAAAAATTAAATAAAAAAAAATAAAAAACAATTAGAATGCTTTAACACAGATATAGTCCCCGATTCTGGTCCTTTTGTTCCCCTGCGTATTCGCGATGTTTCGTGACTGCGCTTACACATATACTTTTATGCGCATGTGCAGATGCTTGGTGTGAGCAGGCACAGGGAACTGCTTGTTTGCCGTCCTATTTGTACCTAGCAGCCGTGCAACTGTTGTGGAACTACACATCCCAGCATGCCCTGCCATAATTTTAAATATGCCCTACGATTAAACCTGTGGCAGTGCATGCTGGGATGTGTAGTTTCACACTACACATCCCACACACAAGAAGTTTTGCACTTCTGCATCACATTACCCAGACATGTATGCAGGTAAGAAGAGGCCGGCACTCTCTGCATCACATTACCCAGACATGTATGCAGGTAAGAAAAGGCCGGCACTCTCTCCGCATCACATTACCCAGACATGTATACAGGTAAGAAGAGGCCGGCACTCTCTCCGCATTACATTACCCAGACACGTAACCAGGTAAGGAGAGGCCAACACTCTCTCCGCATCACATTACCCAGACATGTATGCAGGTAAGAAAAGGCCGGCACTCTCTCCGCATCACATTACCCAGACATGTATGCAGGCAAGAAGAGGCCGGCACTCTCTGCATCACATTACCCAGACATGTATGCAGGTAAGAAAAGGCCGGCACTCTCTCCGCATCACATTACCCAGACATGTATGCAGGTAAGAAAAGGCCGGCACTCTCTCCGCATCACATTACCCAGACATGTATGCAGGCAAGAAGAGGCCGGCACTCTCTGCATCACATTACCCAGACATGTATGCAGGTAAGAAAAGGCCGGCACTCTCTCCGCATCACATTACCCAGACATGTATGCAGGTAAGAAAAGGCCGGCACTCTCTCCGCATCACATTACCCAGACGCGTAACCAGGTAAGGAGAGGCCAACACTCTCTCCGCATCACATTACCCAGACATGTACGCAGGTAAGAGGCCGGCACTCTCTCCGCATCACATGACCCAGACATGTACACAGGTAAGAAGAGGCCGGCACTCTCTCCGCATCACATGACCCAGACATGTACACAGGTAAGAAGAGGCCGGCACTCTCTCCGCATTACATTACCCAGACATGTATGCAGGTAAGAAGAGGCCGGAACTCACCTGCATACATGTCTGGGTTATGTGATGCGGAGAAAGAAGAGGCCGGAACTCACCTGCATACATGTCTGGGTTATGTGATGCGGAGAAAGAAGAGGCCAGCACTCTCTCCGCATCACATTACCCATACAGGATGCGGTCAAAAGCCCGTCGGTCGAAATACCGATGCTGGAATCCTGACACCCATAGAGGGAGAATAAAAAATAGTGTGCCGAGCGCATCACCAGGCCCACGCAGCGAGGCACCAGGCACGCTGCATGGCGAGTGCAGCAAGGGGGAGGGGGGGGGGGGGGCGGCGATCCACTGCCCCCCCTTGTCAGCATTTCGGCAGTCGGGATTCTGGTGTCGGTATTTTGACCGCCTGGATTTCATACTGAATCCAGCCAGACATGTATGCAGGTAAGAAGAGGCCAGCACTCTCTCCACATTAAGAAATGTTGACATGAGTATACACCATAAGGACACTGACTAAGTTCCAGCTACGCTGATAGGACTGACAGGCAGCCAATAGCTACAAGTGTTCTGGAATAATTTAGCACAATACGATCTTGCCCTATGTTACATCCAGTGCCTGCCATTACTCTTCAATAGAACCTTTTTGTTGGCACAGGGAAATGCGAATGTTCTGGACCACTGCCCCGGGGTCATACGTGACGGATCACTGACAGCGTTACAAAGCGTCACTGCATGACTGGACACAGAGAGACAATGTAACAAGACAGGCCGGGAATATGCTGCCGTGTTACAGCAATATCAGCTCATGAGGCAATATCCCATCCCCGTCTCTGGAATACAGTTCTGTGTAGGGCATCTGTATGACTGGTCATTTCCTCTTACAGTAAGTCAGAACTGCCGCGTGTCCACACATTCTACATTCATGTAGCCAAACTGGTAAAGTAATTCCCATTTTAAGCAACTTAGGCAAGAAAAAAAAAAAAGATATGATCTATCTACTTGTGAGCTGGAGGTCTCACGCAACCAGTAGAAACACTTTAACATTACAGTCCTCTTCATAGCCAATAGAATGGTCTATTCTCCAAACCTTTGAGAGAGATAAAGGGCAGAATGTATAATTGGAGAGAGATAAAGTGGAGCAGTTGTCCTTAACCAATCAGTTTCTCTCTCCTAGGTTTAATCCCTCCTTCTAATACTGAAGTAGGCAAAGTACTAGAACGACCATTATCGTGTATCGTGACGAGAGAATTTAAGAATTGTAAAAGGTTGCGCAAGATACAGTAGTAAACACTGAGTTATTACCTGGTAATGGGTTTTCCTCTACTCCACCATGGCAGCCCTCACTCATGGGTTTCTCCCTTCTGGGTAGTGCAATTCGAAAGGAAAGAAAGACACCAGCCCCCATAAAAGGGCTCCTCCTCCTTCCTCCAGTGTCTTTAAATTCTTCAGCTAAAAAACATAACAGATTAGTACACAACACATAAATAACAACAAGTGAGGGTAGGGAATATATGCTGCCATGGTGGAGTAGAGGAAAACCCATTACCAGGTAATAACTCGGTGTTTCCTCTACCTCCCCCATGGCAGCCCTCACTCATGGGTCGTACCCAAGCAGTATGCCCACACAGGGGGGGTTAGTACTCACGTAACTGAAACATGAGCCTACTTCGGCTATAACAATTAAATAATAATTTTTCTTCAACTTGTTTCACAAGACTGCCGCGCTCAGGATTCTTCTCCCAAACTTGGCATCTGCTGATGACATCACATCGACTCTGTAATGCTTTGTGAAGGTATGCACCGACGACCATCCTGCCGCTTTGCATAATTCTAAAACTGAAGCGGATTCCTTCTCCGCCCAGGATGAGGCCACCGACCTTGTGGAGTGAGCTTTAAGTCCTTCAGGCGGTACCGCGCCTCTTATTTGGTACGCCTTTAAGATGCACTCCCTGATCCATCTTGATAGCGTTTGCTTGGACGCCGCCTGACCTTTTTTGTGTCCTTCCATCAGTATAAACAGATTCCTTGCTTGTCGCACTTCTGCTGACCTCTGTTTGTACACTGTTAGGGCCCTAACAACGTCCAACATATGAAGACGCTCCTCCTTGCTGTTCGACGGGTTGGAACAAAAGGATGGGAGCACAATTTCCTGATTTACATGGAATTCTGATGCGACTTTCAGCACAAACTGTGGATTTGTTCTTAGAGTTACTTTATCTTCATAGAAATTCAGATAAGGTTCATCTATCCATAGTGCCTGCAACTCTGAGACTCTGCGGGCTGAAGTTATGGCCACAAGAAATAGCACTTTCCATGATAGTAACTTGAGTGGTATTTCATGTATTGGTTCAAAAGGGTCCTCCATGAGAACACCTACGGTGGTAGCGGACTTCTGACCCTTAGTTTCAGTCTTTTCACCGCTTGCATGAACCGGCGCACATCCCTGTTGTTTGCCACGTCCCAGTTTAGCATGGAGGCTAGCGCTGATATTTGCACCTTCAGGGTACTAGCTGAGAGGCCCATCTGTAGGCCTTTCTGTAGGAAGCTTAATATCGTCGCCACTAATTGTGGGTCTTTCTGCTCGCTTCTTGCCCAGTACATGTATCTTTTCCACATTCGATAGTATGTTTTCATTGTGGAACTTTTCCTGGCTTGGAGTAGTGTCCCGATAACTTCCTTGTCAAATCCTTTTGCCTCTAATGCCTTGGTCTCAGCAACCAGGCCGTCAGGTTCCAAGACGGAGGTTGTGCCCTCGTTACTTGTCCCTGGGATAACAAGTCTGGAATTGCTGGTAGTCTCCACGGGCCGTCTACTGCCAGTCTGCACACCGTGCTGAACCACGGCCTCCTGGGCCAGTATGGAAGAATCGTTATGACCTGTACGTTCTCCCTTTGAATTTTCTTTAGCAGTCTTGGGATTACCGGAATTGGCGGAAATACATATGCCGTGTCCATGTCCCAAACTGCCGTCAGGGCGTCGACTTGAGCGGCCTGGGGCTCCCGGAATCTTGAAAAGTAGACTGGTACTTTCCTGTTCACTTTTGTTGCCATCAAATCTACTTGTGGCCTGCCCCACTTTCTCACTAAACTGTCGAAGATTGTGCTGTTGAGGGCCCACTCGCCTGGCAAGCATTGCTCTCTGCTCAGCTGGTCTGCTATCACATTGTCCTTGCCCGCAAGAAATACTGCCGAGATGGCTACCACCCTGGTTTCTGCCCACTCGAGGATTTTGGAGAGCTGTTCTAATAGTGCCCTGCTTTTCGTGCCCCCTTGATGATTTATATAGGACACCACCGCCTGGTTGTCGGATCTTACAATCAGTTCTCTGTCCTGCGCTTGATCCTGGAAGTGAGTGCATGCCCGATACACCGCCTCCATCTCTCTCAGGTTGGAGTGGGATGCTTGCCATTCTACCGACCAGTGGCCTTGAGCTATCCGGCCGGCACATGTTGCCCCCCAACCGTACTGGCTGGCGTCTGTCGTGATCACCACCTGCTCTCTGGTGGCAAAGCTTCTTCCTTGTACTAGACGTTCCGTATCGGACCACCAATCCAAATCTTTCTTGGCGGCCTTTGACAGTGTTATCCGCTGGCTCAATTCCTTGCTGTCTTTGTCCCATTGTAACAGAAAGCACGCCTGGAGCTTTCGCATGTGAAATCGGGACCATGGTATGGTCTCTAGGGCTGCTGACATGAGCCCCAAGGTTTCCATGCAGTCCCGAGATGAGACCACTGTCCTCTTTCTCATCCATTCTATTTTTTTCAACAGCTTGTTTCTCCTGACCTCTGTCAGGGATACCTTCAGGTCTTGAGTATTTAGGGTTACTCCCAAATACTGAATTTTCTGAGTCGGGGCGAGATGACTTTTTTTCTCGTTTATGAGCCACCCATGGTATTTTAGGCAGTTTACCACTTCCGCTGTGTGCTGTATTAGTAGGTCCTCTGATTCTGCCACAATCAGGATGTCGTCCAGATAAGGGTACAGCCTTATCCCCTTTCTCCTTAGCCATGCTATTATGACCACCAGCACCTTGGTAAACGTTCTGGGCGACGTTGCCAGTCCAAAGGGAAGCGCATTGAACTGATAGGTGACCCCTTGCACCCTGAACCTCAGAAACTTCCGATGTCCTTCGAAGATCGGGACATGAAGATAGGCATCCTTGAGGTCTATTGAGGACATGAAGTCGTTTTGATTGAGATCCAGCATAACTGATTTTATGGACTCCATCCTGAACAATTTTATTCTTATGAATTTGTTCAGTCTGCGTAAATCTAGAATTGTCCGGAATCCTCCTGTGGCCTTCCTCACCACAAAGAATCGGGAGAACCATCCCTGAAACTGTTGCGGTTTTGCCACTACGTTGACTACGTCTTGGTCCAGCATTTCCTTCAGGCTGGATAACAACGCTCTCCTCTCTTCCAAATCCTCTGGAATGGGAGACTGAACCAGGAAGTCGCCTGGTTTCCTTAAAAAGTCTATTTTGTAGCCCGACCGGACTACCTCTAGAACCCACTCGTCCGATGTGGATTCCTGCCAGGCGCTTTGGAACTTCAGCAACCTGGCTCCCACTTTTTGTGGGTTGGCGTCATTGGGGGTCTTTTTTGGAGGTGAACTTGCTCTCTTTGTTCCCTTGGCCTCGAAAATTGGCCCTGGAAACCCAAGATCCCCTTCTGTACGGCCTTCCTGGCCTATAAGCCCGTGACTCTCTGAACTCCTGCTGATATCTATTGAACCTCGGGGGAGGTGTCTTCTTAGCAGCCTTGTCTTGGGGCAACCATACTGATTTTCCCCCTGAAATTTTGGACACTAAATCATCTAATTGTTTCCCAAAAAGATAGTCCCCTTGAAAAGGCATTGACAGTAGTCTATTCTTAGACTGTACGTCCGCCGCCCAGGGCTTTAGCCAGAGGGCTCTTCTAGTGGCAGCCGCTGTAGCTCCGGCCCTTGCCGCCAAGCGCACCGAATCTAATGATGCTTCGCATAGAAATTCAACAGCAAGTTGTACATCCTGCACCATTCTGAGCAACTCAGATCTCTTGAGGCCATCCAGCATGTCACTTTCAAGTTGCTGGCACCATCCTCTCAGCACCCTGGATGTAACGGCCATAGCCGCTGCTGGCTTTAAAGCGGTGCCTGCCACCAATTGTTGTTTTCTAAGACCCAACTCGATCTTTCTTTCCATTGGGTCTTTGAAAATATTAGCCTCTTCAAGAGGCAACGTGGTTTTTCTGGACAACCTCGCTACTGCTGCGTCCACCTTCGGTGGTACCTCCCAAGAGGCCACCTGCTGCTTATCAAACGGGTACATCTTGCTAACTCTGCTTGATGTCACCACCCGTCTATCAGGGTGTTTCCACTCCTCTGAAATCACTTCTTTCAGTGTATTGGACAGGGGAAACACTTTCCCTTTGCGCTTTTTGTTCTTAAACAACATTTCCTGCAGACTGAGATCCTCTTGTGGATCATCGATATTTAATGATTTATATATCAAATTTAGCAGATTATCGATCATGTCGGGGTTAACCTCAGCCTCCATTTTATCCTGGCTAGGCCCCTCATCCCCTTGATCCAGATCAAACTCTGGTATAACTGCACTGGTAGATTGCCGGACTGAATCATCCGAGTCCTCACTAGCAATAATATGCTTTCTTTTGGATGACTTTTTCTCCACATCCGCTTTAGCCACAAACTTCTCAGCTAATGCAGCAGTTAACATCTCCACCAAGTCTGCCATTTGAGCTGGCTGCAGTTGCTGGGGGGCCTTACAACCGTCGCACAGTATGCCGACATGCTTTTGAGGTAACCCTTTCTCACATGCTGCACATTTATCCAAATGCGGCTTTTTATGCTTAGATCTGCTCTCTTTATCCTTGCTGGTCTCTGACCTAAAAAACCAAAATAATTTACTAAATAAGCTAGCCAAGCTAACCCTAACCAGGTGGACACACACATCACTAACAGCTTACCCTGACTTCCTTATATTACGTTCTTCCTCCATGGCAGCAGCGCACAGTCACTGAAACAAACCCACTGACAATCTGACAGGAAGAAACAGCACTAGTAAAACTTACAGCCATTGAAACACCTATCACAAATAGCGAGGCAAACTGTGAGGCAGCGTGCGCCACCGGCGCCTTACCCGGTTGTTGCGAGACCTCAGATCCTGTGGCGATACTCGCGCTGACTCCCAGGGACCCGCTGCAGGCGCCGGCTAATGTACGCTTCCGCTCACGGCGGAAGGCGTCACTCGCCGGCGCCGCGCGCTGCTGCCGACGTCCGCCCGCTCTGTGCAACGCACGCGGGCCAGGTAGTGACGCGGCAACGCTATCCCGCGCCGCCACACGCGTCACTCCTGCGGACGCCACCGCCTGTAGCTGCCCCCGGGGGGGACCGCATGCGGCCATGAATTCCGTCTCACCTAAGCAGCAAGGGAGACCTGGTCATCTGCAGGGGGTAAGAACCGCCGCAGAGACCTGCTGGAAGCTTTTTCCTTTAGGTAAGCCAGTGTCCACCTCCTACACCTGCACATACCCGGAAAGGAAAAAAAGACACTGGAGGAAGGAGGAGGAGCCCTTTTATGGGGGCTGGTGTCTTTCTTTCCTTTCCAATTGCACTACCCAGAAGGGAGAAACCCATGAGTGAGGGCTGCCATGGGGGAGGTAGAGGAAAAGGTTCTATTTGTCCGAGAATGGGTTCCATTAAAAGTTTTTAAATCTTTATTGATCTCTACAAACCGGCAATGTAATAACAGCCCTCTGCGTGGCTAGCAGCAACATTCTCCTTGCACTTGTGGTTTGGTTCAAAAGTACCAGTGTAGGAGAGAATACAGTGTGGGTGCCTGTTGACTGTCCGACGTCAGAATCCAGACCAACACCACATAACACTCTACAGTCGCTGCTCAGTGACAGATATTTCAGGTCAGTCAACTTCACTGGTATAAATATTTATACATCGGATGTCTCATTTATCCAGAACATGACAGATCGCCTCACCTGCTTAGCGTTATTACTCGCAGCCTTCTTCATCTCATCGTGTAGGCCTCGTGAGGTCTTCAAGTCCTAAGCGGGAAAGAATGTGGTATGGATCATTGTCAGGACAAACCAGCCGCTGCCACAGGTCTCCTATTAACCCCGTTGGGTGCGAGTTGCCATTCGGGTGCCATTTTAACACTGAAACCGGCACCCAAATTAAGCCTAACTTGCACCCTTTACAGGGCAGAATTCATTGAAAATTGCTTGCACCCCTATGAAGGCGAATTCGGCCTGCCATAAAGTGCGCCGGGTGTTGTGATGATTCGCAACTTGCAAATCATCCGTACCATTCGGGGTTAATAGGATCGACCCCAAAGTGGTGGGTTGTTTTTTTGTTTTTTTTTAAACTGGATTACACACTTTATAACCGGACTTATATGTGGTCCTGGAGGACAGAGAAACGATTTTGTAAATATTAGTTTAAATTACAGGAGCTCAAAAACCGAATCCCTTCCCCACAAAAACTTTCAGGGCAGCGAATGTAACAAAAAATTCAGTTGGTATTGGAGAACAGCAACAGCTGCAGGATGAGTACTGAGCTACACTGGAGGCACAGTAGGTGGCGCTGTGTCTTACGTTTTCACTGCTGTAGTTTCTTGATTATATATATATTTCATAGTGAAGGTTATTCTATATTCCTGTCCATGCGTGTTTATTGATTGATGGAAGAAGCATAGTCTGTACCAGACTGATGCATGACCTTTGTCTCAGGCAGAGCACAGAGACACACCGGGCAGTCTTACCACCACCAACCCCCCTGCAGTCATTCTGCGAGTCACCAGTAATAATCACACAAGTGGACAGGTCACTGCTTCCTGACTGATCAGCACATTCCTCTCCTGCTGCTGGGATAGTTTCAGACTATATGATTGGCTGTCTGGCTGTCTGGTCCCACCCATGTGATCAATGCAGAATTTTGCAGCTTTGCAAGTCAACTAAACTCTGCCGGCACAAACGTCCGCCTGCCGTACGCAGATTTCTGTGGGGCAGATAACATTCGATGGTCGCCGACCATCGAATGATTTCTAAAGCAAATCTAAGTCAGTCTCCGGTGACTCAGATTTGCGGCGTCCTTGTACGGGAAGAGGGCGGGCATCTGACATCAGCTGCCTGCCCCCGTATCACGGCTGTATTGCCATGGAAACGCCAAGTGTTTTCATGGGAAAGCACCTGAAACTCTGGGCCTTCCCATGGGCACGACCCGTGACCTCCGCTCCATGCCCGCAGTGCTCCGTGCAAACGGGCCGGCAACTATACAAGTCCCCAATTACGTTTCGCAAATGGAGCCTGCACATGCGCAGAAATGCATCTGACCCGCTGTCTATGTGCCCTGTACTGGTCTGTTATGGTCGTCTTGTGTAAGTCAGTGTTTCCTGTTTTGCTTATTCATTTATCTGCGGATCTCTTGTGGCGCCATATAAATAAAGGATAATACTAATTATTATTATTGCTGCTACTTATACACCATACATTGGCTCGACCACTAAAGATCGACAGGCCTTAAATCGACATGAGTCGGAAGGTTGACACAAACATTAGGTCAACAGTCAAAATGTCGACATGAGTTTTTCACTTTTTTGTCCCAAATGTAGACCCATGCTTCATGCAGGTGCCTCTCTACGCTTAGCACACTATTATATTTTTCTGCCACGCCGTAGCGGATGGTAGGGCATGAAATACCGCCTGTCGGCACATGTCAACCCCAAAATAAAAAAGAAGAACAAATCATGTCGACCTTTTGACTGTCAGCCTTTTCATTATCGACCTAATTCTTGTGTCGACCTTCCCCATTTCAGGCGTCGACGTAATGCCTGTGGGTCTTGATTACACACCTCACCCATTGGTTAGTGACCAGAAAACCATCCGTTCTTAAAAATGTGTTGCGCATAGGTGCCGCAGTAGGAGGAGCTGCAGCTCAGGCAGTTGAGGTCTCAGGCAGGGGACCCCCATTTGCACAGGCTGCAATTAGGATTACAGACCCCCACTACACTGCAGCCAACTCCTGTAACTTGGGCAATAGTGCCGACAGCGCCCGATGTAGAACGGAGGTTATTCCATAGAAACAAACAGATTTAGAAACATTTTTAAAATGTTCATTAACAAATCCGAATAAAATAAATAAGAAGTGTAAACAAAGAATGGTCGTGTTTGGATACAGCTTGTATTTATTTTATTCTGATTTGTTAATAAACATTTTAAAAATGTTTCTAAATCTGTTTGTTTATATGGAACATGACTATATCACAACTACAAACAGATATACATTATATACTGCACCTTCAAGAAGAACTTGGAGATGTCAAAGAGGCGCTGGGTGCAGGCTGCGTAGCAGGCGTGGCCTTCCTGGACGCCATGCTTCTGAAGCACTTTACAGACCACCTCCTTCAGCATCTGGGAAAACAATAAGGATACATAAATACAGGATGTGTCCGACCATTGTAATTGTGTGCAGATCACATACCGCTCACCTGCCTCTAGGGTTCCTACTCCGCTGGTTACACGTCATCAGTGATGGACTCTGACCTAGCGGTATTGTTCTAAAGTCTTCCGCTCTGTACATGCGGGATACTGCCAGGCAGCATGTAGGGATGCGCCTGATGCGGGCCCTGATGCATCACAGCGCACACAGCGATAGGAAGGCTGATGGTTTCTGGGGGCTGCAGCCAATGGTTATATACTGCTCACCTGCCTCTGCCTGGTCCAGGCCACGTCACCCGCACACAGATCCCCCACAATCAGCTACCGTACACCTCTCCAGTCACTCCCAGCATCCGTTACATGTGCTTTAGGAGATAACCGTTCTATCTTACAATCAAACATGGCCTCACACACATGGCCCCATCACATGATGGTCACCTCCCCCACACCTTCAGACCTGGGCTCCTCCTCTCCCCATAATATTCACCGAATTCTACCAACTGTTCCATAACTAGTGTCCCCACTGCATGACGTATGTAGTACAGATTCCAGACCCTCCTCTCGGTAACCTCTCAGATGTGACCTACTGTACTGTCCCCATTGATCACCTACCCACCATCACCCCGGCAGATCACCAACTATGTTCTTTATCTTCACCAAACGCCTCTCTCTGACTGTCCCAGAAGTTATGGTGGCACACTTTGCCATCTCTAACACTCTGTTCCCACTCTATGGCCATGGTCTGATCACCTGTAATACATCCTTCACCAGTCTTCTCTTGCACTGTAACGCCAC
Organism: Crinia signifera; assembly: GCF_055691185.1. Lineage (NCBI taxonomy): Eukaryota > Metazoa > Chordata > Amphibia > Anura > Myobatrachidae > Crinia > Crinia signifera. Next base: position 21,027,708 of record NC_139221.1, on the reverse strand, counting down.
CTCTCACCACCCCGAATATGACAAAATTACATGACCTGTCAACTCCTAAGCCTGGAACTCTAGGATTATGGGGGAGAACTCCGATAGCAGACCTACAGGGGTCACCACTTTCCACCACAGTGGTTCTAACTCCAGCATCTGTATCCTCAAAGTCCTACGGCAGTCAGCTTGGTGCAGATGAAAATTGTAGATTGTGGATGCTTAAATACAAGGGGACCCTATCCTTCAGCTGGCATTTGTACATACAGGGATAACTCTATAAAAGGTTCAGACCCCTTCTGTGGACATACTGAAGGAGCAGAGTCAGTGCACTGACCAGGGGGTGTGCCGGATATTCACCGCCACCCCCCTACAGACGTCTGACACATAGTACTGCTGTGATCACAGCTCAATCTCCGGGAATAAGTCACTACTTCTACATTCAGCCGGGTGACGTTTATGGACTAGGCAAAGAACGACCTAACCCGAATTAGGTCTTTACTCTCCAGCAGCCATATAACTGAAAGGGGCCCGTGCTGTGATAGTACCTTCTTTTGCAGAGTGCCGCACCCTGCCCATTTTTAAAACCTCAAAATGCACCCTGCCCTTTTTGTGTGTGGCACTGTGCGCCCTTACATTGCCCCCAACCGTGCCGACATGCCGCTAGGAATTTTCGGTGTGCCATTATGTGTAATTGGTATTACGGTGTGTGGTATAATGTGTAATTGTCATTACAACAGAACGTGTAATAGACATAGCAGTGCGGTGTGCAATTTTTTTAAATCTTTTTTTGGTACTTATTTCCTAGCAGGGCGCCCACTAAGCAAATTGCTCAGTGGGCTACTCTGCATAGGAAAATCGCATCGCCCATTTTAGTGTCGTGCAATGTGATTTTTTTATGTAATTTATTCACTGCTGTGTTGGCCCCGGGGGATCGCATCGCACCTCACGCAAAATTGCATGCGATTTTATAGGGTGCGAGGCCATGCCATTAGCTATACACTGGGATGAGATACAAAGAGGTTTTAGTGCCCCCACCCCAAAGAGTGGCGAGTGCAGCGAGCCCCGCGAGGGGCGGCAGAACGTGTCCTCCCGACCTTTTCATACCCCCACTATCCACTAAAATTGCCCATGCGATGCGATTTCACAACGTTAGCGTACGTAGGAAATCTGGGCGCCCTGCTAGAAAACAAGTAACATTTTTATTTATTTTTTTTTAAAAGTGCCCTGCCCTAAAAAAAGCCTAGAAGGGAACACTACAGGAGACACAACTCTTGTAGGAAAAGCCTCATATCGCGACAGGCCACCATGAACGGTTACAACATCACATTATAACCTTCCTCAATCCTTCACTCTATTACATTCCCAAACGCTCCGAGAATGATCACATTCTAATCGATCATCGAGAGCAGATCGTACAATGGTCACGTGATCTGTCGGAGCACGCGATCTGCATAATATCCCATCACGATTTGTACCCAGTCGAGGGGATCGTTTACAAATCCTGACTGCAGCAGGCAGGATCTCCAAGACGACCAGCGGGGATATGCATCGAACCAAAAACAGGCCCAATTTACATACAACTCAGTCCAAATTACAGCGAAATTGACGGGATCGAGGCCAAATCCTCCTGGTGTATACCCAGCATTAGTCAATCTGTATTGTTGGGTTAAAGGACATAAAAAGTCGGGCTATGAAATCAGACGTCTGTGTGCTTCTACATTACAGACTACGGACCTGTAAGTCATTTCTGGAAACTGATTCCAAAAGCTGCAATGGAAAGTCAGGGCAAGGCGGAACAATGGGCCCAGTTCATTCTATTCCGTGTACTTCAGCATCGCACGAGACTCAGTATGTTACCTGGACCTGGCACCTATGACCATAGACATTCTTCCCCCCCCCTCCGAGCCGGCAGCTCAGTTTCCCACGATTCGGAAAGAAATGGAAGTATCCGGATTACATGTTCTCTGCTTGAAGTAGAAGCTTAACGTTCTGCCACGTCAGAGCAGAAATACACCTCAACGCGCCCTATATATAGCACGTCTACTGATCATTTAAACGACCGGCCGAGCAACGCGCCCAGCGCTGGGAGCCGCGCGCCTGCCGCCACTTTGATGCAGAACATTAAAGAAAGCTAAATATTGTACACATTCTACAGCCAATTTATTTCTCGAGACTAAATATCAAATCGTTACCATGAAGAGGAACTGTAATGAGACGCTGGCGGCAGCAACTCGTTCAGGGCCGTCTAGCCCATTACCGGAAATAAACATCACAGGCCGGGTTATGCTGGCAGTCCCTGCGGCTCGAGATCGTCTGGGGGGATACAGCCTCAATTAGTCGCTGTAAAATAGAAAGCGGTCCGTGCACCAGCCGCGAATGCTCGCACCCGTCCGTCTGCTACGTATCCTCAGCATCGTTATCTCAAAGTAAAAACAATAACTACGCTGTTATTATATAGATCCTGTACCACAACAGGCCAACGCTGCTCCTCACCTCTATGGGGAGAGTTCAAGTGTTGTGGGCACTGGAGGCCACTAGATGGCGCATTGATGGAGAAGTTCAAGTGTTCGTTCGCTGACATTACTATGATGATGTTTTGTCTATATAGAATTACCACTATCTTCTTAGCACAATCCCCACCTCCCCACGTAATAATGACCACCATGGGGTTTTGAGGACAGGTTCCTGACGATACCACCTTTCAGCTGACCCCTGCGAACCCTTAAGATGAGTACCCGACTTGTTCTACATTTGGTATTTTAACACTGTTTAATAAAGTCAAACTATTTTATCTTAGTTGTGACCGAAGAATCCTTCATGTTCAAAATATTTGGATATAACAAGAAATTTGGGATACGCCTGACTTACTCCAACACTTGTGAGTTGTTTGAGAAGGGGAGAATTCCACGTATATATTGTTATCCTATATTATTTATAACAATAAGGGATAATTTCCAAATGAATGTATAAAATTGGAATTGAATTATCAGTATTACACAAAGTATCCCCATAAATCTTCTTTCCACATATACGACTCCTAAAAATACAACCGAGGAACACCGTGGAAAGATATCAAAACCAGGGGAGTACCACCATTCACATTTCAGCGCTCATTATCTAAGTCACAGTTACCTTCTTCCACATTTCTATTCAAAGGGGGTTGTGTTACCCTTTTCACTGTCACTTTAATCACGAGCAGCTCAAAGCGCAATCCACACCTTTTCACCCTTTTTTTCTTCCATACTGCACTGAGGTTTAGGTACCGCAGGCCCCATCGGTCAGCGTAACGCTAGCAATGTTGTTTTGCCGCTCCTTATAGTATTTTAGTGGTGCAAATAGGTTTAATATTTTTTTTTAAACGAACAAAAAGACCGTTTCCAGGCCAAAGCCACCACAGCACTGGTGCGGTCAATAGCTGTGGTGTAACTAGGCCTCACCGTTATTAGAACGCCTGTACTGTACAAAGTGGAAGCGCTCAGCATCGCGATGGACGGGATGCCGGCAGTCACAATAACGCCAGAACACCAACGCCATCGACTAGGGACTGATGTTATTGACAGATACGTGCTCTGTGGAACAAGGCGGCAGCAGCAGGGGTCCTGTAGGAGGACAGAGGGACATATTACCCGGTTGTGCTTCTGGGATCTAGACTCCTGTTCTGGCTTCACGCTCTGCTTGGACTGTGCAGGTTGGCTACTGAGAGATGCCACCCGAGATCCGGATGCTGGCCTGGCAGATGCCGGGATTGGTGCTGCTCTATCGGAGTGGTGCCGGGTCACTCTTGATGACGGCGGGTGAGAACCACTGCTTTCACTGGCGAAGGATGCCAAGGAATCCGAGCTTTCGGACTTCGCCATCCTGGAGTCAAACATAAAAAAAATGTAAGTAAAATTTTACACCCAACACTCACGCACCTCCCCCCCCCCAATAAAATATCTAGAACTAGGTGATTCATTGCACCCTCCGTGCGCTCTTCACACCGTCGTAAGGGGCTACGCCCGCACCCCCCACCCCCGGAGCATGGGGTCTGGCCGCACCCCCCCTGGAGCAGCGGGTCTGGCCACCCCCCCGGAGCAGCGGGTATGTCTGCAACTCCCCGGAGCAGGCACGGGGGTGTGCGGGTAGACCCGCTAGCGTGGGTGTGTGTGTGGGGTGCAGGCAGACCTGCCACTCACCTGTTGGCTGCTGTGGTGTATAATGGTGGATGGTGGGTGGTGCTGTAGCCCTGGCTGTGGGCGGAGGGAGGTGTTTGCCAAGGGGGTGGGGATGTGTATAACGCTTGTCTATACCTAGGGGGGGCGTGTCCTAACGCAGAATCTATGCGTGTATAACACTGTCAATTACTCTTGTAACCCCGCCAAGCGTTATACACACAGGGGATGAGTGACAGATCTGGCTAAATATATAAGAGATTTTACTGTAGTGTACTCGATTTTGACTTCCTGTTCTCCATTTGTACGTGCAGATACTACACCCTGCTCATGACAGCAGCAGCTCCCCCCCCCCCCCCCCACTAACACAATCACGAGAGAACACGTTTCTCCCCTGTTCCTCTCTGTCCTGATATGAACATCCCAAAGTTCTGATTGGCTGAAGGGTGCTGGAACCCCGCTCACTGGAAAATATCCGAACAAGCACGAGGAGCTGATCTGATTGGTAATATGGCGACATCTATACTTGCACAACACAAAGCAGAACACTCCTGCAGACTGTATTTATCACTGTGAAAACACTACAGGGGGAGCAGCCTGACTCCTGCGCATGCTACATTAATTGGAGGCACCGCTAATACTCCCACCACTGTCACAAGCACAGAGCAGGACATAGAAGACCACTCACAATTGTACACCTCAGGCTGAGTGATCGCCGTAACTGACTAATTCCAGTTTAAATACCTTTTGCTGGCTATGAGCCCATCCAGGTCCCGGGAGCGCCGTTTCAGCCGCAGCGGGTCCGCCCCCTGCAGGGATTCTCCGTCCGGCACGCTGCCCGGCTCGGAGAGGAAAGCGGGAGATGGGAGAGGACTCAGGGCAAAGGGGAGAGGACAGCACTCTCTGGTGCAGGTGGTCTGCGTTTCGTAGCGGATGAGACGGGACTGCAGCTCTGAGAAACCGACATCGCGGTCTAAGGCTTTCCGGTTATCAAGGCAATACCTGGACAGCACAAAGAAGCACACATCCCATGCAGTCCTCATTAAATCCATACAACAATAGGACAATTATAAACGGAACATACAAACAGCATTTAGTACTCACTCTAGTCCATGGTAATGACACTCGGAGGCTTTTCGGAAAGGCAGACCTCTCAGCTTCCGTGGAGTGAGCTGTGGAGTTAACAGGAATGCGTGGTCTCTGGGGGGGTAGAAGGAAGAGACGGACGGAGTCAGAAGACTGATAACTGAACGGTATTTGTGTAGCATCTACCCGACATTACTTATTCAACGCCTCACACCAAGCGCTAGAAGCAGCATGAACTTTGGGGAGCAGAAACCTCCACGGACTTGGATAAGCGGGAGCCTAATGGCCAGTGACAGCTTCATCACACATACTATATGTCTACTCGTGTTCAGACCCCGCGTGTTCCGTTACCTTCACAGTTATCACCCCCCCATCGCCTGCGCTGTCACAGCCGAACTCCCAAAGGACCAATGGAAGTAATGGATGTTCTCGAAAAAGGCAACAGATGAATAGATGCAAAAAGAAAAACGGTAACAGACGGGGGGGGGGGGACCAATATCTGAGTGAAGGGAAATGATATACACGGTCTGCACCAACGCTTGGTTGATAACAGAGAATGCGGCCAGGGGCTCATTGTAATAGTGGATTAAAGATTTGTACTCCGGATCCGGAACCCCCTCCCCCCCCCCCCTTTAAGTTATACCTCTAATTTGTGAACCTCTGTTTATTAAGGGCGATAACCAGGGGTGGTGAATGGATTTATACTTGTGCTTTGTGTAAGAGTATTTCAGATGGACCAAAAAATAAAACAAGGAATATCTACGTTTATTTAGATAATATTGCCATATTTGGGTGCGCAATCCTTCACTCAACAAGTAAGGCCCATAAACACTAGCGGATCCCCACCGGTGCAGATGGTGGCGGCAGTGGGGTGCCAGCATTGGAGCGTGCATACACACTTGCCGATGAAGGCTGTGACCGGGTGGGGGTGGGGCGCCCGTTTAACAAGGACCTCCCTCGTCTGAACATGCAGGACAGGGGAGGTGGTATATTGCGAATAATATAGATTTGACAGCCCTTTCTGAGGGATAATTGTTCACTGTGGGGGCTTGAATATAAAGAATTGCAAAAGGTAAAAAAATAAAAATTCTAAAAGAAAGCAACACTATTTTCAGCAGCACTGAGCAGTATAAATGTAAAATCACGCACAGTAATAATAAAAAAAGCAAAATTAAAAATACAAAAATAAAACCACCTGCGCACTGAGAAACACGTTTAGGTATAAGAGTAAAAACTCCCCTCTAGTATTTGGATTAGCACTTGGACACTGCACAGGTTACATCTGCCCCACCTACAGCGCTGCCTGGTTACTGAAAACCACCGCTGAGCCCTTGCTTTCAGCATTTACACGCGAGCCAGTCTTTCACACTCTGATACAGCACCCTGGCACCTCCGAGCCTGGAAGTTCACACAAAGTTCAGTGTTTAAGTACACAGTACACAGCTCGGAAACTTTCTCACGTCAAATAGAACACGTTTAACCACGTGTGAGAGTCACTCCACGGACGTACGATAAAGACCGAGCCAGAGAGGAAATTCTAAATGAAGACTGAACAACAAAGCAGCTGGTGCTTTCCTTTATCATGACAAATGAACTACATAGGTACAAAGAAGCAACTTTGTCTCCTGAACCAACATTTACTGGAAGGCAGCCAAACAAGTCATCACTAGAAGCCTTATGTACATTGTGCACTAGGGTGGTTACTGGTTCCTCCTGAGTTTATAGACCAGTTTCTAGCGCCTTGACAAAGCGGCATCACCCTCTGTGCCCACATGACCCGCCCCATGTAACGCACAAACAAAATTATATCGCCGATACCCTACACCAGTGGTTCCCAAACTTTTTTGAATTACGGCACCCTAGAGCATCAAAATATTTTCAAGGCACCCCTAGGCCAAATGCTTCTTATCGAGAAATTCTGAAAAAAAAAGGATTTGTCCACATATATTATGATTGGCAGCCACCAGCACTGGTTTAGCCTGGTACACTGGCCACAAATAATATGAATTGATCTTGGTCCACCAACCCAAGGCACCCCTGCAAGTGTCCTGAGGCACCCCAGGGTGCCTAGGCACACAGTTTAGGAACCACTGCCATACACAAAGCTGCAGTCTCCTTGCTCTCCTTTCAGGATTTCCTTTCTCTAACAACAGGGACAGATGCAAGACACTGCAAACGCTGCACTGAAAGCTACTGTAAAGTAACCTGTTCACTAACAAAAACAATACCATTTCTTGTTTGAAAGTTCATAGACACCAAGGTAATAAGGAAAGGTGGGGGGGAGACAGGGAGTGACGAGAAGGAATGTGCTCGTGTGCTACAATCTGTCTCCTGTTTTTCTTTTGCAACACCGCGATCAAACTCAGAGATACGATCTACCCCAAGATACATAAAAAGTTTCAGACACCATCATCTGTACTTTTTCAAGCGTCCTATAGTGAACTTAGAAGGTACGACGGTGACACCTGCTGGCTATACTGAACAAGTGCAGGGTACTAGCTTTGAAGATCGCGTTGACTGTAAAATGTTCAAGCATCTTTCATTACGCATTCCTCCGTTATAGGAAATGACTGGAACCCGGGGGTGGTCCATACAACTCAAGCTCTATAAACCAGCTGCGGTTACAATTCTCTCCCATATACAAAAGCAACCAGACTTCTGCTCTACCCCTGTACCAGCCAGATCAGGACAAAGTCGCCCAATCAGGAATGCAGGATGGTAGAACGTAAAGACATTTTATACATGAAAACCACAGGATGAACAAATTGCATTGCTTGGTACTTTCCAGCCTATGTGCAACTGGCCTTCTTAACGCTTCCAAGGTGCGGGCTGCTAATGAGAAGCAACCAGAAGAGACTTATTACAGAATGCTACATATATAACAGATGGACAATTCTCCTGATTTTCAGTGGCTGCCTCCGATTTTGTCACACTCCGTCTAACTTTGGGGGTCCGGTTTGATTTCCATATTCCGTAATCTTATTTTCCTTCCGAGCTTCTCCCCCCCCACACTAATAAACGTAGAAGTGTTCCACAGTTATAATGTATACTGCACACTAACAATCGCTTACGGGATCCTTCCACAGCAATAACTGCGTTGCTTCTCTTAATGTATCAGTGATCAGAAACAGACAGGTGCCCATTATATGTCAGGACACAATCGTAGATTGGAGCGGAACAGGAAAGACATCATTTGGTCAACATGTTACTTGGGGTAGGGGAATAATGTAAATAACTACAGTGCATGCGCACACCTATATGTACATATACAGGAGAATCGGATTACAAATAACCTGGTAAGGGCAAAAGGAAAGTGCACCGTGGTTAAATACGGACGACTCAAGCCCCAAACACAGCACACACACCCCCCCCCCCAAAGGAGTTCCAGAATGTTACTGCTCTAATGGTGAAGAATCCTTTCCTTAATTCAGTACGGAATTTATTTTCCTCGAGCCTCAGTACATGCCCGCGTGTCCTAAGTATAGGCCTGGTAGTGACCAATCATCTCCCAGTTCCATACGATTCCCAATCCTGTATCTGAACATACTAATCATATCAACCTCCGTTTCTCCAGTGACAACCTATTTTGGTATTCTAGTGATTCGAGACCTTTTACTAGCTTAGTCGCCCTTCTCTGTACCCGTTCCAATTCATTTGTGAAGAAATCCCTAATTTTTGCTTCGTTTGTGCGCTGATTGTTAAGGATCTGTGCTCCGGAGCATCGTGAACAACCCGACCCCCATAGTCTGTGCAGCAACCTCATCGTCAACAAGGCAAGCTATCAGCGGGAGCTGGGTGACATCACTGTGCTAGTATTCAGTGTGCATGCGCTAAACCGGTCACCCGTGGGCGTGGCAGATATCGGAGGTGCGGACAATCAGTTACTTTATACAAGGCTTCAGAGAACTAATTAGCTCCTTCTAACTTTGTTCACGTTACCTGGTCTTCTTGTGCCCGACACTGAATGGGACACAAATATGCACACAAAAACATAAACCATGATCAGTTAAAAAATAACTACATAAAAATATACAACTGCACTATAGATTGTGTCCATACATTTCCAGCTGCACATATTTGCCAGTTCAGTGCAAAAATATATAGGATGCAGTAAAATCAGGGTTAGCGCTTGCTGAGTGAAGGTGCACAGTCTGATGGACCCCCGTATTTTGCCAGGAGAAGCCACAAGGCTGGGGATCTGCAGGTAACGGACATCTTACTGCCCCACGCAGGTGAATGCAGGCATGCTACAGAAACCGCTGATATCAGGCAAGCCAAGGTCAAGGGTGCAGGAGGTACCAGCTGAGGTCGGGGGTCATAGTATGAGGTGCAGATTGAGGATACAGGCCAGGTTTAGTATACTGGATCCACTCAGATAAGAACATCAGTAAAACGGGAACTCTAGAAGAAGAGGAGATACTCCGGCACAAATGTAATGCGCAGGACTGTTTGATTGGGGCACCAAGTTGACATTACAGGTCAACTAAACAGACTTAAGGAAACGGCAGTTACATATGTTGCCCACCAGAGGGTGCTACAAACAGTACAGTCAATAGGTGTAATAACAGCTTCATGTCATTAAAGTCTCCACCAATCAAATGATTTAGTTTTTTTTAAATAATTCTACAAATCCCCAGCACCTGTGAAGTCACCTAGCGGGAACAGGACAATGTACATCAGCTATTATCTCACCCCCGAGGGCTGCGGATTAGGCTTGGAGGCCGAGCGCTGCTATATCTCCCCCAGTCACACACAGAAATGTAATATCAAGACCTTTACCCTCTGTAAACTTGCAAAGGTTGGAGCTCCCCAATGGCCGCCCCTTGCGGAGTGAAGTACTTCAGCAGCTCCTTCGCGTCCAGCGTCAGTCCTTCTTTCCGGGGTTCCTTCCGGCCCAGTAGCTGATCTGCAGAGCTGGAGAGTATGGACGCCCTGCAAAAGTACCAGAGGGGTCACTACCAGCCGGCCACATAGTACTGCTAGAGGCATATAAGTACCAGAGGGGTCACTACCAGCCGGTTACACAGTACCGCTAGAAGTATATAAGTACCAGAGGGGTCACTACCAGCCGGCCACATAGTACCGCTAGAGGCATATAAGTACCAGAGGGGTCACTACCAGCCGGCCACATAGTACTGCTAGAGGCATATAAGTACCAGAGGGGTCACTACCAGCCGGCCACATAGTACTGCTAGAGGCATATAAGTACCAGAGGGGTCACTACCAGCCGGCCACATAGTACCGCTAGAGGCATATAAGTACCAGAGGGGTCACTACCAGCCGGCCACACTGTACCGCTAGAAGCATTTAAATACCAGAGGGGTCACTACCAGCCGGCCACACAGTACCGCTAGAAGCATATAAGTACCAGAGGGGTCACTACCAGCCGGCCACACAGTACCGCTAGAAGCATATAAGTACCAGAGGGGTCACTACCAGCCGGCCACACAGTACCGCTAGAGGCATATAAGTACCAGAGGGGTCACTACCAGCCAGCCACATAGTACCGCTAGAGGCATATAAGTACCAGAGGGGTCACTACCAGCCGGCCACATAGTACTGCTAGAGGCATATAAGTACCAGAGGGGTCACTACCAGCCGGCCACACAGTACCGCTAGAGGCATATAAGTACCAGAGGGGTCACTACCAGCCGGCCACATAGTACTGCTAGAAGCATATAAGTACCAGAGGGGTCACTACCAGCCGGCCACATAGTACTGCTAGAAGCATATAAGTACCAGAGGGGTCACTACCAGCCGGCCACATAGTACTGCTAGAGGCATATAAGTACCAGAGGGGTCACTACCAGCCGGCCACATAGTACTGCTAGAGGCATATAAGTACCAGAGGGGTCACTACCAGCCGGCCACATAGTACTGCTAGAGGCATATAAGTACCAGAGGGGTCACTACCAGCCAGCCACATAGTACTGCTAGAGGCATATAAGTACCAGAGGGGTCACTACCAGCCGGCCACATAGTACTGCTAGAAGCATATAAGTACCAGAGGGGTCACTACCAGCCGGCCACACAGTACCGCTAGAAGCATATAAGTACCAGAGGGGTCACTACCAGCCGGCCACATAGTACCGCTAGAGGCATATAAGTACCAGAGGGGTCACTACCAGCCGGCCACATAGTACTGCTAGAGGCATATAAGTACCAGAGGGGTCACTACCAGCCGGCCACATAGTACTGCTAGAGGCATATAAGTACCAGAGGGGTCACTACCAGCCGGCCACATAGTACTGCTAGAAGCATATAAGTACCAGAGGGGTCACTACCAGCCGGCCACATAGTACTGCTAGAAGCATATAAGTACCAGAGGGGTCACTACCAGCCGGCCACATAGTACCGCTAGAAGCATATAAGTACCAGAGGGGTCACTACCAGCCAGCCACATAGTACTGCTAGAAGCATATAAGTACCAGAGGGGTCACTACCAGCCGGCCACATAGTACTGCTAGAAGCATATAAGTACCAGAGGGGTCACTACCAGCCGGCCACATAGTACTGCTAGAAGCATATAAGTACCAGAGGGGTACACTAATGATGTGTTCACGTGCTCTGGTCCCGGCAAGGACACAAAAAAAAAAAACCTGAAGAAAAAAAAACCCAAACACCCCAATTGTGGGCACTACAAGGGGACCACGTAAATATGGAAAAAATCCCTTATCCAAAATGCTGGTGGTCCCGAGCATTTCGGATAAGGGATACTCAACCTGTACCAAGAGATGAGCGGCGGCCGGCTAGGATGTGGGAGTTCGCTTATCGGCAGGCCGTACACACTGGGCAACTCCAATGGCAAAACGGAGCGGCTTTCAGCTCAAAATCACCCAGCGTGTATGGGCCTTAAGCCTAGTACCCTCATCTTATGGCTCAGGCTGTAATGTGAAACAGTATCAAACACTTACACAAGACCCGAATATACAGCATCATGCCCATTGCACAACAAAGATCCAGGGGCAGATCAGACGAGCCGCCTAAAGCGGAGAAGTGGGCATGTTGCCCAGCAACCAGTTTCTACCCATTTAGAATGTATTTAATACAACTCCCAACTAGGAAGCTGATTGGTTGCTTTTGAAACTTCCTATTCAAAAAGTAATATTAGCTCAATGGGATGGGTTCTATTAGGGCCGGATGAACGAAGCTTGAAAAGTGATAGGAACGGAGAGTGATAAACCACAAACCAATCAGCTCTTAACTGTCATTTTTCAAACCCAGCCTGTGACATGGCAGTTAGGAGCAGATTGGTTGGTGGTTTATCGCTCTCTATTTTATCACTTTTCAAGCTTAGTACATCGGGCCCCCCAAGTATTTTCTGCAATAGAGAATTCACAATCAATTCAGATAAATGATGTGAAGTAATTCGCACCATGGGAAAGCCGTACCTGATCCTCTGCTTGATCTTTTCAAAGTTTTCCAGATTCTGGAGAACATTTCGCTCCGGCCATTCTGATGCATTTAACGCTGCCGCTCTAGGTTCTAACAGGACAGTGACAAGAAGAAAATATTGTCCACATACATAATATCAGAGTCACAGAGCAGAACCAGGGGAAAAAAAAGAAACCACTAGTAACTTCACCACCATTACTGTAATGCGCTAATGCACTCGCAGATCCATGAGGACGGAAGATTTGTGACGTGATGAGGTCAAATTGTAAATCATGGCAATGTCACCACCACAATGATGACAGTTCTGTCGACAGACAGTGTGTAGTCATTCTGCAGGTGGGAGGGATAGTGGTAGACTGCATGGGGAGGTTAGGGGTAGGTAGATATACTCCCCAGAACGCCGGAGATCCAGTCAACAGCAACATTATGACCATGTTAACACTTATGTTGACATATACCACAACCGTTAGTTACAATACAGTGCTACATTACTGTGAGATGTTCCCCTCGCGCTCCAGTCTGACACTGCCCCAGCGCAATCATTTGCTGTGTAACCATAAACCCAGGTGTAAAATAATAAATATGCGCTATTAGGGGCAATTTAAATATTTTGGGGGGCACCCGTCAGAGCAATTCAATCGTCAATTGGATACACATTAAGCACCGGGCTTAGCCGTGAAAATCGCCTAAACCCTGCAATGCAAAAAGTTACATTTGGCACAAAAACGCACATTTAAAAAGGAAGCTGCGAGGTGAGATATAGGTGCTGGCGGTGACTGCACCTAAACAGCAGAACACATTGTGACGAGCATCTAAAAACAAAAATTCAATTGCCCCTTAGACTAATAAAAAAAAAAAAAACAACTAACACACATTGGACTTTCCGGACACAATACGGCGACAGACACCTTGCATAAGGCACCACTATACTTGGTAGCATGCCATGGTCAGAAGCAGACACTTGCCTGTACGAGAATCACCGGTCGGGTTTGGCGCAGGGTTCTGGTGAGAGACGGCGCTGGTTACGCTGCTCTCGCACATACCAAACACACTCTCCCGGGTAAGCTTTAGCAAAGTCTTTAAGGAGCCAACGTTCACGGGAATGAGCTGCTGAGCCGCTTCTAGTCTTTCTGAAAAGAAAGCGGAGTATAAGAGAGTGCCATATTTTTTTTTAATGTACTTTAAACTTTACGTCCAATTCAGCGCTTACGGAGAAACTCTTTCATGACCAGAGCCTCGGATCGGGCAACACGCTTCTCTCTCTTCAGAATTTCGTCACCGCAGAAGTGGGGGAGACCAGTCTCTGCGCTTATAGCTAGGAAAGAGGAACAATTAGTACGTGTTCCCCATCGGCTTTATTAAAAAAAATTATATTACAAAAAGTACACTATAGGAAATAAGCAAAGTAGTATTAGAACAAGAGGAAGCTGGCATTATAACTGAAGGGTAGTGGGTTAGAGACATAAGTACGGCAGCCTTGGGAACAGTATGCAACCACCCACAGCATTCCTGGATGTAATCTGCAAACAGCATCGGCAAATATCTGCTGCCAGTCACACTAGTCAGCAGCAGATAATGAGTGTTCTATAGGATGTAACAAACCAAGTATACAGTATTGGAAATCCACTGCACAGATTATCCAAAGGGTACTGGGTCTGATTCAGGGACATGTCAAATTTGGGGGCGGCCTCTGTTTCTGAAAACGGCGCACTGCCACTGTTGAGAAAGGAGGAAACCTGGATCTCCAGAGAATGGAGATTCCGCCACCAAACGCCCAGCTCCTGTCACTTAACTCGCGACCGGCCGTCGCTGGCTTTGTTTACACAGGCACGCTGCGGACATGCGCACTCATCCGATAATCAGCAGAGAATGCAAATTCGTAGCCCTGCGATCTGGGCTGAATCAGTCCCAATCAGGTCTAGCCTGCTCTTATATAGGAGACAAAACAAGAGTGTTGCAAACAATCGCTACTCATGGGACCGCTTCAGTATAATTTAGAATGTCAGAATTCATCAGGTGGACAGTGAGCATGTTGACAGTGATGACGTGTTCACGTGATAACAATGTCGACAGTCGCTGGAGCGGTGATGCGTCTGTTCCGGTACCTAACCCTACAGCTGCTGTCTTCGTCGCAGTTTTGAGTCATTAGCTACAACGTGTCCATATTCAATGTCAGCATTTTACACTTACAGGCCGACTGCATCTCCATAGGACACCTACAAGGACAATGGCCAAACCGGTAAATGGAGCATGGAAACGGAGGCATCAGACCGCCGCTTACTTGTCTTATCGGCTTCAGGCTTGTCTCGCAGCCGCCGGTGCAGTAAGATAAGTGACGCTGCGCCGTTGATCTGGCTGGCGGAATGAAGCATTGTCGCCTTGCATACTCCCCGGCCTTTGCCTTGAATCAGGAAATAGTAGCTGCAGTATTCTCCCTTCAGCTCAATCCCGGGAGCTAGAAATGACAGAAACAATGACTAAGACCCAACGCTACCAGACCGCTCGTCCTGTGATCTTACTGCTCACAACAGAATAATTACAGAGCTGGAGAGCCGCTATAAAGGGAACAGCTGGTAGAGTTTGCTGTGATCATCTCCCCCATCCGCTTTCATTACGTCTTCTGCCTTGTGAGGAAGCAACAGGTCGCAGTGCGGCTAATTAGACGCCGCACATCAGACACTTCATGGGCATAAATTAGGCTTTGTGCATAGACAAAGCTTGCAGTTAAAGCAGAGCGAGGAACAAAAGTACTGATTATATTTTAGGTGTCGCATACAGCTGCAGTCACAGAGAACTTACACAACGTACAAGCAGATATTGTCACCTTGGATGTCTTTGGGCTTCCGGGACATGTATTCTCTCCATTTCCTGGTACTGCGCTGGGGCGCGGGAGGCAGAGGTAGACTGCAGACGTTACAGGATAGCAGGAATATAGCACCGGCCTGGAGGAAAGGAAATATCCTTCATACTTATGTTCTAGAACGCACATTAAAGCGCCTTATTCAGAGGTGTACGCAGATAGCGTGTGAAATTAAGACCCCCACTGAAATCTACGCAAACCTCAGAGGCGGAGTATAAAGATGCAGCGTTGCTCGCAGGTCAGTCAGTTATCGGATCGGTGGGTGACCCTACGGCCACGGGAATGAAGAGCGGTCACCATGCTTTCTGCATACAGGGTTGCAGGCAGAGACATGCCCCAAAAGAGGTCACATGAGTTTCCCGTTACCGCCTTTCAATCAAACTCTCTCTGCAACCGTCGTCCATTGCAGCACACGCGCAGCCAGACGATAAATCGCTCAACTGAGAAGACATTGGGTTTTCGTACAACGATGAACCAGACCCAAAGCACACAAACTATTTTTTAATTATTGTGGGGTTTATTTGTTTTTTCGCACATGAATCAATTTCTCCAACTTTTTATTTTTTTCAAGACATGGGGGGTGGGGGGGGGGGCTGCTACCATGGGAGAGGCCACTACAAGAGCGGTTATGGTATATTAGATCTATAGTGTCTAGGTCTCGTCATATGGTCGACAGGGTACAATGGTCAACATTGAAGAGGTCGATAAGGTCCAAAGAGACAGCAAAAGGGTCGACAGGTCAAAGGGTCTACAGGGTCAACATGAGTTTTTCATGTCAACATGAGTTTTTCATGTCGACATGAACACTAAATTCGTGTACCGTGTCCCCTTGCATGATTCGCTGTCCTGGCCATGCTTCGGGCACTATTATATTCTCCCTCCACGCCGTAGTGGACGGTAGGGCATGAAATTCCGCCTGTCGGCACACGTCGGCTCGAAATGTTGTCAAAAAATGCATGTCGACTTTGAGACCCTGTCAACCGATAGTGGTCGACCTTATGACTGTCGACCTAGAGTCAATCTATGATCAGTCCGGATACCTACAAGAGCCGGCTACTTGAAAGTTAATGACCGATCAAAGCGGAACCTTTACCTTCAAAGGGGAAGGAGATACGAAGGCGGCGGTAGTGCTGGGCCCAGCGTGTTATGGGCGTCGCCATGGGAACGCTGAGAATTCCCTCGGGCCAATGCCTGCCGGGGGTGGGCGGTTAATGTCACATGATGTCAGCCGCCCGGCCTATCCTCGTCCTGACAGCCGCAAACATAAGTCTGTCTGAACTGAGATTTATTAAGCTTGGTGAAGTGATTGTCTGGTTTTTATCACCGGCCAATCAGCTCCTACCTGTTATTTTTCAAACCAAGCCTGTAACTTCACAGGTAGGAGCTGATTGGCCGGTGATAAAAACCCAGACACTTTATCACTTCACTGTGCTTAATAAATATGGCCCTGACTTCTATTTGTGAAGGCATGGGAAATCATTCGATGGTCGGAGAATAAATATCTCCTGCAGCAGCAGCATGCAAGGGGGAGGAGTCTTCGAAGCACATTCCCTTGCATGGTTACCAGGGGAAACTGCGTGGGGGGGCATTCGTGCAGGCAGCGTTACATGGCTTGATAAGCAGCGAATTATGGCTGCTTAGCGAGTCAAATTAGAATCCCCCCCTTTATCTGTTAAATTGCGCCTTCATTGCAAAACTGAGTGAATAGGGCGCACAAGCAGCTTCTACTGACACGCGTGATATGCAGCATGCCTATATTCAGAGTGACTGCCGCTGTATCTACATAAGAAATGCTTAGTTACAGTTTTCACAAAAAGACGGTACTGAGCCAGACTTATGTGGTGGGCTCTGCCCGTAATTACAACGCAGCCTTGACCGTGGCAACGCCTCTGGCGCCGTACCTTGTTATTCAGCGAGCACAGCTGGTCCAGCATCATCTTGGATTTTCCGAGCACAGAGTTTCTCGTTAAACATCTAAAATGCTGATTAAAGAAAATGACCTCATATTGTCCTGCATAATGTACATTCCAGTGATCACTATCCAGATACCGGCAATAAAAATAAGTCAATCTAATCTAATGTTAATAGTGCTCCCCTCACTTCAACACCTTGGGAGGCGGCCATTTTGAAACCTGACCCTGCAGTCAGAAGGGCGGCCAATCACATCAATAGAAGCCAGGCACCTTATTAAAGGCTGCATCCTCCTAAACGTTGGTTCGTCTACAAAATGGCTGCTCCCACTGTGTACGTGGAAGGGGGATGTTAAAATGAAATATAAAAGCAGGTTTATATTGAATCCAAATTATTGGTTCCCGTTTAGCCTAGCGGCTGCTCCTAACATGCCAGTGAAGGGATTTGGGGGGGGGGGGAGCGACGTTAAGGTGCTCGCTAGGCACCGAATATACACTGCCTAGAATGCAGACCTGAATCAGTCCCGCAACATGTTGTATACACTTGAAATATACAAATCCAGAAATATACAAATCCAAAATGAATTCACATCTAAACCCAGAGCAAATAAAACTGACTGGAGACATACATACTTTTCACGAATCGCACATGTAGAGAACCCATATTGGCCATTTCTATGACAAGTTTTGACGGAGTTGACTGAACTTTTGATTGTTCTATCTAATTGTATAGAAGTTGCCGGAAGACTGATCCGGAATGTCTACCCGTTTAACATTGCCCATTAATACATTTTTTTTTTGTATTTTACTCAATTACCAAAGAAAGTCCTGTCTGTTCCCACCCTAGTGTTCATTTTGGCACTGTGCACGATCTGTGCAGCACTATTTCCCTGCCTGGGGTGTGGCTCTCTGCTCAGCACACTCTGGTCTGTATTTCAGTGCCAAGATACAGACCAAGGTGTGCCAGAAGCACCAGAGAAGAGCGTACCCGAGACCGGAAAGGCGTACTGCACTGATACAATGAACGCTAGACCCTACATATAACAAACCCACCCAAAATTAATAATAAAAAATAAATATCATCATCAAGCAATGACTGCATTGTTACACAGAAGCCACCTGCTCTGGTTCCTCCGCCAGGCAGTAGACTAAAACCTTTGGAGCTGTAAGGGTTAACACAACCACTTATTACAGAGAGCGACAAGTATATTTTATGCTGCTGTATTTATCAAGGCTGCCCCTTAATGACCTATTAATGCAGCAACTGGTCATAGAAACTGGAAACAGCAATTTCTAGATCCCTCCTGTTATTATTCCATTCACAAAAGGATCACTGAAAGGAAGGATACAGCTCAAACACACAGTTGGATATGAAATACGAGGGCAGTTCGGATATCGCCACCATCTGTATGTACTCCAGGGATGAACCGTAGTAATGGAACACCTATGGGAACAGAGCAAGTCAGGGAATGTAGAGGAACAAATAACGGGCGCTATGTTGGTGCTTTTAGTGCGGATTAGACAATTCTGCCAGGTGAGACGAAAAAGCACCCAAAATATTATTCAAGGGTGTATCTGTACCGAGCCTTGGAGAGCGAGAAAGTGGACAGAGAGCGTACAAGCCAATCAGCTCATAACTGTCATTTCCCAAACCACCTGTAACATGACAGTTGGGGGCTGATTAAGTAGACCGAGATAAAAGAGGGTATTCAACTGCACGGCGAGCATACAGCAGCGAATCTCGTTTTGGATTCACAGTGCCCACCGGTCACCTTATTTAACGCCTCAAAAATGATGGCAAAAATAGCACAATACAGCGGCAGCAGGCATGATGGTGAACACCCAGCACTGCACAGGCAGGAGGAGGACAGGGCTGCAACACACATGTATCAACTGCAGGTAGGGCCGGGTGACCCAGGCAGCGCTGAACTGGTCCCGCTCCACGCATATCTAATGAGCGGGACCCAGCGCAGTGAATATTTAATGAGCGGGTCCCCGCCCCCCTGCATATGTAATGAAAAAATAAAAAAAATCGAAATATATTTAAAAATAAAATTTCAAGATCCTTTAAATAATAAATTGATTTTGAGACACCAAAAATAATATAAAACATTTATTTTATAAGTACACATTTCAGTTCACCTAATATAAAGAGGTTGAAAGCAGAACGGAGAACTTTACCAAAAAAAAAAAAAAAAACACCATTTTCGCATTGATTACACTTTCAGCGAACGGTGTTGATTTTCCCATTGAAAACCAAAAGCGAATTTCAGTGACTATGAAACGGTGACTTGGCCGGCATTCGCTGTTCACTTTCGGCGAACAGTGATCATTGAATACGCCGAATATAATTTTCAGAGAAAATTTCTGTTTTGCCAAAAAACAGCCCTGTTCACCGAAAAAAAGCGGTGAATCAAGAGCATTGAATACTGTCCAAAGCATCAGCAAATCAACTCCAGTTGTGTTACAGGCCATATTTGAAAAATGGCAGTTGGGGGCTGATTGGCTGGTACTTTTTCTGTCCAATTTATCTCTCTTCAAGGCTAAGTACATTCCCTCATATTCAAAATTGTCACAGACATTCTGAACTAACTGTAAGAATGTAAAAGTGACCCCGCGGGCGGTGGATGAAGGGGAAAGTGGAGCGCTAGTTCTAATGTTCTTCCTCCTTTTTTGGAGTTTATTCCTCTTGCTTATGGCTAATTATGCGTTGCTACACCCCATGCTGATGCCTGCTAGTGCATTAGTTACTTCTAGGGAGGATTGAAGTGCCTTGTGTCCTACCTGTGCCTCACACCTCAGGGACAGGAAGCGGTTGTGGTGGGAACAGGAAGTGGTTGTGGGGGGGGGGGGGGGTCTATATTTGTTGTAACCACATTACATAAGATGCTGGGCCTGTCTGTACTGAAGTGCATCTTAGCATTACCATAAGCCACCAGCTTTGCAAACTACGTTAAACTTTATTGATGCACAAAACCAGACAACGTACCTCTGGCAGTAATGACTTCTGTGTGTTCAGTGCAGTATGCACCTGCACATTGCACAGTCCCAGGAGATGTGACGGGGAGGCCACGTCACAGATGGACCGGATGCAGAAGTTTGGGAATTCCACCTCGGAACTAAACTGAAAATCAGAGGAAATACGCAGCAGCATCTATTATCTATCATCCGAACTTCAGACTCAGCCGAAGATGGTATCCCTGTGGTAGGGAGTAACAATGTCGATTGGACCATTTACAGATTCTGCTTACCTTATGCTCACTGATCTCTAACGATCCTCTCCATAACTCCTGTGGGTCAATCAGAGACCCGAGGCCCTCTGGTGGGATTACACTTGCCGACAGGTAGTTACAAATATCCTGCCATCTGCATTAATAACAAACAAAAGCCATTACACTTCCATGAACAACGTTAAGCCTACAAGTTTACAGGCCCGGACAGCCTTCATTAACTAAATACACGGTTCATCTAATTGGTTTCCATTCATGTCTATCAGGAAGGAGTTTACATCATCAAGGAAAGCAGTTGGCTTCCATTGCCCGAATCTTAGGTATTGATAAGTTTGTACGTTACCCTTTGCTTTCCTTTGTGACAATGGTGACCTTGGCGGCGTGCCATTCTTTCAGGTGCTTAATTCGCCCCTACTGCAAGCACACAGTCCTTCAGTTTGGGAGCTTCCGAAGAGAGAATCAGGACATCCACCAACGCCCCTTCCTAAAATTCAGAATAGTCATCCAGTGAGCACCGGGATCATTGTCCGTGTTTGGGCAGATCAGTTCTTTTATTTTAGCACTGATCACACAACACTCGCATACTGTACTTATGTATACACTGTGGTAACGGGCTAGAGATTCACTACCAGCAGCTGTTGCAGGTGTCCGACAGTCAGCATCTGAGACGTGCACGCAAGGCAAGTGGTTAAAAACACATTTTTCATGGAGTATTCCGTCCACCTACAGTACAGACTAGGGATCGACCATCGATGATTCAAAAATCATTGATGGTTCATGGCCGATGTCGAATACTTTTGCCATCGATGGGGGAGAACCAGATGGTTTCCCTCCATCGATGGAACAGCAAAACAATGTTTTGCTTTTTTTTTTTTCCAAAGTGCCGGGACACGGATCATAGCTCCCGCCCCCCCCCTGACAACCGTGAAGCCCCCCCCCCCCCCGTGTTTTGCTTGGCCTACAGGCCAATCAATCAATATGGATGACCATCGATATGTAAAATTATCGATGGTCAGCCATTGCATAGTTTAGCACTATCGATAGTAATGGCACCAATGGCCATCCCAAGTACTGACTATCAGAAATATATGCATATGGCAAACACTCCCAAATGATGCAACAGTCATTTCCTTTGATAATAGTGAATGCAGATTCAGAGTCACTTTAGCATCTTTTGCCCTAGTCACTGGCGACTTTACATTAACGCTAGTGTGCATGGACTAACCCCTGGTGTGCAAGGACTGAGACGCCCACTGTGTGTGTCTTTAGAAGCAGCAATGCCACTTGTTGTGTCTTGATGCTACTATTGGGGGAAACTATGGAAACTTCTACCAGCCACGTGCTAAATGCAGACTATCGGAGTATGGCGTCCAATGTGAGCGACCAACACCGCCAATGCCAAAACATTTGAGACCATGCATCACGATGGAGCCTACACCAATGTAAGTGCAGAGCGTGGGACAGACGACTTAGACATTAGCCGAAGTTGAAGAACATTGGCCGTCTGCGCGAGTTATGGGCATAGCAGAAAACTCAGAATCTAGACTGATAAATGTAATGATATCAAAGTTCCCTCCATTTAAGCCTACCTATCTATGTTACCTAGAAGGCTGTAAAGCCTACTATCTGGATTCACGGGCTGCTACGATACCCCAGAGTGATGGAGAATAAAAGCACCCAATTATAGTCTGGTAAAGCCATGTGACCATTGCAGCAGAAAGCTAAGGGATGGATCTAGCTGCCTCCTGTTGTACGGGGAATGTTCCTCAGCTCAGTGGATCAGGATTTATGTATCGCAGCAGTAAATAGTGGGCTTACTTTCAGTGCCGACAGAAGAGATTTGGGCCCGGGAATTCAGAATGAAATAATCATCAAATATGAATCAGTTTTGGTTTCTATTAAAAAAAATTAATAAAAATCAGAACCAAAAACATAGCAACACTTTCTACTGAGAGCAGTACCTGGTGCGGGGAGCTTGTCCGACAGCTGGTGGATTAAATCTGCCGACTCTTCAAATAAACTGAAATAGTCAAAAAGAGAAAAACTTGGCTTAAAATTCACAGATTGTCACACCTGAGGTATTTCACCACACAATCTATTCTCATTAAGAGGGAGAGCTTGGGTGAAGACCAGCATCTCCGTAAATGCTGTGTAGACGCCAATCAGTGATGCCGACAGCTGGGGCATGTCCCAGTAGTGACATAGAGGAGGCACTGAGTCCCTGCTGTCTCATCCTCTCTCCTCCCCCACAGGCCAATGCGCATACCTAGTCTGAGGCACTGAGTCCCTGCTGTCCTCATCTTCCCCTCACAAACACAGGCCAATGCTCAGACCTAGTCTGAGGCACCGAGTACTCATCTCCCCCCACAGGCCAATGCTCATAACTAGTCTGAGGCACCGAGTACTCATCCTCCCCACAGGCCAATGCTCATACCTAGTCTGAGGCACCGAGTACTCATCCCTCCACCACAGGCCAATGCTCATACCTATTCTGAGGCACTGAGTCCCTGCTGTCCTTCCCCCCCCCCCCCCCCCCTCACAAACACAGGTCAATGCTCATACCTAGTCTGAGGCACTGAATACCTGCTGTCCTACCCCTCCCCCTCACACACAGGCCAATGCTCATACCTAGTCTGAGGCACTGAGTCCCTGCTGTCCTCTACCCCTTCCCCTCACACACAGGCCAATGCTCATACCTAGTCTGAGGCACTGAGTTCCTGCTGTCCTAATCCTCTCTCCTCATCCACAGGCCAATGCTCATACCTAGTCTGAGGCACTGAGTTCCTGCTGTCCTAATCCTCTCTCTCTTCATCCACAGGCCAATGCTCATACCTAGTCTGGGGCACTGAGTCCCAGCTGTATTCCTCCACCCCCTCCCACAGGCCAATGCTTATACCTAGTCTGAGGCACTGAGTCCCAGCTGTATTCCTCCACCCCCTCACACAGGCCAATGCTCATACCTAGTCTGAGGCAACTGAGTCCCTGCTGTATTCATCCCTTCCCCTCACACACAGGCCAAAGCTCATACCTAGTCTGAGGCACAGAGTCCCTGCTGTATTCATCCTTCCCCTCACACACAGGCCAATGCTCAACCTAGTCTGAGGCACTGAGTCCCTGCTGTCCTCATCCTCCCCCACAGACAGACCAATGCTCATACCTACTCTGAGGCACTGAGTCCCTGTTGTCCTCATCCTCCCCCACAGACAGACCAATGCTCATACCTACTCTGAGGCACTGAGTCCCTGCTGTATTCATATACCCCTCACACACAGGCCAACGCTCATACCTAGTCTGAGGCACTGAGTCCCTGCTGTCCTCATCCTCCTCTTCGGAGCTGTGGAAAGCAGATATACATTCTTCTATAGTGCTCTGGGCAGGCTCGTCCCCATCCTCAGTCACTGGACACAGATCTTCCCAGTCACAGCTGGAGAACTGACAAAACAAAACAAAGTTTAAGAGGGAGAAAACTGAGCGAGAAACCACAGTGATGACCGGACAGGGGATTACCTGAAAAGCGCCGCACGTGACTTGCAGAGCAAAGAACCATTTCCTCGCGCTGGGATCTCCAGTCAGCGAACACGCTATAAAGCAAACCGTAAACCATCAGGAAACGTTATAGCCTAGAACTGTTGTACCTACCAGTATATAGCAATGGGGAGAGTACGTTAGAGAACATTGTGTAGGCTTAAGAAGCAGGACACGTCCCCTTCATCAGCACAAAGAGGAATCGCGAGATCAGACCTGCCCATTCGGTTCTACTGCTGTACGCTGGGTATTCTAGAGCATAAGTTCCGGAGCATGGAATTGAATAGCTCGAGGCACCAAAAGCCTTCATCAAGTTCTGCGGCTTCCCCTCCGCTAAGTGCTCACATAGAGACAAAGTGCACCAACACAAATGATTTACCTGGGAAAGTGTCTGTGCGTTGGACGCAGTGTTCCTTCAGCTGGGTATATATATCCTGCGCATCGGCCAACCCTAGATATACATGAGCAACACAAGAGAATGACCGCACCGTCAGGCATAATGATAGCTCATAGTACAGGTTTCATTCATATCCAGCAAATGTCTGCTCATAGGTAAACCGCAGTTACTAGGACGAGTGCTGGTTTACATAGATCGTTAAAACACAAATTTGTTCCTCAAGAACAGAAAAAGAATAACCGCCCATGTTCTGCCACAGTTTTAGCATGCCGTAACAGCAAAACTGTGCCATAGGCATGCTGCCTACCTCACCACAAGGATGACCCATTCCAGGAAGGGCCAGATGTACAAAACATGTAAAAGTGATCAAATCCAACCTGTGGCTCTCCAGATGTTGTGAAACTACAAATCCCAGCATGCGTTGCCACCGTTTTAACACTACCTTATAGAAAAAGTGTGGCAAGGCATGCTGGGATTTGTAGTTTCACAACATCTGGAGAGCCACAGGTTTGCCAGGCTTGAAATAGAGAGTGCTCCGATTCTGGACTTCCTTGCCAGTGGCAGATGTGTAGCGCAGTCCAAAACTCAAATAGGTCACACCGACTGCCAGTGAGTCCCGGCCTGTGATGTATGGCAGAGTATGGGATGGCAGCTGGTGTGACCCCTAGCTGAATGTTGGCCTGTACCCCCACTTCTGCAACTGCCACTGGCACGCAAGTCCAGGAACAAAGCATGTTGTCCCTCCTGGAATGTTGGGAGGTATGCATGCTGGGATGTGTAGTTTCCCAGGAGCTGGAGTGTTGGCTATCCCTGTTCTACAACATAGACATGAAGTCTGACAAAGCCATACTGCTAGATATAATAAAGGCCAGGCCTGTTGACACAATACACTGAGTCAGCCACACATAGTAAGTTTTAATACAAAACAAGTTCCATCACTGCCCCCAGGATTCTCCTCCCAGGCCATGGAACCCTGGGTAACCAGGAACAACAGCTATGGGTTATTGGGTAGACACATTAAATAGTTTGAGAAGGCTATGGTTAACACAAACATTGGGTCAACGATGGGAAGGTCAACATGTTGTTATGGGTTTTTGTCCCAAATGTCAACATGGACATTGTCACAGTGTACCGCTGCCCTTGGCACACTATTTAATTCTCCCACCACGCCGTAGTGGACGGTAGGGCATGAAATACCACCTGTCGACACAAAGAAAACGTGAAAAACCCATGTCGACCTTCTCATTGTTGACCTAATGCTTGTGTCAACCTTCCAACCCGGTCGACCTTACCCACGTCAACCTAACGACCGTATACCGGAACAGATGGGGAGAATGACTCCTTATATATACACAGCATTGCTGTGAACCGTGCAGGCAATGTGTCACTGCTGGAATCTGACTTCTCTACATAAAGAGAATACAGCCTAGGCCAGCTTCTGGGAATGGCAACCACCATGCTGGGACTTGTAGTCCAACAATCAGTTTGGCATGCTGAGACTTGCGGTTCCCCTGACATTAGAGGAGCACAGGCAGGGACAGTGTCTGGCGGGGATACCTGGGGGGAGAGGCTGCTGCTGCTCCCGGCCGCCCTCGCTCCTCCTCTGCCAGTGGACGAGCAGGACGAACCGCTCCATATACACCGGCCAGTCGGGGAAACTCCCGTTATACCGGCCGAGCCGCTGCTGTTCAATCTATGCCGGGGTCCCGATGTCACTGCACCGTTTAGAGACCGGGAAAATCGAATTTCAGCGCCAGCTAAGGCAGCACTTCCGCCAGCAGCTGCGTCCGTCACTAATGACCGCTCGCCGGCAACAAAGCAAACGCTGAAGAGTTCCTACAAGAAACACCACCAAAAATACCAGAGAGACTGACAGACTTCCTGTGATACCTTGACAGACACTCGCTAGTAGACTGTGCATTAGTACATTACACTGCTACACCGTTAAAGCGAAAGACGAAAGAAATTAGACTGTACTACAAAAAGGGTCTTCAAAAATGTACTGAATAGTCTGCGGGTGACGCCATTTTATCGTAGATTAAATTGTATTGAAGTCTATGAAATATGCTTAGCAAAAATGGCACCTGCTGTGGAGACACATTTTTAGTCAGGCTGAGCCTCTGTGTGGTGTATAGATTAGTGTCAGCCCTGTGTGTCATGGTGACCTCCATGTGATGGCGAGTTACAGCAGAACAGCCCAGGTAATGGCCAGGAAACTAGTGTTTACTATCTGTGTGTGTCTATTATCTTGCTAAGACACGATGTATACACCCTTCTGCTTGTGTGTACGTGTATATATATATATATATATATATATATATATATATATATATATATATATATATGTTATTACACATGTGTTGCTGGGCTATGCAGCTGGGCATATATCTGTCATGTTAGCTTTTATCCATTATATCTGTGACTGTTACAAGATGCCATTTATTATTCTATCAGTTAAAATTTTGGATTTTTGAACATTAAAAACCAACAGAATATATTGAATCTCTTTTATGTTACTAAATATGTATTTTTGAAAATTATTACTGCAACTATAGCACATGGGTGCAACCCACTCAGGGGTCCCTCGTGCTGATGCCGGGCAGGCCGGACTGCCCTGAGCTTGGATAGTCTGTAGCATGGTAACAGGGGAAATATCAGAATGCCTGGCTTGCAGTGGTATGTATTATTAGTTCTATATGAATGTCCATACCGCCGCTCCCAAATGACAAGATATTATTCATCCTGGGGCCTTTCTAGGTTCATTCAGTTCCGGATGAAAAGCTCTACAGTGTCGAGGTAGACAGTCAATAGATCAACGTGCATAATGTCAACACTGACAAAATGTCAACATATGAAAAGGCCGACACGACCATTTCACCTTTTCTTGGTGTCATTGTCGACACCTGAGGACACGGACCTTCAATTAGTGCAGCACGCACCTACTGTTCATTCTAGCACCCTGCATCATTCACAACCCTTTTCCCTTCCTGGAGTGTCACTATCTTCTGTGGTGCTACTAGCACAATATTGACTGTATTTCAGCACTGATATGCAGACAACATCGTGCTAGAAGCACCACAGCAGAGAGCGACACCCCAGGCAGGGAAGAGCAACTGCGTGGGTTTTCAAAGATGGAGGGTGCTAGACTGAGCACTAGTACTCCCACATGACACGCTTCAGTCACCATGCTTGAGGTCATGTGCCTCACTTTACCGTTCCCAATCGGATATATATAATTATAATCATACTAGGTGCTTCATCGCGCCCTACGGGCGCTCTTCACACCGTCGTAAGGGGCTGCGCCCCCTTAATTTGTGAACGTTTGTATATGAGAAATATGGTTAGAATTGTATGAAAGATGCCCTGTATTGCAACTTAGGTGTCCGCGAATCGCGGGAGGGGGGGTCGCGGAGGGTGCCGCGAATTGCAGGAGGGGGGGTCGCGGGGGGTGCCGCGAATTGCAGGAGGGGGGGTTGTGGGGGGTGGATGCTGCGAATCGCGGGAGGGGAGGGATTGCAGAGAATCGCGGGAGGGGGGTCGCGGGGTGGGTGCCGCGAATCGCGGGTGGGGGGGTTACGGGGCGGGGGTTGCGGCGAATCATGGGAGGGGGGTCGCGGGGGTGTGCCATGAATCACGGGAGGGGGGTCACGGGGTGGGGTGCCGAGGGGTCACGGGGTGGGGTGCCGAGAATCGCGGGGGAGGTGTGTGTGTGTGTGCCGTGAATCGCGGGAGTGGGGGTTGTGGGGGGGGGGGGGGTGTGACGCAAATCGCCACAAGAAAAAATCAACACAGAAAAGTCAACACATGTAAATGTTGACATAAGTGTGGCACTTCATTGGTGTCCATGTCGACACATGAGAATGAATATGAAAATATTCAAAAAATGAAAAAAAAAAAACTTCAAAAACTCATGTCAACCTTTTTCATTGTCGACCATAGCCATGTCAGTGTTTTCCATGTGCAATTTAATTCTGGAGCTGCCGCGAATCACGGGGGGTGCCGCGAATTGCGGGAGGGGGGGGTCGCGGGGTTGGGTGCCGCGAATCGCGGGAGGGCGGGGTTCACAGGGGTTCCGGTGGGGGGTTGCCGCGAATTGCGGGAGGTGGGGGGTCACGGGGGGTGCCGCGAATCGCGGGGGGGGGGGGTTGCGGGGGGGGTGTGACGCGAATCGCCACAAGAAAAAATCAACACAGAAAGGTCAACACATTTAAATGTTGACATAAGTGTGCCACTTCATTGGTGTCCATGTTGACACATGACAATGAATATGAAAACATTCAAAAAATGAAATAAATCTTCAAAAACTCATGTCAACCTTTTTCATTGTCGACCATAGCTGTGCCAGTGTTTTGCATGTGCCATTTAATCCTGGGGCTGCCGCGAATCGCGGGGGGTGCCGCGATTTGCGGGAGGGGGGGGGTTGCGGGGGGTGGGTGCCGCGAATCGCGGGAGAGCGGGGTTCATGGGGGTTCCGGTGGGGGGTTGCCGCGAATTGCGGGAGGGGGGGGTCGCAGGGGTGTGTCGGGGTGCCGCGAATCGCCGGAGGGGGGGTTGCGGGGGGTGTGACGCGAATCGCCACAAGAAAAAATTCAACACAGAAAGGTCAGCACATGTAAATGTTGACATAAGTGTGGCACTTCATTGGTGTCCATGTCGACACATGAGAATGAATATGAAAATATTCAAAAAATGAAAAAAAAAAACTTCAAAAACTCATGTCAACCTTTTTCATTGTCGACCATAGCCATGTCAGTGTTTTCCATGTGCAATTTAATTCTGGAGCTGCCGCGAATCACGGGGGGGTGCCGCGAATTGCGGGAGGGGGGGTCGCGGGGGTGGGTGCCGCGAATCGCGGGAGGGCGGGGTTCACAGGGGTTCCGGTGGGGGGTTGCCGCGAATTGCGGGAGGTGGGGGGTCACGGGGGGTGCCGCGAATCGCGGGAGGGGGGGTTGCGGGGGGGTGTGACGCGAATCGCCACAAGAAAAAATCAACACAGAAAGGTCAACACATGTAAATGTTGACATAAGTGTGCCACTTCATTGGTGTCCATGTCGACACATGACAATGAATATGAAAAAATTAAAAAAATTAAAAATAAATCTTCAAAAACTCATGTCAACCTTTTTCATTGTCGACCATAGCCATGTCAGTGTTTTGCATGTGCCATTTAATCCTGGGGCTGCTGCGAATTGCGGGGGGGGGGGGGGGGGGGGGTGCCGCGAATCGCGGGAGGGGGTCGCAGGGGGGGTGCCGCCAATCGTGCAAGGGGGGGTCGCGGGGGGGTTCTTTTTGCCGCGAATCGCGGGAGGGAGGTCGCGGGGGGGTGTTTTTTCCGCGAATCGGGGGGGGGTCACGGGGGAGGGTTTGTCGCGATTCGCGGGAGGGGGGGGGTCGCGGGGTGGTGGTTATGCCGCGAATTGCGGGAGGGGTCGTGGGGGGGTTCTTTTTGCAGCGAATCGCGGGAGGGGGGGTCGCGGGGGTGTTTTTGCTGCGAATCGCGGTAGGGGGGGTCGCGGGGGAGCGGGTGTTTTTGCCGCGAATCGCGGGAGGGGGGGGGGCGCGCGGGGGGGAGGTTTTGCCGCAAATCGCGGGAGGGGGGCGCTCACCTGGTGGCTGTGGAGTAGCAGTGCTGGGCAACATGGGAAGGCAGTGGGTGTCTGGCACTGTCTGTGGGCTCACTGGGCTGGTTCTCTGTCACATACCTCCCAACATGACCCTCTCCAGGAGGGACACAATGCTCTGTTTCTAGACTTCCCCTTAATGTATGATTGCCATCACCTGTTTTAAACAGGTTAATTTCTCAGAAAGGTGTTCAGCACAGATGAAGGCAATCACACATTAAGAGGAAAGTCCAGGAACAGAGCGTTATAGACACAGACACCCACTTTGAGTGACAGATGTAGCCAAATATATAGGAGATTGATGAAATGGGTTCATCAGTGAGTAATGTTTTGTCGTGGGTGCTAGGATATAGCATATATAGGGGGTTATTCTAGTTCACTTGCAAAGGCACAATCACTCTCTAATGTGCACTGCAGGTGGGGCTGATGTAACATGTGCAGAGAGAGTTAAATGTGGGTGTTTTAATGTTTCTGTGCAGGGTAACTACTGGCTGCTTTATTTTTACACTGCAATGTAGATATCAGTTTGAGGTACAAACCGCACCTAAATTGAACTCTCTCTGCACATTTTACATCAGCCCCACCTGCAGTGCACATGGTTTTGTCCATTAGAGAGTGATTGTGCCTTTGCGAGTGAACTAGATTAACCCCCATAGTGTAAGATATGGAAGCCAA
Source organism: Crinia signifera (assembly GCF_055691185.1). Taxonomy (NCBI): domain Eukaryota; kingdom Metazoa; phylum Chordata; class Amphibia; order Anura; family Myobatrachidae; genus Crinia; species Crinia signifera. The sequence goes on along the minus strand of NC_139221.1, from coordinate 20,996,876 downwards.
GTCTTTTATATGTGTGTGTGTGCGCGCACGCAATCTGCAGTTCCGGCGGACTCATGGGAATTCTTCCAGTCAGCTGTGCTACTTGGCAAACTGAAGGAAATCACATATGACTCTGACTTCTGATATATACCATGGATGCAATATGGCGGCTGGCATATCGCCCGGGTACACCTCCTTGTAGTGTGTACCCATCCTTATCCGATGGTCATATAACAGCTGGAGATGGTTACACTGGGAGGTAAGTGGTTGTTAAGAGTGCGCCACAAAACAGACTTTTTTTTTTTTTTGTTCTAGTATTTTTGTCTGAGGCTGCACCCGCTAAACAGTGACGGAATTTTCACAAGAAGTTGATCTTAGGGGTATGATTTAAATATGATATAAATAGGTCCTAGTGCTTTAGCTTGGCATGGTTTATTTATTTATTTACAATTTCTTATATAGCGCACACATATTCTGCAGCGCTGTACAGAGAATATTTGAACATTCACATCAGTCCCTGCCCCAGTGGAGCTTACAATCCTATATTCCTTACCACATGCACACGCACACAGACATTCTAGGGTTAATTTGTAAACTAATTAACCTACCTGTATATTTTTGGATTGTGGGAGGAAACCCGGAGGAAACCCACGGAAGTACAGGGAGAATATACAAACTCCGCTCAGTTAGAGCCATGGTGGGGATAGAACCCATGACCTCAGTGCTGTGAGGCAGTAATGCTAACCATTACACCATCCATACTGCCCCATATATATAACACATGGTGGGGATAGAACCCATGACCTCAGTTCTGTGAGGCAGTAATGCTAAGCATTACACCATCAGTACTGTTTACTCTGTGCTAAAACTGTGGCAGGTCATGCTGGGATGTATAGTTCCACAGCAGCTGGAGTGCCGGATGTTGCCTATCTCTGCTTAATGGAATAAGAGACCTAAAATAAACTTTTTCAGACCTGCGATTGGTGGATTCAGTGGTCCTCACAGCATAACATCTCTCCTTCCATGTCTGGCTTTGAATTATCCAAGTTCCTCCAAATATCCCATTCATGTGATGGGAAGCGCAAGGGGGTTCCCTAATTCCACCCAAGACTAATTTAATGATACCCGTCTCATGTCTGCTAAATTCAGTTTCTCTTCTTCTTTCCATGCAGCAATGGGCCACGTTCTCCAGAGTTTGGCACGTCATCGACGCACAGATGCAGCCTCCGGGGAAAATAGCATCGATATGCACGGAACGCCTGCAGGGCCTGCACAAGCCCATGTACCACGCACTGAGTGAGTATACAGGAGCGACATGTCTGTACTGCCATTGGTCGGTTATTGGGGGATGCTGCCAAAATCCCGGTAATCAAACAGCAGAATCCCAACAGCTCCCACCGGTAAGGAGCGGGGTTAGCATTGGGGTTCAGCACTAGGGGGAGGGTTAGGCAGGGGGTGGAAAACAGATTGAAGGTGGTCAACAGGGTAAAACTGTCGACATGAAAATGGTCGGCACAAATCTTGGTTTTTGAGAGATTTTGTATGGCCAACCATGTGTACGCCAAATTAGTTGAGGCGTATATCTCCGCTCGCCGCGCTCCAGGCCAGGTTACTGTTATCAGCCATGATCCACGTGAACGATAAATGATGGAAGGTTGCAAATAAACCTTGGTGGAAATTTACAAAGACGAGAGTTCTATGTCACATGGGATGTGGGCAACCAATCAGATACTATCTATTGTCTTCTAGAGTGTGCTAAATAAGTAAGAAGTATATTCTGATTGGTTGCCTATAGCAACATCCCACGTGAAATAGAACTAACATCTTAGTAAATATCTCCCCTTTTGTCGACCGGTATCAGGTTCATGATAGATTGATTCTAGGTCGACCACTAACGGTCGACAGTGGGTAGGTCGACACATTTAAATGGTCATCATACTCCAGGTCGACATTGACAGAAGGTCAATAACGCAAAAGGTCAACGTAGACATTGTCGACTCTGAAAACGGTCGACACAAGTTTTTCATGTTTATTTTTTAGTCTAGACCGACTTGGTTCATTCTTTACCATCCACTAGAGCGGAGGGAGTATAGAGTAGTGTGCAGAGAGCAGCGAGGCACCGTGCCCAAAGCAGGACCAGCGCAGCGAGGGGATGCGGGACACTTACACAGTGTGCATGTCGACATAGACACCAAAAAATGTCGTAAAAACTTGTGTCAACCCTTTTGACATTTTGTTTGTGTCGACCTGTCACCGGCGACCTTGAGTATGTCGACCATTTAAAGGTGTCTACCTACCCACCCATTTATACCATAGCCGCGTCGACCATATGTATGTATGTTGACCATTTTAATTTTAACCTCGCGCCAAATTCTATGAGCCGCCGGAGCGAATTGAACACACGTGCCTAGCGTCAAGACAGCGCCAATCGCTGCGGGAGTCGCGATGTAACTGGCTGTTATGTGCGCAGACGAGTATCATGGTGCCAGCGAGAGAACCGTCATACACCCCCCATGAGTCAGTGACTCGGAACAGGTTGTCTTGGGAGTAATGTATCCGGTTACACCGTGTCCCTAACTGCCCCTGGTTGTGCCGCAGCGCATGGGTAGGACACACTGAGAACATGAAGGTGGTATACATCACACATATATGTAACTTCACATGTCTTCCCTCAGTAGCATACTGTGTGTATATATCTTTATATACTCTGTGTATAGGATCCTATCGTATCTCACAAGGCTTCCAACGTTTCTCTTCCTGATTGGTGGTGGTACAAGGCTCTTTACCTTCCCTACGTCATACGCTTTATGCATACTGGTCCTCCCTCCCCTCTAATTACCACCCATGTACTTCCCCCTAATTTCCTTACTACGTCATCTGTAACCTGTTACTGGGAATCACAGAATGACCTTGCCATCTATCTATCGCTATCTGCTCCTGGTTGATGGAGATAGAAGACCCCCTGCTCTGCCTTCTTACCCCATATGTCTCTTGGATCCACATAAATATCTTCTCCGCCCCCCCACCCCGGACTCTCCGTCCATCCGTCGTCACTGCCCAGGGTCTTGCTTTCTTCTCCAAGAACAAGGCTGACAAGTCCCTACATGATCTGGTATCTTCCTTCCCCGCACCCTCTGGCTCCTTCTCGTCATCTCCTACCACAAATGAAGATGAAGTATCTGCTCTCTGCTCCTCCTCCCACTCGATCCATCTGTCTTCTGCTAGTGGATAACTGTCTCCTGTGGTCGTCTCTGCCTCAGCCAACACCATCAATCTCTCTCTACTGGTGTCTTCCATCACTATCCAGGCAACCAATGATTGCTCATACTACGACGAAAACCATATCTGATCTGAATTGTCTCTGTGCCCTTTCCTCCATGCGGACGATAACCGGTTATAGGGGCCGATTCTGGTTCACTCGCAGTAAACCATGGACATGGGAACACCCAGCGTTTCATGGGCGTCCCCAGGAAGACGCTGGGCTTTCCCATGCAAATGCAGGGGTGGGCGGTTGACGCCACATGACGTCAGCCGCCCGCCCTGTCTTCATCCTGGTGCCCGCAAATATCAGTCTGTCTCCACTGACTTATATTTGCGAGCCCAGGAGAAATCATTCCCTTAAGGCAGTGGTTCTCAACCTCAGTCCTCGGGACCCCCCAACAGGGCACATTTTCCAGGTCACCCGGCAGGTGCACAGGTGCACTCATTACTGACTGATACATTTTAAAAGATCACAGGTGGAGCTAATTATTTCACCCGTGATTCTGTGAGGAGAGCTGGAAAACGTGCACTGTTGGGGGGCACCTGAGGACTGATGGTGAGAACCACTGCCTCAAGGGGATGTGTTTTCATAACACATCCCCTCGCATGGTTCGGGGGGGGGGGGCAGGCAATCTAAGACTTGGTAAGGTGCGATCTTGGAAGCTAAACAATTCAACCAGAATCAGGCCCATACTGTCCTCTCCGGATCTGTCAGCACCTACGGCTCCCGTGTCACCGAATGTCTGTCTCCTGTGTCACCACCTCAAACTCATTCTGTATGATCTGAGATAATAATATTCCGGAGCTGCCCATCTGACCGCTCTGCTGGTGACAATAAACCCTAAACCTCAGTCTTGATGCCTCAGCGTCATCACTGACTTAGACCCCTAATTCATGCCATCATTATCTCCCGCAGAGATCATTCTAGCACCCTGCACCTTTCAAAACCCATGCAGTTCCTCTTCCTTACCTGGGGTGTCGCTCTCTGCTGTGGTGCTTCTAGCACAGGTCTGGTCTGATAATCAGAGCTGAAATACAGACCACACTGTGCTAGAAGCACCACATCAAAGAGCGACACCCCAAGCAGGGAAGAGGAACTGCACGGGTTTTGAATGATGTCGGGTGCTATAGTGAACACTATCCCGCAGTGGTTATTGCAGTGCGCTCCCCACTGGTCTAGCCGCCAGACTTTCTCTGGACTAACGCTGTGGACACAAGGTGCTATTCTGGCTGGGATGGACCTCAAGGGAAATATGGTCCGACTTGTCAGCCTAGTGTGCTAGGTGCGATTTGAGCTGTACAAATAGTGCTAGACAATTTGGACTGTACACGCTCTGTCATTTGAACTGCACCTGATTTTTGACTACGCTACAATAGTCAATTCCAGGGTTCATGCGATCCAGTTAAAAAATCCCTGCCTGCACATACTATTCTGCCTAGTGATATGTAGTGCACAGGAGCGCGCATCGCATCCCAAGGCAAAACAAACACGGCACGATTTCAACTAGACAGATGCGATTGTGAACTAAAAAGTTTAAATCGCATGCGATAAGCGCACCGTAACTCTTATTGGCTCAGTATTTTGCGTGGAATCAAAACATGATTCCACGCAAGACACTGCGTGTCACTTTACCTTCACCTATAGAGGGGCTGGGAGGGAACGGGCACAATGACATAGGTCATATACATTGAGTATTACTTTTTTTTTTAGCAGCGCATGTTCTCCATTTCCTGGCATATGTAGCCATGAGTACTGACAGAAGATTCGGGGTGTACGCAACTCGTCGCATATCTACCTTTGGCTGATTGTAGCTCGATAGCTATAGATTACAATATAAAGTACAAAGACGGTGTTCACATACAGGCCAAGTCCAGTAGGCAGATACAAGGGCTCTGCTAAGGTTATTTCATCCGGACCTCTTACATCTGGTATGGTGCAGGTTCACATACATAATGATAAGGGCAGGCTGACCAGAGTATAGACGAATATTCATATTTACTTCCATACAAGTAATGGAGCTAACGCATTAATGTACAGTCCCTGCTGAAGATTTTGTAATACCATGTGTGAACAGCAGAGGGCAGTGTGTGATAAGGCATGTTTATGTTGTGGACATCTATCCCGTTACTGAATGGATTAATAGTGTTACAGCACACCATGGTCAGATGGTGACGAATCTCAACCTCAAAAACAAAGAAAGTTACACCCTGGCCTGCTAGCGTTTAGTGGCATGCTTATCATGAGGGGATAGGTGACTAGTGGGAAGCCTTATCCGCACATAGAACAGCAATACGGAATGTTTGCAGTTTAAAGTGATGACTATCGCAGTCCACCCACTGACCCATACCTGGTGAGACTTCCCGGTACTCTTTACCTAGCACGGCGCCCACGATTTTGATCGTGGGCATCGCAGGTAAAAAAATTGTGGGCATCGCGGCCATTGAATGCACTAAAAATCGGGTGCGACGCGACCGACGCGATGCCCGCAATTTCCCATAGGGATCAATGTTAAATTTCTCAATTGACCCGATTTTACTGTTCAATGCCTCAATTGACCCGATTTTTCCATAGAAAACAATGTTAAACGGCCCACAGAGGCCAAATAGCCACCCTGAAGTGTGAAATGGCCCCCACAATTGTTAACGCCACCCCACGATCAACGTCAACCCGAAGCGCGGCGAGCGCAGCAGTACGCGTCCTACGACCTTTTCATACCCCCACTATCCACGTCGGCGTGGAGTTGAGAATAGAATAGTGTGGCGAGCCACACTATTCTATTCTCAACTCCACGCCGACGTGGATAGTGGGGGTATGAAAAGGTCGCAGGACGCGTGCGGGCGCGCTGCGCTCGCCGCGCTTCGGGTTCACGTTGATCGTGGGCTGGCGTTAACAATTGTGGGGGCCATTTCACACTTCAGGGTGGCTATTTGGCCTCTGTGGGCCGTTTAACATTGTTTCCTATGGAAAAATCGGGTCAATTGAGGCATTGAACAGTAAAATCGGGTCAATTGAGAAATTTAACATTGATCCCTATGGGAAATCGCGGGCATCGCGTCGGTTGCGTCGCACCCGATTTTTTTAGTGCACTCAATGCCCGCGATGGGCGCCGTGCTAGGTAAAGAGTACCGACTTCCCCTTCCTGACGGTAATGCCTGCATACGGACATTGTGATGAATTTCATCTGAGGATGATGTTGGCTATCGGGGACAGACTAAGAAAAGTTAGGCTTTGCGGCGCTTGGTGAATTAAGAATAATGCCGGACTGTCGGCCTGGGTCAGAAATAGAAGCGGCATCGATGTTTCTGCAGTTGAGTGATTTTTATTGATGTTTGCTACTGTGCATGCTAAGGAAGTAACAGCATTGCTAACATTTGAGGTGAGCACAGCCAGTAACCAGACCCAGAGGGACCCGATTCCTGACCGCACACTACTCCTCCTCTGCTACCGGAGACAGCACACAGCCAGCAGCCAGACACTGAGGGACCCGATTCCTGACCGTACACTACTCCTCCGCTACCGGAGACAGTACACAGCCAGCGGCCAGACACAGTGGGACCCGATTCCTGACCGCACACTACTCCTCCGCTACCGGAGACAGTACACAGCCAACTGCCAGACACAGAGGGACCCGATTCCTGACCGCACACTACTCCTCCGCTACCGGAGACAGTACACAGCCAGCGGCCATTCACGAGGGACCCGATTCCTGACCGCACACTCCTCCTCCTCTGCTACCGGAGACAGCACACAGCCAGCAGCCAGACACAGAGGGACCCGGTTCCTGACCGCACACTACTCCTCCGCTATCGGAGACAGCACACAGCCAGCGGCCAGACACAGAGGGACCCGATTCCTGACCGCACACTACTCCTCCGCTATCGGAGACAGCACACAGCCAGCGGCCAGACCCAGAGGGACCCGATTCCTGACCGCACACTACTCCTCCGCTACCTGAGACAGTACACAGCCAGCGGCCAGACCCAGAGGGACCCGATTCCTGACCGTACACTACTCCGCTTACGGAGACAGTACACAGCCAGCGGCCAGACACAGAGGGACCCAATTCCTGACCGCACACTACTCCTCCGCTACCGGAGACAGTACACAGTCAGCGGCCAGACACAGAGGGACCTGATTCCTGACCGCACACTACTCCTCCGCTACCGGAGACAGTACACAGTCAGCGGCCAGACACAGAGGGACCTGATTCCTGACCGCACAATACTCCTCCACTACCGGAGACAGTACACAGCCAGCGGCCAGACACAGGGGGACCCGATTCCTGACCGCACACTACTCCTCCACTACCGGAGACAATACGCAGCCTGCGGCCACACACCGAGGAACCCGATTCCTGACCGCACACTACTCCTCCGCTACCGGAGACCGTACACAGCCAGCGGCCAGACACAGAGGGACCGATTCCTGACCGCACACCACTCCTCCGCTACCGGAGACAGTACACAGCCAGCGGCCAGACACAGAGGGGCCGATTCCTGACCGCACACTACTCCTCCGCTACCGGAGACAGTACACAGCCAGCGGCCAGACACAGAGGGACCGGATTCCTGACCGCACACTACTCCTCCGCTACTCCCTAATATAAGTATACTCATACCGCTCACTTCCACTTCAAGTACTGTGGATATTTCACATAATTGAGAAGAGGGGATGCACCTAAATGAAAACGCTAATAAAAAGGTACAGGGGAGAAAAAATGTTATGAGCCCCTGTTCTAGAAGAATCTGATCGGTTGCTATTGACAACATCCCATCTTCAATAGAACTCCCAGCTTAGTAACTTCACCCCTGATTTGGGGGCCATGCGATAGTATCTGATTTCTTGGGTGGTCGATTAGTTGTGAATATCCCAGTAGTATCAGAGAAGATTCTGTGTATACAATGTTTTTGTTATTTTGCATGACTGTAATCTTCCCCCAGGTGTCAGCGATCTGTAGGTGACATCACTAGCGCAGTATTACTCAGAGCCCTGGTGCCTCTGCTCTGCGCTAGCCCCCCCCCCCCCCCACGGCTGACGTGAGCACGTTGATGGCTCTATGAGTGTAGCTGTACACTGAGGCAGAGCGGACGCTGGTGCCGCAGCCGGTAACGTGGTCGCTGTTAGGTATTTGCTGTGGAATGTACATGATGAAGATCGTACAGTTATGTGCGGAACATGTAGGAACAGATAGGAGATGTTATTAATGCCTGCGCGAGCCTCCAGCTGGCCTCCTCATATTGGTAGAAATGGGCCTTTTTCTCACAGACTCCTCATATTTCCTGGACAGGCGCCACTTGCCCTCCAGTTGCATAGCTGCATGTAAAATCATCCACCTCGAGTCAGCTTACCTGTTCCCCATCTACAGTACAAAGCCAGTCCTCTAATCTAGATGTATCCTTACTGATTCTATGCATTTCTACTTCCTGTTACCCGTCGTCTTCCTCTGTAAATTTCAAACTGACAAGAAGTCTCGTGTTCATTCTAGCACCCGCCATATTTAAAAACCCATGCAGTTCCTCTTCCCTGCCTGGGGTGCCGCTGTCTGCCGTAGTGCTTCTAGCACAGCGTGGTCTGTATATCAGCACTGATATGCAAACCAGACCTGTGCTAGAAACACCACAGCTGACAGCGACACCCCAGGCAGGGAAGAGGAACTGCATGGGTTTTCAAAGATGGCGGGTGCTAGAATGAACACTAAAGTCTATCCCGTTTGTGCACACTTTTGGGAATTTGCATCTCCGTGATCAGCAGGCTGATAAAGGCAGTTGTTGAATGGGGATGCGGTCAATTTGCCGGCGGTCGGGATCTCAGCGTTCAGAATCCCGACACTGGAATCCCGACCGCCGAAATCCCGAAACTTTCTCCCTCCGTGGGTGTCCACGACACCCATAGAGGGAGAATAAAATAGCGTGCCGAGCGTAGCGAGGCACCGGGCCTGCTGCGTGGCGAGCGCAGCGAGCCCGCAAGGGGGGGCGATCCACGTCCCCCCATGTCGGGATTTCGGCGGTCGGGATTCCAGTGTCGGGATTCCGACCGCCGGGATTCCGACCGCCGGCATTACGTATCGGATCCGTTGAATGGCGAGTTCCCTCTGAACAGCTCGATTACTTGATTAGATCCACTGTGTAATTGGGCCCGGCTCTTGTTCTGCCAGGATTGGTGGGAACCTCTGAAATGACTGTTACGCGTTTCGTGTGTCTTCAAAGACATGAAACGCGTCAGGTGCTTTATGGCAGGTCCAAGGCGCCTCTGGAGAAAGCTGCAATTGTAATCCGAAAATTCTCCTGGAACCCTTCCCCAGTAACGTGGCGGCATTAGGAGTCTATTGTGTGATACAGTTTGGACTCTCCCTATAGTCGGTGGGGCGCAGGTCTTTTACAGGTGATGGAGGATGGTGCCAGGGAAGACATTACATACATTGGGTCGACCAAATTAAGGTCGACATACATTGGGTCAACCACTGAACGTTGACAGGCCTTAGGTTGACACAGACAAAAGGTTGACAGGGCCTACGGTCGACAGGGTCAAAAGGTTGACACAATCATTAGGACGAAGTTCGACAGTCAAAGGTCGACATGAGTTTTTCACGTTTCTTTTGTCCCGAATGTCAACATAGTGGACATCGAAAAAAGGGGGCATAGGATGCTTGACTGATGTTGCCGAGCTCCACAAATGTGGAATATAAATAAAAGTTAATAATATTACCATCTGTAGTGGACTGGTGTGGATGATGGAAACACCAGTAGGAGTGATGATAAAGTCCCAATAGGATGATTCCCTAAGTAGGGATAGGAGTGGTTCTCCCTATTTGGCGTCTTCTCCTTTTTGGCTGGATGTTTAGGAACTAGGCTTGAGTCCCATAGAGCTTTTGTAATCCAATGAAATATTTAGGAGATGATGGACGTCTGTGGGAGAAGGGACATCACTTGAAGAGATGGATGATGGTAAACTTTAAAAGAAGCTCAACGCGTTTCCCCGGATGTTTGCTGTCCGGCTTCCTCAGGAGCAAGTGTGGACATCGACCCCATATCGGTCAATACCCCAAATGCCTGTATAACGCTACTAGGGGTGCCAATCCCAGGGCATTTTTTTAAAACCCAGGAATTGGGATTGAAAAATGCTTGATCCCGGGATTGGCATCCCTAAAAGAAAAACCTCTCCGTCCCCCAAATTTACTTACATGTGTGAGCGGGGTAGGCGGCAGTATTGCGGCGGAGCCACCAGGAGGAGGCAGTTGGCGGGTGTTACAGCCGTCAGGAGTAGTCGGCGGGTGTAATGTGCCGTCGGGAGGCAGAGGGTTCCAGCGGAGGGGCCAAGTCACTGCGCTCATTAGATATGCACTCCCCCCCCCCTCTGACTAAGGCATCGTTCCCCACCCCCCACCTGGGCAGTGCAGGGAAGGGATCCGGGCAGCAGGGTCAGGTCGGTAGCGCTGGTGGGCAGCGAATCACTGCAGCGTATGTGAGATCAGCGGCGGGGTCCCTGTGGCGGATGGGAACTACTAGTTACTAGTTCTGGGCAGTCTGGACAGACTTCGCTGCCCTCCGCAGCATAGACCCTGCTGCCCGGATACCCACACGCTGCCAAGTACCAGGGTAGGGGGTTGGGGGGAGGGGAGGATTACGCAGGCCAGGTGGGGAATGGGTGGTATATTACTGGTTTACCGTTTTTGTACCTTTCACAACGGGTTCAATGTGAAAGGTACAAAAACGGTAATTAACCAGTAATATACGATTTAAAACATGCAATGTGAAAGGGGGAAAACCTGCTCTGACCCGGTTAAAGAAACATTTCAAAAACTGGGTCAAAGCAGGTCTTGCAGTGTGAAAGCAGCATTAGTGGATCCGTACCTATAAATCCACCATACACTACAAGGTAGACCAGCACTAATTATATAAGTCACACCAACAGCGATAGGGGGTAACACAAGTAAACACCCGAAGTATATGCTGCACAGCAGCCGGGTTCCCTGCGTTACCGACCAGTGACAGCTGATTAGTCGCATACCCAGATGCAGGTATTGTACCATATGAATGATTGACCCAGCCGGACTGCCCTATGTACACGGGCTTATCCGGTGTGGCACGAGCTCCTCTACATGATATCTGGGTCTTGTGGTTCCACAAATTTTTTGGAAGTGTTTATTAACCCGGATTCCAGGAATTGATGAATTGTGGCACCGCACTAACGAGAAAGACGACGAGTCTGGTGCGACGAGATTGACGCGACTGACGCCACAGTATACAAGGACACGTCTGAAACGACATTTTTTTTTTTTTTTTACAATATTCCGCGGTGCAGGTGGGGAAACGGCGAGTAGGTAGAGGATGACACGAGGACAATATCGTGTGAGCTGGCAATCTGGTGAACGTAAACCAGTTATCTCCTGACTTACTGTACTGGTATTACTGAGCAAAACGATTGTAAATCATCGATGGCAGCGCCTCCAAGCGGAGTGTTGTAAGCTGAGAATCGGAGATGACAAAACAGGATTATGGACTTCAAAGTATAATCTTCTCTTTTGTCACATACCGTCCATCATGTTTTACAGTCGGTCTCAATTTGTGGTCATGTTCGCAGCGTGGGGAGTAACCGCAGGACCGGGCGCTCTCGGCTGAGTCTGTAAACAGCTGACATGTTTGGTGCTGATGGATGGGGGAGATGAATCATCCCCCCCTGACACCGGCACTGCCGCGCTGAATGTGTGCAGGAGCTCCGGCGATCCGCAGGAAGAGTTGGGACTTGTAGCCGGAGCACTCCAGTGACCTCTGCAATGCTGAATACCTGAGTGACAGCTGCTGAAAGTTATGATCCATATTTGGAGACATGCGATTCGGGTATCGCTGTTATCCCTGCGGTGCTGTCTGTGCTGCCGGTTCCACGTACACTTCATCATCCACCTGTCCGATCGCCCGGAATATAGCTTCCTTACACAACTGGGTATGTGTGTTACAGGTGAATGCACTAGTATACAGAGGAAATACTACTGTTCATTTTATTTGTCATCTACCCCAATAATAAATAGTTGGGCCTGTGCTGGTATGTTGCTGAGTGCAGTGTCGGCATTCTCAGCATATTGACATGATAAACTGTTGACGAACATTCCCCGGTGGTCTAGAGATGACTTAGCTTGTCCCGGCGGCTGCAGTGGCTTCAGCACAGGGCTCGACAATTTTTTTAATTAAAGGATAAAAGTGTTGGAGCCAGACAAACTAAAAATATGGACCGTGCGCGCCAAAAATTGACACCGTAATGCCTATTAAACGTCATACACCCATTACATATTATACCACATGCCGTAATGACAATTACACGTTATGCCACACACTGTAATGCCTGTTACACATTATGCCACAAGCCGTAATACCTATTACATATTATACCACACTCCATAATGCCCATTACATATTATATGAGACACTGTAATGCATATTACACTTGCCACACACTGTAATGCCAATTACATATAATACCACACACTATCATGCCTATTACATATTATGCCACATAGGTGCCGCTTACCTACATGCTCATTGCTATGGGTTTCTTGCTCGATGCCAGAGGTTACATGCTTGTTGCCACAGGGCATTACTCTACCTCCCCACTGTTAACATGCGCGGTAATGGCAATAGTCGGGCAGAGCGATGGACAACAGAACTCACCCAGCTGTCCGCGGCGCGGCTATTTCAAAACTCCCCAATTGGAGCTTGCAGTCCAATAGTCTATCAGGAGCTACTACTACTGCTGCTTGTGATTGGCTGCCGAACCACGAGGGCCGTTTGGCTTGTGAGCGGCATCGAGTTTTGACGTAGCCGCACCGCAGACTTGCTGTGATACAGCCGGAGCCGGATGAATAGTCCACCTCTGTCTGGCTGCTGACTTTGTGCGCAGTGTCTTATACCACCTCAGCCACTGATTGTTAGGGGGAAGCAGCAACCGCGTCACTTTCTTACTTACACTTAGTTACATCCATATAAGGGGCCTGATTCAGCATTGTGCGCTGCGTTAACTTCAGTTGTAGCTATGCGATATCTTTCTACTGTGTAACAGTCTCCCGAGCTCATTTATCACAATTATTTTTAATGTCCATGTCAGGCGGCGGATGATCAGCTCATGGTCACGGATATTTTGTGTGAAAAATACCGGGATATGGCTGCGGGGAGCCACCGGAGAGACAGAGCATTCTCGCAAGCACGGTCCCTGCATGCGATACTCCCATCTTCCCATCTTTGTAAATTTTTCCCTCAGAGATTTGAGGAAATTCAATAGCTGCCAGGAATTTATAAAAAATAAAACAAACTGTGTTGGGGTTTTCCAATTCAACACCAGGCATGAAAATGGGTCATCGCTGCGTTTTTCTTCTCACAGCCCCCAGAACAAGTCAAATTTTTTCTAATAATTGATCAATTGGAAGTTTCAAGTTAGCTCAATTAAATTGTTATGGAACTTGTGTATTATGTGGGCGCCACTACTTAAGGCATGTGATGGGACCCGATTTCAGGGGTTTTAAAACCCGACTGTACAATTTTTATATCGCGTCGCAACGCGATCATGCCCGATTTGGGCTTATTCCAATGTTCAATGCCCCCCCCAGACCCGATTTTTTGATTGTACACCCACCCTGATGGGTAATGACTATGTTAAATGCCCCCCCCCCTATTGTTAACGCCACCCCACTATCAACGCCAACCCGAAGCGTGGCGAGTGCAGCAAGCCCGCGAGGGGTGGCGGTACGCATCCCCTGACCTTTTCATACCCCCACTATCCACGTCGGCGTGGAGTTGATTTTAGATAGTGTCGCGAGCGGACGCGGAATACATGTAAAGTAATCCGCGTCCCCTCGCGGGGCTCGCTGCGCTCGCCACACTATCTAAAATCAACTCCACGCCGACGTGGATAGTGGGGGTATGAAAAGGTCGGAGGATGCGTACCGCCGCCCCTCGCGGGCTTGCTGCACTCGCCACGCTTCGGGTTGGCGTTGATAGTGGGGGGGCGTTAACAATGACGGTGCATTTAACATTGCGAATCGCATCGCATGCCACTTGCTGGCATGCGGTGCTATGCGATATTTAATTGTACAATCGGGCATTTTCCCGAAAATCACATCGCATACCATGTGCAAGGATGGAATAACATGCAAATCAGCCGGAAATTGGCAAAAATCGGGCGCAAAATCGCATCGCAGATCAAATCGGCCAGAAAATCAGCAGCAAATCGGACGATAAATCGGATGCGATATCGGATGCGATTTAGATGAAATCGGGCGCCGTGATAATACACAAGTACCCAATGCCCTAAGATTAAAAAACCGGGCGCCCAGATAATACACAAGTACCATTGTTATTACTCACGTTCTAAGCGGTCTGTTATTACTTACATTCTAACCACCCCTGCCTGCTCACCGTGTCCTCCCTGTATTTGTGATTGGTAAAACGGTCATGCGATTGCAGATCAGGATGAACATTGCAACCATTGGTCACGATGTTCATTGGCGACTGCAAGCCTGATTATGGGGTATATTCAATGCATGTCGAAACTGCCGTCTTGCCGGAAACAAACTGCAGTTTTCAACATGACTAGGTCGGAAGGGCTTCCGATCTATTCAATGCTATCTGTTTTTTTTCCAGCAGGTCAAAATGTTTCAACCTGCCGAAAACCAGGTGGATTAACGTAATTGCCGCTAATCCCCCTGCTTTAGGCGGAAACACAGCCAAAACCGATAGGTTTGGCTGTGTTTCCATCAATCTCAATCCGACATAAAAAGATGCCGGATGGGGCCAGGTAAGCAGCAGCAGCTTACCCGGCACCAAGTGAGCAGCAGTAGCCGCCCACACAATCTCACCGCCTCCCATACCCACCACCGCCGGGCTGCACTCACCTGGCCCCGTCCCGGCTCCCGCAGCCTCGCTCACTCGGCCCTCTCGCCGGCCGTGTGAGCATCAATCAGCGGCGGTTGCTGCATTGAATAATGGATGCCGGATCCATTTTGGCAAAATAATTTTCGGAATGGAGCCAGCGACCGCTTACGCAAAGCAGTCCTTAGCCTCACCAAGCCTGGGAAAAGGGGGCAGCGCACCTCCGTTCTCCCAAACACCGACACCTTCTGCCCCTGTCCCTCCCTTTGAGTGTCTCTGTCTTGTCAATCAGTTCCCATTTCTGAGGTGTGATGCGGGACCCGTCCTGCAGCTGCTCATCCTGTCCCTCTGTCCTCCATTAGCAGCAGAGAGGATCGTCACAGCCACACTGGTTGCTTAATGCATAAAATAATGTTACTTGTCTATAATTGTATTCTATGATTGTAATTCCATATACAAGACCACAGGGGGGGCGATATCTTTATAATTCAGTAATACCATGTTCTCATTGCCGCTCCCTGCAAAATCCCAGGTTTTTCTTGTCGAATTTTTGGAGGGGCACAGAGCTTGTCAGCTCAACAGACCCCCTTCACACTGCACCTCAGACCCGGGAATTTCCCGTGTCTGCCCCTTTCACACTGCTTTCCATGGTCTGCCTTCCAACAAGGGTGTGGAATGTAATAGTAGCTGTGATTGGGTGTTGGGAAATTTGTACAAATTGCTGTGATAGGCTGTTTAAAAGCAGCTTTTATTGGCTGGCTAAAGATGATGTCACATATCACATGATTACATCCCCAATGAGCTCCTTTTTGAGTGAAAAACCCGGGTCTGTGCTGTTCACACTGCCATAGACCCGTGTATTACCCAGGAAAAACCCTGCAAAAAACCCGGGTGTAATTGCAGGGGCATAACACCCGGGAATTTCACAAAGACCCTTTCACACTGAGACAGGACACGGGAATTTTCAGCTTTTGTTTTTGCGGCAGTAAGAATGGGGTATTATTTAACACGGTACAAAGGGGGAAAAAATTATTTGTTCTAGGGGCCTGATTCAGATCTCAATTTGAATTCGCACAGCGGCTGATTACCGATTCACAGCGCATGCGTACGGTTTGCAGTATGCATGCATGAGGATATCCTGCGACAAAGTCCTGCAACTTTTTCTAAAGGCGACTGACAGGAAGTAGGTGTCCGGGGGTGGGAGTGCTGAGAAAAACGCAGGCGTGCCTCCTTAAAATGTGCCTGTTGTCTGTATACACTAAAAGCAGCTATATTGTGTGCTGAACTTTAACCCACTGGTTCAGAAAGAACTAGTGACCTGTCCGTGGTATGAGGAACCTAGAACCTTATGCCTCAGCAATGTTCTTAGATTCGTTATGGGTGCAGCCCACAAAATAGCCATTTCCACTTCCTGTCTCCCCCCCCCCCATCTTACTTCCTGTTCGCAGCATGAACACAAAGTGTCGTCATCCTCCTCTAATGTTGTCATGGCTTCTGTCGTCTAGGTGACTGCGGAGACCACGTGGTGGTGAAAAACACCAGGCACATCGCTTTCTCTGGGAATAAATGGGAACAGAAGGTTTACTCATCCCACACAGGGTAAGCGCATAGTAAAGTCAAAGTAATTATGGAAGCTAGCAGAACCCCCACCCACACACACACACACACACACACACACACGCCGCAGGTGGGGCAGATGTAACATGTGCAGAGAGAGTTACATTTGGGTGGGGGGGTGTTCAAACTTAAATCTAAACTGCAGTGTAAGAATAAAGCAGCCAGTATTTACCCTGCACAGAAACAAAATAACTCACCCAAATCTAACTCTCTCTGCACGTGTTACATCTGCCCCACCTGCAGTGCAGCATGGTTTTGTGCATCTACAAAAATTCAGCCTTGCTAACAAATCTGAATCCGGCCCAAAGGTGCAGCTTCCTTCCTGTGCAGCGCCATAGGATTTCTATTGCTGCCCATAGCAACCAATCAGATTCTATCTATCATCTTCTAAAAGGTGCTAAACCAGTAAGAAGTAAAATCTGGTTGCTAAGGTCAACATCCCATCTTCAATATAAGTCCCATGTTAGTAAATTTACCTCAGTAATACATTCGCAGCTGGGATCCCGTATGCCGGCAGGAATGTATTGTGGTGCTCTCAGACGGCCTCACAGATCCCAGCAGCTGTGTACAAACACAGCGATGGTCAGTGGCGTAAGTTAGTCCCAGTTGCCTGGAGGCAATGTAAATATTGGTGCCCCCCAAAATCTCAATCAGTAAGGTGTCTGTCTACAGTAAGACAAGTCATGGGTTCTAGTACAGGGTGTACAGGGTGTGACACTTGCAAAAATAATGTTACGACAGGGAGTCAGCCCCAAAAGTGACATCGATGGCTTTCAATTAACTGATTCAAACAGGCAGGGGAGGAGAGGTGCCCCCTTGGGAGCAGGAGCCCGGCGGCAGGTGACTCCATTGCCTCCCAGAGTTACGCCTCTGACGATGGTCGCAGATTCTTCCCCAATCACCCATCTGATGAGGGACCATGAGGTCATGGCTGCCAATACTGAGACGCTGGCACCGCGGTCATGGTGCGCCTGTGGTTTTGCCACCACTCAGTGTCTGTCCCTGACTGCCATTCAGTTGCACTACACTGCGAGCATCATGACGCCTGCGCAGTGCAACCGCGCTGTATACGCCATAACCTGTTAATCACTTCGCTCCATAAACATCAGCATTGTGCACGTCACCGAATCAGGTCCCCCGACGCACACAATCTGACCTGTCGTGAGCTGCGAACGGGTATCGGGCCTAATTCAGTATGGATCGCTAATCCGAGAAAGTTACAGAAAGAGACATTCGCCCTGTGCAAAATGTATTGCAAAACTTCTGGGAATCGTTCATCGCTCCCAGATCCATACGCAAATCCTGTACCATCGAAAAGATTTAGATTCGATTTTCGAAATTTTCTGATTAACCATCCATCCTGAATTAGGCCCATTGTCATCACCTCTTCTCTGTTGGCAACGTGGTTTTATCTGGTTAAATAATAAAATGTTTGTCATTAACTTGTTGACGTACGCCGGCATCCGAACATCAAAGCTTCCAGCAGATGAATCCACGCCATTTATGTACGTTCTCTCTTCCCAGTTATCCCGGGGGATTCAGACAAGTCACCGCAGCCGCGCTGCACAAGAAGGACCCCACGGCGGTGAGTACCGAGTCCTTGTCGACCTTTTCATTGTTGACCTTTGGACCCTGTCAATCCTTTAACTGTCCAACTTTGGACCCTGTCGACCTTTTGATTTTCGACCAATAGTGGTGGACCTTATGACTGTTGACCCAGAGTCAATCTATGATGAGCCCCGATACCAGCCGGAACCCCCTTGTACATATCAGTACTCCATACATTTTATTTATTTATTACCATGTTCTTATATAGCGCATACATATTCCGCAGCGCTGTACAGAGAATATTAGAACGGTCACATCAGTCCCTGCCCCAGTGGGGCTTACAATCTATATTCCCTACCACATGTACAGATGGGTGCGCTTCAAAAATATTAACATGAATTGAGAACGTTGTACTTCTCCTTTGCCTCTAGCTGCTCAGTGACTCAGGGGCAGATTTATTAAACTTGGAGAAGAGAGAAACTGGAGATAAAGCGGAGAAAAGGTAAAAGGAGATAAAGCACCAGCCAATCAGCTCCCAACTGTCTTTTTCAAACACAGCTGATTGGCTGGTACTTTATCTCCTTTTACCTTTTCTCTGCTTTATCTCCAGTTTCTCTCTTCTACAAGCTTAATAAATCTGCCCCTCAGTATCTGCTGCTATAGCGCAAATTACTTCTAAATGAAAATTGATTTTGATATTTTTTGAATGTTGATTATAGAGCAGGACAGTTGAGAAGTTGAAGGTCCTGGGTACCTTAAATGATTCATTATTGATCCGTGGAAGTGCCCCGTAACAGACGGCAATTTAAAAGCTGTTGGGGGTAAAGAAAAAAAAATCGGCAACAAATTGTGATCCTGCTCGTTCCCTATATCTTATGATTGATGGTCAGGACGGGACACGTGTATTCTCACTGAGCGCACCATTCATCTAATGACAGACTCGCACACCCGCTGACCTGTCAGTCACTCACACAGCCTCTGGCCTGGGGCCACATCTACTCCTTTAATAAATCATTTCGCTAATGGTAATATTTTTTTCTGCTTGCCAGAGGGATAATGGGGGGGGGGGGGGGTGTAATGTTCAGATCTGAGCAGTTAAGTTTTCACCTGCTGCTGATCCTCAGTGGAAGAGACACAGAATAAATGTACAGTGCTTGACATTAACCCAACTCTAGTATGGGAATGTCGTAATGTTTCTTAAATCTTTTTTGTGATCAGTCTAATCCCTGAGTCCATTCCATATCCGGAAAAGTCAGTGTAATAAATGCAGATACATAGACAGATAAGGGTCAGTTTCAGCCAGAAGTGGAGAGCGGTAAAGAGTCAGAACTAAGTGCGTTGTATGTACAGACTTAAACATGAATAATGAAAGACTGGATGTAGTTATGACCACCGAAAAAACATTAAAAAACGGTGTCGACCTTTTTACCGTCGACCACGTTCACATGGATCCTTCACTTGCTTTGATCTGGCGTCACTGTCTATCTAGACGCTGTCAACCAAGATTAGGTGTCTAACTAGACGCCGTCAACCATGGAATTGTCGGACTAAGCATGGTTGTTCCGCTGTCCGGATACGAGTCGCTTCTATATATGGTCTGTGCACATTTCTCTCTGTCATGTTGGTATAGAGAATGGCCACAAGATGGCAGCAGAAGTTAATATTTGGAAGTCATTAGCTTACTGAAGGATTTATAGGTTATTTTATTTATTGCTTAGTTTCTATATTTAATTTAAATGAAGTGGAAAAATGGGTTTCGTAAAAAAAATTCTTGTTTTTAATTAGATTGTCATTCGTATACTCTGTAAATCACCATATATGTAAACCTGTATATTGTATTAGGGTAAAGGTCTGTACACACTGTTCAAAGCCTCGCTGTTTGGGGGAATCCTCACCATCATCTGACAGCGGGGATTCCCCCGGAACATAGAATAGGGTGAGCAGCCGGCACGGGGGTTAAACGGCGAGGGACGCTTGTTTTCGGTGATCCCCACCGTTTAAACCCCTTGCCGGCTACATTGAATATGGCCCAAATGCTTATTATGCCCCTATTACCGGAGAACATCAAAAAATGCAGCGGTTGTGTGAAAACTATGGGTACTTCTGTAGTTTCACGGTGCCACGGATCGCATCGCACGCAAATTGCATGCGATCCGATTATAGCACACCCCCAATATCCACGTCAGCCCGAAGCATGGCGAACTCATGCAGAAAACGAACCCAAAGCGTGGCGAGCGCAGCGACAAGGAATACCCATCAAGTAATCCGCGGGCCCCTCACGTGTGAAATCAATGTGACTGCAGCTTGTTTCATGGAACTACTGACCAGATACCTTGGAAATACCAGAGAGCGCCCAGCACTCTTGTACGGGGCAGCATGAAATGGGGCCCGGGGCAGACATTCCATTAGCCCCTAAGGTTCCTGCTGTATGGTGCAGTCTGTCACATTCCTCCCTGCGAGGTGTGTTATACTCACTGCTCTGTCACATCGGTCTCAGCTGCACTGTGCAGTGTGCTCGGCCTCCTCCTTACACCCGGCCTCCCATACCCGCTGCTCTGTGCAGTGTGCTCGGCCTCCTCCTCACACCCAGCCTCCCATGCCAGCTGCTCTGTGCAGTGTGTGCAGCCTCCTCCTCACACCCGGCCTCCCATGCCAGCTGCTCTGTGCAGCCTCCTCCTCACACCCAGCCTCCCATACCAGCTGCTCTGTGCAGTGTGTGCAGCCTCCTCCTCACACCCTGCCTCCCATGCCAGCTGCTCTGTGCAGTGTGTGCAGCCTCCTCCTCACACCCGGCCTCCCATGCCAGCTGCTCTGTGCGGTGTGCAGCCTCCTCCTTACACCCGGCCTCCCATACGAGCTGCTCTGTGCGGTGTGCAGCCTCCTCCTCACACCCGGCCTCCCATGCCAGCTGCTCTGTGCAGCCTCCTCCTCACACCCGGCCTCCCATACCAGCTGCTCTGTGCAGTGTGCAGCCTCCTCCTCACACCCTGCCTCCCATGCCAGCTGCTCTGTGCAGTGTGTGCAGCCTCCTCCTCACACCCGGCCTCCCATGCCAGCTGCTCTGTGCGGTGTGCAGCCTCCTCCTCACACCCGGCCTCCCATGCCAGCTGCTCTGTGCAGTGTGCAGCCTCCTCCTTACACCCGGCCTCCCATACCAGCTGCTCTGTGCAGTGTGTGCAGCCTCCTCCTCACACCCGGCCTCCCATACCAGCTGCTCTGTGCAGCATCCTCCTCACACCCGGCCTCCCATGCCAGCTGCTCTGTGCAGTGTGCAGCCTCCTCCTTACACCCGGCCTCCCATACCAGCTGCTCTGTGCAGTGTGCTCGGCCTCCTCCTTACACCCGGCCTCCCATACCAGCTGCTCTGTGCAGTGTGCTCGGCCTCCTCCTCACACCCAGCCTCCCATGCCAGCTGCTCTGTGCAGTGTGTGCAGCCTCCTCCTCACACCCGGCCTCCCATGCCAGCTGCTCTGTGCAGCCTCCTCCTCACACCCAGCCTCCCATACCAGCTGCTCTGTGCAGTGTGCAGCCTCCTCCTCACACCCAGCCTCCCATACCAGCTGCTCTGTGCAGTGTGTGCAGCCTCCTCCTCACACCCAGCCTCCCATACCAGCTGCTCTGTGCAGTGTGCAGCCTCCTCCTTACACCCAGCCTCCCATACTAGCTGCTCTGTGCAGTGTGCTCGGCCTCCTCCTTACACCTGGCCTCCCATACCAGCTGCTCTGTGCAGTGTGCTCAGCCTCCTCCTCACACCCGGCCTCCCATACCAGCTGCTCTGTGCAGTGTGCTCAGCCTCCTCCTCACACCCGGCCTCCCATACCAGCTGCTCTGTGCAGTATGCTCGGCCTCCTCCTCACACCCGGCCTCCAATACCAGCTGCTCTGTGCAGTGTGCTCAGCCTCCTCCTTACACCCGGCCTCCCATACCAGCTGCAGTGTGCAGCCTCCTCCTCACACCCGGCCTCCCATACCAGCTGCTCTGTACAGTGTGCTCGGCCTCCTCCTTACACCCGGCCTCCCATACCAGCTGCTCTGTGCAGTGTGCTCGGCCTCCTCCTTACACCCGGCCTCCCATACCAGCTGCAGTGTGCAGCCTCCTCCTCACACCCGGCCTCCCATACCAGCTGCTCTGTGCAGTGTGCTCGGCCTCCTCCTTACACCCAGCCTCCCATACCAGCTGCTCTGTGCAGTTTGCTCGGCCTCCTCCTTACACCCGGCCTCCCATACCAGCTGTTCTGTGCAGTGTGCAGCCTCCTCCTTACACCCGGCCTCCCATACCAGCTGCTCTGTGCAGTGTGCTCGGCCTCCTCCTTACACCCGGCCTCCCATACCAGCTGCTCTGTGCAGTGTGCAGCCTCCTCCTTACACCCGGCCTCCCATACCAGCTGCTCTGTGCAGTGTGCAGCCTCCTCCTCACACCCGGCCTCCCATGCCAGCTGCTCTGTGCAGTGTGCTCGGCCTCCTCCTCACACCAGGCCTCCCATACCAGCTGCTCTGTGCAGTGTGCAGCCTCCTCCTCACACCCAGCCTCCCATGCCAGCTGCTCTGTGCAGTGTGTGCAGCCTCCTCCTCACACCCGGCCTCCCATGCCAGCTGCTCTGTGCAGCCTCCTCCTCACACCCAGCCTCCCATACCAGCTGCTCTGTGCAGTGTGCAGCCTCCTCCTCACACCCAGCCTCCCATACCAGCTGCTCTGTGCAGTGTGTGCAGCCTCCTCCTCACACCCAGCCTCCCATGCCAGCTGCTCTGTGCAGTGTGTGCAGCCTCCTCCTCACACCCGGCCTCCCATGCCAGCTGCTCTGTGCAGCCTCCTCCTCACACCCAGCCTCCCATACCAGCTGCTCTGTGCAGTGTGCAGCCTCCTCCTCACACCCAGCCTCCCATACCAGCTGCTCTGTGCAGTGTGTGCAGCCTCCTCCTTACACCCAGCCTCCCATACTAGCTGCTCTGTGCAGTGTGCTCGGCCTCCTCCTTACACCTGGCCTCCCATACCAGCTGCTCTGTGCAGTGTGCTCAGCCTCCTCCTCACACCCGGCCTCCCATACCAGCTGCTCTGTGCAGTGTGCTCAGCCTCCTCCTCACACCCGGCCTCCCATACCAGCTGCTCTGTGCAGTATGCTCGGCCTCCTCCTCACACCCGGCCTCCAATACCAGCTGCTCTGTGCAGTGTGCTCAGCCTCCTCCTTACACCCGGCCTCCCATACCAGCTGCAGTGTGCAGCCTCCTCCTCACACCCGGCCTCCCATACCAGCTGCTCTGTGCAGTGTGCTCGGCCTCCTCCTTACACCCGGCCTCCCATACCAGCTGCTCTGTGCAGTGTGCTCGGCCTCCTCCTTACACCCGGCCTCCCATACCAGCTGCAGTGTGCAGCCTCCTCCTCACACCCGGCCTCCCATACCAGCTGCTCTGTGCAGTGTGCTCGGCCTCCTCCTTACACCCAGCCTCCCATACCAGCTGCTCTGTGCAGTTTGCTCGGCCTCCTCCTTACACCCGGCCTCCCATACCAGCTGTTCTGTGCAGTGTGCAGCCTCCTCCTTACACCCGGCCTCCCATACCAGCTGCTCTGTGCAGTGTGCTCGGCCTCCTCCTTACACCCGGCCTCCCATACCAGCTGCTCTGTGCAGTGTGCAGCCTCCTCCTTACACCCGGCCTCCCATACCAGCTGCTCTGTGCAGTGTGCAGCCTCCTCCTCACACCCGGCCTCCCATGCCAGCTGCTCTGTGCAGTGTGCTCGGCCTCCTCCTCACACCAGGCCTCCCATACCAGCTGCTCTGTGCAGTGTGCAGCCTCCTCCTCACACCCGGCCTCCCATGCCAGCTGCTCTGTGCAGTGTGCTCAGCCTCCTCCTTACACCTGGCAAATTCGCAGGCTGGACAATTATGGATCTACTGCGCATGGCACGGGTCATAGTGCGCATGGTACGGGTCATAGTGCGCATGGTATGGGTCATAGTGCGCATGGTACGGGTCATAGTGCGCATGTATGGGTCATAGTGCGCATGGTACGGGTCATAGTGCTCATGGTACGGGTCATAGTGCGCATGGTAAGGGTCATAGTGCGCATGGTATGGGTCATAGTGCGCATTGTACGGGTCATAGTGCGCATTGTACGGGTCATAGTGCGCATGGTACGGGTCATAGTGCGCATGGTACGGGTCATAGTGCGCATGGTACGGGTCATAGTGCGCATGGTACGGGTCATAGTGCGCATGGTACGGGTCATAGTGCGCATGGTACGGGTCATAGTGCGCATGGTACGGTCATAGTGCGCATGGTACGGGTCATAGTGCGAATGGTACGGGTCATAATGCGCATACATGAGGCCATCCTGTGATAAAATCTTTAGTTTTATCGCTGGCCATTTGCATTGTGATAGACAGGAAGCGGCATTTGTGGGTGGTAACTGACCGTTTTCTGGGAGTGTCAAGAAAAGCGCATGCATTTACTCGGAGGGTGTGTGACGTCTGCTACGGCGCCGATCAGCCTGATTCTGGCTCAGGTAATGGGCTGCGCACAGACTGCACACACTGGGGAATTGGTTCCATGGTGAGTGCGCTGTGCATGGACTTGCAGCTATGTTCTGGCCTGTGATGTATTTGCAGGCTTGCACAGGGCCGGATTTCCCTCTGACCGGGCAGCGGCTCTGACATAACAGGCTCCGCATATTAGTGTTCCGCGATGCTCCGGGCAGGGCTCCGCATATTAGTGTTCCGCGATGCTCCGGGCAGGGCTCCTCACATTCGTGTTCCGCGATGCTCCGGGCAGGGCTCCGCATATTAGTGTACCGCGATGCTCCGGGCAGGGCTCCGCATATTAGTGTTCCGCGATGCTCCGGGCAGGGCTCCTCACATTTGTGTTCCGCGATGCTCCGGGCAGGGCTCCTCACATTTGTGTTCCGCAATGCTCCGGGCAGGGCTCCTCACATTTGTGTTCCGCGATGCTCCGGGCAGGGCTCCTCACATTCGTGTTCCGCGATCCGAGTGGTAATGTTACTTGTGTAACCCATAATAACGATACACGCTGAATCTGTTCCTTCTCTCTGCAGATTGTGCGATTGGCTGTATACGGGATGCTGCCCAAGAACCTGTTCAGGAGAACCATGATGACCAGACTGCACCTGTTCCCTTTTGAGGTTTGTAAAACATTTCCATTGTACATTCCGGTCCTCACATTGTACCTGAACGCACAGTTGGTCTACGAGATAAAGTAGCAGCCAATCAGCTCCTAACTGGCATGCTGCAGGTTGTATTTGAAAAATGACAGGCGTTACTTTATCACTCTCCGCTTTTCCCAGGATGCAGCCCTGGTAGGAAACACCATCATTAATTGTTGGCTGGGGAAGTATTGCAGCTGTGGCCTTCCTATGCCTGGCATTATCCCATTGCAGGGTGGTAGAAGCAGGGGCATGCCCTTACCGGAAGTTACAGCTTTGTTCCTGTAAGCGGGGGTATGGGCACCCACAGTTGGCTTCAAGATACTACCAAGGCTCTGAGGGCTGAGGTATGGGGATAGTGTTCCTGCATGCAAACAATGCAGCCATTTGGCTAAATAGGATTTATTGTACAGAGGGCAGGTATCCAGCACAGTGTGCATTTTATATAGTACAGAGGGACATATTCCACCACCTGGGTCAAGGTTTTATCTCCTGATATACTCTGTGCTGCACGGAGACCCTGCTCCTTATACAATATACAGTAACTCTGATGCTCCATTCTTTTCCTCACATCATAACACTTCTCCCCTCTCACGGGCCCTTGGCATGATCTGCACTGTGCTGGGCCAGACCCCGATGTCATGTTAGGGCCTCCGGGAACAGGGTAAAGCTGAGTGTCCTCATGATGCTTTGGGTGGCTCTACAGTATATTTGTACACCACAGGGTGACATTCCACACTAAAACATTTTCACCTCCTGATATCCTCTGTGCTGCTGGGGAACCTGCTCCTCCCACTATATAACTATCAATCTGTAGCTTCCTGCTACCCCCATTCCCCTCCTCACATCCTGTCACTGCCTCTGTCATATGCTGCCCTGTCCTCACTGACACATCACTCATCTCCTGATATACTCTGTGCTGCTGGGGACCCTGCTCCTCCCACTATATAACTCTCAGTCTGTGGCTTCCTGCTGCCCCCATTCCCCTCCTCACATTATGTCACTGCCCATGTCACATGCAGCCCTGTCCTCCCTGACACATCACTCATCTCCTGATATACTCTGTGCTGCTGGGGACCCTGCTCCTCCCACTATATAACTCTCAGTCTGTGGCTTCCTGCTGCCCCCATTCCCCTCCTCACATTATGTCACTGCCCATGTCACATGCAGCCCTGTCCTCACTGACACATCCCTCATCTCCCGATATACTCTGTGCTGCTGGGTACCCTGCTCCTCCCACTATATAACTCTCAGTCTGTGGCTACCTGCTGCCTCCATTCCCACCTCACATCATGTCACTGCCCCTGTCACATGCAGCCTTGTCCTCACTGACACATCACTCATCTCCTGATATACTCTGTGCTGCTGGGGACCCTGCTCCTCCCACTATATAACTCTCAGTCTGTGGCTTCCTGCTTCCTCCATTCCCCTCCTCATATCATGTCACTTCCCCTGTCACATGCAGCCCTGTCCTCATTGACATCACCCATCTCCTGATATACTCTGTGCTGCTGGGGACCCTGCTCCTCCCACTATATAACTCTCAGTCTGTGGCTTCCTGCTGCCCCCATTCCCCTCCTCACTTCATGTCACTGCCCCTGTCACATGCAGCCCTGTCCTCCCTGACACATCCCTCATCTCCTGATATACTCTGTGCTGCTGGGGACCCTGCTCCTCCCACTATATAACTCTCAGTCTGTGGCTTCCTGCTGCCCCCATTCCCCTTCTCACATCATGTCACTGCCCCTGTCCCATGCAGCCCTGTCCTCCCTGACACATCACTCATCTCCTGATCTACTCTGTGCTGCTGGGGACCCTGCTCCTCCCACTATATAACTCTCAGTCTGTGGCTTCCTGCTCCCTCCATCCCCTACTCACATCATGTCACTGCCCCTGTCCCATGCAGCCCTGTCCTCCCTGACACATCACTCATCTCCTGATATACTCTGTGCTGTTGGGGACCCTGCTCCTCCCACTATATAACTCTCAGTCTGTGGCTGCTGCCTCCATTCCCCTCCTCACCTCATGTCACTGCCCCTGTCACATGCAGCCCTGTCCTCACTGACACATCCCTCATCTCCCGATATACTCTGTGCTGCTGGGTACCCTGCTCCTCCCACTATATAACTCTCAGTCTGTGGCTACCTGCTGCCTCCATTCCCACCTCACATCATGTCACACGCAGCCCTGTCCTCACTGACACATCACTCATCTCCTGATATACTCTGTATTGCTGGGGACCCTGCTCCTCCCACTATATAACTCTCAGTCTGTGGCTTCCTGCTGCCCCCATTCCCCTCCTCACATCATGTCACTGCCCCTGTCACATGCAGCCCTGTCCTCACTGACACATCACTCATCTCCTGATATACTCTGTGCTGCTGGGGACCCTGCTCCTCCCACTATATAACTCTCAGTATGTGGCTTCCTGCTGCCTCCATTCCCCTCCTCACATCATGCCACTGCCCCTGTCACATGCAGCCCTGTCCTCACTGACACATCACTTATCTCCTGATATACTCTGTGCTGCTGGGGGCCCTGCTCCTCCCACTATATAACTCTCAGTCTGTGGCTTCCTGCTGCCTCCATTCCCCTCCTCACATCATGTCACTGCCCCTTTCACATGCAGCCCTGTCCTCACTGACACATCACTCATCTCCTGATATACTCTGTGCTGCTGGGGACCCTGCTCCTCCCACTATATAGCTCTGTCTGTGGCTTCCGGCGTCATCCCTTCCCCTTCACACATCCTGTCACTGCCCCTGTCACATGCAGCCCTGTCCTCACTGACACATCTCTCCTAGCAGACATTTACTTGAAAATCCTTTTATTCCTCAGTGAAGTGACTTGATTGGCTGAATACTGTTCCCGCCTATAACATGGCCGCACCAGGCCCACTGTCTCCAGTGCTGTACATAGCGTTCCACTCACCTATGAACGAGACTTCAGGAGCCCCTCAGACGTGCCACGTCTTGTCCATGCCGAACCTGAGCCCTCGGTGTCATCAGAGTTAATCCTACCCAGGGAAAAAAAACCTTTCATCTGCCTTCAGCAATTAATAATTAATTCTGAGCCTACAGGATCGTCTTTCTCATGGTGAAACCGAAATAATAATGTCTCATTTGTTTCCCTTTGTTATATTCCCTCGCATGCCCCTGTCCGTTCTGGCTGACAACCAAACTTGTGTGTCGGAAAAAGAACCTGTGATTCTCAGTATACCGCTGTTACATTCACTCCTATAGCTGCTGTACACAATGGAGAGGTAGACCTACGCAGCAACCAATCACCAGCTTGCTTTATCAGGTGGACCATAGGGTAGGCTAATGACAACAAGTGTCTGATTGGCTGCCGTTAATTGCTCACACGTGAGCAAATAACCTATATTCTGTCCTCCGATGAGGCAGTAGATGGAATAGAGCTCAGTGACTGGCTTGCAGTCTCCTATGTAACAAACGCTCAGTTGAAATTACATCGTACTGTACTTTTATTGGCGCTGCAGTGCTATCCTAAGATTGGCGAATACTTTTTACCTCAGCGCTTCATACTTAAAGGTGTAACTCTGAGTCCGTTCTTCTGTGGAGTCCATCGGACTTCTTAACAAGTCCGAACATGCTGGGAGTTGTAGTCACAGCTGGCACAATCCTGACCTACTGTATATAGTGTGTATGTGCCGTTGTTGCAGCTATATCTCTCTTTGATGCCTTATATAGCCTTTGTGTGGTTGTTTATTGCAGGATATCCCAGAAGACATCTTGAGGAATCTTGTTGTGGAACTGAAGCAGCCGAGAATCATTCCCAGGAGGTTGAATGAATACTCCAAGGAGGAGATTGATGCTTACCCCAAGCTCTGGATTCCGTAAGTAGTAGTAAAGCCATTCTCTTCCTATATTGTGCAAATTATGGCTCACCAGCTGCTGTGGACCTGGCAAAGGATGCTGGGAGTTGTAGTTCCCCAGCCACTAATGATGCACAGGCGTGGTCTACCGGCGTTTTACTAGGTCTTAAATCGGAGGTGGATAAAATGATGTAGTCTTATATACACTGAAATATGTTGGGACAAGTTAGGCCATGGGTTCTCAAAGTCGGTCCTCAGGATCCCACACAGGGCATGTGTTGCAGGTCTCCTCACAGAATCAAGCGAAATAATTAGCTCCACCTGTGGATCTTTAAAAATGTGTCAGTGAGTGCACCTCCTGGGTGACCTGGAAAACAGAATCTGTGTGGGGTCCTGGGGACCGAGTTTGAGAACCACTGAGTTAGGCAGTTACCCTATACCAGTGATGGCTAACCTTGACACTCCAGCTGTTGTTGAACTACACATCCCAGCATGCCCTGCATCAGTTTTAGCATGGCCAAATAGTAAAACTGTAGCAGGGCATGCTGGGATGTGTAGTTCAACAAGAGCTGGAGTGTCAAGGTTAGCCATCGCTGCCCTATACCCATGACCCAGAACATAAAGACTGTGGTGAGTTAGGTGGTGGTCACTAGCACTAGAAAATCTAGGTAGGTAGTCAGTGGCACCAGGTAGGTGGTCAGTAGCATTAGAAAATCAAGGTAGGTGATCCCTAGCACCAACATATCTGGGTATGGTAGTTAGGCATTTGGAAGGTTGCTTGGAAGCAGACGACTGTCAGGACCCTGTCCAGCACCCATCTAGCACAGTACAGAAGACATCCGGTGGGGCAGATTGAGCCGCCTACACCGCAGTTTCCCTTGTCTGGGGACCGGCCCACCTGGTGCGTTATAGGATACATATGTTGGCACTCGAAGGGTTAAACATCAGTTCCAAATTTGAGGTATGTATGAAAATATAATTGACCCAAATTGTCAGGCGTGTAAAAAAAAAAAGCCATAAAACGATTTGTAATAACATTGCACCAACAGTTGTATGTATGTAGTTATACATGCACATGTATGTATTAGGTGAGCTTGTCGCTTTATGTCGGCTCCGCCTCAGTCCTAACGATCTCCAACACATTATCCCCCCCGAAAGGTTTGAGAATCTCCGGCATCCGAGACTCGCCCTCCGTGCAATCACAGAGCATTGTGAAGCAAATCCAATGTAATAAATACTTTCTATGCGTTTTATTCCCCTTATTGTACGGAGAATCCGGTCTGAGATGTGGCCCTTCTCTCGCAGGTCCCTACACATTGTTCCCCCCCAATTCTCCCTGCGATCACCACTTATCCCCCTGGCCTTTCATCTCTCAGTCCTCAGCGCTAGAATTTAAATAAAAATGGGCCCAGCCAATATTCTGTCTTGAAAAAAAAATGAATTGCGCCCTCAGTGTTTTTGCTCGGGAGGGTTAAGTAATGATAAAAGAATGCTTTGAAGTTGAATGGGAATGACTGGGAGCTGATGCGTATAGCCAGGCGCCCGGTGACGCCTCCTGTACATTCGGCATCCTGTGAAGGGAGATTGCCAGACGTCCCCTGGACGGGAGGCGACTATTGTGTAGCGTTTGGGAACAATCGGAGTAGTCTGAGATTTGACTAGAATATTTAAATGCATCGGCGTGTCATCGCTGGGTTCCTGCTGGTGTATTTTACATAGTCTGTAGCCAATATTTTACTGTATAGTATTCATCGTAGTGTTCATATGAAGTACAGGTAGTGTAATGGTTATATTACTGCCTCACAGTGTTGAGGTCATGGGTTCTATCCCCACCATGTGTTATATATACGGGGCAGTACGGATGATGTAATGGTTACATTACTGCCTCACAGCACTGAGGTCATGGGTTCTATCCCCACCATGTGTTATATATACGGGTCAGTACGGACAGTGTAATGATTACATTACTGCCTCACAGCACTGAGGTCATGGGTTCTATCCCCACCATGTGTTATATATACGGGGCAGTATGGATGATGTAATGGTTACATTACTGCCTCACAGCACTGAGGTCATGGGTTCTATCCCCACCATGTGTTATATATACGGGTCAGTACGGACGGTGTAATGGTTAGCATTATTGCCTCACAGTGCTGAGGTCATGGGTTCTATCCCCATCATGTGTTATATATACGGGGCAGTATGGATGATGTAATGGTTACATTACTGCCTCACAGTGCTGAGGTCATGGGTTCTATCCCCACCATGTGTTATATATACGGGTCAGTACGGACGGTGTAATGGTTAGCATTACTGCCTCACAGCACTGAGGTCATGGGTTCTATCCCCACCATGTGTTATATATACCGGGCAGTACAGATGGTGTAATGGTTACATTACTGCCTCACAGTGTTGAGGTCATGGGTTCTATCCCCACCATGTGTTATATATACGGGGCAGTACGGATGGTGTAATGGTTAGCATTACTGCCTCACAGTACTGAGGTCATGGGTTCTATCCCCACCATGTGTTATATATACAGGGCAGTACGGATGGTGTAATGGTTAGCATTACTGCCTCACAGTGCTGAGGTCATGGGTTCTATCCCCACCATGTGTTATATATACAGGGCAGTACGGACGGTGTAATGGTTAGCATTACTGCCTCACAGCACTGAGGTCATGGGTTCTATCCCCACCATGTGTTATATATACGGGGCAGTACGGACGGTGTAATGGTTACATTACTGCCTCACAGCACTGAGGTCATGGGTTCTATCCCCACCATGTGTTATATATACGGGCAGTACGGATGGTGTAATGGTTACATTACTGCCTCACAGCGCTTATGTCATGGGTTCTATCCCCACCATGTGTTATATATACGGGGCAGTACGGACAGTGTAATGGTTACATTACTGCCTCACAACACTGAGGTCATGGGTTCTATCCCCACCATGTGTTATATATACGGGGCAGTACGGATGGTGTAATGGTTACATTACTGTCTCACAGCACTGAGGTCATGGGTTCTATTCCCACCATGTGTTATATATACGGGGCAGTACGGACGGTGTAATGGTTATATTACTGCCTTTACAGCACTGAGGTCATGGGTTCTATTCCCACCATGTGTTATATATACGGGGCAGTACGGACGGTGTAATGGTTATATTACTGCCTCACAGCACTGAGGTCATGGGTTCTATTCCCACCATGTGTTATATATACAGGGCAGCACGGACGGTGTAATGGTTATATCATTGCTGCCTCACAGCACTGAGGTCATGGGTTATATTCCCACAATGTGGTATATATACGGGGCAGTACGGATGGTGTAATGGTTAGCATTACTGCCTCACAGCACTGAGGTCATGGGTTCTATCCCCACCATGTGTTATATATACGGGGCAGTACGGACAGTGTAATGGTTACATTACTGCCTCACAGTGCTGAGGTCATGGGTTCTATCCCCACCATGTGTTATATATACGGGGCAGTATGGACGGTGTAATGGTTATATTACTGCCTCACAGCACTGAGGTCATGGGTTATATTCCCACAATGTGTTATATATACGGGGCAGTACGGATGGTGTAATGGTTAGCATTACTGCCTCACAGCACTGAGGTCATGGGTTCTATCCCCACCATGTGTTATATATACGGGGCAGTACGGATGATGTAATGGTTACATTACTGCCTCACAGCGCTGAGGTCATGGGTTCTATCCCCACCATGTGTTATATATACGGGGCAGTACGGATGGTGTAATGGTTATATTACTGCCTCACAGCACTGAGGTCATGGGTTCTATTCCCACAATGTGTTATATATACGGGGCAGTACGGATGGTGTAATGGTTAGCATTACTGCCTCACAGCTGCCTCACAGCACTGAGGTCATGGGTTATATTCCCACAATGTGTTATATATACGGGGCAGTACGGATGGTGTAATGGTTAACATTACTGCCTCACAGCGCTGAGGTCATGGGTTCTATTCCCACCATGTGTTATATACGGGGCAGTACGGACGGTGTAATGGTTACATTACTGCCTCACAGTGCTGAGGTCATGGGTTCTATCCCCACCATGTGTTATATATACCGGGCAGTACAGATGGTGTAATGGTTACATTACTGCCTCACAGCACTGAGGTCATGGGTTCTATTCCCACAATGTGGTATATATACGGGGCAGTACGGATGGTGTAATGGTTAGCATTACTGCCTCACAGCGCTGAGGTCATAGGTTCTATCCCCACCATGTGTTATATATACGGGGCAGTACGGACGGTGTAATGGTTATATTACTGCCTCACAGCACTGAGGTCATGGGTTATATTCCCACAATGTGTTATATATACGGGGCAGTACGGATGGTGTAATGGTTAGCATTACTGCCTCACAGCACTGAGGTCATGGGTTCTATCCCCACCATGTGTTATATATACGGGGCAGTACGGATGATGTAATGGTTACATTACTGCCTCACAGCGCTGAGGTCATGGGTTCTATCCCCACCATGTGTTATATATACGGGGCAGTACGGATGGTGTAATGGTTATATTACTGCCTCACAGCACTGAGGTCATGGGTTCTATTCCCACAATGTGTTATATATACGGGGCAGTACGGATGGTGTAATGGTTAGCATTACTGCCTCACAGCTGCCTCACAGCACTGAGGTCATGGGTTATATTCCCACAATGTGTTATATATACGGGGCAGTACGGATGGTGTAATGGTTAACATTACTGCCTCACAGCGCTGAGGTCATGGGTTCTATTCCCACCATGTGTTATATACGGGGCAGTACGGACGGTGTAATGGTTACATTACTGCCTCACAGTGCTGAGGTCATGGGTTCTATCCCCACCATGTGTTATATATACCGGGCAGTACAGATGGTGTAATGGTTACATTACTGCCTCACAGCACTGAGGTCATGGGTTCTATTCCCACCATGTGTTATATACAGGGCAGTACGGACGGTGTAATGGTTACATTACTGCCTCACAGTGCTGAGGTCATGGGTTCTATCCCCACCATGTGTTATATATACCGGGCAGTACAGATGGTGTAATGGTTACATTACTGCCTCACAGCGCTGAGGTCATGGATTCGATCCCCACCATGTGTTATATATACGGGGCAGTACAGATGGTGTAATGATTAGCATTAGTGCCTCACAGCACTGAGGTCATGGGTTCGATCCCCACCATGGCTCTAACTGTGCGGAGTTTGTATATTCTCCCTGTGCTTGTGTGGGTTTCCTCCGGGAACTCCGGTTTCCTCCAACAATCCAAAAATATACTGGTAGGCTAATTGGCTCCAAACAAAATTAACCCTAGAATGTCTGTGTGCATGTAAATGTGGTAGGGAATATAGATTGTAAGCTCCACTGGGGCAGGGACTGATGTGAATGTTCAACTATACTCTGTAAAGCGCTGCGGAATATGTGTGCGCTATATAAGAAACTGTTGATAAATAAATACTTCTGTATATTTAGTTTATTTTTGCAGACCCTCACACATTTCACCTGTAAACTGTATGGGTCTGATTCAGATATATACATTAATTGATCGTTACCGCACATCTCTGATATGTCAGTGTGGGGTCTAACGATGTTTATCGCAATGCCCCAAAGCTGCTGATCTAACATGCCGCTGGTGTTCATGGGGGCAACGGACGGTTCCCTTTTCAAGGGAAAATGGTCCAGCAGATGTTATGATGGACGAAGCGGATCAGAGAAGCCGCCATGAGGTGTCTTTTTACTTATGATGCCTCCTGCAGCTTTTGAGTGATTTGGCACAGCTGCTGCGTAAAAGAATGCCACAGCCGCCGCTGTTCCGTCGCCTCCACCTCTAAATCCACCCCAATATTTTTTTTTAATGAAATTCTCCATGTAATAGAATTTGGTATTTATTACTATTTGCATACATCCCTGTCAGTTTTAATCTGGAACTTCAGTCCACTAAATTGAGTCACCTACAGTACACTCAGCAGAGGCAACCATTTTGTGGGCGGAACTAGTGTGCAGTCTAACCATGTGGCAGGAACCAATGGCAGCACTGAGGCTCCGAGAAGCATTCGTGAGCCTCATTAATAATTCATGATGCTCTGGTTCTCATTCTGTTGAATACAGCTGGGTACATGTTAGGCCGACGCATAGGCCGTAGGGCGGGTCCGCTGACCTATCTGACGATCGGTAAGTGCATACATTCCTGCTGTGTTGTGCCTGGTGTCACAACGGAGCATGCATGTGACCGATGTGTTGTGATGTCAGTCACCAGTGGTCTGCACTCGTACACACAGCACGATACGCCAATATATATCGAGGCTACACACCTGCGATATATCGTCTGTTCAATTGAGTGGCCAATTTATTGGCCAATGTGTACCCAACATAACACCAATTGTTGAAAAAACTCACAAGGGAAGTAGGGTGGTCATGTGGTGCAGAGCGGTCACATGATGCAGCAACCAGCCGATCCCGCGCAGTTTTATAATGAATTATTCAGACCAGAGAGATGGGGATGGTTTGCTGGG
This sequence comes from Crinia signifera, assembly GCF_055691185.1. Taxonomy (NCBI): domain Eukaryota; kingdom Metazoa; phylum Chordata; class Amphibia; order Anura; family Myobatrachidae; genus Crinia; species Crinia signifera. Next base: position 20,961,079 of record NC_139221.1, on the reverse strand, counting down.
CTGGCTACTGCCCGACATTGAGCTATATTAATACCACTCAGTAAGTATGGCGTATGCTGGGTTTCTCTTGCACATTTTTGTAGCAGAAGTTCATTACTGTAGAGAAAAGTATATATGTTCTGAAGAGAGAACTTGACAACATTCCAGGCACTTCCCAGTGATTCCCAGAAGCTCGTTACCGCTAATAAACGGCTTTTATGGCCCTGACAGCTGCTTTTTCAGAACTGCTCAGATCTCCAGACCAGCTCCCGTGCCCAGTCTGTCCTGTGCCTGCAGGTGACGCAGCCGGTTACCTGTAATGACGACAGACTGAAAGGCCGATAATCACACCCGTAGTCAGGAGATGTGACAGGAGGCAGCAACCATAAAACACATCAGAGGCTTCTATTTGGGAGGGGGGTGTATGGTGATCACCTGTAATTTGTAAAATGTTACAAAATGACCCTAATTATGTTCTTTTCATTCTGAAATGTTTCGCTGAACGATTTTACGGCAGGTAATTATAGGGGACACCGTTACGGTTTGTCTGCTGTAAAAGCATCACGTTAGGAGTTGGGTCTGTCGGTCTAGTTTAATGTCGTTGGATGGTTTGTTTTTACACATCTCTGGTCCTATTAGGGGCCTGATTCAGATTCAAATTTTTGCAGATGGACAAAAACACGCTGGGTACTTGTGCAGTTTCACAGCGGCAGGGAAATCGTATTGCATCGCGTGCGATAGTAGTTTCAATTTTCCCCTACCCGCACATCGCAATCGATTCAATGCGATTTAGCACACCCCCACTATCCATGCCACCCCAGAGCGTTGCAAGCGGACGCGGTACGCATCCTCCAGACTTGTTCATACCCCCACTATACACGTCGGTGTGGAGCTGATTTTATCAAGTGTGGCGAGCCACCGACCCCAAAGCGTGGACGGTGAAAATGAGCCTGTAGAGTGGCGAGGGGACGCAGAATACACGTCAAGTAATCCGCGACCTCTCGTGGGGCGCATTGCGCTCGGCCCGCTTCAGGCTCGTTTTGATCGTCAGCTCGCCACGCTTCATGCTCGGTGGCTCGCTGCGCTCACCACACTTTAGAAAATCAACTCCACGCCGACGTAGATAGTGGGGTATGAACAAGTTGGGAGGACTCGTACCACTTTACCTCGCGGGGCTCGCCACGCTACGGGGTGGCGTGGATAGTGGGGGTATGCTAAATCGCATCACATGCGATGCAATGCGATCCGTGAGCAGGGGACACTTGAAACTACAAAAGTACCATCGCACCGCAATTTTCCTGCCGCCATGAAACTACGCAAGTACCACATGCTGCACTGCAGGTGCATAAATACCTATATATCGGGGGGGAATTCAATTCTTACGCAGTCAGACAGCCAGCAGATGGCGCCAAATGGAGATATTAAATTGTAGCTCCACTCGGGTGCAATCCGCTCCCGACATTTCAGCTGTCACCCTACCTGACGAGAGGAAATGCGTGCTCAAATCAGGCTTTTCTTGCATCGCTATACACACCATCAATTGAATATCGCCCCGGGATCTCCCATCACGGAAGATGAGGCAGCAATAACAAATGAATTGTTCTCATCACAGCTATTAAATCCAATAGGGCTGCAATACAACAAAAGGACCGTTTTAGTTTTGCATATTGGTGCTTGCGTAAAACATTCTTCTTCCATTCTGGATCGCTGTGTGTTTATTGGCCATTTAAATGTCATTTACCCAAACTGTGCGCCTTTGGAATAAGCCATAATTCAGTAACTCGTTCGGCCATCTTCACTTTGGGGCGAAATATATCAAACTAGGGGAGAGTAAGCAGAGAGAGATAAAGTACTAACTAATCAGCTGTGTTTGAGAACGATTGGCTGGTACTTTATCTCTCTGAATGCTTTTATGCGTCTTCTCCTTTGTGACCAGTGATTTCTGCTCGTTACTCTCTTTTTCATTTCTGCCACTCAAGGATCTGTGTTCTGACAGCCTCATAATGGGTCCTTTCATGCGGGGGGCAGAGCAGTAAAACGCCGGGCGTTGTAATTCCCTCGTGCCGTTAAATGGTGTCACCTTTCCCAGTCCCCGTGACAAGGTGGCCTTTTACACAGCATCCGTGATAAACAGCTCCCAGCCTGTCCTGTGACCTTAACGGGATTAACGAGGCTCCCATGAACCGGAAGTAAGATGGCTTATATGTCTATTCTTGTTTCAATTCTCCATTCGAGGGGGAGAAGCTCCCACCATAGGGTTTACAAGCCAGTTCCCCAAATAATATTTAACATTGGTTTTGTTAGACGCAAAGTAACCTCTGGTTACAGGAATGTTGTTCGATATTTCCCATAAGTCTCTTCTCCTGAATACTGTAGGTCAGGTTTATTTTTATTTATTAACCGTTAGTATATTATACAGGATGCAGTCAATTTACTGACAGTCAAAATCCTGACGCATTCAAAATGCCACTATTAATTATGCCGGCACAGTCCAAATGCTGACATTTAAAATGTCCATGTCAAAAAGTCGACATGAATCATATTTACCTCATGTTTCGGTATTGTCCCCCTCATGGGTGGTGACTTTCCTGCATGACTCTGCTCCCTGCGAGCACTGGTCACCCAATGGCTTAAGGAACGGATGTTATCCATCAGTATTGTTTGTGTCCGTCACAGGATCCTGAGCCCAATAGAACGTTTGTCAGATACTCCCCCGACAGTGTTTTCCACCAAAGTCTACTAGGCATCAGTCATGTGACAAATGCTGCTGCAGCCAGACATTGGTGGACGCTAATAAGTGCCAATACTAATAGACCTGGTGGTTGGAGGGGGGATTTTACATTGTGCAAACAAAATAGAGCTCAGAGGGAGTTTCAATGCCTCTCTGCCCATAGTCATGTACAATGTGACATGGTTATCCATGAATATGCAGAATTCTACATCCTTAAGTGCAACCTTAAGAAAACAAAACCCAAGGAAAATCCTAATTACTAACTTTTGTTTTATAGCGGTTTGTGCTTAAGCCCATGGGATTTGGTGTTTAGAGTCTGTCTATCCTCCGTACTCTTACTAAATGTAGTCCCAATAACGATCAGTATTACTTCATCTATATACCGTATGTAACATTACTCTTTCTCCCAGTGTAGAGTTCAGAATATGGAGGGATATTATTGCACGTGAGAGAGGTGGAAGTAGCAGTGTTATACGTGGGGATTTGTGACTTAATGCCTAAATGGAAGCAGTAGCTGCTAGCACCTGGGCTGGGCTGCGTTCTCCATTAGGAAGATTGTAGAATGACTCCAGCCCTGACATCACTGCAGCGAGGAGGAGGGTGGGCGGCAGACAGGGCAGGAATGCATTATGCTGTATACAAAGGTGTTTCCATGGATCTGTTTCCACAGACTTGAACTGTCCACTTCACTCTACAACCGAGAAAGCCAAGACCTCCGCTGTGTAGTCGCTCTCACAATCGTACAACTATTAATATATAACGCAGCTGCTGGATGTCTAAGAGCCTAATTCTGACCTGATTGCACAGCACATTTGGTGCAGAGAGTGTTAGATTTGGGGGAGTTATTTTGTTTCTGTGCAGGGTAAATACTGATTGGTTTATATTTACACTGCAATATAGATCTCACAATGAAGTAAAACCCCACCCAAATCTAATTCTCTCTGCACATGTTACATCCGGAGGAAACCCACACAAGCACAGGGAGAACATACAAACTCCGCACAGTTAGGGCCATGGTGGGAATGGAACCCATGTCCTCTGTGCTGTGAGGCAGCAATGCTAACCATTACACCGTCCATGCTGCCTCAATACCTGTACAGTTTATAATCTCGTTTACCAATACTTACGAGTGGGGGAATCCCTGCACCCTCCCTAATTACTAGTCTGTGGATAATGAGACATACAAGCACAGAGGCCAACAAACCAGCGTGACCCCGATGCTGTAGGGAATCTGCCTGCAGACACATAGCCATGATGAGAGGTGATCCGTCTGTCATTGGCCTGTCTGACCATCATAGGCTGACATGACAGCTAGATTACCTGTTTGTTTTCCAGTCAGGTGTGTTTGTATAGAGCAGCGGCGATTTAGGAGATGGATTGTCATCAGCATTGATTTAGTCTGATCGGCTGCCTGGGTCTGACTAGTGCGTTCTTACACCCACTGTTCTTCGCTTAGGGGTCCCGAGTGATTGCATAGGTCAATGAGTACATTGATTTGCCGTCATGTCCTGACATTAGTCTGTGTGGATAGAATAGTCGTCGTTACACACACACACACACACACACACGCACACACGCGCATACATACAGCATGGGTCCGGGCACAGTCTAGAGACAGAACGCTAGCAAGGAAACAGAGTACAGTGTATGTCTGGGTGCTACTGGGGTGTTAGTACTGAATGTAGGGGGGCGGTGTGTGTCAGGTTGCTGCCGGGGTGTTAGTAGCGACTGAAGGGTGGAGTACAGTGTATATCAGGGTGCCGCTGGGGTGTTAGTAGTGTTTGTAGGGGGTAGCGTGTATATCAGGGTGCCGCTGGGGTGTTAGTAGTGAATGTAGGGGGTAGTAGCATGTGTATCAAGGGGCTGCTGGGGTGTTATTAGTGTTTGTAGGGGGTAGCATGTATATCAGGGTGCCGCTGGGGTGTTAGTAGTGTTTGTAGGGGGTAGCATGTATATCAGGGTGCCGCTGGGGTGTTAGTAGGGGGTAGCATGTATATCAGGGTGCCGCTGGGGTGTTAGTAGTGTTTGTAGGGGGTAGCATGTATATCAGGGTGCCGCTGGGGTGTTAGTAGTGAATGTAGGGGGTAGTAGCATGTGTATCAAGGGGCTGCTGGGGTGTTATTAGTGTTTGTAGGGGGTAGCATGTATATCAGGGTGCCGCTGGGGTGTTAGTAGTGTTTGTAGGGGGTAGCATGTATATCAGGGTGCCGCTGGGGTGTTATTAGTGTTTGTAGGGGGTAGCATGTATATCAGGGTGCCGCTGGGGTGTTAGTAGTGTTTGTAGGGGGTAGCGTGTATATCAGGGTGCCGCTGGGGTGTTAGTAGTGTTTGTAGGGGGTAGCATGTATATCAGGGTGCCGCTGGGGTGTTATTAGTGTTTGTAGGGGGTAGCGTGTATATCAGGGTGCCGCTGGGGTGTTAGTAGTGAATGTAGGGGGTAGTAGCATGTGTATCAAGGGGCTGCTGGGGTGTTATTAGTGTTTGTAGGGGGTAGCGTGTATATCAGGGTGCCGCTGGGGTGTTAGTAGGGGGTAGCATGTATATCAGGGTGCCGCTGGGGTGTTATTAGTGTTTGTAGGGGGTAGCGTGTATATCAGAGTGCTGCTGGGGTGCTAGTAGTGAATGTAGGGGGTAGTAGCATGTGTATCAAGGGGCTGCTGGGGTGTTATTAGTGTTTGTAGGGGGTAGCATGTATATCAGGGTGCCGCTGGGGTGTTATTAGTGTTTGTAGGGGGTAGCATGTATATCAGGGTGCCGCTGGGGTGTTAGTAGTGTTTGTAGGGGGTAGCGTGTATATCAGGGTGCCGCTGGGGTGTTAGTAGTGTTTGTAGGGGGTAGCATGTATATCAGGGTGCCGCTGGGGTGTTAGTAGTGTTTGTAGGGGGTAGCATGTATATCAGGGTGCCGCTGGGGTGTTAGTAGTGTTTGTAGGGGTAGCGTGTATATCAGGGTGCCGCTGGGGTGCTAGTAGTGTTTGTAGGGGGTAGTAGCATGTGTATCAATGGGCTGCTGGGGTGTTAGTAGTGTTTGTAGGGGGGTAGTAGCATGTGTATCAGGGTGCTGCTGGAGTGTTATACCCCTTTCACACCAGAAATTCAGGGACAAACCGGGACATTCCCGGGTTGGGACCCTTTCACACCAGAAAAGTCCCTGCATTTTCTAGTGTGTGAAGGGGGCGGGAAGGAGGCGGGATGGCGTCGGTCAGTCGGCGGGATGGCGGCGGAGGTGGGCAGGAGGTGGTGAGAATACTCACCCCGGTTGCTTGTCCTCTGTGCAGGCCGGGGATCCACACAGGCGGCGGCGCAAATGACGGGACAGGCGGCGGATGAAGATGACGCAGCTCTCCGGCGCCCTCACTGCCGCCAGAGAGCTGCGTCCTCATCATCCACAGCCTGTCCCATCATTTGGGCCCGCCGCCTGCGCGGATTCCTGGCCGGACAGGACACAGAGGACCACCAACCCGGGTAAATATACCCTAGCCCATTCACACCAGCCAGGTCCCCGGGTTGAACCCGGGAACAACCCTGCTACCTAGCAGGGTTGGATTGCCGCCAAATTAGCCAGGTAATTTGTCCAGGGAACCTTTCACACCAGCGGTAGTACCGGGTTGTTCCCGGACTCAAACCGGGAATTTAGGCTGGTGTGAAAGGGGTATTAGTAGTGAATGCAGGGGGGAGTACAGTGTGTATCAGGGTGCTGCTGGGGTGTTAGTAGTGAATGTGGGGGATAGTAGCGTGTGTATCGGGGTGCTGCTGGGGTGTTAGTAGTGATTGTAGGGGGGTATAGTGTATACCAGGTTGCTGCTGGGGCATTAGTAGTGTTTGTAGGGTGTAGTAGCGTGTGTATCAGGGTGCTGCTGAGGTGTTAGTAGTGATTGTATGGGGATAGTAGCGTGTGTATTAGGCGGCTGCTGGGGCATTAGTAGTGTTTGTAGGGGTAGCGTGTATATCAGGGTGCCGCTGGGGTGTTAGTATTGATTGTAGGGGGGTAGCGTGTATACCAGGGTGCTGCTGGGGCGTTAGTAGTGTTTGTAGGGGGTAGTAGCATGTGTATCAGTGGGCTGCTGGGGTGTTAGTAGCGAATGCAGGATGGAGTACCGTGTGTATCAGGGTGCTGCTGGGTGTTAGTAGTGAATGTGGGGGGTAGTAGCATGTGTATCAGGGTGCTACTGGGGTAGTGAATGTGGGGGGTAGTAGCATGTGTATCAGGGTGCTGCTGGGGTGTTAGTAGTGAATTCAGGGTGGAGTACAGTGTGTGTATCAGGGTGCTGCTGGGGTGTTAGCAGTGAATGCGGTGGGAGTACAGTGTGTGTCATGGGGCTACTGGGGTGTTAGTAGTGATTGTAGGGGGGTAGCATGTGTATCAGGGTGCTGCTGGAGTAGTAGTGAATGTGGGGGATAGTAGCGTGTGTATCAGGGGGTTGCTGGGGTGTTAGTAATGAATGTAGGGGGGAGTATAGTGTGTGTGTGGAGATAGTAGCGATTATATCAGGGTGCTGCTGGGGTGTTAGTAGTGAATGTGGGGGGTAGTGGCATGTGTATCAGGGTGCTGCTGGGGTGTTAATTGTGGGGGGGGGGGTAGTGGCGTGTGTATCAGGGGGCTGCTGGGCTGTTAGTAGTGAATGTGGGGGGGGTAGTGGCGTGTGTATCAGGGTGCTGCTGGGGTGTTAGTAGTGAATGTGGGGGGGGGGGTAGTAGCGTGTGTATCAGGGTGCTGCTGGGGTGTTAGTAGTGAATGTGGGGGGGGTAGTAGCGTGTGTATCAGGGTTCTGCTGGGGTGTTAGTAGTGAATGTGGGGGGGGGGGTAGTAGCATGTGTATCGGGGTGCTGCTGAGGTGTTAGTAGTCCCCTCCACCTATATTACATGTAATGAATGCCAAAGTGGTGAGAATATATTTCTTTATATAATCTGACTGCGTCCGATGTCTGTTATATTCCCGAGAGCTGGATGTTAATAGAGGGAGACAGATTTGGGGATTAAATCATCTTCAGGTTTTGTTTTTTTCACATAATCCCAAACGCCAAGAATACGACATTGTGTCACTCGCTCCTGTCTCCTCCCCCGAGGAAGGTTTAGTAAATTCCACAAGTGTTTACCCAGACTCAATCTGAGCAGCATTAAGTAACACAGGAGCCCCCCTCGGAGGACCATACGGTATTGTTACAGTGACATGAGATGGAGTCACATGAGTACTGTGTATGGGGGCCTTATGGCGGCACATGAATACTGTGTATGGGGGCCTTATGGCGGCACATGAATACTGTGTATGGGGGCCTTATGGCGGCACATGAATACTGTGTATGGGGGCCTTATGGCGGCACATGAGTACTGTGTATGGGGGCCTTATGGCGGCACATGAATACAGTGTATGGGGGCCTTATGGCGGCACATGATTACTGTGTATGGGGGCCTTATGGCGGCACATGATTACTGTGTATGGGGGCCTTATGGCGGCACATGAATACTGTATGGGGGCCTTATGGCGGCACATGACTACAGTGTATGGGGGCCTTATGGCGGCACATGACTAATGATTATGTGTTATCATTTCTTGCTGTAGTTATAGCTGGTATGTTGTTCATTGTTTTCTGCTTTAATTGTTGTATTTGCAGAAGCCCGGACTACTTACCCAAATAACCAGGACTACGGCAGCGCTAATTTCCCGGCCTGGCCTAGCACCACCGCGGCTGCTTCTATCAGAACCAGATTTACCGGCTAAAATTTCGGGAATATTATAATGTTTGTTTACTTTTTGTTTTTCATTTGACAATAAATACATTTCCAGTACCGGCTAAATTACTTTGTCATTCCGCCATCATCTTCTTCTTCTTGCTTGCTTTCAGCCATATAGTTGCTGCAATGCAGCCGTGCGCCATCAGTGTTTTCGTAACAGTATTGGATGCCCCAGTGGGCATAGTCATCACGTGGGCGGAGAGAAGCAAGGTGAAGATGGCAAGGGGGCATTGGGCGATTTTTACAGAAGTGATATAGGTGTTTCTGGCAAGTGAGATTGCAGCCATGTAAGGAAATCTGCAGTTCAGGGGAACTCTTGCAGGCAGCCGGGCCGGTTGGTGCGCCATGGTTGAGGCTTTCGTTCCTGGCGACAAACGTAATGTCTAGCGGAGGTTTTGTCAAGACGGGAGACGATGAGCGTAATAGTTTGTTGCATCTTGAGTAATAGAAGGGTGTACCATAAGAATGTTCCAAGATGGAGGAAATTGGGGTGAGGGAGATTTATAGCAGTTGCTGACTTTGGAGGAGGCAAGATTATCAGTTCTGTTTTGTACATAAAATACTCCAAACTGAACAGTTTTCCGATTCATTTCCATCTTCCTCCATGACATTTACCTCAGACAGACATCACATTGGTTACCATGGGGTAGATGTATGAAGCGGTGATAAGGGAGAAGTGGCCCATGGCAACCAATTGGGACTGAAGTCGCATCTGTCATTTGCATTATATAACATTATACAGAGCAGCTGATTGGTTGCCATGGGAGGATTCATTTAGCAGCATTAATGCATTAACGAGTGTTCACGTGTTAATTCTGAGCATTTTGCGCTTGTGCGCTCCCGGGGGTTTTGTGAAACTGATATTCGGCAGATAATTCATGTTGTAAAAAGTGGGGGTTATCCATAGCAACCAGATTCTAGATATCATTTCTCTATTGTATTCTAGAAAATGTTAGAATCTGGTTGCTATGTGCAACATCCCCTCTTTTCACTTTTAGAAGCTTTAGTAAATTTACCCCGTAGGTCAAATTGTGGGAATCTGCCTGTACCCCCAAAAAAGACTAATATAGGATAACAGTATAGAAGTCAATAATTGGCTATAAAGTACAATGGGCAGATGTATTAAGCCTGGTGAAGTGATAAAGTGGGCCGTGATAATGCAGCAGCCAATCAACTCCTAACTGTCATTTTTCAAACACAGCAGATTGGCTGCTGCGTTATCACCTTACACTTTATCACCGCTTTATCCCTTTGCCAGGCTTAATACATCTGCCCTAATGAGTCTAATGTCTGCTATATTGGCATTATTGTAAAGCATTAAAGTCAATAGAATTTTTTTGTGCACCATAAATGTTCTACTTAAATTAAGGGTACACAAAAATTGCAAAAAAAAAAAACAACTCCCACCTGCAAAAATTGCAAAATTGGGAAAATCTGTCCCGATCATAAAGCACCCCCATATACCTGTCCTATAGCTTGTACCCTAATTTCCAGCTTTTTTTTTCACCCAAAAAATGATATGCCATTTGTTGGCTAAATAAAAATAATTAAAACTTCTAAAATGTCTAACACTGACGCTGTAGAAGATGCTTGGGAAGACACGAGACCTTCAGTGGCAGAGGGAGAGAATGGCTGGCAGAAGGTAATGTAGTAATTGGCCTAATTAAGCTAATAGGAAACTTCCAATTGCTTAATTAGTCAGGAAGAAGGGGGTGGGCAGATTAAGGGGTCCAGGAGCAAGTCATGAATTTTTTTCCAGTAGTTTCCATTATACAAGTTACGCCATAGTAGAGAGCCTTATATATGTTACATCACACAGTATAGCCCCTTATACACATTATGCCACACAGTATAGCCCCTTATACACATTATGCCACACAGTATAGACCCTTATTCATGTCATGCCACACAGTAGTTTCTCTTATACATGTCATGCCACACAGTAGAGTCCATTATACACGTTACAGCAAATTAAAGCCACTTATACAAGTTACACCACACTAGAGCCCTTTATGCTGTATATGCTACTCCACACAGTAGAGTCCCTTATACCAGTTACACCACAGTAGAGACCCATGTATATGTTTTGCCATACCGTAGACTCCGTTATACAAGTTACACCACAGGAGAGCCCCTTTTATATGTTATGTCACAAAGAAATATCCTTTATACAAGTTATGCCACAGTAGAGCCTTTACATACATTATGTCACACAGTAGAGCCCCTTATACACATTATGCGACACGATTGAGCACCTCATAGACAACATGCCACACATTAGTAACCCTTGAACATGTTATGCTACACAATAGAGTCCCTTATGCATGTTGCACCACAGTAGAGATCCTTCTATCTGTTACGCCACACTGTAGAGCCATTTAAAACACATTACTCCACACAGCAAAAGCCTCTCCTCCTCATTTCTCCTCCTCACGCTTCCGAACCATCATCATTTCTCCTCATCCTCATTTTATCAATACTCCTCCTCTCCCCACCCTACCTTCCCCAGAGCTTTTGTGCTGCTAAACCTTATTTGATGCACCCAGCCACAGAATGGCTCCTCCATTCATCCTGCCCAGCAGTCACTCTGAAAATATGTCTTGACATTATGACACCTCTCCCTTCAGACTACGGGAGCCGGAGCTCACTCACCTCAGCTTAGGACAGTGCACTGAACACAGAAGGAGCCAGATGCCTACAGGTAAGATGTATATTAATGATTTACCGGGCACTCCGTAGATTGCAGCTGCCAGGCATCTGCGCTCTGTGCAGCAGCAATGGGCGCACCCCCTTAGTTATGTCCTTGGTTCCCAGTCCCCATTCTTTACACCAGCCTCCGTGAAATGAGTGCACCGCTGCAACAACGTAGAACATTTAACAAATCTTTATTGTCTTTACAAAACAGTGGAAATGTGTTTACAATAAATTACCCGCATGTGTTTTTTTTTTATGGTCATTTTAGCACCTATCCAGAAGAGAAGGGGAAATGTAATTATGATCATATAAAACTGTTCATAACATAGAAGTGGTCTATACAGTACATGACATGTTCTTGCACTAAAAAAAAAGTCTAAATAATTTATACAATGTTGCGTCTTGAACTGACCTAAAGTAGCAAGCATTTATATGGCTGCAATTATAATAAGGAATTAATTACTATTTGCATAGCTAAACTATCTTTAACATATTCGTACAATGACTGCTACATGCTACAAGTGGAATAAAATTGGCATTTACACTTCAATAAGATGTATAAAAAAAAAATCAACAGAAAATAATATTGGGAATTCCTTGAAGTGCTACGTGGGATGGAGTGAGAGTCGTTGGTCTTTATGATATCTGACGGAGGTAAGGTCCATATGATGTACAGGAAGATGAACAGAGAACTGGAGCTACTAAGGGAAATGGTATAAGGGGTTGATAGTGTCCAGGTGGACACCAATTTGTCTACAATGACAAAAGGTCAACACAAGCTTGGCACTTTTTACCGTTCCAAATTGGGGACAATAAAAAGTGGATGGTAAAGTATGAAAAATTCATCAAAATTAAAGGAAACGCCCAAAAAATGTTGACCCTTTTCATGTGTAGACCAACAACTACACATTTGTCTAATTTTTTTATTAACAGAGTAGGATTTACAACCTGCTAGCTGTACACTGGTCCTTCCATTGTTTCGCCATGCATCCTACCATTGCGTTTCGCCATGCATCCTACCATTGCGTTTCGCCATGCATCCTACCATTGCGTTTCGCCTTGTTACAATATGTCAGGACATCATTTTTGTTTTAACTTGATTTTACTTTTATAAAAAGAAATACATAAGAAATCAATAAGCTCAAAATATATTGCTGCTGAACGATTGTTGGCATAACAGAGCATTTTCTCTAAAGCAATTTACATCAGAGGTAGCTCTTGGAGCTTTGGGGAACTACAAAACCCTGCACACCCTACTTGACTATGCAAATCCACAACAGCTGAAGTTCTGCACCTTTTTGTTTCCACACTGTCTCTTGTAATACTATGGGGAATATTCAATCAGTGTCGAAACTGACGTCTTGCCGAAAAGACGTCCGTTTTCGACATGAATACATCGGAAGGGGTTCTGATCTATTCAATCTTATATACTTCTTTTTTTCAGCATGTTGAAATGTTTCACCATACCGAAAAGCAGGTGGATTGATGGAAGAGCCGCTAATTCACCTGCTTTTGACGAAAACACAGCCAAAACTACTGTGTTTCCGTCATTCTCAATCCGGCATAACAAGATGCCGGATTGAGGCAGGGAAGATAGCGGCGGGTGAGCAGCAGCAGCTTACATGGCGCCATCTGCCGCAGCCCGCACCCTCACGCCGCCGCCCCCACCCTCCTGTACATACCCGCCGCCGAGCCGGGTGAGAGCAGCTCACCCCGCTCCATCCAGGCTCCCTTTCCGGTTCTCGGCGTCTTTTGCTGCCGCGCTCACCCGGTCCGAGCGCTGGTCGGGTGATTGTCAATCATCGGCCAAATCCGACATCCGGATTTGGCAGATGAATTGAATAATGGATGCCGGATCCATTCAGGCAAAATGGATCCGGCATCAATTGAATATTGCCCCAAGTCTCTTTGCTGGAATTTGCATTCCCGTAATATCAAAGAACTACACATTGCCTGGAAATGACTTAGATACAGGTAGTAGAGAAAACCTCACGTTACTATGGATAGGCTAGCGAAGGAGGAGGAGGACAATGTCCATGACCTCATTACAGCCGTAGAAGAGACTAGACAGTCAACGGGAAGGTAACATCTCCTAGCGTTTCATAATATAAGATCCTTATACACAATACTCTGTTTTCCTAAGTAGACCAAACTCTCCGCTAATTGCATTATGTAGTATTAGATACCATAGACTACAGGACTCAAAAACAGAATTGGTGACAACTCCTGTCCGCACATTACATTTGCCAATAAGTGGCCTCATATCGTGACTTTCATTTATGTAAACAATTCCCAAGAACATTGAAGATCATTTATGTACAATGCACTGCAGACAATGTATGGCACGTGTCCTGCAACAGAAAGGCATGTAGCGGCTGTGAACATTTGTCTAGCCATCTTGGGCATCTTTCGGAGACTTGGACGGTCTTTTCATAATACTTCTGCCATAACGGCTGATTCCGGGTGACCTCACCTCCGTAGACTCTTCCTCGTCATCCTCCTCTACTGGCCTGAACTCTGGCTGGGGGTATCCACCGTAGGAGTCTGGGTAAGGCACCTGGAATCCCGCATAGGGATCCGGTTCATCGTCGTCATCGTCTTCACCGTACGGGCTGTCTGGGCCTTCATCAGGTTGACCGCCATAACCACCTTGACCCGCCACCACCATGATTGTACAAGTGATTAAGTACATCGACAGCAGTACTAACTACAATGCTAAACACGGCAGCAACGTCTAATTATATTATACATATGTTTACAGTCTGTACTTTTATTTACAACACTGAACGATTAATACGGAAAAGACGGGGTGACAAAACTAAAGTCGGACACTCAACCGGACAACCTCCACCGGGAACACGTGATAAAACATGGACATTTACATCGACAAACTGAGTAACGTCACAGTATTTGGGTTTCTTTAAGCGCTACCGGACTAGACCGTTCCAACACTTGAGAACTGCCACGTGCGGACATTTAATGCAAGCTTAATGAGAACAATGTCCATTCATTAAGGAAACTCGGTGAATGTTACGCGAGTCCGTTACAGTTTATATGTATTTATTAGTCATACTGAATTTTTCCCATTGATGATTTTGAGCCAGTAGGCAGTACACGTTGTAGCACAATCTTCAACGTCGGTAGTCATTGTAAGGTATTAAGCCTTCCCATTGGATAAGAACAATTATAAAAGTGAGTTGAGACATTCGGAGAGAAATTGGACAAAAAGAGAAAAAAAACATAAACATTAGTACATAAACATCATTACCCCCGTCAGACGCATGCAAACACTCAACAACAATGCCGTATTCTGAGCGCAACGAGGATACACATTGTTGGTTCAAACGGAAACACACTGGGGGACATTTTTGAGGGCAAAACCATGTGCACTGCAGGTGGGGCAGATGTAACGTGCGGAGAGATTTGGATTCGGGCAAGATGTGTCCAAACTGAAATCTAAGTTGCATAGTAAAAATAAATCTTTCTAACATCTTTGGGCTACATGCAAAAGCAGCCAGTATTTACACTGCATGGAAACAATAGATATGTATTTAATCCCTTGCACAGCAACATAGTTTGTTCCAGACACAAAAGGGTTATTTGCTAAAATGAGCGTTCTATTGAACATGGGATGTTGCAATGGGTAACCAATCAGATTAATCAGCTTAAAGTTGATTCTGATTGGTTGCTATGGGCAACATAGGGAGCAGATAGGGTGTTAGATGCACTAAGTTTCAAAAGTGACAAAATGGAGAGTGATAAACAGCCAGCCAATCAGCTCCTGCCTGACATTTTTCAAACGCAGTCTGTGACGTGGCAGGTAGGAGCTGATTGGCTGGCTATTTATCTCTCTCCATTTTGTCACTTTTGAAGTTTGGTGCATCCGGCCAAAGGACTGGGGGGTGGAGAGTTTGTGGGTTAAAAACTGTCACAGCTCAAAGTGAACGTAAAAACTGTCACAGCTCAAAGTGAAAGTACATTGCAGAAGCCGTCATTTTGATGGAATTTTAACTAGCAAATAAATACATCTGCTGGATGACACAATGGCGGTAGCTAAAACAATATAGCACTCTATTAAAATTTACAGAAGCCCATGTATAGGCCAATTAATAAAAAGAAAAGGAACATATTTTTATTTTGATTTGTAAAAGGTTTTTCTAAGTTAATTCTAGCATTATCTGTGGGTGATCCAAATTTATTTAAATGTAAAAAAATAAAATAGAGATTTCAAAATGTGGGGTTGCAAAAACTATTTAAAATTTCACAAAGGACACAATAAGAAGTTATAATTGGACGGAGTGAGAGGCCGCTGTATTTTTCTTTGTTTTAACTTTGATGGAAAGTCAATTTTATTTCCACGCAATACACAATTTATTTAAAATATATGGCATGAGGTAACACAACAAACAGTCACCAACAGTGCAAACAGTATACAAGTAACGGTACTGCAGACAAAACGTAACACATATACAACAGCAAAGACATGCAAAGCAGAGTTTGCAATATCATTTTTGGTTAATATGTCACGAAATATAAAAAATAGTAAACGTGTGTGTGTGTGTATACGTACAACTTTTCTGTATCTAGCTTTTCTGCACCAGTAAATCACATGATGTAATAACCGGTGAGAAGCTGGAAGTGCGAGACTTTGGGCAAGTTCTCACGTTTTTTTTTTCTTTTAAAGCGGCAATCATTTACACAGCAAAACCATTTTATTTTTTTTAAAGCGGCAATCATTTACACAGTAAAACCATGATGTTTTTTTTAAATCGGCAATCGTTTACACAGCAAAACCACAACTTTTTTTTAAAGCGGCAATCCTTTACAAAGCAAAAAAAAACCAGGATGGTGTAAATAGTTGCCGCTTTAAAAAAACACACGGGAAAACTCGCACAAAGTCTTCCACATTCTGCTTCTTTACCCCAATGTCTTTTTTTCACAATATATTCTTGAAATTCTATAATATTTCTGTAAAGCCTGAAACGGACATGATTAGAGATAATTAGATTGATGTGTGATGAGCGCCGTAGAAGTGGTAGTGTATGTGTTTGCTTGTGTGTGTGTGTGGGGGGGGTAATGTGTGATACGAGAGTATGCGAAGTAGCTAGAATGATATGCGATGAGCGACATAAGTGTGATGACTGAGGACAAGCGCCTATAAGTAGTATCATATGGGGAAGGCGTAAACATTATTAGAACTCACCATATCCAGCGCACGAGGAAGCATCACAGTACCCTGGTGCACCAGGAGGTCCCAAAGATCCGGTATTACCTGGTGGACCGGGCAGACCACGCTGACCAGGTGGCCCAGGAGAGCCTTGGCTTCCAGTCCGACCCTCACCGGGAGGACCTGCAGGACAGAAAATACTGAAGTTACACGAAACAAGAATCAACCTGAAGAATTATTTTCTTCGGAAATACAAAATTGTACTTCACGTCCTGCATCTCCGTTCTGCTGTGAGCAATTTCATACAGCAATTTCCCATTGCCGCTTGTATTTCACGGAGCTTAATACCATTCAGTGGTCTTTGTAAACTAAAAACAAACTACTGTACGTTTATAAAGTATCTTATTGAAGTACAGAAGATGGGTTTAGCCTTGTAGACCGTAACATTCTTCCCCTTGGCTATCAGTTAATTGGCACAAAATGAAGGCAAGTTTTTACAAGGGCCTAATTACACAATAAACTGTTGTTGCATTGTTTACCTTGGGGTCCCTGAGCACCCCTAGGACCTTGAGTACCGACACCAGGGTTGCCTCTCTCGCCTTTTTCACCAGCTGGACCTGTTAAAAAAGTAAATGAACACAATTTATTTTATTTTTATTTTGACAGTAAAGATGATAATAAACAGCAAAATTGCTAACCAAAGCAAGATTCATAAGTGTATAACTACACAAAGCTGGATTACTGGTTAGTGAGAGAAAGAAAAAGGGGGACCACCCTTTGAGACCGTTAGAGGAGGTCTTAAGCCTTACTGAGTGTAGCACGTGCCAACCTAATGGATAGATTTCAATTATTTTGTGTTTTGGATTAGTCAATACACGTCCAATATTTTAATCAAACGTTACAGAACTTATTTCTTAATAATGGATAAACGCACTAAACAGAAGACATGGACAGTGCCGTCTTTCACATTGGCCTTAATGGGCAGTTGCCTAGGGGCCCAAGGAATCTAGGGGCCCAAAGCTGATGACCCTCCACCCCCCACTGGACTGGGTAAGGACCAGCGGCAGCCTCCAGACTGTTTGTCCCGATATGCTGACCGTACATTGGTAGCTTTGCTGCTGGTCCTTGGCATTGAGCACTACAGCTAAGTCTACTGTCAATGAACACCCTCAAATCCTTCTCCATTACCAATTCCCATAAATTTTCCCCATTTAATGTATAGCTTGCACACTTGTTTTTGGTCCCTAAATGCATAACCTTGCAGTTGTCTATGTTAAACCTCACCACTCTGTAGAGATACCACATCCTTATCTGATTGTATTACCTTACAGCAGTGGTCAGGGAACTCGGTCCTCATTACCCCACGCAGTGAATGTTTTGCAGGTCTCCTCACAGAATCACAAGTGAAATAATTAACTCCACCTGCGGACCTTATAAAATGTGTCTGTGAGTGATTAGTACACCTGTGCACCTGCTGGGTTACCAGCAAAACATGCACTGTGTGGGGTAATGAGGACCGAGTTCCCTGACCACTGCCGTACACAGTTTAGGGTCATCTGCATAAATGGTTACTTTGCTCCCTAGACCACTGCCAAGGTCATTAATAAATATATGAAAAAGCCGGCTGAGTTCCGGTAAAATGGGGCATGGCCTCAGTGAGGGGTGTGGCTACACCACTTTGTAGGAAAAAAAACCTTTGTTTGGATGGACAGGCGGGCGCCAGTGGGAGTGCCGCACACCCCCGAAGAGAAGGGGCATGGCCTCAGTGAGGGGTGTGGCTACATCACTTTGTAGGAAACAAAACCTTTGTTTGGACGGACAGGCGGGCGCCGGTGGGAGTGCCGCACACCCCCGAAGAGAAAGAGGACAAGATGCAGCTGCCTCTCTCTCCCCAGCACACAGCACTGAGCAGCATGTGCTGAGCTGGGGAGAGAGGCTGGGCTGTTCTCTCTCTTCCACTGGCCCCAGCACAGAACCTTGCGGTACACCATTTAAAACTTTAGCCCGATTTGAAAATGTCACATTAACAACAGCTCTCTGTTCTCCATTCTCCTACCGGCTTCTGACCCAAGTACAAATGTTGCTTCCTTGACCCAGATCCCACTCACTTCCTCATAGAAGCCGAATAGACCACTGGAGTTAAGACAAATGCGATGGGATCTTTTAATTATCACCATTACCCTGCCACTGGCTACTCTGAAGTGCTGGAGCTTCTGAATCCACAACGCTGTCTGTTTGAGATAACAACCAGCTCGATATTGGATGACTGCCATCCAATCAGAGACGGACTGCAACAGATTCCTCCTCCACTGTACAGCCAACTGGGCTAGGTGGCATGTCAGCTGAATGTGTCCACCTCCCAGTGGGAGGAGCTTATAGTAAAATATAGGAGCAGAGCAGTTCGCAACCAGGGAATGAGACAATGTAACTCATAATGTCGGCTCATAATAATATAAGATAATGCAGATTATATTTGGACAGACAAAAAAAGCCAGGTGACTACATACCTCTTTCTCCTGGTGTGCCTGGTTGGCCGGGACTGCCAGGAAATCCTGAAATGCCATTGGATCCTTGTTCTCCTGGTCGACCTGGAGGTCCCTGTCGGCCAGGTTCTCCTGGGGGTCCGGTAATAGTTCTGACTGATGAAGACTCGCTTGGTATTTGGTTTAGGAGTGAATTAAACCTGGCCATGTGGCCTGCAAGGAGAAATCACCAAGGTTTCATTTGGGAGGCATCATAATGAAGTAAAAAAAAAAAAAGAGAAATACAACTAAGCAAATGGTATTTGTTACTGATTACTGATACTGAGGGGGGGGAGGGGGGAGGGGACTGAGTTCCATCACCTATAATGGTAAGGTGGAACTAGTGCAAACTGAACCTTGGCCCTGAACAGTAATTCTAACAGAAAAACATGTGCTATGTACTATGTGGCATAATATGAACTGGGAGCACCACAATGTGGCATAATATAAACTAGAAGCACTACAATGTGGCATTATATGAACTGAGAGTCGTATATTGTGGCATAATATGAACTGGGTGCAGCACATTGTGGCATAATATGAACTAGGGGCAGTACAAAGTGGCATAATATGAACCGGGAACACCACAATGTGGCATACTATGAACTGGGAGCATTAAAATGGGGCATAATATGAATAGGGAGCACTACAAAATTAACAACTCCTGTAGCAAGAGGTATTTCTCTTGAAGCATTAGAGTGGGTCCTCTTAAAAATACAGCTCCGGTAACAGTATTCCCACCCCCACCCCCCTTGTGTGCAGATGTGGGACCCCTGCTATATACCATTCAGTGCTGTACGTTTGCCATTCTATAATAAAAGTTTCCTTACTCATAGGTTCACCCGCTAAACCTGTATTGCCTTGTATACAGTAATATATTGTAATTAGTGGCTTCGTTTAACAATTAATGCATAATCAATACTGAGATTTATGCAAAACCCCCACGAACCATTGCATATTAGAATGTTCACTGTGTTGTACATTCATCACTAGAAATCAATAATATTATATAGAGTTCAATAAAAATATACATGTACTATATAGAAAATACAATAATGCTATCTGTATTATATAGAATTCTCTGTAGAATATATTGACCAATCAGAATGTTCTCTGTATTGTATAACTATGGCTAGAAAGCTATTGTGTTGTACAGAGTTCACTGGAAATCTATCTGTACTATACAGAGATCACCAGAATGCTCTCTGTATTGTATAGAATTACCTGTATTATACATTGGCCAATCAGAATGTTCTTTGTATTAAATGAGGTTTATTTTGGCCAGATCATAATTTATGGCTGTTGTACCACCCTGGTCTGCTCCGCTGGGTGTACACCATGTATCTAAGTCTGAGTGCAGGGGATTCGGTACTTACCCTGAATGATCTGTTCACACACCTGCCGAGCAATGAGCCGTACCATGTTCTGTGACTGTGTGTCACCCTGCAATACAACAATGACATGTTACACACAGCAAAAGGGTGACAATGGATGTAATTAATGTATAGGAGGAGTGACACAATGGGGGAAATTTATTAAGTGAAATACGCCTAAAATAAGTGTATCCGTATAAGCTAAGTATGCCTACAGTATTTTAGGTGTATTCCTATTTTCGGCATCTACTATGCCAAAAATACGCCTATTCCTATTCGTATTCATGGCACATTCGTATTCGGATTTACGAATACATATGCCACTGAAAGAATACGACTAGGAATCAACACTCATTCAAATGGTGATTCCTAATTTACTAAGCGTCTATATGCGAAATACGGCAGCTAATTAGTGGGATACGGCTGCTAATTAGCGGGATACGGCTGCTAATTGCCGGTAAAATACACCTGGAAAATACACTTAATTTTCCAGGCGTATTTGGCAGAAGCCTGCACGGATCAGTCAGATGTGCGGCGGTGCAGGGGTGACGCCTGAAGCGGGCTGGCAGCAGTGGCAGGAACAGCCGGGCAGTGTCTCGGCGTGTGCACAGACGCGGCCTGGCATTTGTACAATTTGTAAATACTACAACTTGTTCTTCCGCTGCCCGGCATTTGACTGCCATGTGCAGTATAATCCTGAAACCCTGGTATTGGAAACTCCAATCCTGGGACTGAAGTCCCAGCAATTATGCAGCTAAATCCCAGGATCCAGCCGTTCCCGAGATTGGCTACCCTAGTTATAAGTATAGCCACGCTTATTCGGTTACGGTATAGATGATAGACAATGTCTATGAAGACAGTCACTGGGTTGACCACTACTGGTCGACACCGAAAATGGGTTGACATAACTTATGTAGACACTGCCAAAAGGTCAACACCAGCTTATGATCGACATAGGCAAGGTCAACAGTAAAAAGGTTGACATGATTTTTTGGTGTCTATGTAAACATATGTCAACATGGACACCGGATATATGTAACGAGTGCCTTGCTGCGCTCCCACTATATGGCCCTTATTCAGATCTGATCGCAGTACAAATTTGTTCTCAAAATGGGCAAAACCATGTGCGCTGCAGGTGGGGCAGATGTAACATGTGCAGAGAGAGTTAGATTTGGGTCAGTTATTTTGTTTCTGTGCCGGGTAAATACTGGCTGCATTATTTTTACACTGCAATTTAGATTTCAATTTTAACACACCCCACCCAAATCTAACTCTCTCTGCACATGTTACATCTGCCCCACCTGCAGTGCACATGGTTTTGCCCATTTTGAGAACACATTTGCAATGCGATCAGATCCTAATAAGGGTCTATGCCCACTTGCATAGTACAGTATAATCAAATTGTCTGTAAGTCACCATTGCTAAAGCATGGATATTCTTAAAACCTGAACTGGGACCACGGGGTTAATTCAGGACTTATAGCTTACGTGATCAGTTGTGCAGTTTCCCTGTGGGCAGGAAACTGTGCAGTCAAATATTGTGAATGCCTCTCCCTGATTGGCAAGCAGAGGCATTTGGGGGGATGGGTGTGGGGGCATCCAGCGTCAGACTGATGGTCGCAATGTTCCTGCCAGAAGCTTATAATATGTGACCCATTGCATGCCCCAAGTTTGGGAACCGCTGCTCTACGGTATATGTATGAGATACTTACTCTTTCTCCTCTTTCCCCTTTTACACCTTGTGGTCCCTAAAACGAGTAAAAAAGATGTATTATTATCATTATATCAGCACAACCTCAATATATTTAACAGTGCTGTTCATCAATATGTTAGCACACACTGAGACAGCGGCACCAGAAGGTCTAGCACACTGCAAGAGGTTCCAATGTGCACGGAGAGAAGGTGCGCCGGAGTCTGAGGCAATGAGCAGCTGAGCCTCAATCATTCCGTACCAAGGTGACAGGAGTCGCTGATAACTACTCTCATCCATCTATATATAAAAGGCTAACTACTCCTCACCCCCCGCCCCCGTGTTTTGATTGGCCCACAGGCCAATCAATCAAACACAATGGCTGACCATCGATATATAAAAATATCGATGGTCAGCCATTGCATAGTTTAGCACTATCGATGGCCAGTTGCAGAATTGCCATCAATTGCAACGATGGCCCTCCCTAGTTTGTGTGAAACTACAAATCCCAGAGTGGCACATATTAACTTTCTTTTATGCAAGAGGTTTTTTGCATTTACTTCAAAGTGTAGAATGGTCCTACATGAGAGAGATGTCCAGGATTCCCAGCCATTACTGGTATATAACAGCCAGCACGTAGCACAGTGGTATGCATATCCTCACTTATTGTGAATGATGTGTTGCTGTAGATCTCCTACAGGGAGATCATGGTTCCAACCCCCGCAGTTGTTTCATATCATGGTTATCAATTTCTGGACTGTTTCTGTTACAATAAATTATTTTGACAAGATGTTATTGAAGAATGACACTTTATACTTAGTTCCCATTGGCTGAGGATTACATGAGCAGCTGCTTTCTGTCCGTTACGCCAAAATGTCTTAAATGTGTGATGTCACAATATCCCAAACCGTCAATGTTATATTAGGGATTGCAGTTTTTCCATGCATGTTCTTTTAGAGCAATGTATGTCCGATATCGTTCCAACTCTCCACCAGACCCATTAATTTTCCTCTGACATCAGTGTGTTTGTTTCAGTAATAATTCTGTAGTAATGTCTTGTAGCATCAGGGGCATTTGTTTATTTTCATTGACCTTGGACACTATACAGATCTTCACACTGGATACAGTATGAGATTTGTGCTAAATCCAAGAAATAGAAAAATACTGTGGGTGCCATTTAGCAAAGCCCTCATGTGTCTCACCAGCTCCATCCTTCAATGTTCTCTCCAGCGTCAAGCTCCCATGTGTCTCCCCAGCATCATGCACTCTGTGTCTCCAACCTCATAGCCCTGTGTTTCTCCAGCCTCATCTCCCCCGTGTCTCCACTGTCTATCCAGCCTAATCTCCACTGTGTCTCTCCAGCCTCATCTCTCCTGTGTCTCTTCAGCCTCATCTCTCCTGTCTCTTCAGCCTCCTCTCCCCCATGTCTCTCCAGCCTCATCTCCCCCGTGTCTCTTCAGCCTCAACTCCCCTGTGTCTCTTCAGCCTCCTCTCCCCCGTGTCTCTCCAGCCTCATCTCTCCTGTGTCTCTCCAGCCTCATCTCCCCCGTGTCTCTTCAGCCTCATCTCCCCCGTGTCTCTCCAGCCTCATCTCCCCCGTGTCTCTCCAGCCTCATCTCCCCCGTGTCTCTCCATCCTCATCTCCCCCGTGTCTCTCCATCCTCGTCTCCCCCGTGTCTCTCCATCCTCATCTCCTCCGTGTCTCTCCAGCCTCATCTCCCCGTGTCTCTCCAGCCTCATCTCCCCCCGTGTCTCTCTAGCCTCATACAACCCCATTTATCTCTGATGTCATCTCCCATTTCTCTCCAGTTTCATGTCCTTCCTATGTTTTTCAAGACTAACCCCTGTGTCTCTCCAATCTCATGCCCCTCCATTGAGTCTCTCCAGCCCCAATCCCCCGATGTGTCTCTTCAGCTTCATAACCCCTATTTTCCTGTTTTTCTTTCATTTGTGTCCACCATGATGGGCACAAGCATGTGTGAGGGTGTGACTGCAAGCGGCCTCCGAGTATGTGCCTGGGTGTGATTTCAGCTTCAGGTATTGACAGTGCTCACTGGCGAGAAGCAAAAAACTTTTATCACATGCAACTCCCGGAGAGATGAAGGCGGAGGGAGCCGGGCAGGGGGGATGCCAAAAGCCAGACAGGGGGAACCGGGTGGAGGGATGCAGAAGCCGCGCTGCAGGATAATAAAAAAAAAAACATACAAAAGAATGGACAGCCACTAATTGGCTGAGAGAGCTGTCAGCCAATCAGCAGCTGCCTATTCATTGTATTAAATTATTTAAATTTGCCCACAACCCGGCTCCCCCCTCCTGCTTCTCTACGTCCATATGCCCGGCTCCAGGTGTCCCCCGCCTGGCTCTTGGAGCCACGCTTAAGGGTGCATATAAGATTTACGATCTCCGGATCTAATGCGCATGGGTCCGCACATCACATCTGATGTCATACAAATGGGATTTGGGCCGATTTCAAGGCCCGATCCATCAGAATCGGGTGAAATCCGTCCCAAATCTCAGAGTGCATCGGGGCCTTAAGCCAGTGGTTCCCAATATGGCTTACTAAGCACTCTGGGAACTTGCAGGGATGGCCCGAGTTGCTGGTCCTGGACCAATTGAAATTATTTATGGTCAATATATTAGGCAAAACCAGTACTAGTAGCTGCCAATAATAAAATATGTGCACAAAATGACGGCCATCCTGTCCCTTACGACCTAACGGACCCAGAGGATGACATTTAAAAATCATTTACATAAATAAGAAACTTTTGCACAAGGGGTGCCCTAAAAAAATGGAACCACCGGTGTAAGCACTGCTGTGACAGCTGAGCGGCATTACAGAGCACAGGTGCGTCCTGCCTCCATTCAATCCTAGACCTCAGTCAGTCTCTGACAATCTCCTGGCAGGGACCCACCCGATACATCGCTCCAGGTATTTCATATTTGTACAGGCTTCACTCACGTCTGATGCAAGCTGGAAAAACACAGCAGAACTTCCTGGCGTTCCATCGCTGTAAGGGCTAGATGTAAGTAATACTGTATAATGGGGATTGTGTCCCCGCAGACAAGTCGCACTAATTAAACGTCTTGTCGGGATTCTAACAGAAGTGTGCAGCAGGAAAAGAGGGCAATACTTATTTATATTCATTTATTTCAATCCAGTTTACAGCAATCAGTGTCAAGCAATCTGGATCTAATGATTACAGCCTAGGGACTTCAAGAATCAAAAGTCCCAGCATGCCCTGCGACAGTTTTCCTATTAAGGTATGCTAAAACTGTGGCCGGGCATGCTGGGATGTGTAGTTTCCCAACAGCTGGAAAGACGCAGGTTGGCTAGGCCTGTGTTAAACTATAAAGCAGGGTGTCACTATGTATGGGGTTTTATATGCTTTTTATTAAGTGTTTGTTGTGAATGAACGAAGAATTGCCGAACATGGAATTTCTGACTATTACTTCCTTGTGGTTCAGATAAACTGATTATACTTTGACACTTTGTCATATTATGTCATATTGCAGTGTCCCCGTTCATCCTATGCCACACTATAGTGCCTCCACTCCATACTGTGCCACATTACAGTGCCTCCACTCCATACTGTGCCACATTACAGGGCCTCACTAAAGTGCCTCCACTCCATACTGTACCACATTACAGTGCCTCACTATAGTGCCTCCACTCCATACTGTGCCACATTACAGGGCCGCACTATAGTGCCTCCACTCCATACTGTGCCACATTACAGGGCCTCACTATAGTGCCTCCACTCCATACTGTGCCACATTACAGTGCCTCACTATAGTGCCTCCACTCCATACTGTGCCACATTACAGTGCCTCCACTCCATACTGTGACAAATGACAGGACCTCACTATAGTGCCTCCACTCCATACTGTGCAACATTAGTGCCACAAGTCATCCTATGCCACACTATAGTGCCTTCACTTCATACTCTGCCACATTACAGTGCCACAAGTCATCCTATGCCACACTATAGTGTCTCCACTCCATACTGTGCCACATTACAGTGCCACACTACAGTGCCTCCACTCCATACTGTGCCACATTACAGTGCCTCCACTCCATACTGTGCCAAATTACAGGGCCTCACTATAGTGCCTCCACTCCATAATGTGCCACATTACAGTGCCACAAGTCATCCTATTCCACACTATAGTGCCTCCACTCCATACTGTGCAACATTAGTGCCACAAGTCATCCTATGCCACACTATAGTGCCTTCACTTCATACTCTGCCACATTACAGTGCCTCACTATAGTGCCTCCACTCCATACTGTGCCACATTACAGTGCCTCACTATAGTGCCTCCACTCCATACTGTGCCACATTACAGTGCCACACTATAGTGCCTCCACTCCATACTGTGCCACATTACAGTGCCTCCACTCCATACTGTGCCACATTACAGAGCCACTCGTCATCCTATGTCCAACTACAGTGCCTCCACTCCATACTGTGTTACATTACAGTGCCACAAGTCATCCTATGCCACACTATAGTGCCTCCACTCCATATTGTGCCACATTACAGTGCCTCACTATAGTGCCTCCACTCCATACTGTGCCACATTACAGGGCCTCACTATAGTGCCTCCACTCCATATTGTGCCACATTACAGGGCCTCACTATAGTGCCTCCACTCCACACTGTGCCACATTACAGGGCCTCACTATAGTGCCTTTACTCCATACTGTGCCACATTACAGTGCCTCACTACAGCACCTCCACTCCATACTGTGCCACATTACAGGGCCTCACTATAGTGCCTCCTTTCCATACTGTGCCACATTACAGGGCCTCACTATAGTGCCTCCACTCCATACTGTACCACATTACAGTGCCTCACTATAGTGCCTCCACTCCATACTGTGCCACATTACAGGGCCGCACTATAGTGCCTCCACTCCATACTGTGCCACATTACAGTGCCTCCACTCCATACTGTGCCACATTACAGAGCCACTCGTCATCCTATGTCCAACTACAGTGCCTCCACTCCATACTGTGTCACATTACAGTGCCACAAGTCATCCTATGCCACACTATAGTGCCTCCACTCCATATTGTGCCACATTACAGTGCCTCACTATAGTGCCTCCACTCCATACTGTGCCACATTACAGGGCCTCACTATAGTGCCTCCACTCCATATTGTGCCACATTACAGGGCCTTACTATAGTGCCTCCACTCCACACTGTGCCACATTACAGGGCCTCACTATAGTGCCTCCACTCCATACTGTGCCACATTACAGTGCCACAAGTCATCCTATGCCACACTATAGTGCCTTCACGTCATACTCTGCCACATTACAGGGCCTCACTATAGTGCCTCCACTCCATACTGTGCCACATTACAGGGCCTCACTATAGTGCCTCCACTCCATACTGTGCCACATTACAGAGCCACTCGTCATCCCATGTCCCACTATAGTGCCTCCACTCCATACTGTGCCACATTACAGTGCCACAAGTCATCCTATGCCACACTATAGTGCCTCCACTTCATACTGTGCCACAGTACAGAACCAAAGATCATCATATACCACAATATAGTGCCTCCATTGCATACTGTGCCACATAACAAAGCCACAGATCATCATATGCCACAATATAGTGCCTCCACTTCATACTGTGCCACAGTACAGTTCTCTGGATCAAATAATATTGCATTATCGAGCCTTCCATTTGATCCTATAACACATCACAAAGACCATGTGTGGTGTATGCCACATTACAGTGCCCTCTATTTCTGAGTATGCCACATAACCGTGCCCTCTATTTCTGATTATGCCACATAACAGTGCCCTCTATTTCTGATTATGCCACATAACAGTGCCCTCTATTACTGATTATGCCACATAAACATGCCTCCTTACCTTATAACATCCACTACACACTCCGCTCACTAAAAATGTAATATCTACTTTTTCAGACCGGGCAGTGAGTTGGACCCAGTTGCTTACCAGGCATTTTTGGGAAAATGATAGCGCACTATATAACCTGGGTCCAGGGCCCCCTATTCCTCTGTGCCCCATAGCAATGGCACCCCACTGCACCCACTGAAGCTACACCCATGTATCCAGCAATAGAGGTGGATATTCTACATTCCACTAAATCTGCCACAGCTGATGAGAATTCCATCTTATACTCCCAGTAATACTCCACGTGCAGTATTGTGATTAGGAAACAAAATGTGAACTTGCTCAAGCATTTATTGAGGTACAGTAGGGGAGAGTGGGGGTAACATGAGCCAGGCTTTACTTATCTTGTACCCTATGCAAGGGAAAATCAGACAGAAGTAAAACGAAAACATCTGCCTTCAATTCAGGATGTCTCCTGTAAATCAACATAAGAATGCATCTATGGCAAAGAGCTGTGTCACTGACTATCCCTTCTCAAAACAAAAAGGTGTAAATTCAGGGCCGCCGACAGGGGGGTGCCCTGGGTACAGCTGTCCCGGGCCCCGGGCTCTGGAGGGGCCCGGGCACCTGCCCAAAAACCCCCTGCACCCAGCCACCCTCACCCGGCGGCCAGGCACGCACAATACACAGTGCAGCCTGCAGAGTGCCGAGCCTAGGACACAGAGTGGCTCGGTGCTCTGCAGGCTGCACTGTGCGCGCCGGACCTGTGGACACTGAAGGAGCCGGATGACGATGCGCCGTGGAAGATGGTAAGTAATGGCGGGGTGCTGTCATGCATGGGGGGCACGGCGGGTGGGCGCGTGCAGGGGGGGGGGGGCAGCGACGGCCGGCCGGAGGTATGGGTCTGTGCCGCTGGGGGCCTAGACTGTAAGTCAGTCCCGGGCCCCAAAATTTCAAGTGGCGGCCCTGGGTAAATTTACCCCAGGTTAGGGGTAAATTAGTCCAAGGTGTTGGGCATATTAAGCCATCAGGGGGGAAACTGGCCAATTGACTTTTTCAAATTGTCTCATGTATCTTCTTAACCCTTTAAGTGTCAACATTGCTGTGAGATCCTCAAATAGCCGTTAAAAATGGCAGCGCCACTCACAGCGACTGTTTTTTTTGGGGCGCGATATTTAACTAAACTTCAATTAATCGACTCACCCGTATTTGTATTTATCTATACTAAAAGAACAGTTGCTGTGAGGGCCGCTCACAGCAACGTTGGCACCCAAAGGGTTAAAGGTAATTTGAAACGATGTAAAATCAACCCTATAAAGGTTATCTGTCAACAATGAGACAATTCTCAGACATCAGACAATACTGACCAATTAGCTTCTAACTCCCATGTTACTGGCTGTGCTTGACAAATAACAGGAGCTGATTGGATATTTTTTTTTCTCTCTCTACTTTTATCTTTCTCCAAGCCTTGATAAATCTCCCCCTTTGTGGAGAAAAATACCTCATAACTTTCCTTAAAAAAATGGGATTCTCTTTGCCATTGCACCCCAAATGCATCGGAGAATACTTACACTCAATTTATCACCCTCAAATAACCCCACAGCAATCATTATGGAACAAACTGCCCAGTTTAATAATTCTCCTCATCTGTAGCTAGATAATTCACATGATTTTATACATGGGCAAATCACTGAAATGTACATTATAATATATTTATATTAGTAGAGCTGGATAAATTGCTTAGATATAATAGTCATTATTCCCGACATGTAAAAAATATACTTTGACAAGAAAAAAACTTTTGTGAAGAAAATAACCATGCTGTCCACTTTACCACGTTTCTCCCCACCACAGCCAGATAGGAATGAGGTGGTGCTAACTGAATTTATGGTCACATGACAACAAAAGTGTACAGTTGCCTAGATACAGGGTTGGGTCAACTCACCCCACTAGCTCCTTTAGGAGTGTGCACGTGTTTCGCCAGGATTGCGAATTAGATAATGTTATAGTTTACTGATCACGCAGCTTACTTACCGCAGGTCCGCCATCTCCTCGAATTCCTTGGCTACCTGGAGGACCTGGAACTCCGGGGTTACCTGGAGTACCCTGCATGGAGTAGAGACTATTAGTGAGCATTGTAAAACACATTCCATCTAACAAATATTTTACACACATCTCTGTAAAACAAAAGGTCCCTTCTAAGCCAGTCCACCCACGCTCTGGAACACAGCAGTTCTCAGCTCAGGTGCACTGGAAACATATGAAATATACGTACCTATGTTCCAATAGTACCCTAGATTGGCACAGACTGAGGTTCTTACAGGGCCCTTTGTGTGACCAGTGCCCCCTCCAGGCCATGTTAATGTGTCCTACCCACTAAACGAAACATCTCATTAATCATTTTTGTATAACTGGTTTGCACAAGCCTCTCGTGTCTCATTTTTGAATAATTATTGTAACCATTACTGTTTGGGTTGATTGGGGGTTTAAAGGTTACATAGAGTTGAAGATTGTTGTGGAGTGGCTGGCGTTTCAGTGTCACGGTAGGGTGTTTTGGGGCTCGACCATGGCTGCCTGTCATTCATTTTGTGAATGCCCCAGCAAGCGGGAAACTCTCCGAAAGTGTTCGCTACTGGGGTTTGCGCATGTGCTACTATTATTTTATTTATTTATTAACAGTTTCTTATATAGCGCACACATATTCCGCACCGCTGTACAGAGAATATTTGAACATTCACATCAGTCCCTGCCCCAGTGGAGCTTACAATCTATATTCCCTACCACATGTACACGCACACACAGACATTCTAGGGTTAATTTTGTTGGGAGCAAATTAGCCTACCTGTATATTTTTGGATTGTGGGAGGAAACCAGAGTACCCGGAGGAAACCCACGCAAGTACGGGGAGAATATACAAACCTCACCAATACTTCATTTTGCAAAACCAAATTTTAAAATATGTATTAAATACAAAACAAAATCGTACCATTTGCCCAGGTGGTCCAGGGGGGCCACTGCTGCCATCTTTTCCAGGTAACCCCTGTTTAAAAAGGTGAGAGGAAAAAATAGAAACATTAATTATATTTGTTTCTATGCCTAACGTAGTGATCTTTTTTTATACATTCCTTAATATCCAGTGAAGTAACCCAGATACTGTACATAACCCAGAGATCATTATCTCCTTTTTAAAAGTTCCCTTGAGGGGAGAACAATTTCGCTGGCACTGCTGGGCACACAGAAACGCCCCCTCCGTAGGTCATGAGATGGGAGATGGTGGAGATATATTACGGTACACGGGGGAGACATCATGTGCCATGTGACTGTGGTTGCCATAGTCACCTAGTAGTCACATGACACTGCAAAACTAGGAGCATAGCAGCTTTCAGAATCTGAACCAAATCTGCCATAGGCTCAAATGTAATAGGTTCCAATCTGCTTGTCCTTGTGCTGTTTCAGAAAAATAACCACAAGATTTAATGCAGCAACAACGTTTTAAGGTGACACTTAAATCTCACTGCCGCTGTACATTAAGCAGCTATCTGATTGGAATCGCACCTGAACCATCAAATCTGAAAATCCATTTGCAATCCGCTGACCATCGAATTCATTTTCCAGTGTGTGCAGTCTGTGTGTAGCCCAGGACATACTCGGTGGCAGCGATAGAAACAGGCTGATCGGGGGCGGAGGTGACGTCACATGACTTCCCCTCAAATGCCTGCGTTATCCCTGACACTCCCAGAAAACGTCCGGGTTTTCTGGGTGGGGGTTTTGTGATATTGCTAGCCATCATATCATGCTTTCTGATGGCCCATACAACAGCTCATTGCTTCTGTTCATGCACACAATATAACCATCGATGATTGCACCATTGTTGCAATGTATACCATTCGATGCTGGGCTTCTAATGACTATCCCTAGGTCTCATTCTTTTCCAGTGATTGGCTATACTGCATGACATGAAAGCGAGCTGCTCCTATTCGCTTGTAGAGGTAAATGGAATAGCCTGCACCATGCAGGCGCTGGGGAATTAAAGGAGCAATCATTTAAAGGGCAAAACCAGTCTTCCTATTGGGCACCACTGACTCTAGAATATATTGGGCATCCTGGAGGGTGACTGGGAGGTGACTAACCAGACGCACAGAAATAATGCATTTTACGGGCGTGTTATGGGAATATTGCAATCTCAGATGCTTCTGCACCTGGCATGGGGCCAATGTATGTCCCAATATTGCTTCTGATGGATGCGACTGCAGGAACACAAATTGGGCACCACAGGCCTTGCACAACCTAAGGCAAGCTTGTTCCCGGGGGGACGCTAATCAGATCAGATCAGTTGGGAGGAATGAGCACAGACATCCGTATACCGACCATCGCTGTAACATCAGTAAAAGCTGCTCACACTGTAAATGGTTGTACTGAGGACGGAACATGTTACGCAGCATATTACAGTAGAGTACACTGTTTATATAATAGAGGAAACATTCCATCCCGCTGTGATGCAAGCCCATGGTACAGCGCCATGTGTGCTCAGAACACTCCCTAAATAAAAGTGTTCAGCAATAAGCATAGTGTCAAAGACACAGATAGTAACCCCCAGATATCACATGTAGGCCCTTAATCAGATCTGATTGCAGTACAAATTTGGGTACTTGTTTCCTAGAAGGGCGCCCACGATTTTGATCTTAGGCATCGCAAGGAAAAAATTGCATGCGATGCAACCGACGCGATTACCACGATTTCACATAGGGAACAATGTTAAATGGCCCACAGACCCCAAATACCCACCCTGAAGTGTGAAATGGTCCCCCCAATAGTTAACACCACCCCATGATCAACGTCAACCCGAAGCGTGGCGAGCACAGCGGTACGCGTCCTCCGACCTTTTCATACCCCCAACTATCCACGTCGGCGTGGAGTTGAGAATAGAAAGTGTGTCTAGCGCAGCGAGCCCCGCAAGGGGACGCGGAACACGCTCCCGAAGCATGGCGAGCGCAGCTTTTTTTGGGTTTTTTTGCACTCCCGTGCACTCGCTGCGCTCTCCACGCTTCGGATTCGTATTCCGCGTCCACTCGCCACGCTTCGGGCTCGGTGCCTCGCTGCGCTCGCCACACTTTCTATTCTCAACTCCACGCCGACGTGGATAGTGGGGGTATGAAAAGGTCAGAGAACGCGTACCGCCACCCCTTGCGAGCTCGCTGCGCTCGCCGCGCTTCGGGTTGACGTTGATCGTGGGGTGGCGTTAACAATTGGGGGGGCCATTTCACACTTCAGGGTGGCTATTTGGGGTCTGTGGGCCATTTAACATTGTTCCCTATGTGAAATCGGTAATCGCGTCGGTCGCATCGCATGCGATTTTTTGGCCGCATGCGCTGCGACGACGCCATCGCATCGGTCACATCGCATGCCATTATAATGGCATGCGATGTACATGCGACCCTTCTAGGAAACAAGTACCCAAATTTGTTTGGCAAATGGGCAAAACCCTGTGCACTGCAGGTGGGGCAGATGTAACATGTGCAGAGAGACAGTTACATTTGGGTGGTGTGTTGAAACTGAAATCTAAATTGCAGTGTGAAAGTAGTGCAGCCAGGATTTACCCTGCACAGAAACAATATAACTCACCCAGATGTAACTCTCTCTGCACAATTTGGGGGAAATTTACTAAAGGAAATTTTTAAAAAAAATAGGTGTATTTGTATCCAGAAATACACTTATTTTTGACATTTACTATCTCGAAAATACGACAATTCGTATTCGTATTAATAGCACATCAATACGAAAATATTGTACATAATCTGATTCATCTCTAGGCTCCCTATCGGTCTACAAGGAAACGTTATTTATGTCTGGCGGCAACTGATAATACACATGATGTGCTTAACTAGTACCTGCGGAGAACATCAACCCAGCATGAACCAACAGCTGTCACTGAGGCATGAGTCCCTTGGGTTATCTAGTGCCTCGTGCCTCAGTGATGTTACTGGTTCCAAATTGGCTGCCTTATCAAACCTTCCAAACAGGGCAATTGGAGTCGTTACCCATAGCAACCATCAAATTTGGTTGTTACAGGCACACCATGTCTTCACTCTGCTCACTGCTTAATACATCCTCCCTATTCACATAGATAACAGTTTACAGATTTTTACCCTTCCAAAAAAAACAGCACACTCATCTCCTGAAACATTCTGTGCTGCTGTGAGAGCTCAAATGATCAGAGTGGCGATATGTACTCTGCGACTTTTTGTACAAATAGGGTAAAGGTTGGGGTAATCGGTGTGGTGACATGTTTCCCATCACAATGTCAGCTGAGCCGCGATGACACAAAATCAACTGTTGACACAATCTGTCCATAAAATATCAGTTTTAAAGCTGCTCTTTAATACATAGCTGCGATAACTCACCCTCTGTCCTGAGACTCCTCCTGGTCCTGGAGGGCCCGGTGGTCCGGGAATGCCCTGTGTATAAAACGTATGGGACATAGGTGGATGGTTCGTTTTATATAAAACAATACAGTGTCGGTGTCAGGGGTGTAAATAAAGTTACAATTCAGAGAACACACAAGTCTCAACAGTGCCCCCTCCTGTCTGCGGAATTATGTGACCACACTTATCACCGGCGATATAAAATATCAGCGGAGGTTGTGCTTTCTGAGGTGCAGGGATAGTAACAGGCTTAGGTCACCTGTAATGCTGCTCCAGGCAACCTGAATCTTCTAGTTCCACCACAGCCAGGTAGCCACAAGGCTCTCTCCTCACTGTATACCTCTATACATTGTATGAAACACTCCTCTCCAGTGCTTTACAGAGTGACATTCACATCCCTGCCCCAGCAGCGCTTCCAAGTTATATTCCCTATCACATGGACACAATAAGGCAGGCATGTCCAAACTATGGCCCTCCAGCTATTGTTAAACTACAAGTCCCATCATGCCTTGCCACAGTTTTGCTATCAGGGTATGCTAAAACGATGGCAAGGCATGCTGGGATGTGTAGTTTCACAACAGCTGGAGGGCCACAGTTTGGACATGCCTGCACTAAGGTCAGTTCTTTGACAGAAGACAATTAACCTACCAGAGAAAACCCATGCAAGCACGAAGAGACTATACAAACTCCACACAGATGGGGCTTGAATGGGAACTGAGCTCAAGACTGCTGTGAAGTAGCAATGCTAACCACTATGCCACACATAATGCCCTCAGTTACTTGATAACTCCCCTCTCGGCACACACCAGGACGGCAGCATCTCTGTGACCCTGTGCCCGTGAGGTCACTAATAGCCGGTCCTTAGACTGGCTCTAGTCCCATGTCATTCAGTGATGCCCCTAGGTTCTACACAGCTGACTGATGGCTGCATTCTCATATATACTGTGGCCACAATATGGCAGCCGCCGGTCTGGCAAACAAACATGTATAAACTCCGCAGCCATTATATTAAGTATATAACAGTCCGGGTAGCCCACTAATACCATCACGTAAACACGTCACATGTGACAATTACCCAGACTGCCCAGGAGCTTGTCAGAGCCACACCCCAGCACATATCACATTCCCAGTGTTATTGCTAAATATTCCAATAACTTCACATTCCCCGTACCTGATTTCCCTGGAAACCGACTTCTCCCTTATCTCCTTTTAGTCCTGGTGAGCCCTGAAAAATAGAGAGATTTCTGTATGTGTCCTCTTTCAGAAGCTGTATGTACTGTACACCATGGTACACCTGCCTTATCTGTTCCTGCTCCACATACTGTACAACTGCCTTATCTGTTCCTGCTCCGCATACAGTACACCTGCCTTATCTGTTCCTGCTCCGCATACTGTACACTTGCATCATCTGTTCCTGCTCCGCATACAGTACACCTGCCTTATCTGTTCCTGCTCTGCGCATCTGCATCATCAGTTCCTGCTCCACGCACCTGCCTCATCTGTTCCTGCTCCACATACTGTACACCTGCCTCGTCTGTTCCTGCTCCGCGCACCTGCCTCATCTGTTCCTGCTACGCACACCTGCCTCATCTGTTCCTGCTCCACATACTGTACACCTGCCTCATCTGCTCCATGCACCTGACTGCTCTGTCCCTGCTCCGCACGCTTACCTTGTCTGTCCCTGCTCCACACACCTGCCTCGTCTGTTCCTGCTCCACACGCGCCTGACTCTTCTGTTCCTGCTACGTGCACCTGCCTAATCTGTTCCTGCTCCGCGCACCTGCATCATCTGTTCCTGCTCCACACACCTACCTCATCTGTTCCTGCTACGTGCACCTGCCTCATCTGTTCCTGCTCCGCATACTGTACACCTGCCTCGTCTGTTCCTGCTCCACATACTGTACACCTGCCTTATCTGTTCCTGCTCCACATACTGTACTCCTGCCTCGTCTGTTCCTGCTCCGCGCACCTGCCTCGTCTGTTCCTCCTCCGCGCACCTGCCTAATCTGTTCCTGCTCTGCGCACCTGCATCATCTGTTCCTGCTATGCGTACCTGCCTCATCTGTTCCTCCTCCGCGCACCTTCCCAATCTGTTCCTGCTCCGCGCACCTGCATCATCTGTTCCTGCTACGCGCACCTGCCTCATCTTTTCCTGCTCCACAAGCGCCTGAGACATCTGATCCTACTCCACACGTGCCTGCCTCGTCTGTTCCTGCTCCACACACGCCTGCCTTGTCTGTTCCTGCTCCACACACGCCTGCCTTGTCTGTTCCTGCTCCACAAGCGCCTGCCACATCTGATCCTAGTCCACAAGCGCCTGCCTCGTCTGTTCCTGCTCCACACGCACCTGCCTCGTCTGCTCCTGCTCCACACGCGCCTGCCTCGTCTGCTCCTGCTCCACACGCGCCTGCCTCGTCTGCTCCTGCTCCACACGCGCCTGACTCATTTGTTCCTGCTCAAAACGCACCTGCCACGTCTGTTCCTGCTCCACATACACCTGCCTCATCTGTTTCTCCTCCACACGCACCTGCCTCATCTGCTCCGCGCGCCTGCATCCTCTGTCCCTACTCCACGATCCTTTGTCCCTGCTCCACACGCACCTGCCTCGTCTGTTCCTGCTCCACATACACCAGTCTCGTCTGTTCCTGCTCCAAGCACCTACCTCCTCTGTCTGTTTTATACACCTGCTTTAGCTGTCCTCGCTCCGCACACCTGCTGCATCTGTTCCTGCCCTGTGCGCCGGCCTCGTCTGTTCCTGCTCTGTGCTACTACCTCATTTCTTCCAGCTCAGCGCACCTGCCTTGTCTGTTCCTACTCCATACACCTGCCTTCTATGTCCCTGCTTAATGCACCTGCCTCATCTGTTCCTACGCTGAACACCTGCATCATCTGTTCCTGCTCCACATACACCTACCGTGTCTGTCCCTGCTCCACGCGCCTGCCTCCTCTGGTCCTGCTCCACATACCCCTGCCTTATCAGTTCTTGCTGCACGCACCTGACTCATCTGTTCCTGCTCCACACACCTACCTCATCTGTTCCTGCTACGTGCACCTGCCTCATCTGTTCCTGCTCCGCATACTGTACACCTGCCTCGTCTGTTCCTGCTCCACATACTGTACACCTGCCTTATCTGTTCCTGCTCCACATACTGTACTCCTGCCTCGTCTGTTCCTGCTCCGCGCACCTGCCTCGTCTGTTCCTCCTCCGCGCACCTGCCTAATCTGTTCCTGCTCTGCGCACCTGCATCATCTGTTCCTGCTATGCGCACCTGCCTCATCTGTTCCTCCTCCGCGCACCTTCCCAATCTGTTCCTGCTCCGCGCACCTGCATCATCTGTTCCTGCTACGCGCACCTGCCTCATCTTTTCCTGCTCCACAAGCGCCTGAGACATCTGATCCTACTCCACACGTGCCTGCCTCGTCTGTTCCTGCTCCACACACGCCTGCCTTGTCTGTTCCTGCTCCACAAGCGCCTGCCACATCTGATCCTAGTCCACAAGCGCCTGCCTCGTCTGTTCCTGCTCCACACGCACCTGCCTCGTCTGCTCCTGCTCCACACGCGCCTGCCTCGTCTGCTCCTGCTCCACACGCGCCTGCCTCATTTGTTCCTGCTCAAAACGCACCTGCCACGTCTGTTCCTGCTCCACATACACCTGCCTCATCTGCTCCGCGCGCCTGCATCCTCTGTCCCTACTCCACGATCCTTTGTCCCTGCTCCACACGCACCTGCCTCGTCTGTTCCTGCTCCACATACACCAGTCTCGTCTGTTCCTGCTCCAAGCACCTACCTCCTCTGTCTGTTTTATACACCTGCTTTAGCTGTCCTCGCTCCGCACACCTGCTGCATCTGTTCCTGCCCTGTGCGCCGGCCTCGTCTGTTCCTGCTCTGTGCTACTACCTCATTTCTTCCAGCTCAGCGCACCTGCCTTGTCTGTTCCTACTCCATACACCTGCCTTCTATGTCCCTGCTTAATGCACCTGCCTCATCTGTTCCTACGCTGAACACCTGCATCATCTGTTCCTGCTCCACATACACCTACCGTGTCTGTCCCTGCTCCACGCGCCTGCCTCCTCTGGTCCTGCTCCACATACCCCTGCCTTATCAGTTCTTGCTGCACGCACCTGACTCATCTGTTCCTGCTCCACACGTGCCAGTGTCGTCTGTTCCTGCTCCACACGCACCTGCCTCATCTGTTCCGGCTCCACACGCACCTGCCTTGTCTGTTCCTGCTCCACACGCACCTGTCTCGTCTGTTTACGCTCCACACGCACCTGCCTCTTCTGTTCCTGCTCCACACGCACCTGCCTCCACATGCACCTGCCTCATCTGTTCCTGCTCCACATACACCTGCCTCCTTTGTACCTGCTCCTGCATTAGACACCTGCCTTAGCAGTCGCCAATTCGCTCATATGTTCCTGCTCCGCACGCCTGCCTTGTCTGTTCCTGCTCCACATACACCTGCCTCATCTGTTCTTCCTCCACATGCACCTGCCTCTTTTATTCCTGATCCGCGCACCTGCCTCGTCTGTTCCTCCTCCCCATACACCTGCCTCGTCTGTTCCTGCTCCGCACGCCTGCCTCATCTTTTCCTGCTCCGCCCGCCTGCCTCGTCTGTTCCTGCTCCGCGTGCCTGCCTCGTCTGTTCCTGCTCCGCGCGCCTGCCTCGTCTGTTCCTGCTCCACACGCGCCTGCCTCGTCTGTTCCTGCTCCACACGCGCCTGCCTCGTCTGCTCCTGCTCCACACGCGCCTGCCTCATCTGTTCCTCCTCCACACGCACCTGCCTTATCTGCTCCGTGTGCCTGCCTCCTCTGTCCCTGCTTTACGCGCCTGCCTCCTCTGTCCCTGCTCCACACGCACCTGCCTCGTCTCTTCCTGCTCCACATGCAACTGTCTTGTCTGTTCCAGCTCCACACGCACCAGCCTCGTCTGTTCCTGCTCCACACGCACCTGACTCATCTGTTTATGCTCCACACGCACCTGCCTCCACATGCACCTGCCTCATCTGTTCCTGCTCCACATACACCTGCCTCCTTTGTACCTGCTCCTGCATTATACACCTGCCTTAGCAGTCCCCAATTCGCTCATCTGTTCCTGCTCCGCATGCCTGCCTTGTCTGTTCCTGCTCCACATACACCTGCCTGATCTGTTTTTCTCCACATACACCTGCCTCTTCTGTTCCTGATCCGCGCACCTGCCTCTTCTGTTCCTCCTCCCCATACACCTGCCTTGTCTGTTCCTGCTCCACATACACCTGCCTCATCTGTTATTCCCCCACATACACCTGCCTCTTCTGTTCCTGATCCGCGCGCCTGCCTCCTCTGTTCCTGCTCCACCCGCCTGCCTCGTCTGTTTCTGCTCCGCGTGCCTGCCTCGTCTGTTCCTGCTCCACACGTGCCTGCCTCGTCTGCTCCTGCTCCACACACGCCTGCCTCGTCTGCTCCTGCTCCACATGCACCTGCTTCCTCTGTCCCGGCTTTGCGCGCCTGCCTCCTCTGTCCCTGCTCCACATGCACCTGCCTCGTCTGTTCCTGCTCCACATGCACCTGCCTTGTCTGTTTCTGCTCCACACGCACCTCCCTCAGCTGTTCCTGCTCCACATGCACCTCCCTCAGCTGTTCCTACTCCACATGCACCTGCCTCATCTGTTCCTCCTCCACACGCACCTGCCTCATCTGTTCCTCCTCCACACGCACCTGCCTCATCTGCTCCATACACCTGACTGCTCTCTCCGCACGCTTACCTTGTCTGTCCCTGCTCCACACACCTGCCTCGTCTGTTCCTGCTCCACACGCGTCTGCCTCTTCTGTTCCTGCTCTGTGCGTGCCTGCCTCATCTGTTCCTGCTCCACATACACCTGCCTCATCAGTTCCTGATCCGCACACCTGCCTCGTCTGTTCCTGCTCCACACGCATGATCCTACTCTGCACGCCCACGTCGTCTGTTCTTGCTCCGCACACCTGTCTTGTCTTTTCCTGCTCTGAGCGCCTGCCACGTCTGTTTCTGCTCCGCACTCCTGCCTCGTCTGTTCCTGCTCCACACGCACCTGCCGTTTCTGTTCCTGCTCCACACGCACCTGCTCCTTCTGTTCTTGCTCCACACGCACCTGCCGCTTCTGTTCCTGCTCCACACACACCTGCCGCTTCTGTTCCTGCTCCACAAGCACCTGCCTGGTCTGTGCCTGCTTCACACGCACCTGCCTCGTCTGTTCCGCACCTGCCTCATCTGTTTCTGCTCCACACGTACCTGCCTCATCTGTTCTTGCTGCATGCACCTGCCTCATCTGTTCCTGCTCCACATACATCTGCCTCATCTGTTCCTGCTCCACATATATCTGTCTCGTTTTGTTCCTGCTCCTGCATTATACACCTACATTAGCAGTACTCAATTCGCTCACCTGCCTCGTCTGTTTCTGCTCCACACGCACCTGCCTCATCTGTTCCTGATCCGTGTACCTGCCTCGTCTGTTCCTGCTCCACACGCGCCTGGCTCGTCTTTTCCTGCTCCACATGTGCCTGCCTCGTCTGTTCCTGCTCCACACGCGCCTACCTCATCTGTTCCTGCTCCACATGTGCCTACCATGTCTGTTCCCGCTCCACACGCTCCTGTCTCATCTGTTCCCGCTCCACACGCGCCTGCCTTTTCTGTTCCCACTCCACACGCACCTGCCTCTTCTGTTCCTGCTCCACACGTGCCTGCCACGTCTGTTCCCCCTCCACACGCTCCTGCCTCGTCTGTTCCCGCTCCACACGCACCTGCCTTGTCTGTTTCTCCTCCCCATACACCTGCCTCATCAGTTCCTGCTTCGCGCGCCTGCCTCTTCTGTTTCTTCTCCGCCCGCCTGCCTCGTCTGTTCCTGCTCTGCGTGCCTGCCTCGTCTGTTCCTGCTCCACGCACCTGCCTCGTCTGCTCCTGCTCCACACGCGCCTGCCTCGTCTGCTCCTGCTCCACACGCGCCTGCCTCGTCTGCTCCTGCTCCACACGCCGCCTGCCTCGTCTGCTCCTGCTCCACACGCGCCTGCCTCGTCTGTTCCTGCTCCACACGCACCCGCCTTGTCTTTTTCTGCTCCACACACACCTGCCTCAGCTGTTCCTGCTCCACATGCACCTCCCTCAGCTGTTCCTGCTCCACATACACCTGCCTCATCTGTTCCTCCTCCACACGCGCCTGCCTCCTCTGTCCCTGCTCCACACGCACCTGCCTCATCTGTTCCTGCTCCACACGCACCTGCCTTGTCTTTTTCTGCTCCACACGCACCTGCCTCATCTGCTCCGCGCGCCTGCCTCCTCTGTCCCTGCTCCGCACGCTTGCCTTGTCTGTCCCTGCTCTGCGCGCCTGCCTCATCTGTCCCTGCTCCACACACCTGTCTCGTCTATTCCTGCTCCACACGTGCCTGCCTCGTCTGTGCCCGCTCCACACGTGACTGCCTCGTCTGTTCCTGCTCTACACGGACCTGCCTCTTCTGTTCCTGCTCCACACGTGCCTGCCACATCTGTTCCCGCTCCACACGCTCCTGCCTCATCTGTTCCGGCTCCACACGCTCCTGCCTCATCTGTTCCGGCTCCACACGCACCTGCCTCAACTGTTCCTGCTCCGCGCGCCTGCCTCTTCTATTCCTTCTCCGCCCGCCTGCCTCGTCTGTTCCTGCTCCGCGTGCCTGCCTCGTCTGTTCCTGCTCCGCGCACCTGCATCGTTTGTTCTTGCTCCACACGCGCCTGCCTCGTCTGCTCCTGCTCCACATGCCGCCTGCCTTGTCTGCTCCTGCTCCACACGGGCCTGCCTCGTCTGCTCCTGCTCCACATAGACCTGCCTCACCTGTTCCTCCTCCACACGCACCTGCCTCCTCTGTCCCCGCTCCACACGCACCTGCCTCGTCTGTTCCTGCTCCACACGCAACTGCCTTGTCTGTTTCTGCTCCACACGCACCTCCCTCAGCTGTTCCTGTTCCACACGCACCTTCCTCAGCTGTTCCTGCTCCACATGCACCTCCCTCAGCTGTTCCTGCTCCACATACACCTGTCTCATTTGTTCCTCCTCCGCACGCATCTGCCTCATCTGCTCCGCGCGCCTGCCTACTCGGTCCCTGCTCCGCACACTTGCCTTGTCTGTCCCTGCTCTGCGCACCTGTCTCGTCTTTTCCTGCTCCACACGCGCCTGCCTCGTCTGTTCCCGCACCACACATGACTGCCTTGTCTGTTCCTGCTCCACACGCACCTGCCTCTTCTGTTCCTGCTCTGCGCGCGCCTGCCTCATCTGTTCCTGCTCCACATACACCTGCCTCATCGGTTCCTGATCCGTACACCTGCCTCATCTGTTCGTGCTCCACACGCACCTGCCTCATCTGTTCCTGCTCCGCGTGCCTGCCTTGTCTGTTCCTGCTCCACACTCACCTGGTCCACACCCACCTACCTCATCTGTTCTTGATCCGCGCACCTGCTTTATCTGTTCCTGTTCCACATATACCTGCCTCGTATGATCCTACTCCACACGCCTGCCTCGTCTGTTCCTGCTCCGCACACCTGCCTCGTCTTTTCTTGCTCCGAGCACCTGCCACGTCTGTTCCTCCTCCGCTCTCCTGCCTTGTCTGTTCCTGCTCCACACGCACCTGCCTCTTCTGTTCCTGCTCCACACGCACCTGCCTCTTCTGTTCCTGCTTCACACGCACCTGCCT
Organism: Crinia signifera; assembly: GCF_055691185.1. Taxonomy (NCBI): domain Eukaryota; kingdom Metazoa; phylum Chordata; class Amphibia; order Anura; family Myobatrachidae; genus Crinia; species Crinia signifera. The sequence goes on along the minus strand of NC_139221.1, from coordinate 20,918,220 downwards.
CTTCTGTTCCTGCTCCACACGCACCTGCCTCGTCTGTTCCGCACGTGCCTCATCTGTTTCTGCTCCACACGTACCTGCCTCATCTGTTCTTGCTCCACATACATCTGCCTCATCTGTTCCTGCTCCACATACATCTGCCTCATCTGTTCCTGCTCCACATACACCTGCCTCGTTTGTTCCTGCTCTTGCATTATACACCTACATTAGCAGTACTCAATTCGCTCACCTGCCTTGTCTGTTCCTGCTCCACACGCACCTGCCTCGTCTTTTCCTGCTCCGTGCACCTGCCTCGTCTGTTCCTGCTCCACATACACCTGTCTCGTCTTTTCCTGCTCCACACGTGCCTACCTCATCTGTTCCTGCTCCACACGCGCCTACCTCGTCTGTTCCTGCTCCACACGTGCCTGTCATGTCTGTTCCCGCTCCACACGCTCCTGCCACATCTGTTCCTGCTCCACATGCGCCTGCCTCGTTTGTTCCTGCTCTTGCATTATACACCTACATTAGCAGTACTCAATTCGCTCACCTGCCTTGTCTGTTCCTGCTCCACACGCACCTGCCTCGTCTTTTCCTGCTCCGTGCACCTGCCTCGTCTGTTCCTGCTCCACATACACCTGTCTCGTCTTTTCCTGCTCCACACGTGCCTACCTCATCTGTTCCTGCTCCACACGCGCCTACCTCGTCTGTTCCTGCTCCACACGTGCCTGTCATGTCTGTTCCCGCTCCACACGCTCCTGCCACATCTGTTTCTGCTCCACATGCGCCTGCCTCGTCTGTTCCTGCTCCACATTCGCCCTAACTCTTCTGTTCCTGCTCCATACCCACCTGACTTGTCTGTTCCTTCTCCACATACACCTGCCTCATCTGTTCCTGCTCCACTGATTGATCCATGAGAGCTAAGTATATGTTAATACTGCATACACAGTCTATCTATAATCTTACCGATGGTCCTTGAATGGAATGACCACTTGGCCCTTGTGGACCGGGTGGTCCTTGGATTCCCGCTGGGCCTATCGGACCTTGAGGTCCATCAGAACCCTGTAAAATGAAACAAATATTCAAAAAAATGTTGATAGAAAAATCGTTTTTGTGTAAAGTAAAAGACGGAATTAATGACAAAAACTTACCGGTGGACCGGATTCCCCTTGTGATCCTTTGGGACCCCTCATACCGGCGCCACCCTGCAACACGGAAAGGGAAGATTGTATCACAGGGACCGCGCACTACTTATTACTCCCGCCCCATTCTCCTAGTGCAGCACTGTTCTCGTATCTCTTTATTACATTGTACTCGGCATATCATACCCTGACCTGCAGCCCTAACGTAAGACTGATGGTAAGTAATACTAGGAGACTGGATACACAATATCTGAGAGTTGTTATATTTTCTCTACAGAGTTATAACAGTTATATGATCTGCTCAGGCAAATTCCTATCTTCGTTCAGTGATAAGATTCATTATGAGTTGGTGCCTAGGACACTGGCACACTGATAACTGGAGTCCTAGGAGTATGGCACACCGATAGCTGGAGTCCCAGGACAATGGCACACCGACAGCTGGAGTCCCAGGACATTGGCACACTGACAGCTGGAGTCCCAGGACAATTGCACACTGACAGCTGGAGTCCCAGGACAATGGCACACTGACAGCTGGAGTCCCAGGACAATGGCACACCGACAGCTGGAGTCCCAGGACAATGGCACACCGATAGCTGGAGTCCCAGGACTATGGCACACTGATAACTGGAGTCCCAGGACAATGGCACACTGATAACTGGAGTCCCAGGACAATGGCACACTGACATCTGGAGTCCCAGGACAATGGCACACTGACAGCTGGAGTCCCAGGACTATGGCACACTGATAACTGGAGTCCTAGACAATGGCACACCGACAGCTGGAGTCCCAGGACAATGGCACACCGACAGCTGGAGTCCTAGGACAATGGCACACCGACAGCTGGAGTCCCAGGACAATGGCACACCGACAGCTTGAGCCCTAGGACAATGGCACACCGACAGCTGGAGTCCTAGGACAATGGCACACTGATAGCTGGAGTCCTAGGACAATGGCACACTGATAGCTGGAGTCCTAGGACAATGGCACATCGACAGCTGGAGCCCTAGGACAATGGCACACTGCAGCTGGAGTCCCAGGACAATGGCACACTGACAGCTGGAGCCCTAGGACAATGGCACACTGACAGCTGGAGTCCCAGGACAATGGCACACTGCAGCTTGAGCCCTAGGACAATGGCACACCGACAGCTGGAGTCCCAGGACAATGGCACACCGACAGCTGGAGTCCTAGGATAATGGCACACTGACAGCTGGAGTCCCAGGACAATGACACACCGACAGCTGGAGTCCCAGGACAATGACACACTGACAGCTGGAGTCCTAGGACTATGGCACACTGACAGCTGGAGTCCTAGGACTATGGCACACTGATAACTGGAGTCCTAGCACAATGGCACACTGCAGCTGGAGTCCCAGGACAATGGTACACTGACAGCTGGAGTCCTAGGACAATGGCACACTGACAGCTGGAGTCCTAGGACAATGGCACACTGACAGCTGGAGTCCCAGGACAATGGCACACTGACAGCTGGAGTCCCAGGACAATGGCACACCGACAGCTGGAGTCCTAGGACAATATCACAACGACAGCTGGAGTCCTAGGACAATGGCACACCGACAGCTGAAGTCCCAGGACAATGGCACACTGATAATTGGAGTCCTAGACAATGGCACACTGACAGCTGGAGCCCTAGGACAATGGCACACTGACAGCTGGAGCCCTAGGACAATGGCACACTGACAGCTGGAGTCCCAGGACAATGGCACACTGCAGCTTGAGCCCTAGGACAATGGCACACCGACAGCTGGAGTCCCAGGACAATGGCACACCGACAGCTGGAGTCCTAGGATAATGGCACACTGACAGCTGGAGTCCCAGGACAATGACACACCGACAGCTGGAGTCCCAGGACAATGACACACTGACAGCTGGAGTCCTAGGACTATGGCACACTGACAGCTGGAGTCCTAGGACTATGGCACACTGATAACTGGAGTCCTAGCACAATGGCACACTGCAGCTGGAGTCCCAGGACAATGGTACACTGACAGCTGGAGTCCTAGGACAATGGCACACTGACAGCTGGAGTCCTAGGACAATGGCACACTGACAGCTGGAGTCCCAGGACAATGGCACACTGACAGCTGGAGTCCCAGGACAATGGCACATCGACAGCTGGAGTCCTAGGACAATATCACAACGACAGCTGGAGTCCTAGGACAATGGCACACCGACAGCTGAAGTCCCAGGACAATGGCACACCGACAGCTGGAGTCCTAGGACAATATCACAACGACAGCTGGAGTCCTAGGACAATGGCACACCGACAGCTGAAGTCCCAGGACAATGGCACACTGATAATTGGAGTCCTAGACAATGGCACACTAACAGCTGGAGCCCTAGGACAATGGCACACCGACAGCTGGAGTCCCAGAACAATGGCACACTGACAGCTGGAGTCCTAGGATAATGGCACACTGACAGCTGGAGTCCTAGGATAATGGCACACTGACAGCTGGAGTCCCAGGACAATGGCACACCGACAGCTGGAGTCCCAGGACAATGGCACACTGACACCTGAACCACCAAGATGATGGCACAAATAGTTTAACCCGTACACGTATTCCAGCTCCCTCCCCTATATTTAATGGCCGGTGGAACCTTCACCAATGAAGTATTCCGACTGTGCATCCAATGTGGAATAGCTGCTGATGTATGAGGTATAAGCTGACGTGTCAGCCGCCCCGCGCACCTGGTGAGTGCACAGGTGAGACATCTGCTACTAACACGTCCTCCATTCAGTGCTGTCACTGTCCCCCCCCATACCGTGATTGATTACAGAATGATTTAACGCTTCGTTACTCTGTGGAAAGTTCCTTTTGTGAAATATGTGACAGAGAATTCAGTAATACGCACGGCCGGATTGTGAATCGGTTGCTGTTTATGGAAGTCTTTAAGAGATCTTTAATGCTGGTGATGCCAGTAATTGCCATCAATTGCAACAGATCCGTACTTCTGGCATATACACTGTATGCAATGTAAACATTATTTTTGGATTATTCTTTTTAAGATGAAGTAGAATCTCTTCACACCAGGTTTTAGACGTCAGCATTAGTCCTTCAGCAGCGTCCCACAAGCTTACATGTACCTGCTGCCCCCAGGCAGATCAATATTCAGCCTCGTACCTCAGTGATGTCACTAGTTTCTTGTTCCCATGGATACCAACCAACAAACTTGCTCCCTCCACTGTGTATTAGTGAAATGGCCATACATAGGCCAAGTGCAGAGGGCCAAATTAGGGATTGGACTTTTTCAGTCGCTTATGTCGCCATCTTAGGCCGCTTGCCCAAAGTAGTCTGCCGTATCATAGTAGGGGTGTCCCATTTTCTCGCAGAGCGGGTGTGCATACAATTACAACATGGACAGCAGAAGGCCAACATGTTGACGCGGTTAACATATCTACACAATTAATGTCGGCACCTGCAAAATGTCGGCATTGTCATAATGCTGACATTTCCATAAGAATTAGCATTAAGATTATGGTTAGGGTTAGGTTTAGGGTTGTCCTTAGGGTTATCATTAGTTAGGGACAGAATAACAGTAAAACAAATGATGTTGACACTTCATAAACATAGCATCAGTGTCAACGTGCTGAATGTCAACATGGGCTATATCAATATTATGTCATTAATACGATGTCAACATGAGCACACAGCATCGTTCTGTGCTGTTAATTCATGACGACAGCAGACTGGGGGTCAATGGACCCTCTGTCCTTCTTGCAGGGCCGTCTTACTGGCAATTGTAGGCCCTGGGTATAGTAATGCTACACACCCACTCTCGGGAACCAATTAGAAAAATCCTAATATGCCCCTCCTGCAGTCCTGCGCTGTCTGTCCAACTGCTTTCATAATGGGTTTCAGCACTCCGGTTGGTGGATAGCTCCAGCTATCTACCAATCAGCATTTATTGAGAATGCTGCCTCATCCCTCAGATTGTGTGACCCACCTCTGCTGGAAGGTCCCTAGAATTTCGGTGCCTTGAGCAGCTGAACCGTGGGCCTATACGTTAAGAAATAGTACGAGATGGAAAAAGTCCCTACAGTCATCCCGTCTGCTGCATAATCCTACGTATCAGAGATTACAACAAGTCCTAACAGCGCAAGCTGCTACACGTCAGACACTCATGCCTCATACCGGAGAACCTGGGGGTCCGGGAACGCCTTTATTTTGCTCAGTGCACGAGCAGGAATTTGGAAGAGGGGGGCAGGTGGCTTCGTCTCTCTGGAAGAAAAACAGAAGAAAATATCTATTTTTGGGAATAGCCGGGGAAACCAGTGAAACAAAAATAAATTACAGTTTAATGCCTAAAATAATATCTATTAAAGGGACAGTCAGCTTGCACTTATGCATCTGTATGAAGTGTTTATATCTGTGTCCCACTCAGAGCGTTACCACTCAATCTTTTTCTTTCTCCTACTGCAACAATCTAATGGCGCTTTCACCTTCCTATAAGAATATAGCCGGTGGGTGTGTCCTACTAATTCACCCAATCAAAAGTGTCTTTAGCCAGCGCACATGGAAAGATTCCCACAAGTCAGGTGATATAGGAGTCTGTTTACGAAGCCATAGAAAGAGATGATGTGGATAGACTGAAAGTACAGCTTCCAACTGTCATTTTTATTGAACGAATCTGTGACATCACAGAGATTAAGTGGATAGATTGAATGTACAGCTTCCAACTGTCATTTTTGAACTCATCACTGGTACATTATCTCTCTCCAAAGCTTGATACTTCTTACAACTGAGACACTTACAGTATGCTATACTGTATGTCTGTATACATAAGTGTTTTTAATGAAGGGCAGAGATGCTGTTGGGTGGGTACAGTAAGTCAATGCTAGTCCGCCATTCGCACGCTGATCACCCCCAGCTGCCGCTGCCATTCCCAATGGACCAGTCGTATAACAAACCATGTTACATTACTTATAGGATAAATCTGGTCCTCACCAATGCTGGAAGCTCGCAGCACTTATCCCGACTGGCCCAAGTAGACGTACAGACGATGTCAAACATCTGCAGCTGGAACTGAAATATAAACAGAAATACATAAATATACATCAAATCACGTTCTGTTACTGTGCCGGTTCCCAACATGTATAAATAAAATGCATTCAAATGAGTGATTGGGGTAGTACTGTCCAGCTGGGGCCCCCGTGGGCAGGCCAATCCTTCATATCTTAAGGTGGCCATACACACGCAGATTTATCTGCAGATCTGTCTGGTTGGAACAAAAACATGGTTATGGATGAGAGCAAATGACAGTTGACCATTTGCTTGGAAATGCTGGAAAACTGACAAACTGTCACTCATCCATAACCATGTTTTTGTTCCAACCAGCCAGATCTGAAGATAAATCTTACTAGTGTATTGGCACCTTTAGAAGTAAATGTGTTACTACAGTGAGGTTACATCCGTCATTCTGTGATTCAGAGGATTCACCATGGGGACACTAAAACAGTGACCGGGCCCTGTCACAGGGTACAACAGGGCCACAGTGTACAAGGTGGCATTGCAGGCAAATGAGTCCCCGCAGGGCAGGCCAGCATCTCTGGGAATACTGTGCACACCACTTAAGTAATGTAGAGCTTTCTGTGAGGCCACGCCCCCATCATTGAGGCCACCCCCCCACGTGGAGGGATCTAAGTATTTCCCATGAGGCCACGCCTCCTTTTTGATAGCACATACTCCATTATGGATACGGGCATGTCTGCAGCACGGGTACCAAGGGCAGGCGGGGGGGCAGGGGAGCTCAGACGGTTCGATGTCTGCTTCGGTGGGTGGCTGACCCCACATGACATCAGCACCCGCCCCGAATTCGCCCATCTCCAGCCAGGATAAATGTCAGATTACAAGTTGAGTCTCTGGGGGACATTTACCAAAATGGATTCGTAGAAAAAAGGTGTATTCGTAGGGAGTAATACACCTTTTTTTTACGAATTTGTATTTTCGGGATTTACAATCCCAAAAATACAACAATTCGTAGTCCTAAAGATGGAACATTCGTATTTGTAGTTACAAATACGAATGCCCTACACCATCGATAGGATACAACAGAAATCACCATTCAAAAGAATGGTGGTTTCTGATTTACTAAGCAGCCGTACTGATAATACGGCTGCTTAGTGGTGTAAAACACCCACGCAAATACGACAGGAAAATAGAACACCATTTTCCTGTTCTATTTGCGTTTTAGCCTGCACGGATCAGTCAGATCCGTGCAGGCTGCAGTGTAAAAAAATAGAAAAAAAATTAAATATTAAAAAAAAAACGGCGTGGGGTCCCCCCCACAGCTGTAACCAGCACCAGGCTGAAGGAGCCGGGGCCGGTAATTAAAAATCAGGGAACCCGACAAATAGGGGTTCCCCGATTTTTAACAACCAGCCCCAGGCTCCAGGTCCGGGGCTGGTTCCCAAAATACGGGGGACAAAATGACTAGGGGTCCCCCGTATTTTAAGAACCAGCCCCAGGCACAACCAGCCAGCAGGGTAATGTCACAGCCGGGGGACACTTATAATATAAGGTCCCGCGGCCAAAACATTAACCCTACCGACCAGTCAGCCTGGCCAGGGGCCCTGGGGGAGTGGGGACCCCCCCAATGAAGGGGTCCCCCCCCTCCAGGACTTACCTGACCAGGCTGAAGCCTGGTGCTGTCCTCGATGCCCCTGGGCGGTGGGCATCGAGCTGATAAATGGTGTAAAAAAATAGATAAAACTATTGTTTTTTTACTGTGGCACTACAAGTGCCAGCAAGCCTCCCCAGCAAGCTGGGACTTGGAGAACCACAAGTCCCAGCCTGCTGGGCATTAAAGGGCCCGCTGGCACTTGTAGTTCCACAGTTAAAAAAATAGTACACAAAACACACTGACACACTTTTAAAATAAAACTTTAATACACCATTACACACATACTAATACTTCATGTCGACGTCCTTCTTGAAGTCGACGTCCCTGTCAGCGATGGCGTCCGGTGTCCGGGTCCGACGAAATCCATGGAGGAAGCTGTGGAAGGAAACCATACTCACCTGTCCCAGCGCGACGTAGTCCAGGTAAGGGTCTTGGCAAAAAAACAAACCGACACCCGAATCCAGCCGGACAGAGAGCCGCACGGTGTTTACATCGTGCGGCTCCGCCTCCCGAATGCGGCCAATAGCGGCATTCGGGAGGCGGAGCCGCACGATGTAAACAAACACCGTGCGTCTCCCTGTCCGCTTGGTTTTGGGGTGTTCGGTTTGTTTTTTTGCCAAGACCCTTACCTGGACTACGTCGCGCTGGGACAGGTGAGTATGGTTTCCTTCCACAGCTTCCCAAATGGATTTCGTCGGACCCGGACACCGGACGCCATCGCCGACAGGGACGTCGACTTCAAGAAGGACGTCGACATGAAGAGGAACGCCGACACAGGACCGGAGGACATCAGGACCAGGGCTACCTACGGGAAGAAGATAGGTAAGTATTAGTATGTGTGTAATGGATGTATTAAAGTTTTATTTTAAAAGTGTGTCAGTGTGTTTTGTGCACTATTTTTTTAACTGTGGAACTACAAGTGCCAGCGGGCCCTTTAATGCCCAGCAGGCTGGGACTTGTGGTTCTCCAAGTCCCAGCTTGCTGGGGAGGCTTGCTGGCACTTGTAGTGCCACAGTAAAAAACAATAGTTTTATCTATTTTTTTACACCATTTATCAGCTCGATGCCCACCGCCCAGGGGCATCGAGGACAGCACCAGGCTTCAGCCTGGTCAGGTAAGTCCTGGAGGGGGGGGACCCCTTCATTGGGGGGGTCCCCACTCCCCCAGGGCCCCTGGCCAGGCTGACTGGTCGGTAGGGTTAATGTTTTGGCCGCGGGACCTTATATTATAAGTGTCCCCCGGCTGTGACATTACCCTGCTGGCTGGTTGTGCCTGGGGCTGGTTCTTAAAATACGGGGGACCCCTAGTCATTTTGTCCCCCGTATTTTGGGAACCAGCCCCGGACCTGGAGCCTGGGGCTGGTTGTTAAAAATCGGGGATCCCCTATTTGTCGGGTTCCCTGATTTTTAATTACCGGCCCCGGCTCCTTCAGCCTGGTGCTGGTTACAGCTGTGGGGGGGACCCCACGCCGTTTTTTTTTTTTTCATTTATTTATTTTTCTATTTTTTTTTACACATTGCAGCCTGCACGGATCTGACTGATCCGTGCAGACTGCTAGAAATAATTCGTATTAGCGGCCATATATACGGCCGCTAATACGGATGGCTACACCATCGGAGGGTTACAAAGCAGTCGTATCTGACTGCTTTGTAACTGACCCTCCGGAACATGAGTTTGCATACGACTTAAACAGTCGTATGCAACCGTAGGGGAAATACCAATACGAAAAACTAGGTTTTTCATATTGGTAAATTTCCCCCTCTATATCCATAATGTTCTGGGACCAGAAGTATTTTGGATATAGGATCTTTCGGTAGATTGGAATATTTGCAGTTACATAATGAGATATCTTGGGGCCGCTGCCAGAAGGACATTTTTCCCAAGGTGGGCAGCTTTGTAAACCAATAAAACATCTACACGTTTTCAAAAACACGAGACTTCCTGTCCGTCTGCTGAACAATGGGGTCCAGTAACTCCGGGGCCTCATGGCGTTGACGTTCTTGCTGGAAGAGAGCCACATGGAAGATTCGCCCACACTCCCCTTCACTGTGAGTGGGGTAGGATTATTAGCATACAGACGGTGACGTATAAGGCCCTGTTTTTTCGTTGTCCTGTCTCCAATCCCCTGTTATTCCGCCTCGTGTGTAAACTGTGGCTGCGGTAACACAATTTCTCCACATTCTGCGGCCAGACAATAGAATAATCTGACAAATGTAAATGAATCGCCTAACAGGAAAACACACAGCGCAGGAATGTATGGCGTGGGTGGGACAATGAATGGCACGTTGTGCTCAGTGGGACTTTGCGACATCTGAGGGTCTCACTGTTTCCACTTACAGGAGCAGAGTTGTCTTTCGGCCCTCGGGAACGAACCATCCTTCCCAGCACTTCCAGTCCGTCGACTGTGATATTCCCCGCTGCGTTTATTGGCTTTTCTGCTATTTGCTTGCAATCGATAATTAGCTTGGATGTCGTCTTGGTGATAATTATGTGTATCTGCAACAGAAATAAAGTTCAGTTATGATGATTACTAACAAGCCAGATGCATGTACAGGACAGCGCTCTCACCTAATCTCCGGGCACTAGGACCCAGAGGCAGCTGGAGGCTATGTAAATGCAGGAGGATTTGTGATTGCTAAACCATCGATGCCGATGTTTATCTGTGACTACAAGCATGAATAAGTCTGACCTTACTCGGGCTTGCAGTTGCAGGGTGCCTTGCAAGGCCAAGTAAAGTTACATAGAGAATATAGGCATGCTGTATATCATTTTATTCAGCAGAAGCTGCTTGTGTGCCTTGCCTCACCACTCTCAGGAAACACATGTAGCGGGCCCCAAAACACCGGCCGCATACCAAATAATGCTACACTGCTTGGCTGGGAAACACTGTAGCAGAACATTTTTTATGCAGTTGCAGTTACATAGAGAATATAGGCATGCTGTATATCATTTTAATCAACAGAAGTTGCTTGTGTGTTATATTAGCATAAATACTGCCAGAATTCGGATCCGATTTAGATCCAGAGCGTTAAAGACCCACGCCTTTACATTGGCCAAGTTCTGGGGAAAAGTCGGACATTCTAGCGTGTGTGTGTGAATTTTTCCCTGGCGCTATAATCATCTCCCACTACACCCCAGCCACAATGTCTATACAGTTCTTCTCGTTATGTTTGTGCATTAGTATCACTGAAGATGTACAGTGCAGCAGGGTTGTACAGTCACTGACCTTGTGAAAGCTGCCGTGATAGATCTTCTTCACCTCAGGCCCTTCAAATGTAATTGTCTGGAATTGCCCCTTGTAGTCGTAATTGAAATAGGTCAGCGTCTTCCCATTGTCTGCACAGAAACCAGTTTCATATTAATACATGAAGTAGTGTAACAAGTGTGTAGTGTAACACAGAGCTAAGCACATCTGTGCCGGCAGAGCGACGGCTGACATTTATTTTACAGATAAATATTGTAACAATAAAAAAAAAAAACTTTGGGCCTGATTGACTCAGTTGTAAGTTTACAAAACTTTGCGAAATAACCACTGGCAGCACTAGGCTGCGGAGTGGGGCGCAATGCACCGGGAAATGCCCCCCCCCCCAATGCGCTGGGTCTCTCCACATGAAGTGCCCGCACTTTAGCGATGTGCCTGTACGATTTTGTGGCACATCACTAAAGTGCAAGTGCTTCACTATGCAACGAAGCGTTCGCACATTACTGGCTGCCCCCTAGCTGCGCAGCCACGTGCAGACAGGCCATGTATTTGAGTCACACACAGCTCTCACAGTCCTCCCCCTGAGCGGTCCAGACACTGCGTTGTCTGTACCGCTCCCCCCCCCCAAAAAAAAGTCTGTTGCCACCCCACTTCGCCCCCATTTGGCACTGAAACTGTGATCTCTTTTGTGCAGTTTCAGGGCTTGCCATGCATTTGCCAAAATGCAGGACCTAACAACCCACCCTACCAAACGCAGGACCTAATGACTCGCACTACCAAACGCAGGACCTAATGACCCGCACTACCAAGCGCAGTACCTAAGGACCCGCACTACCAAACGCAGGACCTAATGACCCGCACTACCAAACGCAGGACCTAATGACCCGCACTACCAAACGCAGGACCTAATGACCCGCACTACCAAACGCAGTACCTAAGGACCCGCACAACCAAATGCAGGACCTAATGACCCGCACTACCAAACGCAGGACCTAATAACCCGCACTACCAAACACAGGACCTAATGACCCGCACTACCAAACGCAGGACCTAATGACCCGCACTACCAAACGCAGGACCTAATGACCCACACTACCAAACGCAGGACCTAATGACCCGCATTACCAAACGCAGGACCTAATGACCCGCACTACAAAAGCAAAACCAAACGCAGGACCTAATGACCCGCACTACCAAACACAGGACCTAATGACCCGCACTACCAAACGCAGTACCTAAGGACGCACACTACCAAATGCAGGACCTAATGACCCGCACTACCAAACACAGGACCTAATGACCCAAACTACCCAATGCAGGACCTAATGACCCAAACTACCAAACGCAGGACCTAATGACCCAAACTACCAAACGCAGGACCTAACGACACGCACTACCCAACGCAGGACACAATGACCCACACTACCCCACACAGGACCCAATGACCCGCACTACAAAACGCAGGACATAATGACCCGGACTATAAAACACAGGACCTAATGACTTGCACTACCAAACACAGGACCTAATGACCCGCACTACCAAACACAGGACCTAATGACCCGCACTTCCAAACGCAGGACCTAATGACCCGCACTACCAAACACAGGAATTAATGACCCGTACTACCAAACACAGGACCTAATGACCCGCACTACCAAACACAGGACCTAATGACCCAAACTACCCAATGCAGGACCTAATGACCCAAACTACCAAACGCAGGACCTAATGACCCAAACTACCAAACGCAGGACCTAATGACCCGCACTACCAAATGCAGGACCTAACGACACGCACTACCCAACGCAGGACACAATGACCCACACTACCCCACACAGGACCCAATGACCCGCACTACAAAACGCAGGACATAATGACCCAGACTATAAAACACAGGACCTAATGACTTGCACTACCAAACACAGGACCTAATGACCCGCACTACCAAACACAGGACCTAATGACCCGCACTTCCAAACGCAGGACCTAATGACCCGCACTACCAAACACAGGACCTAATGACCTGCACTTCCAAACGCAGGACCTAATGACCCGCACTACCAAACGCAGGACCTAATGACCCGCACTACCCAACACAGGACCTAATGACCCGTACTACCAAACACAGGACCTAATGACCCGCACTACCAAACGCAGGACCTAATGACCCGCACTACCAAACGCAGGACCTAATGACCCGCACTACCAAACACAGGGCCTAATGACCCACCCTACCAAACACAGGACCAAATGACCTGCACTACCCAACGCAGTACCTAAGGACCCGCACAACCAAACACAGGACCTAATGACCTGCACTACCCAACGCAGGACCTAATGACCCGCACTACCAACACAGGGCCTAATGACCCACCCTACCAAACACAGGACCTAATGACACGCACTTCCAAATGCAGGAACTAATGACCCGCACTACCCAACGCAGGACCTAATGACCCCTACCTACCCAACGCAGGACCTAATGACCCACACTACCCAACGCAGGACCTAATGACCCAAACTACCCAACGCAGGACCTAATGACCCGCACTACCCAACGCAGGACCTAATGACCTGCACTACCCAACGCAGGATCTAATGACCCAAACTACCCAACGCAGGATCTAATGACCCGCACTACCCAACGCATGACCTAATGACCCACCCTACGAAACACAGGACCTAATGACCTGCACTACCCAACGCATGACCTAATGACCCGCACTACCAAACACAGGGCCAAATGACCCATACTACCGAACGCAGGACCTAATGACCCGCACTACAAAATGCAGGACCTAATGACCCGCACTAGCAAACACAGGACCTAATGACCCGCACTACCCAACACAGGATCTAATGACCCAAACTACCCAACGCAGGATCTAATGACCCGCACTACCCAACGCATGACCTAATGACCCACCCTACGAAACACAGGGACCTAATGACCTGCACTACCCAACGCATGACCTAATGACCCGCACTACCAAACACAGGGCCTAATTACATGCACTTCCAAACACAGGGCCTAATTACACGCACTTCCAAACGCAGGAACTAATGACCCCGCACTACCCAACGCAGGACCTAATGACCCATACTACCCAACGCAGGACCTAATGACCCGCACTACAAAACGCAGGACCTAATGACCCGCACTAGCAAACACAGGACCTAATGACCCGCACTACCCAACGCATGACCTTATGACCTGCACTACCCAACGCAGGATCTAATGACCCAAACTACCCAACGCAGGATCTAATGACCCCGCACTACCCAACGCAGGATCTAATGATCCAAACTACCCAATACCCAGCTCTTTCATAAATGTAAAAGTGGTGACAACGTACTGTCGAGGATCACGCCAACCAATGGCTCATATGCTTTATTTAGGATTTCCCAGAGTGCAAATGGTTCCTTGGGGGTGTCAGGAAGAATTCGGAAGATGAATGACACAGTGTAATCTGTGGGGAGACCCTCTGGGTGCACATATCTGAGAATGAGAAGAACATAAATAGGGTTAGATCCCACTCATCCACGCTTTTAATTCATAAGCTGCTGAAGATAGTGGCAGAATTCCAAAGCTTCCCAGCAGTAACCCATAGCAACCAATGAATCTGTACACTATGAATGTCCCATGTATAACTCACTGAGGGCGAGATGTAATAAGCCTTGAAAAGTGATAAAGTGGACAGTGATAAATCTCAAACCAATCAACTCCTACCTGTAGGTTTTCAAACACCGCCTGTGAAATTACAGTTAGGAGCTGATTGGCTGGCTGTTTATCACATCCCATTTTATCACTTTTCAAGCTTAGTACATCTGGCCCTGACTCTTGTTCTGTGTCAGTAGCCCCAAACACCCCCATATGCCATACAGGAACTAATTTACCCTTTAACCCTCTAACTTGCCTTGAAACCTGCCTCTACCTATTGTTGCGGCATTAACCAGGAATACGATACAGGACTGTTGGCAACTGAACTCAGATGAAGAAACGATGACCATAGTTTTACAAAGCTATGTAGCTGTATTCGGTAGTACATCGGGGTAACTCATTGCTATGGCAACCCCGTATATCCCGGATGTCCCCTTGCCTCGGCTTGGGCGTTAGGTAGGCACGTACTTGGTAGGCTGCGACATCAGTGCGTCTTTGTGTATCCTGTAACACGGGAAGTTATTGAAGCTTCCAGGTTCCATAGAGACCCCATCCAGGGCAGCGTACTCCTTCTCCACCAATCCGAACATGTCCATCATCTTAAACCCTGGAAACGCGCATTGCAAGTGGTGTTATTAACATAGACAGGACCCACTTATACATACTGCAGGGTAAACAAGCCAACATAGAACCAATACCCAGGTTATATAGGAGCAGAAGCATCAATGAGTGGGGAAATATAGCATACAGTACCGTACAGTACATATAGCATACAGTACCATACAGTGCCGTAACTATATAGCCCATAGCAACCAATCAGCTTCTGTGTACCCATCATTCTGTACAATGCGCTTGATAAATACTAGATAGACGATAATTAGTTGCTATGGGCAATTTCACTTCTCCATTATTTAGGTTTGATACATTTCCCCTGAGTCTGAGAACGCTATCTACAGTATACACTGACAAAGCCAGGGCGGTCGGGACACGTACTAATAATACAGTACATATAATAATACACTATAATACATACATACAATACAGTACATACTGTATAATAATACAATATAATACATACATACAATACAGTACAGACTGTATAATAATACAATATATATATATATATATATATATACTAGGTGATTCATCGCGCCCTACGGGCGCTCTTCACACCGTCGTAAGGGGCTGCGCCCCCTTAATTTGTGAACGTTTGTATATGAGAAATATGGTTAGAATTGTATGAAAGATGCCCTGTATTGCAACTTAGGTGTCCGCGAATCGCGGGAGGGGGGGTCGCGGAGGGTGCCGCGAATTGCAGGAGGGGGGGTCACGGGGGGTGCCGCGAATTGCAGGAGGGGGGGTTGTGGGGGGGTGGATGCTGCGAATCGCGGGAGGGGAGGGATTGCAGAGAATCGCGGGAGGGGGGTCGCGGGGTGGGTTGCCGCAAATCGCGGAAGGGGGGTTACGGGGGCGGGGGTTGCGGCGAATCATGGTAGGGGGGGTCGCGGGGGGTGTGCCGTGAATCACGGGAGGGGGGGTCACGGGGTGGGGTGCCGAGAATCGCGGGGGGGGTGTGTGTGTGCCGTGAATCGCAGGAGTGGGGGTTGCGGGGGGGGGGGGGGGTGGGGGGAGTGTGACGCGAATCGCCACAAGAAAAAATCAACACAGAAAGGTCAACACATGTAAATGTTGACATAAGTGTGGCACTTCATTGGTGTCCATGTCGACACATGAGAATGAATATGAAAACATTCAAAAAATGAAAAAAAAAACCTTCAAAAACTCATGTCAACCTTTTTTCATTGTCGACCATAGCCATGTCAGTGTTTTCCATGTGCAATTTAATTCTGGAGCTGCTGCGAATCGCGGCGGGGGGTGCCGCGAATCGCGGAGGGGGGTCGCGGGGTTGGGTGCCGCGAATCGCGGGAGGGGGGGTTACGGGGCGAGGGTTGCGGCGAATCATGGGAGGGGGGTCGCGGGGGTGTGCCGTGAATCACGGGAGGGGGGTCACGGGGTGGGGTGCCGAGAATCGCGGGGGAGGTGTGTGTGTGTGTGCCGTGAATCGCGGGAGTGGGGGGTTGTGGGGGGGGGGGTGTGACGCAAATCGCCACAAGAAAAAATCAACACAGAAAGGTCAACAACATGTAAATGTTGACATAAGTGTGGCACTTGATTGGTGTCCATGTCGACACATGAGAATGAATATGAAAATATTCAAAAAATGAAAAAAAACCTTCAAAAACTCATGTCAACCTTTTTCATTGTCGACCATAGCCATGTCAGTGTTTTCCATGTGCAATTTAATTCTGGAGCTGCCGCGAATCACGGGGGGTGCCACGAATTGCGGGAGGGGGGGGTCGCGGGGTTGGGTGCCGTGAATCGCGGTGAGGGCGGGGTTCACAGGGGTTCCGGTGGGGGGTTGCCGCGAATTGCGGGAGGTGGGGGGTCACGGGGGGTGCCGCGAATCGCGGGAGGGGGGGTTGCGGGGGGGGGGTGTGACGCGAATCGCCACAAGAAAAAATCAACACAGAAAGGTCAACACATGTAAATGTTGACATAAGTGTGCCACTTCATTGGTGTCCATGTTGACACATA